>NC_090647.1:205999636-206599636 GCF_040937935.1 Hyperolius riggenbachi | reverse complement strand
TGGGATGTGGGAGGAAACCGGAGTGCCCAGAGGAAACCCATGCAGACACGGGGAGAACATACAAACTCCTTGCAGATGTTGACCTGGCTGGGATTCAAACCGGGACCCAGCGCTTGCAAGGCGAGAGCGCTACCCACTACGCCACCGTGCTACCCATATGATCGAATATAGCGATTATTAACCACCACATCGATCAGAATTTCAATCAATCCATGGCAAAAATGTACCAAAAGTACAATCAAGCAGTACATTTTTACAATTGGACACAGTGGTATAGTGGCGGTAGATCGGCGGCTCGTAGTATTGCACGGAACCACTACTGTAATACGATTATTTTCTGGTGAAAAGCTGACGCATTGCGGATATTTTCATGGAGAGGGGGGGGGGGGGGGGGGTTAGGGGGGCGCCACAGGTTTCCTCACCTGGAGTGACAAAATGGCCAGAGGCGCCCCTGGCTGAAAGGTGAAAATTGCTCTGGTGCTCAAGGGGTAAAACCCCTCAGTTGTGAAGTGGTTAAGTTCCATAAGTAGCGTTTCTCTTTAGTGATATAAAAACATGAAGGTAATAATATTTATCTTTCGTTGGTGGATTTGTAGTGTAATTTAAAAATAATGCAGTATTTCTGTAATAGAGTCTTTACAATTATCTTAAGTCTGCTATTTAATTTAACTTAATGGCTTATTTAATGTAAATATTTAACAAGTATAATTTGTTTATGACTGCAGTTTTGTAAAACAAGTTCATGGCCAGATTTTGTTTTTTAAGGAGACTCATCTGCATTCAGCCAGTCCAAAGCCAGTCCAGCTATGTCAACTCAAATACAAATAAAAATTATTTATAAATAACTTAGCCGGCATTTCCATAGAATAATGTGGGACAAGATATACATGAAAAAAGGGCGCCGTGAAAAAAGGGCCCAACTTATTAACGATTTTGGCGCCAGGTATTAATAAAATTTGCTAACGAGAACCATCGTTGTCAAGCTTTACTAACGATAATTACTGTTGCAAAAACAAACGAGGAATAATAACGAATAAATATTAACATTAAATGTTGTTCCGTTTTTCATCAATACTGCTTAACCCTACACTCACACAGAACCCTCCCCTGGTGTTGCCTAAAACTAACCACTCCCCTAGTGATGCCTAATCCTAACCACTCCCTGGTGGTGTGACCCGACATTCAAGAAGCCACACTCGGAGGAGGAGGTCATTTTTTCAATGAACCCCGCCGGTGCAGTGCTAGGATGCTGTAAAGCTGACTACTAGCTGACTACTGTCCACCCAACTCACCACTTGGGAGCTCGAATATGTGTAATTAACAGTTTATTAAATACCTGCAAAAGGAAGGGGGGGTAAAAGAACAGTTTTGGAAAATAATAACTACACCCCCAATGTGCTTGTTACTGGGTCTGAGTGTGTGGCTGGGCTTTAGGCTGCTGATATAACAGTGCAGCAGGTGAGGCAGTGTCTGAGGGAAGTAACCATGTTTCAGTTATTTTTTAAAAACGGTGAGGCCTTTTGAGATAAAAGGTCGTGGATATTGTTATAATTTAAGTAGGCCTCAGTTATTTGGACTGAGTTAGTCAAAAAGGCTTGATGAGCAGACCTGTCCTTTAAGGGGATTTTCTCTGTAGAGAGAAAATCTGCAGTTCTGTCAGCAGAACTAGAACATACCAAGAAGCTGTTCTGAACAAGGCCGCAGGTCTCCCTGACCTGGACATGGAACAATAAACATCAGCCATGTTTTGTAAATATCCACATTCCTGCATGTATGTCAAATGCCTCATTGATTATTAATCGAGTAGGCGGGCGGGTATGATGACACCACGAGTGGGTCCACCAATAGACTGATATAGGGGGTGGCGAAGATGATGTCATATTTAACTCTTTCCTAGTCGGTATTAAATCTGGAGTGAGCGATGGAGAACTCACTTCTGCTTCTTCCTTCCGCACTAGCTCGCAAGGCCGACTGGGACCTCTAAGCATGTTCTTCCCTTATGTAATCTGATCTAATGTCTGCTGTACATAGGTAGTTTAGTGGAACGTAGGTTAGCAAGAAGTGCCTGAGTGACTTCAGTAGGGAGTCTAATCACGAGCTTGTAACGCAACATGAAGATTGGCATGGCTAGGATATGATGAATGTATCTATCTGTATTTCTGTAGTCCTGAATAAATAACGTAAACATTGAAGAAGCCTGAGAAAGTCTATATCCTGTTTGCTGTGTGGAGAGTCAAGTGATCTCACAGTCTGTGAGACGATGGTGTCGAAGCAAGGTGATAAGAACAGTTTATAACAGTGGTGCTGAAATCCTTCCCTGCCTAGCAATACAGGCAGACGGGGCCGGGGCCGAAGAAAGTGGTTTCAAGATATTCCACAGCAAAACAAGCGGAATAGACGGACACGGACTGTAAAGCTTATCAAGCTGATACTGATAAGCTGGGGTGAGTGTGTGGGAGCCGAGCACACACGGGCTGAAATTCGAGGGAACCAGCGGCGAAACTCGTGGATGTTAAACTTTGACTGTAAGTGCACGCAGTCATAGCCTAAACCGGATCACAGGTGACTGGAAGGCTCCGAGGCCGGCTGGCAGCTGCCGCTGGAGATCGATCCGCTGAGCCAGTGTGGGTACACAGAGATGACGCTCAGTAGTTCCAGGGATGATCCACTCAGTTTCGTGGAGTTGCCAAAAGCTGGTCGAATTAGCAGGCGTACGAAGTCCTCTGCTCAGGCAAGTATGTTTTACGTTGTTATGTTGCATTATCTTTATTGTATGAGAGGAGGATAATGTGTTCTGTGTTTTGTGTTAATTGCAGCGTGGAGGCTGCGGGTTTCGCATCTTGTAAATGCAGGGTGCGGTTGTCAGAGTTTATGTGTTTTGTTTGGTTTCTTCGGATTCAAGTTTCCTGTGTTGCATATTTACGTGGTGGTTATTTCTGTATTTGTTTCAGTTATGTTTTTGCTGGAAAGAAGTCGATTGGTTTTTTTTTTTCCCTTCTCTTCTCTCCCCGTCTCTACAGAGGCTGGGAAAAATGTCCAGATAGAGCAGGGGGGGTCCCCCGCGGCAGAGGGAAACCATCAGTGTTAGTGGTGGACAGGGGAGAGAGGTAGCAGAGTAGACAGGAGAGGGAAGGAGAGAACAGTTGTAGAACTTAGAAGTAAGTTTTTTCTCGGTGAGCTGTTTTTTTTTTTTTTTTCGGGGAGCTGGGTGGACAGCCCTTGTCTCTGGGTAGCTGTGTAAGTTCGCATAGTGACAGCTGAGATAATGGGTGAGGTTTTTGTTTATTTTTTCTCCGTGCGTTTCCAGTCAGAGTTGCTAACATGCTTGTAAATATCTGCATCTGTTATGTTGTTCAGCCAGTTCGTCTGTTGTTCGTCTCAGCAGTACTAGCTGTTAATATGGTTTATAGTTACGCTGTGCGCTTGAGTAGTTCTGATCTGAGTTATGGCGGAGATAAACTGCAGATGATTTGTGTAGAGAGGGAGTTTCCCAAGTCCCTGGGTGAATAATCGCAGCTGGGACGAAGTCTCCGGTCGTAGACAGTGTGTGTGGCGGAATGCTGATATTTTTTTTTCTCTTCTCTCTGCACTGTGTATAACTATGCATAAAATGTTTGGTATGTGTGAGTTTTGTTTTCTCTCCTAAGATATAGGAACCAGAGGCTGCTATGGGAGCAGCCATCTTAGCTGGCAGTCCAGGACTCAAAATGGCGGCAGTGGAGAGAGCCCGCCCCCGAGAGTCATGGCCCCCACACGTCATGGCAGGGGGGGAGGATGGGCTGGGGGATCCACGTCACATCAGGCTGTGCTCGCGGCTCCGGGCAGAGCAGCTGAAAGGAAGGGGGGTAGAAATACAGAGACATTCTCCTGTGTGTCTCGGTTCTCAAAGTATTTCCCCAGAGCTTTTCCCTGGGTCCATGGAAAGGAATGCCAGAATAGGAAGTGTTTCCCAGCTAGGTGCAGGGACACACGTAGCAGTGCAGGTCAGGGAAGTGTCTGTACTGAGTTGCTTATGGGATTATTCCTGTAAGTGGGGCACCTTAATGGGTGGTGCAGCATGAGTTCCCAATAGCGTATAGGGGGGGACAGTGCATCAGGGGGGTGCCGGAGGTGGAAAAAAAGGGAGTTGACCAATACGGGTTTCCGTCGCCGCTGCTGCAGAGCGGTAACGGTTTTTTCCGGTTTTTGTCGTGGACAGGGCCAGAGCTGGACTGAGAGGTCTATGCTGGGCTGGGGCTGTTTTTTTGTGCGTTTTTTTTCGTCCACTGATTGGTCAAATATGTTTTTTCCAGCTCCTATCAATTGTAACACAAAGAACAAAAACTGACCGCAGTTCTTGGGGCAATTATACAGATGATAGAATTGCCATGTACAGAGTCACAGTGTATCAGTACGCTGTTTGCCATGTGACTACCTTCCATGTGGGCATTCAGGGATCTGCATACAGGCATGCGACGCTGGTATGCTTAGCCCTGCACCCTGTGTAGTTTAAGTGCAAAGTGCTCCTTCCTACAGGGAGGCAGCCGTTTTTTTGGTAGTCTAGGTAGTGGCACGGCAAACATTGATCAGAGGGTACAACACACAGAACTTCTAGCAGAGCTGGTATCGCGATGAAGTTCTAGATAAGTAAATGCGATAATGAGTAAGAGCATTGCAGGCTCACCTGCAAAGCAGCATCAGGTGTGGCATCCGTAATCTGTGCATGCGACGGCCGCGCATGGACAGATAAGGGGGGATGTGGAGTGAGCTGCAATGAGGTGAGAGCTTCCAAAGGTGAAGCGAGCTTCCAAAGGTGAAGTCCGCGGGAGCATATTGTAAACAGGTAAGTACTGAGGATAGTACTGAGGTAGGGGGGTGAAGTTTAACTCCAATCTACCAATAAGAGTAAACAGAGTTCATGAGAACCATAAAGCAACGAGATCAATTACGGTATATATTGATCATTTTAAAGGGTAAAGAGTACAAGCCGCAAGGCGAATCCCAAATCATTAATAAGAATTGATTTGTTTGTATTTCGATTTCAGGTGTTTGGCAATATGGAATGGAGACAGCTGCAGTGCTGGCAGCAAAGCTGGAGATGTCAGTCGGATAAGCGAAAGGTTCCAGATGCCAATCTAAGCTTGGAGGAACACGAGATTCCTGAAATCGGAATGAGACTAAAACACGAGATTCCTGAAATTGGAAAGAGACTAAAAACCGAGGTTCCTGAGATCGGAAAACGTCTAAAAAAACTGTCTGAGCAAAGCATAGTGCAAATTGCTAATGTTTTTCTTTCCCAAGGTGGTGCTTTTATAATGAAGAGTACCGTGCTGATGGTGATCCTAGGTTGCCATTTCGTCCTAGGAGAACGAAGAGAGGACATTCTCATGTATAATAAGGGGTTAATGAGAATGCAAGGCCCAAGCATTTTAATGTTTGGTGACAAAGGTACTAATCCTTTCACACCTCCCTCCGCTTGGCACAGATGGACCATGCAGGGACGGAGGAAAAGAGCACTTGTGCCAGGAGAAAGCAAATTTCATGGCACAAGGTGGGTGAAAGGTCTGAAGGGTCAAGTGTGCGGGCAGTGGGAATTTAATGGCAGTGTAAATCTGCTATTGAATGCCACACTCCCAGAATCGATGCACCGATCCAAAGGTTTGTTAAAAGGTACATTGCAGTACAATGGGTACATGCAAAAGGTGGAGTGTGTGATTCGGGAGTACCTTGTCTTGGTTATGCAGAGTGAGATGGTTCCAGATTGGAGAGGAACGAGCAGGAGGCATCAATTCTCTTACCAGAGAGACGCAGGGGACAACATCACACTCTGGAGCTACCAACAGAGAGTGCCTCTGAAACAACTATACACACGTAAAGGCTGGAAAGCCAAGGGTGGGTGGTTCTCGAAACAAGAAGTAAAAATCGAGATCAAGCCACATTTCCAGGTGACAAAGAGGGTGGGGAGAGCGGTCCCGGGGGAGGGAAAGCCCACACAGGGAACCCCATTCACACCACACGGGTCACAACAGGGGACGATATTACACAGTCCATATGCAGCAGCTTATCCTCATGATAGTTGGGTAAGTGAAGAGGTACTCTTAATCGAACGATTGCAGAGAGTACAGTCTTCCCGACCTCAGGTACATAGTGTGCCTCAGGACATAAGGGGGGAAGTGGTCCAATCAGGACAGCTGGGGACATATTTTGTCAGCGAGAGATTGGACAAGGGGAGGTATATTAATTTTTCTGGAGAAGGATCTTTTGCATGGCAGCTTCGAGATGTTTGGGTGAACAAATGGAAATGGTGCAACATTCCTTTAGGCACCGCTACTTCCTTAGTTCCCACCTCAACCCGTGTCTTACACCAGGACCTGAGAGGTCAACCTTTTTTGGTGCTAGACGGGGAGGTGAAGCAAGTAGAGTTGTCCTCATGCGGGCAATTCTTGCAGAAGTACCTGCGTTGGCCGGGGCAAGTCAAATTTAGTGAATAAGCCTGCAGGCTCAATAACGCAGAATGCGAGGCTACCATTCAAAAGATCCACCCTGAAGCCCAACCGATAGTTCCGGTGGCGGAAGGAAAGGTTTGGTTTTTTAACATAAGTTCTAATGATACATTCAAGGTATATTCTCATAATTGTTCCGATAAGGGGGAGTTTCCAAGGGGAACATATTGTGGGGGCGGAGATCCCATATGGATCCAGTCATCCAGGTTGGATGACGTTGTTTCTCAAATTGTTAAGAGAACTCTAAAGTGCAAAGTTTCACGGGTAGTTCCCATCCTGAAAGAGAACACGACATGGGACAAAGGGGAACAGGGTTTGATCCAAGACGACCACATTTTGTTACAAAGGTTAAACAAACAGTACACTAAGTTAGAGGTAAGATTTCACCATGATACAGGTGATCTTCACGAGGTAGAATACAAAAATGAGCAGGTGAGTTCCAGTCTGACCTGGTGGACAAAGGTTCCGGTGATGTTCCAGGGACACTCGGACTGGGCCTCTGCGGTTCCAAAGTTCTTTCTACACCCACTGGTCGTCTGGATGGGGATGACAACTTTAGGCATCATTATCCAGGTGAGGTTGCGTGTTAAAATTACGTAAAACAAATTAACCTGGTTCAGAGATTGGTGCCTCATAAACAATCTCCTGAACCAATAGTTTAAATTAAGGGATATACAGGGTTACGGGTATAGGTTTAGTAGTACCTGTGATGGAGCTGATTGTATAAAGGCGCTCTTTTAGAAGGCACCTGGCACTGCTCCCTTGAGTAACAACCAAACGAGTTTCACTTTTCTGTGGTCATGCAAGTTTGTGAGTGATACGTGAGTGACGCAAATGCTGAGCATGTGGTATAGAGGGACTTAGAAGTAGGGCCTCCCCAGAGAGCCTGGTTACAGGAAGACCAAGGAGGTCTTGCTCTCTCTCTTCCAGGGGTAACCGCCTAGAGCACAGAAGTTGTGTGAGCACGAACATCGAAAAGTGAAATCTAAAGAAAAGGAACCAGGTACGGGTTAGGTTCAGAAGTGGGGATCTGCGGATCAAGCCTTTTTAGGGGGGATTGTTATAATTTAAGTAGGCCTCAGTTATTTGGACTGAGTTAGTCAAAAAGGCTTGATGAGCAGACCTGTCCTTTAAGGGGATTTTCTCTGTAGAGAGAAAATCTGCAGTTCTGTCAGCAGAACTAGAACATACCAAGAAGCTGTTCTGAACAAGGCCGCAGGTCTCTCTGACCTGGACATGGAACAATAAACATCAGCCATGTTTTGTAAATATCCACATTCCTGCATGTATGTCAAATGCCTCATTGATTATTAATCGAGTAGGCGGGTATGATGACACCACGAGTGGGTCCACCAATAGACTGATATAGGGGGTGGCGAAGATGATGTCATATTTAACTCTTTCCTAGTCGGTATTAAATCTGGAGTGAGCGATGGAGAACTCACTTCTGCTTCTTCCTTCCGCACTAGCTCGCAAGGCCGACTGGGACCTCTAAGCATGTTCTTCCCTTATGTAATCTGATCTAATGTCTGCTGTACATAGGTAGTTTAGTGGAACGTAGGTTAGCAAGAAGTGCCTGAGTGACTTCAGTAGGGAGTCTAATCACGAGCTTGTAACGCAACATGAAGATTGGCATGGCTAGGATATGATGAATGTATCTATCTGTATTTCTGTAGTCCTGAATAAATAACGTAAACATTGAAGAAGCCTGAGAAAGTCTATATCCTGTTTGCTGTGTGGAGAGTCAAGTGATCTCACAGTCTGTGAGACGATGGTGTCGAAGCAAGGTGATAAGAACAGTTTATAACAGATATTTAACAAATATATATGAAGTAAGGGATAGTGATGCATTTCTAGTGAGAGGAGGCTAGGCATACTTTCCAGCATTACATATCTTAGGAGAATTTTCTCTCATTTCTGCTCATTTGCCTTTGTGCCAACATTCACAAACTTAGCCTAGTATATTCCCTGATTGATACAACAAACTTATATACAATTGTACATTGTTTTTTGTTTTTTTTCAATTTATTTTATTTTTGATCTAATTGTTTAGTGAAACTCATAGGGGAAATTAATTTTACATACAACATTTTCATGATCTTTGTATAGTGATTTTGTTGGAGAAAAATAATTATTTCTCACTAACTGCTTTAAACCAAATCAAATTTCCTTACCATTATCCATTAGGCGTGTGTATGGTGATTAAACTGGCAAGTTCACCAAAGGGCTTATGCAAACTTCAAGAATCAGTTTATGGAGTGGCTTTGTGCGATCTAGATTTCAGTACTAGATCCTAGATTTCAGTACTCCATGCTCATGGGAGTTTTGTAAATAATCTTCTGTTCTAATTTGTGTTTGTTTTATTGAGTTGCAAGCTATTTAATTGCTTCATTGAATTATATTTTTCTGGATTAATATTTATATTTACAATTATGCATTTCCATATGCAGTTGTGTCAATCAAATAATCTCAGTGCAATAAAAATCTGTTTTCTGTTTTTTTTGTTGGATAGCTAATACAAACTGCAGCTGTTCAGAACTGCTACAGCTGAACAAGTGGTTGAATGCTTATATTATACAGCAATCTATAAAGAAAGTATTTGAGCAAGTAGCCTCTTATTGTATTGTTTTATGGTATCCATTTGTTTATCGTAGTGCTTTGAATGGCTAATTGTACACATTTCTCTAAAAAAAATGTTGATTGATGAATTCACAGGGTGGGACAAAGCGCACATGTCAGTTTGCCGCCCAGTCACTTTGGCTCAGTGTGAGCCGAATGATGGCTGCTGGTGAGGCGGAGAGGAGAGAGGGAGAGGTAATTTGGGGTCTGGCAATCGTCAATACCCTGAATTCTGGCTATGCAGGCTGCGCACTATAGCATTGTGGCTATTGCACCCAATTCAGATGCTAAGCACTACCATGTGCCTAGAAGCCCTGCCTTGGGTACAAAGCCATTCAAATATTAATAAAAGCATGGTTACGTTAAATGTAATTCCTTTAATTCTAGTTTTTAATAAACTTTGTTTTCTTTGTATATTTTAAAAACGTTAAATATGGAGGTCCTCGTGTTTACAGAGATTTTTACTTCATAGCCTGAAAGATGAGGTGATTGTAATAACATGTTTGTATACTTTCAGGGCAAAGATAGAATAGGCTCATTTATCAACAAACAGATTTAAAAAAAAAATCATTACTTTTTTGCTGTCTGCTCACTTTTTAATAACTGATTGAACCCTTTTTAATGCCAAACTTATAGAAGCACAATCAGTTTTTGTTACTTTATTTCCATAAATATGCAGTCCACATCTCCGTTCACATGAGTGGAATAACAGATGCCCAGCTCTCACTTCTTGCCAGAAAAAGATAATGGTATTTGGCTCCCTAACTTTGCATTGTGGCTGCACGCTTCTACTTCTTAAAGTGGCAATCTGTGGCAGAATGTGAAAATGGGAGACTTAATATTAGGGATGGTTGGAAATGGCGATTTCATGGAAAATCCGATTTCCACCAATTCTTATTTCTGAGTACGCGAATTTCCGATTTCCGAGGAATCTGACTGGTCAAATTCTTCCTAGATGTTTCTGCATTCTCTGATTGGTCCAATGCTTCCGAGTTCTGTGATTGCTCTAAAATTACCAAGTTGCTGTAAAGCGGTATTTCCCCCCCAATTTTTATTTTTTTTATCAATGGTCCCAAGCGACAGTAAATCCAGAATGATTCTGTAGATTTAATGTCTGTTGTCTATAGGACTCTGTGGTAGTTTTATCAAAGAAACAATGCATAATATGATGTATAAAATATAAAACAATATTGTACTTAAAGTAATTAAAGTGCCCCATACCCAAAAATAAAAAAGCATACAGAAAAAATAAAACCTTACTTTATAAAGTACCTAGAGCTGACTAAGGTAAGCCTATTCTGAAAGGAATACATATTTCAAAAGTCTAGAGACTTTTTTTGTCAAAGGCTTACTAAAACACCTAGTATTATGGATAAGGGTGACTAGCAGGGGAACCTGATGACGAAGATCTCTCACAGACTTGTTTCCTTCTCTCCCAGCTGGTCTGCATCCCTCAGAAGTTTATGACTTTCCAGCCTCTTAAATTGCTAGACCTACTGTAAATAATTAATGCCTCTGTTCAGTGAAGGAACATTCCACACCACTACACACTGCCAGACTCTTCTGGAGAGCAGTCATATTAATTTGTAAGCCAATACTAGATGTTTCTGTATGAGTGGTTTACACAAAAGGATGACTCCAGAAATCTTTTGTTTTGACTGCTAGCTAGACCAAAATTCTTCCATTGAGTCTTCCAAGTAGATTCACAGTCTTTCGCACACCAGAAATAGATATATTAGGCTGCTGCAGTGCTATCATTATTGTTAGCAGTTGGATAGCATACTGATTAAGGGTGTTGCCTTTGACCAGGGTTCGAATCCTGGATCAAGCCAGTACATAAAACAGTAAGGAGTCTTTGTAAGGATCCCTAATGCTCCTGGCAGTGCTGCTCGGATACCCCTTTTCAAAATCCGAATTGAATTCGGATCTGGATAACCAGATATCCGGATCCGAATCGGATACCCGAATCCAAACTTTTTGGTATCCGAGTAAACCCAATATCCTGGATATCCAGCCGGATTCGGATATCCGGATAGAAATCCGGAAGTGACCTGAAAATGGCTTAAAATGCTTTCAAAAGTCTCTTCAAATAGCAAAAAACCCTTTCGGAGGTCTCTCTCTCTCCTCTCTCTCTCTCTCCTCTCTCTCTCTCTCTCTCTCTCTCTCTCTCTCTCTCTCTCTCGGATAGTGCTATTCGGATTTTAAAAAATATCCAAATTGCTCTTCAAAGTTCGGATAGTGGAAAGAGTTCAGATTATCTGGGTAGTTCGGATACCCGAATATCTGATGAGCACCAATGGCTCCTGGTCACCCATGGAGAATGTCTCAAATGGCTGAAACTTTGAAGTGCTTTGAGTCCACCAGGAGAATACTAAAATGTTATTTGTCTTGTCCTGATTGCAAATGACATCAATGCTGTAGGAGTACAGTAGCATGAAACCCATTGCACGTATGCACACAGGTCTAGGTGACTTAAGCATAGCTTTAGCTCTAGTTTAAAGTGGTGATACACTTTCATGACTAAACTTATGTAGTCAGTTTCCTAATAGGGTACTCTACAAAAGAAAAATAAAGCATGTTTTGTAGTAGAAAATCCCTTTTCCTAAGTTCATTATTATTTGTTATTTGTATCATTATTTAGAGTTTATATAGTGCCAAGCTCTTCTGCAGCACTATACAGAGTATATAGTCATATCACTAAGCCAATTAACTTACCTGTATGTTTTTGGGATGTGGGAGGAAATTGGAATACCCGGAGGAAATCCACACAGGTACGGGTAGAACATACGAACTTGCAGATGTTGACCTGGCTGGGATTCGAACCAGTAACCCAGCGCTGCTAGGCAAGGGTGCTACCCACTTTGCCACCATTGCAATCATATTAGCTCCGTTTTATTGCACAGACTGAAAAGAGTAGAAGGGTGAAGATACTTGACTCTTCTTTGTTGTATCCCAGGTAATGCCATTTAAAGCAGCACATCAGAGAGAGAGTGAGGTCCACAAGCAGAAGACAGCAAATCTTGCTTGCTTGTTTTCTTGATATTACTTTATTTCTGTCCTAGACAATGTGGCTTAATGAGAAAAGGTGTGCAAGTGTGACAATATTAAAAAAAAAAAAAAAAAGCGTAAAATCCCTTACCCAACACACCTGTCAGCTTAGGATCAAGTAGCTCATTGCTTCTTCCCTCATCTAAGGCAGCTTTGCACTGGCATCAGCACGGCCCTCATTAAATTCCATTGAAGGCTCTTTTGATATGCATGCATTACAGGGCTGCCTGCTACAGCTGAGGAAGGAAGCAGAGCATGACTGGTTCAATTAATGGAAGCTTTTGAACTTATTTCAATGATTTTAAGCTATTAAACCATCTTTGCCCATCATCCCTCGAAAGATCTCATTGTTTAAAGTGGCCATAAACGTATAGCATGAATTCTTTTTTTTTAAACTTAACTATTGAACCACCTGTACAATCCAGGAGAAATGGCATATGTTCTGATATCCACATAGCTACGGACTCATTGCCATGAGGGTTGTAGGAGGTGGACACTGTTTCTTAAATTAGAAACTAAATGCTAAACCACAGACAGAATAAGCTACAACACTATTGTAACAGTTATAGGAAGGTCTGAAATATGTTACCTATATACAGTGGTTGCGAGGTTTCTATACATATATATATATATATATATATATATATATATATATATATATATATATATATATATAACATAGAACCTTGAATTGCTCTTCTCTCATTGAGGCCCTGTTTACAGTGGTCAGTTGCATTGTAGAATAATTCTGCATGTCAACTCACTGCCTATACAATCATATAGTACTGCATTCTAACTGATCACGTTATCCTGACTCGCTGCATGCAGGCTTTGTATAAAGTCTATGTCCAGTCTCTATTACAGCTCACACTAATTAACGCATGTGTTATGCAAATGACACTGTGAACCTCGCCTGAAAGTGTTTGCATGTTAATGCAAGATGCCACTCAGTATATGGGGCTTTCCTCTGAATTTTTTATTTTTTTTATGTTACCTAAAATCACAACCACGGTGTTCTCACTTTGAGTGTGTATGGCTTTTGTAGTGACAGTAATTTGTGTCAGGAAGGAACTCGTAAGAATGTTATTTCATTGTCTACATTTTGTCTTAGAGCATGAACCCATCAAGAATTTGGTATATGTAGTTATAACACCTTGTAGCTTGTGTTTGCCATTGACTTTGTCCTGAGAATTTTGTAGAGCGTATTAAAATAAGTGAATGGACAGTTACATTTAAGATGCTACCTCTAGCTGAGAGATCACCCATGGGTTAATTGACTCATTCAATTCCTTCTGTGAAAGATATATACTCTGTCTTTCCATAGTCTAGATGAAGCCTTAAAGAGAAACTCCAACCAAGAATTGAACTTTATCCCAATGAGTAGCTGATACCCCCTTTTACATGAGAAATATATTGCTTTTCACAAACAGACCATCAGGGGGCGCTGTATGACTGATTTTGTGCTGAAAACCCTCCCACAAGAAGCTCTGGGACCGCTGTACTTTTGGCAGTTTGTTACAATGTAACAAGGTTCACAGACAGGAATTAGCTGTTTATAGCTGTCTCTAACAGCCAAAACAGCTAGGAGCAGCTACATAACCTGCCCACAGTAAAAATGTCACCATGTAATAAATGTCAGAATGTAAATAGGGCAGAGGAAAGATTTTACAATGAGCAAACACTGACTAAATCATTTATACATAATTATGGTAAAAATGAAGCACTTTTTTTTATTACATTATTTTCACTGGAGTTCCTCTTTAACACAAAATGTCCTGACTGCACTTTGTCACTACTGTGGAAGTCTGCTATGGTCTGTTAAATAATCCATTAAAACAGGGGTGATGCTAGAATCCTGAAAGATCCATGGAACCTTTGGAAAACAAAAAGGAGGGGCCTGTAGTGTGTGTGGTGCGATGCAACAAAAATTGGGCATGGTCCTGATTGGTCATGAGTGAAGACAAATGTAGATGAACCTAGCAATGTTGTAAAATCAGTGCCCTTGTCCAGAAAAAAATGTGGGTAAATCCCCCTTTTCAACAGTGTAAGTGCAAACATCTCAATTAGTAGCATGACCTTACAAAAAAAAACATAACTAGGTGGAGTGTTTGCTCTAGTTAACATAAATAGACAATATTTACTCTCCAAACACAATTAGGCTAAGATTCCTCCATAAACAACACCAGAAAATACATAATTAGGCAGTGTCACCCTTCAAACATAATTAGGAGGCATTTAACACCCCCCTCCCCCCAGTATTATCTCAACTTATAATTAGGCAGTCATCTCCCAAAAGAATAATTGGTCAGGTCAGGTCCCATCCTCTCCTATAAAATACCCAGACATAAAAAGTCGCAGCTCCAACCCCTCCTCATCATAATCTCAGTCCTGTTCATTTCAGTGCATGCTATTTTCTGTTTGACTCAGCACCGGGAATTTCGGCACTGAGTTTGCTAATTTCTCCCTATTGCCTTGCAATCTTATCGCAACATGACATGTTCTGGATGAAAGGACCCTTAGCTTTTACCAGAAGTTATACTACACAGCACTGAACTGCAAACTCCAATGTGGAGCTGCCAGCAACCAAATAACAAATAAGCTTGGTGAGGGCATGCCTTTTGCCTCACACATTTAACAGTGAAAGATACCTCTCTTTCTCATCTCAAAAAGTTGAAAGGAATGACCCTTTAAAGTGGACCTAACTCTTGCATAGGACAGAAAGAAAACAGAGAGAAATGCACCCTGTATGTATTTAGAGAGTTATGCCTTTCTAATTCCACCTCATCTTTGAGTAATCACAACTGTAATTTGATCTCTCAGCTGTGTCAGCTCAGGAATCTTGGCAGTCCTCAGGAGAGCAGCTAATTTTTAAACACAGGATGTTAAACCTATGTCTGCTTCCATGAAAGCAGGAAATAGACACACTGCAGATTTATTGCAAGATTGGTATCAGCCGTAACAAAGAAATGTTTTTCTTTAAAGGTTATTATGCTGCTTCTGCTGCTTAACTTTTAGAGCACAGAGGAAGTTCTGAGTGCAGGTCCACTTTAAGTATACAATACTGTTAAAAAGCAGAACTGATAACAAGAAAGCACAGCTGCTTCTACACAGTTTAATAAAGCAACCACGGCTTGCAGAATACCAACCTCTGTACTCTTGAGAAGATTCCTATCTATATTTATGTAATTAGAAATCATACTGCAGAGCAATTTCTGTATGCACAGACACAGATCACTGTAACAGGGCTCACAAAACAACTCCCGGCTCCTGATTAGGTTCATTTAAAAAATCAGCGTGTGAAAACGTATCTTATTGGAATAGCATCCTTGTCTGATCAACACGGGAATCCTGTTTGAAAAGACAGCATAAAATAAACTGACAACCATTCCCTGCTGGAGAGACCTGGAAATGAATTGTGGATCAGATTAATCCCTGAGGCCCCCACTGACGGGTTTCCCTGCACTGTACAGTACGAGGAAATTCGCTGAGCAATTCCTGCTTGTGTACATTTGCCAAAGGCAATTTGAAAAGTCCCAATGTGTAACTGACAAGCGTGTAAAAAGGCTTTCATTCAGAGCAGGACTGCGCAGCTTTGGCACTCGGGTCCAGGAAGCAGGCCAGCGTTTTTGGATTCCATTAATGTATCAAAGGCAATAAAGAAGCCAGAGTCACTTCTTTATTAACTCGCAAACAAATGATTTATGAGAATAACTAGAAAAAAGATTTTTCGTTTGTGGTTATATGAATCAGTGTGATATATTTATACATCAGTGACAATAATAAGATCTTTTTGTGTATAGTAAAACATTTTAACAGCTTAGACATGTATAATGCATTACTGGCATCAGCTAACACCGTTTTTGAAGTTCTTGTGTATACCAATTCCAACCATGATTTCCCAGCATTTGGGGGGATATCGGCAAGGGCAGCTTGCAATGCAAGACAACTATTTAAAGGGAAACCCAACTGTTATTACAAATTGATATACCATTAGTCAGTCCTATGCAAATCATTTTGTAATTTAATGTTATAATAAATTATCATACAGAATATTAAGAGATTCACAGTTTCTGCATCACTGTTTTACTGCACAGAGTAGAAAGTAAACTCTTAGGGCCCATTCTTGTTAGGCATAGATAGGGGTGGGCTCTTGTTAGGCATCGACAGGAGACGATTCTTGTTAGGTATAGATAGGGGAGCATTATTGTAAGGCATAGATAGGGGATGATTCTTGTTAGGCATAGATAGGGGAGGATTCTTGTTAGGTATAGATAGGGGAGCATTATTGTAAGGCATAGATAGGGGATGATTCTTGTTAGGCATAGATAGGGAAGGGTTCTTGTTAGGCATAGATAGGTAAGGGTATTGTTAGGCATGTATAGGGGAGGGTTCTTGTTAGGCATAGATAGGGGATGGTTCTTTTTAAGCATGTATAGGGGAGGGATCTTGTTAGGCATGTATAGGGGAGGGTTCTTGCTAGGCATACATAGGGGATGGTTCTTGTTAAGCATGTATAGGGGAGGGATCTTGTTAAGCATGTATAGGGGATAGTTCTTGTTAGGCATGTATAGGGGAGGGTTCTTGCTAGGCATACATAGGGATGCGTTCTTGTTAGGCATTGATAGGGGAGGGTTTTTGTTAGACATTAATAGGGGAGGTTGATTGCAAATTTGTGAACAGAGGCGCCTACAAGGATAAAAACGTTTAAAAACCATTTAAAAGGGGGAAGTTAGGTGGACTTACCTCCCTCGTAGAAAAACAAACTTTGAGACGTTACTATAATTCACAGTAACATTTATTAGATACTCTAAAAGTGCAACGCATTTTGCGGGTTACTATCCGGCTTCATCAGGCAATGAAATAGAGAAAGCTGGGGAAAAGAGAACAGAGTGCGAAACGCATTGCGCTTTTGGAGTATATAATAAATGTTACTGTGAATTATAGTGACGTCTCAAAGTCTGTTTTTCTACGAGGGAGGTAAGTCCACCTAATTTCCCCTTTTTAAATGGTTTTTAAATGTTTTTATCCTTGTGGGCACCTGTTCACAAATTGGCAATCAGTCTAGTCCACCCTTGGTGGAGGGGGGTATCCCCATTTTCTTCCGATCTACAGAGAGTGACTTCTTATACCAGAGTGGGGTCAGGTTCTAATTCTAATTCTAATTCTCCCCACATGCCTTGCCAGTGGTTGCCTGTGTGGCGACCCTAGTTTGTGAGTATAACCATTGATACTCTTATACAAATCTAATATTGATCTAAATACTACACTATATTGGGCTCTTGGTTCTTTTCTTCATTAATAGGGGAGGGTTCTTGTTAGGCATAGATAGGGGAGGGTTATTGTTATGCATAAAAAGGAAGAGTTATTGTTAGGCATGTATAGGGGAGGGTTCTTGTTAGGCATGGACAAGAGAGGATTCTTCTTAGGCATGTATATCAGGGAGGTTTCTTGTTAGGCATAGATAGGGAAGGGTTCTTTTTAGGCATAGATAGGTGTGGGCTCTTGTTAGGCATAGATGGGGAGGGTTCTTGTTAGGTATAGTTAGGGGTGGGCTCTTGTTAGGCATAGATGGGGAGGGTTCATGTTGTTAGGCATAGATAGGTGTGGGCTCTTGTTAGGTATAGTTAGGGGTGGGCTCTTGTTAGGCATTGATAGGGGAGGGTTCTTGTTAGGCATTGATAGGGAAAGGTTCTTATTAGGCATAGATAGGGGACGGTTTGTGTGAGTGTTAGGGTACAGAGTCACGTGGTAGAATATTGGTAAAATTACCAATATACTACTGTAGCGGATAGTGCAATATCAGTAAAATTACCAATATTCTATCATGCCATCATGTTGGAATGCATTGATATTGTCTGTTACAATGCAATGTAATTGATTCAGTGTGTATGGACCTTTAGGCCCCTTTTGCACTTACAGTGTTGCATCATGCTGCATCACTTCCACCCAGTGCACATTATTGTAATGGCCATAAAAGTCAATGGAACATGTTACATTATGAAATGATAATGAAAGTCAATGGTAATGCGGTGCACATTTGCCAATGGAGATTTTCAGATGATATGCTTCCTGTCCAGCAGTATAAACACGTCTAAACTGGGAGAGTTTTTGAAGGATATTTGCCTACATTTACCCTGTCAATGCAGTCTGCCGCATATACTAAAATGTGTGTAATAGTGTGATGCAATGTGGCAGTGATTTTGCCATGCAGAAAGTGTAAGAATATCATCAAAGGTAGAGAATGAGCACACAAAACAATCAAATATTTTAAAAGGAAATTTAGTTTTCCTCTAAGAATTGGTAAATGCACACTGATATTTTCCAGTGGTGAAACTATTTCCTCTTTGCATAGTAGATAGCATAACTTTATAACTGACTTAAAAAATATCTTAATTATTAACCCTACCGCAACCTGTTTAACACACAAATTGCAAAGACATTATGAAACTATTCATTAGGCCGATTATTAATGGGCGCTAGGTTTTATATACTGTAATGCCTTTTTCACTTTCATGGCACACTCAGACGCAGATGGATGGAGACACCTGGCCTTTCATTAAAGGACTTCCGAAGTAAATAAATCTATTTTTTAGTCACCTGGGGCTTCTTTCAGCCACTCGCATCAGTCTCAGTCCCTCTCCCTAGCACTGGTCGTCCTCTGTGCCCCTGCGGGCCGCCCACAATGATGGCAACCCGCCGTCGGGGTCGGCTCTCCTACGCCCGTCCACGCCATCTGGCGCATACTGCGCACACAACTGCTGTGCAGGCGCAGTATGCGCTAGATGACATGGACACGCAGAAGAGCCGACCTCGCTGGCGAGTAGAGGATGCCCAAACGGTTCGCCAGTGAACGGTTCCCGGCGAACTTCCGGGGGTTCGCGATCGCTGAGAACCGCGAACTTTTCCGGAAGTACGGTTCTCCCCCATAGTGCTCCATTAGGGTCAACTTTGACCCTCTACATCACAGTCAGCAGGCACGTTGTAGCCAATCAGGCCACACTCCCTCCTGGAGCCACTCCCCCCCCTTATAAAAGGCAGGCAGCGCTGGCCATTATACTCACTCCTGTGCCTGCAATAGTGAGAGAAGGGAAAGCTGCTGCAGACTCTCTCATAGGGAAAGATTAGTTAGGCTCTTGTAGGCTTCTTAGCTTGCTTCTTGCTGATTCTTATTGCTAAAAAAACACCCCAAAACAGCTCTTTTGAGAGCTAATCTTGTTCTTGTGATCTATTTTTTTTCTGTGTGTCCCACTGACACTTGTGTGGCATAGACAGCCTTGATAATTCTTACTGTGTGTGCCACTGCCAGGCCCAGCACATTCAGTGACTACCTGTGTTTGTGACAGGCAGCTGCACATTGTAATAATTACTGCATATACCTACCTACCTGTTGTTCACAGTGCACCCACCTACCTACATGTGTGCACGCAGAGTCACTCTGCCTGTCCGGTATCTGTCTGTGTGTGACAGGTGCACATTGTAATAATCGGGACGTGCATGCTATGCCTGCTGCCTTCCTTGGATGTGTGTGTTAGCCGTTCCTGCTCCTTTGCCCAAAGCGTGCCTGCTGCCTTCCTTGGATTTGTGGTGGTGGTAGCCGTTTCTTAGGCTCCCACTCTGGAACCGGAATCGAACCAGGATTCCACGGCCATTACCCGTGGTCACTCGCAATGGCAGACTTGCCCTCCATAACAGATACTCGTTACGTCAGGCAGTGAACAGCCAGCAGAAAAAGTAATTTAAAAAAATAGATGTAAGCTTTAACTATGTTATAGAAAGAACCATTGAAAGTTGATAAGGCAGTCAGACATTACCTGACATCACTGAGGAAGAGCAATCTGGCCATGGTGCGCACCAGTCCAGCACGGCCGTCACTACACAAACAGCTATTTGCGGTGCGTTACACAGTGAGTTTGGTGTGTCAGTGTGAAGCAGTACCCTAATTACACTCCCTGATTGATGTAAACACATGCAAGAGCATTCAATGGGATCTCTGCCCTTAAAACGCTGCTTTGCGTCAAATCCAGATTTTTCCCCGGGATTTTTGGCATCTATCCCACTCCACCATGCCCCCCTCCAGCTGTTAGACCCCTTGAAACATCTTTTCCATCACTTTTGTGGCCAGCATAAGTGTTTCTAGTTTTCAAAGTTCGCCTCCCCATTGAAGTCTATTGCGGTTCGCGGAAGTTCGCGCAAATCAAACTTTTTGCAGAAGTTCGCGAACCGAAAATCGGAGGTTCGGGCCATCTCTACTGGCGAGTCGACATCGTTGCGGGTGGTCTAGCGGGACACTGAGGAGGACCAGGGCTGTGGTGAGGGACTGAGACTGCTGCAGGGGGCTGGAAAAAGCCCCATGTGAGTAAAATAGATAGTTTTTTTTTTTACCTCAGAAGTCCTTTAAGTATGATTCATGGCAAAAATATCAGATTTACTCACATCCTGTTCTTTTGTGCTGGGATGCGATAATTTTTTTTTTTTTGCACAATAAATTTAATTTGCTTTTCCCCTACTGCATTTAAAAAACGTGTCTTAACTTTAAAGCCACCCGGTAGTAATTAAATGCTTAAAGTGCTCAATGGGCTTAGTTTTTTTTTTCTCGATTCACTGGTTTTGAAATTATTTCCACTAGATCATTCATAATTCAAAAGCTACCTACTAGTTCACAAAAAGTGTGGCCCCGCTTGGGTGGCTCTTTGTTGAGCATTTATAGGTCGCATGTGCTAGATTTTTCTAGTTGTTTTGGCTTCACTAGGTGAACACTGAGATGTGACACTTTTTACATGGGGATGCACACAACTCTATTTCATCTAGATGCACAAGGGATATGGACACGTTATATTTGGTGTTGGTCTTTTTAGCTATATTTTATGCGATGCCCTGTATACATGTATATATACATACATATGCATTTTATATTGTTTTAGATTGCGGTTATGACTTGTTCGTAGGCCCACGGATAAGATAAATATATATATATATATATATATATATATATATATATATATATATATATATATATATATATGTTTTTCTTTTTCTGTGGACTGCTCCTTTTCCCGATATGCGCATAGGTCTCTAATGGTATGTATATTTTGTGATTTATATGTTTTTAATAGATGCTTTGTGTACGGTGTGCCTCTGAGGAAACGGCTTCTGGCGGTGAAACACGTGTCAGGCATTCTTTGATGCGAAGTGAAAGTCTGATGTTTTGTATCTACATGTATTGCCCACAATTTGAAGAAATTACGCATGAAGATTAAACAAGAGAATTTTGGTTCAAAAAAATCCCCGTCTTTTGAATATTGAACTTTGACCCCACTTGGGTGCCCTGTTAATGTCTGAAATGTTGAAGCTTTTATCATGTTTGTATATTTGTGTTTTGTTTCTCTCTGGAAGAGCATATTCTGCAGTAGGGCAGTTTAATAGTGTTTTATAGTCTGTAAGGAACAGTTATCAATATTAATAGGAGGTAAATAACAATGGATCATACATACATATATATATATATATATATATATATATATATATATATATATATATATATATAATGTATTATCCATGCTTTTACCACTGTCTTTTAGATTGCCATTCATTTAATCCTCAACCAATTTTGAGATTTGTATAATATAAAACATCAGACTCATTTTAATAATCTGAACTTTGAAGGCCATCATCTTGACAGCACGGCAGTCATTTGACTGAGCTTCCATATTTACAGGGACATGCGTAATTTAATTAGGAATGACGCTATGATAGTATGAAAGCCCATCATAGAAGAATTTGATTTGCCTTGCTCTTTCCTTCACCTCCCTGACATAGTACATGGGAAGAGGAGCAGCTGTGCCTGCATTACTTACTGTACATGACAATCTGTATGGTTGGGTTTACATGCTGAAATCAGACATCCAGCTCAGGATATATTACTGCTATGGGTAGAAATCTGGTATAAATAAGTGCTTGCATTATTATCCAATCTGTCACATCCCAGCTGGGTAGGAGTATTGAGAAAGAGGCTCCCCAATAATTCTTGAGTAATGAGGTCTTCAACCTTCACAATCTTAATATAAATCACATTCCGTAAAGGGAATTGTCAACATTTAGGTCATAACAACATGTGTGGTATATGAATGACTCCAGCACGCTACTATGTAATGCATTCAGGTCTGAAGAGCACAAAAATCTATCAAAAGCAGGAGGATAACTGGCTTGTTTATTCTTTCTAACTAGTCTAAAATAGGTCAAACATCCATTAACACCGGGGAAAGATGACAGCATGCAATATGTAATGAGGAGTTTTCTGGACGTGTCTACTGTTACAGAAATAAGATGAAGTGTGAATGTGGTTTCAAGTGGGAGTTTACCTAATCCAACAGAGGCACAGTATAACACATGAGGGAACATGTCAAATATTGTGTTAAATTATGTGTATAATAGTAAAATAAGTCTTAGTAAATGAACACTAATCTCAGAGGGACTGATGATAAAAATGGAACAAAGAATTGTTTTTGCTGCTCAGGCAAAGTAATCAGAATCCATCTGCAGCATACCGTTTATACCAATTATCTTCTTTTTGTTTTTTTAGAAGACTACACTACATTGTAAATGGAGTTTAACGTGGTTTCAAAATAAAAAGTACTGTCTGCAAATAATGGATATGCTGGTACTTCCATTTAGAGTGAAAATGTTAAACGTTTTTACTGAGAATTGATCTCTTTCCTCTAATGGTTGCTGAAACCATTCTTAGTATCTGTGGTGCAAGTCAAAGATCACAGTATAAATGACAGAGATATTTTACTTACAATAAGAGCTTGTACTGTAGGGAGAGAATGGGTCATAGTGTGAAGACCTCCTTGTAGTGCTGTCTGCAGTCATTGAGCTTTACCCATTGTCTTGATAAACTAGGCTCCCCAGCAACCTTTGCATTTATTACATGGAAATTGAGAAGGTTATTTTTTAAAGATGGGTAGGATCAATGCAGCTTGTTTGTTTTAATGTGGCTGTGGTTCCGCTTTCAGTACAGGGTATTTGGGCTCCTTCAACTCACTACACAAATTTACTAGAACATGTACATAAGCTTTAAGAATTTAATTACTGCTGACATTACATGCATGACTACAAAAGATGGCCAATGAGATGAAAATCATGTCTAATCTACTCGCAATAAAATGTTATTGATTTATTGAATTATTGAATTGACCATTTCTGATAACTTCAGGTTGAGAAAAATGTATTTTTTAATATAGTGGCCCTTTAATAGTTAAAGTGGATGCCCTGATTGGGCAAAGGTTAGAATTTATTCAGTTTTATTATTAACTCAAGTCTACACAACCATTTGTTGACACCGCTTTGCTTGCTACTACCTATTTCTATGGACTAGCCAATAAGCCGGTGTGATATAAACCAATATCGGATATAGTTCCACTTTTTGTTTATCAATTTACATTAAGTCTCTGTAAGAATATAATAACAACAACAACTACTACTACTAGTACTACTAATTTAACTAGGCAGCATTTTAGAATTTGACTCAAAGTAATTACTTTTTGACCCCCTCTCCCCAGTACAAAGTATAACTTTTTGGTAACGTCCTTCAGTGTTCCCCAATCTCAGTATATCAATCCCATAGCAACATTTGTCTCCATTTCCATTTGTAACAAAAGGTTTAGTGTATTAGCCATACACCTGATTATAAAGATTTGCAAAATATGTTGAAGTGAAACCACCAAGCTAACCCATGGGCCTCCTCTTCCCTAACTTCAGCAGTCAGGCAGCAAGTTCTTACAGCATTCCACTACCTTTCAGGCTCTCAGGCTTGGCAAGAGCCAGAGGGTACAACAAATCTGAGCTGACAAGTCAAGATATTAAGCAAGCTGTATTAACACAACGCAAATAGAGACGTGTGAACATAAAGTGTATATGCAGAACAATACTATATGAATAACACTCCATTTTACTCTGAAAATAGGAGTATAGGCTTTGAAAATAGGAGTATAGGCTTCAGGTGTAAGAACAAAGACACTCAAAATACGAAGATCATATCAAAAGACCAAGACCCAAGGTACTTATATATTACCAGTAATCCCCAGAATCTATATTTAGATTCCGTCATGCCCGGCCCGCTGCACGTGCATCCTCCATTGCACCTACATGCATGCGCCTCCGCCGCACACATGCACCACCACACACACAAGCTCCCCCTATCATTACACAGGCAGTTGTAATGTGCACGCACAGCACTGTGGTCACGCCATGCATATTCAACTGCCTTTTAGATATATAGGTTATTAATAATTTAGGTGGTATATCTAACCCCAACCACAGAAAATGCAGAAAATTGCATTCAAAAATTAGCACAACAATGCAAGTCAAATGAGATGTCTTTGACTTGCAGTAGATGTGCGGGGATTAGAATTTGGGAAAAATCAGAAATGCACACAAATTCTGTTTTGTGTGCAAGGATGGGCCTCTGAGTAGCTACGAATGCAGGTGTGACCATGGGAGATGGGGGAGTTAACTTTCCCATGAATGCAGGTGTGACCGCAGGAGACGGTATACTAAGCGGGCCCAGACTGGTGCTGCTGCTCTCTAAGGCTGCTCCAGACATTACATCTCATTTAAGCGCTTTGAGTCCTATGGTAGAAAAGCGCTATAGAAATGTTATTGTATTGTATTGTATTAACTTACCCAGAAGTCCGTGGAATCCTATGCATATCATCTCCCTCACACCGGACGTATGTGACGCACTCCATGACTTACTACCACACTTCCTCCTTCAAGCCGGAAGTAGGAAGTGTGGAAGTGAGTTGTGGAATGCATCACATACGTCGTGTGTGAGGGGAATTATATACATAGGATCCCACTGACTTCTGGGTAAGTTAACTCTCCGTCTCCTGTGGTCACACCTATATTCATTAACATTTCGAGCTACTTGGAAGCCCATCCCTATTTGTGTGAAAGGCTCCCAAAGCCTCTAAGGAAATTCTCACAGACAGTAAAAGCCGTAAGATCATGAAGTAAAACATGTACCTAAGCAGCTTCTCAGTACATTTTGACATTCTATAAAAATTTGAATGCAGACTACAGCCGAGTCTGGCTTATGATGCATGCAGTAATCTGCAACATTTATGCAACATTTATAATTGTCAGGAGGATGCTGATAATGAATAGCAAAGTCTGGCAATATATCACGAGATGCTACATATGACCTGCTGCTCATCCAAATTTACAGGCCTGCAAGGCAAGCCAAGGAGAGTCTTTCATAAATCTTGGAAAGAATGGTGTTTCCACAAAAATGATTTTTAGAGCTTGCAGACATGACAGGCAATATATTATGTGACATGATTTGTTACAGTATGTTTAGCCTATTTTTTTCAAGGTGTTTTAAAGCTTAGAAATGATTTACTTTAATAACTAAATGGCATCAATGGTTCTTGCTATTGCGCTGACAGACAGAAGTGCCTTAAAGCACACCTAAAGTGAGAGGAATATGGAGGCTGACATATGTATTTCATTTAAAGCAGTCCATTAACAGTTCAAATTTTCCTTCAGGTTCAACCTTTCAATGTGATTTTTATGATCAGATTGTTCAGATGTGAAATGATTTTTTGGTCAATTGGAAAAGAAAAAATATTGATCCAAAATTTGGATTTTATGATCAATTTGGAATGTAAAACCTTCTTAAATCATTCCATGAATGGGATGAATTGATAATTGCCCTCCGTTATTTCATTACTTTTTACTATTTTATTACTTCCGATGAATTATGGTAATTCAAATTCCAAGAATCGAATCTGAAGGAAAAATTGGACCTTTAATGTGCACCTATAGACAATGCATATAGCCTGGCTTTCCTGCAGATCATATGCCACTAATACTTTCAGCCATAGACCCTAAACAATCATGCGGTTCAGATGTTTCTGACTAAAATCTGAGTGTATTAGCTGCATGCTTGTTTCAGGTGTGTGATTCAGACATTACTGCAGCTAGAAAAAAATGAACAGGACTGCCAGGAAACTGGTATTGTTTAAAAGGATACAAATATGGCAGCCTCTATATCCATCTCACTTCAGGTTCCCTTTAAGTATCATAGAACAAATAATGTTTTCATGTTTTTTAGGGACACAAATGTAAAACCGTGGGAGTGAAAAATGTGAAAATAGTCTTATTAGCTCCGTGAAGTTGCCCCCCCTACAAACAGCACAAATAAAAATCCCATCATGTTTGTGTTAGTGCTATGTTTGTGCCCATGTGTGCTGGAAAAAAATAAGATTTGTGCTGCTTTTGTTTTTGAAGACAATAGCACTTTGATTTTTTCCCAGACAATAACCTCACCCAGGCCCTGTACAGCAGCCTATGGACATAAAACTGGTATGATTGGGTAGTCCTGCTTGTCTGCTCATTTCTGTGCTGTGTTATGCAAAAAGAAAAAAAAGTGTTTTTTTTATTTATAGTTTATATCTAATATATTACATAGTATATTATTAACTAAAAAGTGTTTATTTATTAAATTGGCAATAGTATGTAAGACTAATTTGTATGCATAAAGCCAGTTGATGGTGATCTAAACCATACACTCTCACCCTCAGTGCTTTTACCTCAGCAGGTTCTTACATGAAGCTCATGGGGTACTTAATCTTGTTACAGTCAATCTATCACAGTCACTTTTTAGATTAAAAAAGTATACATACAGTATATATATATATATATATATATATATATATATATATATATATATATATATATATATATATATATATATTCACCTAAAGGATTATTAGGAACACCATACTAATACAGTGTTTGACCCCCTTTTGCCTTCAGAACTGCCTTAATTTTACATGGCATTGATGCAACAAGGTGCTGAAAGCTGTCTTTAGAAATGTTGGCCCATATTGATAGGATAGCATCTTGCAGTTGATGGAGATTTGTGGGATGCACATCCAGGGCATGAAGCTCCCGTTCCATCACATCCCAAAGATGCTCTCTTGGGTTAAGATCTGGTGACTGTGGGGGCCATTTTAGTACAGTGAACTCATTGTCATGTTCAAGAAACCAATTTGAAATGATTTGAGCTTTGTGACATGTTGCATTATCCTGCTGGAAGTAGCCATCAGAGGATGGGTACATGGTGGTCTTGAAGGGATGGACATGGTCAGAAACAATGCTCAGGTAGCCTGTGGCATTTAAACGATGCCCAATTGGCACTAAGGGGCCTAAAGTGTGCCAAGAAATCATCCCCCACACCATTGCACCACCACCACCAACCTGCACAGTGGTAACAAGGCATGATGGATCCATGTTCTCATTCTGTTTACACCAAATTCTGACTCTATCGAGACTAATCAGACCAGGCAACATTTTTCCAGTCTTCAACTGTCCAATTTTGGTGAGCTCGTGCAAATTATAGCAGGAGATGAGTTGTACCCGGTGGGGTCTTCTGCTGTTGTAGCCCATCTGCCTCAAGGTTGTGCATGTTGTGGCTTCACAAATGCTTTGCTGAATACCTCGGATGTAATGAGTGGATATTTCAGTCAATGTTGCTCTTCTATCAGCTTGAATCAGTTGGCCCATTCTCCTCTGACCTCTAGTATCAACAAGGCATTTTTGCCCACAGTACTGCCGCATACTGGATGTTTTTCCTTTTTCACACCATTCTTTGTAAACACTAGAAATGGTTGAGCATGAAAATCCCAGTAACTGAGCAGATTGTGAAATACTCAGACCGGCCCATCTGGCACCAACAACCATGCCAGGCTCAGAATTGCTTAAATCAACTTTCTTTCCCATTCCGACATTCAGTTTGGAGTTCAGGAGATTGTCTTGACCAGGACCACACCCCTCAATGCATTGAAGAAGCAACTGCCATGTGATTGGTTGATTAGATAATTGCATTAATGAGAAATTGAACAGGTGTCCCTAATAATCCCTTAGGTGAGTGTATACAGTATATATATATATATATATATATATATATATATATATATATATATATATATATATATATATATATATTTGTCGAGGCGTAACTGATAACATGTGTTTCACGATAGGCTATTTTACAAACACCATGTACATGAAATAATACTGTTAAAGAGAACCCGAGGTGTGTTTAAAGAATGTTATCTGCATACAGAGGCTGGATCTGCCTATACAGCCCAGCCTCTGTTGCTATCCCAAACCCCACTAAGGTCCCCCTGCACTCTGCAATCCCTCATAAATCACAGTCGTGCTTTGAGGCTGTGTTTACATCTGTAGTGTCAGTCTCAGCTGCTCCCCGCCTCCTGCATAGCTCCGGTCCCTGCCCCTGTCCCTTCCCTCCAGCAGGGAGGGAAGGGATGCAGGCGGGGACTGGAGTTTTGCAGAAGGCGGGGAGAGCAGCAGACTGACACTATAGAGATAAACACAGCCAGCTCTGACAAGCTGTTTGTCAGCAGCGTGGCTGTGATTTATGAGGGATTGCAGAGTGCAGGGGGACCTTAGGGGGGTTTGGGATAGCAACAGAGGCTGGGCTGTATTGGCAGATCCATCCTCTGTATGCAGATAATATTCTTCAAACCCACCTCGGGTTCTCTTTAACCACTTCGCCACTGAGGGGTTTAACCCCCTGACCACCAGAGCAATTTTCACCTTTCAGCGCTCCTTCCATTCATTCGTCTATAACTTTATTATTACTTATCGCAATGAAATGAACTATATCTTGTTTTTTTCGCCACCAATTAGGCTTTCTTTAGGTGGGACATTATGCCAAGAATTATTTTTTTCTAAATGTGTTTTAATGGGAAAATAGGAAAAATGTGGGGAAAAAAATAATTATTTTTCAGTTTTCGGCCATTATAGTTTTTAAATAATGCATGCTACTGTAATTAAAACCCATGAAACATATTTGCCCTTTTTTCCCGGTTATAAAACCATTTAAATTATGTCCCTATCACAATGTTTGGCGCCAATATTTTATTTGGAAATAAAGGTGCATTTTTTTCAGTTTTGCGTCCATCCCTAATTACAAGCCCATAGTTTATAAAGTAACAGTGTTATACCCTCTTGACATAAATATTTAAAAAGTTCAGTCCCTAAGGTAACTATTTATGTATTTTTTTTAATTGTAAATTTTTTAATTTTTTTTTTAATTACAAAGAAAAAAAAATGGGGAGTGTGGGAGGTAATGAGTTAATTTTATGTGTAAAAGTCATTTATTTGTATGTGAAAAATGTGTAGGGTGTAGTTTATTATTTGGCCACAAGATGGCCACAGTAACTTTTTGTTTTAATGCGACCTCCAAGCTTCCTTCCGGAAGCTTGGAGGAAGAATAAGGAGGCTGGACACGTGAGTTTTTTCTCACAATGATCGCGCTGCCCATAGGAGAGCAGCTGATCATTGCGGGGCTTAGATCAACGAACGGGAATGGATTTTCCCGTTCATTGATCTCTGGGCGAGCGGGCGGCGGCGGTTTTACTAGCGGCGGGCGGCGTGTTTACGAGCGGGAGCGCGGGCAGCGTCGGGAACGCGGAAAGTACGTGTTTCTCCGTCCCTGGTTTTTAAAGGATGGAAAAAGGGGCGGAGAAATACGTACGCGCGGGGGTAAAGTGGTTAAGAAAGCTGTTATAAACAATCGAGACTAAAACCTTTAAATGCCGGTTTGTGTCTGGCAGGCTGTGTAGACTGATAAGTCATTTATGAGTGACTAATTCCCCTTCCCTTTCCCTTCCTTGCTCTCAGACAAGTAAAGATTCTGTTTATTCAACCCACTTTGTCCTTTGATATTTATGATTCCATGAGGCTTTGCAAACTGAGTACCTAAATATGTGTTTTTAAAATGGTATAAAACTCAACAATAAACGTTTGCTTTAAAGGGAAACTTAAGCAGTTTAACTTACCTAGGGCTTCTTCCAGCCTCCTGCAGTCATCCTGTGCCCCCACCATCATTCCGCAACCCTCCAGCCAGCTGCAGCACCCCTCTGAATGCTGGGCAGTCATGGCCAGTCTCAGGCAATGGCGTCATGCTGTGCCATACACCTCCTGATCGTGCTCCCACAGCCATCCTTCTGTCCTCCTCTGTCCCTCCCCCCTGTGTCCCCGCGGCTGTCCCTTCCCCCTGTGACTCTGGGCTTCTTCTATCCCCATCTAAGGCATGTGTGGGGAGGCTGTGGCTTACCGCTGGATGCTACAGTGCAGAGATGAATAGGGGTAATCCTGTGAGGGGGTCCATGCTCGCAGCTGAAGTCTCTCTCGCTTCACTTCTGCTTACATCACCAAAGACTTTGGCTGCAAGCATGGATCCCCCCACGGAAGATTACTGCTGTTCATCTCTGCACTGTGGCGTCAGCGGTAAGCCACAGCCTCCCCACACATGCCTTAGATGGGGAAAGAAGAAGACAAGGGAATGGGACAGCCGCGGGGATACGGGGGAAGGGACAGAGGAGGATGGGAAAGAGCAGGACAGAGGAGGACAGGGGGCACTTTAGAGGACACAGGTGGCACTAAGAGGAGGGGCACTTAGAGGACACAGTAAGCATTTAGAGGACACAAGAGGCACTAAGAGGACACAGGGTGCACTTAGAGGACACAGGGAGCACTAAGAGGACACAGAGGGCACTAAGAAGACACAGGGGGAACTAAGAGGACACAGGGGGAACTAAGAGGACACAGGGGGAACTAAGAGGACAAAGGGGGAACTAAGAGGACAAAGGGGGGACTAAGAGGACAAAGAGGGCACGTAGAGGATGCAGGGGGTGCTAAGAGGACACAGGAGGGCATTTAAGAGGACATAGGGGGCACGGATGATGACACTGGGGGACAGAGAAGGACACAAGGGGGCAGAGGAGGACACAAGGGAGACACTAAAGGTACAAAGTGGAAACAAAAGGGACAAGTGGGGCATAATTGGGGAGGAAAGAAGATACACAAAATGCCCCTGAACCATGGACGCACCAAGCTTAGTATTTTTTTCCCCCTGATTTTTGGCCTCTAAACCTAAGTGTGTCTTATGGTTCAAAAAATACGGTATATGTTGCTATATTTGAGTTTCATACCACTTTAAAATAAGGTTTTCAGATCAATAATTCTGTCAATCAGTAGTCTGTAGACCTGTTGACATTACAGAAATAATTGTTCAGAAAATCAGTGTAGTTTCCCTTTAAAGGTACTTATGCACTTTTTATTCATTCCATATACTATTGAAAGCCAATATGTTCAAGCAAGCGTTGCTTCCTCTGTCTAATAAACCTCTCATTATAAAGCCCTTGTGTTTCACTTATCCACTTATAATGATCCGTTTAGAACATGTAATATTGCTTTTTATTTTTGGCTTAGTCAGAGCCCTCATTGCACAGTATAGAATATTTCCTGTACAGTTAATGACTTCCTATGTACAGCACAGAACGTGTGCATGAATGCTACATGTTGTACCCAAACAAAGGGATAGCATGAAATGTGTGACGTCTGTGGGCCATCCGGCTTACAGACTGTGTGCCGCAATTACTGGGAAATAACTACATGTCTATTTCTGTTTAACTGTAAAACTACAAGAGATTTGCCTTCTAACAAGTTTATTTTGTAGCTTACATATAATAAAAGTTCCAGAAGAAATGGGTGTGTAGTTATACTGAATATCTGTAATTTTATTGGGTATTTACGTATTATCCCATCTAGCAGGACAGCTCGTCCGTAAGACAGGCTTAAAAAGTGTGCACTGTTTCTTTAGCAGGTGATTCACCACAGATCAGCTGCTTTGTTCTGCACAGCTTTTCTCGCTGCATGGTGTTGTCTTTCTCTTATAGCTGATCCTGTCCCGAAGTCAAAGCATGATGCATCCCAATTATCCCACTCCTGTCCCTACTGCCCATACTGAAATCAGCTGCCCTCCATGTGTCCGGAGCATCCCCTGCTCCTTCCCTGGTCACCATGCAGCATAGCTCGGCCCTCGCTGCCCTGTGCTCCCTGACCCCTCCTGCTTCACACCCGTCCCCCTCCTCCCCCAGCTCCGTTGTTACCGGGAGATATGCCTGGCCGAGCACATGCTGCAGTATGCAGGATGTGTACTAAATGGAGAAGCCGAAGCAGGAGGAATGCCTGTAGCTTCTCGTTTCCATCTTCGCTCCCGACACACAGAACTCCTGCCCCGACCACCTGCAGAGAGAGTAGCTCACTTATACTGCACTCAATCCAATCATGCTTCACAAGCAGATAAAGAGGACTGAAGGGAACTTGTGTTGAATCAGCTGCCGAAATAATGTTGAATACACTTTTCAAGCCTGTCTAACTGCCAAGCTTTTCTGCTAGACGGGATAATACATAAGTACCATTTATTGATATATTACTATCCCTGACGGTAACCCAACTCTCACTCTTACCCTCCCCTGTCTATGCCTAACACTAACCTTCTCCCAACTACTACTTAAAGTGCCCATTAACAATACAATATTCCAGGTGGTCGACCATACAATCAATCAGATCGGGTACCGTTAATGGTGCTGATCGACAACAAACTGATCCACAACAAACATTCAAATAATTAGTCTGATCAGATTGCTCATCTTTTTATCCTCCCTTGGTGGCCCTGAATTATCATTTCTGATCAATTGCAACGATCAGATCAGACGTTCAATCCTTGAAAAAATTGGATTGTTAATGGGGGGCCATTACACTAACCTCCCTTTTCTATATGCTAATACTAAACCCCTAACCTACATAAGCTCGCTCCCCCCATTGCTCTGCTTCTATTTTCCCTGTAGCGGCTATTTGTAGTCGTTATTTTTCCAACATCCAAATCACCCACTGAGATTGCTAATCACAGCTTTTAATTAGGCAAGTGATCTCATTGGTAGTTGTTAGCCCTAGTCTACAATAAAGTGCATGTCTATTCAAAAAGGAACCAGTAGGACATGTAATACTTTATTCAGCATTGGAAACACTTCCTATATCAATATATTGCTGTATATTGGCATGTAGTCCCACTCTACATGGCATGTTTAGCCTAGGCTATGATGTTGCACAGCCTCCTGCCCCAGAACATTCTGGGAAACCAGGAGCTGTTTATGCTCACTTCAAAACACACAACAAGCAAAAATTCCACAGTGATGCAAGTTGGTGCACCAGTTAAGATGCTGCCATCTGTGATAAATGTAGGAATGTCAATCAGGGGGAGGAAAAATTTCACGGTGGTCAAAAATCGACTAAATAATGTATAAGTAATATTGTACATATTGAGACGACCTGCAAGAGAAAATGTATACATACCTGGGGCTTCCTCCAGTCCCATACAGGCTGATCAGTCCCTTGGCATCCTCCTCTGCTGCTTCCACTCTCAGCTATTAGTCCCGGTAAGTAATCGAGTCAGAGCTCAGTGCACGTGTGCAGCCCAGCCTTGTACGCCCGCCCCATCGTGCTCCTGTGGCCTGGAGTGTTCTGTCCCTGTGCAGTACTACTGCTCAGATGCAGAACGCTCCCAGCCTCGGAAGCGTGACAGGAGAGCGTGTTCAGCCAGACTATGCCTGCGCCAACCAACTCAGGTACTGGGACCAATAGCAGAAAATAGAGACAGCAGAGGAGGATACCAAAAGAGGGACTGATCAACTTGCATATGGGGCTGGAGGAAGCCCCAGAAATGTATACATTTTCTCTTGCAGGTTAACTCTGGTACACTTTAACTCCATAAATATAAATGTTCTGATTTTTTTAATATATAAATATCTAAAGCTTTAGTACTCTTCATGCAATCACCTTACTCATACTGGCATCCTTCAGTACTGCTGATAGTTAGGCATCTTACCAATGTACAAGAGAGTAGCTGCTAGTTGTGGTCCTCTTATGCCTGCTGTCTTCCATAGCGCATGGTGGGAAGGAGAGTATTAATAGCTCCACATCCCATCCCAGAAGCCAATGGGGTTAGAAAAAGAGTGGCACCCTCAGCACATGCAACTCTCCATAAGCCACAATGGTCAAAGAGGTGAGTGACATGCTTGCCGCACCTACTCTCAGAGGGCAATGCACCTATGCTGTAGCAGACTGCCTCAGTGGAGGGATTGCAGTGGTTGACCATGCAAAAAACAAACAAACAAACAAAAGACAATATACATAAATGCCAGCTTTTCAAAATTATGCTACTTATAGGGAAGAGGGAAAAAAGTAAATATTTTCAAAGTTGTGTTATATTGAAAGATTAAAGTTTGCATTCCTCCCCAGATCATTGGAGACTTCCAATTGTCACTGCCAGGCACCCAATTCTTTCTTCTTGGTTTGATAATGGTGTCCCCGTGATGATGTGTGTGTAACTAAGAAGAAATGCTTATATACCCACATGTAAAGATTTAATAACAGATAAGCAAGTTCAGTCATACCAGGATCTTAATGTAATCAACACTGGACAAGCTAGTATATATATATGTATCTGCATGCTTGTCTTAATGTATCTCTCAATACATTTCACACAGCCATTGATCCATGGGAATTGTATTAGCCTACATGTCTCACCCCAAGCTCTGCCTGCCAGGCTTTCCTAGATGATATGGCTCTGGTAGACCTGCTTAAAAGCCATTTAGATGCTTATTGTACGGAAAGATTCAGCCGAAACACTGCGTGGCTTGAAGCCAGCATATCTTTTGTAGGTCTGCAGTTTTGGTGACAGTGAAATGCTGTGGGGGAGCATTAGGATATGATGGTGCTGTAAGTGTTTATCTACATAGCATGTATAACTGCAGTGATAGAGCAGAACAAGTCATGTCTCCAGGGATAATAACAAGCAGATGAGACGCAGCATTCCTCTACACATGGTAATGCTAAACTGGCCGTGGGTGAGAAACACAGTATGAAGTATTTGCTGGTTGCAGGTAATTGATTTATATCTTGTGCAGTCAAGGTAATGAATTAGATAACATATTGTGGCCTGCAGTTTACAGTTTAGAAAATCAGAAAGTCAAGCAGACAGATAGAGAGATAGCATATAGATAATAAATATAAAATACATTTTTAAAGTGAACCTGAAGTGAAAATAAACTTATGAGACAATTAATTGTAAGTGTGGTACTTATGATTAATATAAGAATAGTAACAGAGAGAGGAGTCTCATATTTTTATGTCCAGTTTAATGGGTTCATTGTTAAAATTGCAGCAGACTGTCACAGCTGCTGTTTAGAATTCAGATTCTGCTTTGTATAGCTGAAGAGGATACAAAACTAATGACCCTTTGAACTTCTCTGCAATAAAAACTCATTATAATCCTTCACTTACTGTGTCATAGCTGTTTTGACTTCTATCCACTTTTCAGGAAATCAGACTGATTTTGACAAGCTGTTTACACACACTTTTGCATAGATAGCAACTTAAGTTTTTTTTAACTCTTGCTGTACTAAAAACAGAAAGGGGCTTCAAAAATCTTCTTACTAGCGCTAGCATTATATGTACCTATGTTTATCTCATCATGTCACATATCACTTCAGGTACACTTTGCAAAATCACAATCTCAACCATCTACTTTAAAGTGGAACCCCAGCCAAATACGTTGTTTTAGTTTTAGTGTCACAGATCAGCTTTGGCACACATTCATATGATCTTAGCCCTGCTGCTCTTCTGCAGCCCAGTACCAACCACACCTGTCCCAGCTCCTCCGGACCCAGTTTCTTCAATTTTGACTCCTAATGCCTTCTGCAATGATTGGATTTGGCAAGCTCTGTTCTAACGTTCAGCCACATTCATGGCTTTTACTGGCATTTTTTCCCATTGCCGTTTCTAGCTATTTTTGTGCTCCAGGCAGGACAACCAACTATCATTGTACCCCAGGAAGAACAAAATGAGAAACGTATTTGAAATACCCAAAAAAACAATATATATATATATATATATATATATATATATATATATATATGTATATCCTAATGCTTATAAAAAACAGCATATTACGCAATTGCCCCTTAATGAAAGTGAGTGCAGTATGGTTTTAACTTCCCAGCCACTGCTGCCCAGATAATCCTTAGCTGAACATTTTACCAAATCAAAGCTCTTTGTCTGTAGGAACATTATTGGTCTGTTCTTGTTGATGGTTCCTTGGAGGCTGACATCTGTAAAACCATTGATGCACTGCTCACTGTACAACCATTGATTTCACACACTAGCATAAACTAAAAAATAATGTTTTGACTCCAGTTTCACTTTCACTTTTATTTCCTTGTAGTGTTGGATAATCTCACAGCTTTTAACATAGAAAGTGAATTCTGCTCATGCTTACAGCTACATGATTTTTAAATATGGCATATCTGATGTGTTTCAAACTATGCATCAATTGTATGTATCAGTATGTGTGTCACTGGTTGTCCTGATTGTAGAGTATGTTGAACTGCTTATGTATCTATGCTGCCCATTGTTATATGCCTTGCACGTTGTACAGCGCTATGGAATATGTCAGTGCTTAACCATCTTAGCGGTATGGACGAGCTCAGGCCCTGCTGGGCCGATTTTGATGAAATAAAGAGCAGCACACGCAGCCGGCACTTTGCCAGCCGCGTGTGCTGCCCGATCGCCGCCGCTCTGCGGCGATCCGCCGCGAGCAGCGGCGAAAGAGGGTCCCCCCAGTCGCCTGAGCCCTGCGCAGCCGGAACAAATAGTTCCGGCCAGCGCTAAGGGCTGGATCGGAGGCGGCGGACGTCAGGACGTCGGCTGACGTCCATGACGTCACTCCGCTCGTCGCCATGGCGACAGGAGAAGCCAAACACGGAAGGCTGCTCATTGCGGCCTTCCGTGTTAATTTTGGCCGCCGGAGGCGATCAGAAGAACGCCTCCGGAGCGCCATCTAGTGGGCTTTCATGCAGCCAACTTTCTGGCTGCATGAAATAGTTTTTTTTTTATTTACAAAAAACCCTCATGCAGCCGCCCTGGCGATCTTAATAGAACGCCAGGGTGGTTAATAAATAAAAATAATAATCTGTTATCTTATTCAAAAGAACTCACAGCTTTTTGATGCAAAGCACTAGGAAGTCCTGCAGGAGGATCCAGATAACTCACATGACAGTGCCTACATTGCAGCGGCTTTCTGGGATAATGCTTTCTAATCGCACTGTCCCCAAATGCACACACATTTGGCTTCACTCACAGACCATAGTCTTAAGTCATGCAAGACTAAAGTTGCCTTATTTTCCATGCCGTTTTTAAATAATTAGCTTATGGAAATAATAATTATAATAATAATAACAATAATAATAACAACAATGCTGCTGATTCTAATAAACAACTAATAATAATAACAACAACAACAACAAACAGTTGCCTAATGTTAATGGGGCATCATAGCTACATTTTTATGTGCTTCCTAGATCGAGGCACACTTGACCAATGATGCAATTACTCTTCCTTCCTCTTCACCAAGGACATAAAAGATATGTAAATCTACATTCTCAGACAAAAAACAATGCAATTATGCATAGAGGCCAATAGTTACCCTGCATCCACAGTCTCTGCATCTATCTTTGAGCATCACATGTTTCCTCTAATCCCCACACTGTGTAGATGTCACTCACCCCTCACTGAGCTAAATATCAATATACAGACTTTGGCCTCAATTCATCATTGTCTTTGAGATAACTTTTTCCAGTTTGTTAAATTACCCAATTCAAAGTTTATCGATTTCTAGTTGCATTCATCAAGTTTTTTTCGCATTCGTTGTGAATTTGATAACAATTCGGTAACCATTTGGTAACGTGTCGATATTTCCATTTTACAGAGGTAATTTAACACAAGGCCATAAGATTCCCATGGAATTGTGGGTAAAAGGCAGTCCTTTGAACACTACGTAGCAACATTTGGAATAGGGCTTAACATCTGGACCAGGATTCTGGAAGTGGCTTAGGACAATCCCACTATTTCGCCAGCTGCGGCTTGATAGGAGCCTTTTCTAAAAAAAATATAGTGCAGCTAGCAAATTAGTTAACCCTGGCACTGCCTGCGTTCTCTTACAAGATGATTTAAGAGAAATGCAGATGTCTTGTTATAGCAAATCTATTTTCTTGCAAATTGATATGGTTCTAGACCTTATTCTTGCCCTTCTGCGCCTTTGAATCACTCTCAGCTGATACATAACCACGTCAAATGGCTCCATCTTCTCTGTCAGCAATGATCTGACAGGAATAACGACAGAGCAGTGAAGGAGATAACTAATCCTAAATGTAACGCTAAACCACGCCCACTTTCATTTTCATGAATTGCACATTCTTCCGTTTTAACGCATCACTAACGAATGATTACTTAATAATAATTAATTATTACCGAATGCTCGCTAACAGCTGTAGATAAATTTGATGAATCCTGAAATCAACTTAACGAATTCGGTATTTTACCAAACTGTCGTTAACCAATTCGATAAGTCTTGATGAATCGATGCCATAGTGATCAATGAGTGGAAGAACATTAAAAGAAAAAAAAAGAAAAAAAAGCAGTGAATATATTAGGGACCATCTGAGCCCAATAGCAGCCACTGTGGCTGCCATGGCTTAACAACGTCCCTAATAACAACAAACACAACAACAGAGTGTGAGTCCAACCAACTTTTACTGTGATTTAAGTATAGCCAAGATGTGAACTTGATTGAATGAAATTTACCTGTCTATGCAGCTTTCCTTCTACCTCATGCTGTTTATTTCTTCTTTTTACTGTCTCCTGGTGTTCCTCTCTTCTTCTCCTCATCTGTCTACGTCACACTTGTGGCCCAAATTATTATTAGAGAGGTATTAAGCTTCCTGGCTATGCAGGATGACCTGCTGTTACATCAGTTCATTTAGAGCAGGGTTTCTCAACTCCGTACTCAGGTACCCCCAACAGTGCATGTTTTATGGAAATCCACTGAGGTAGGTAATGAGTTCTGCTGAGACACTAATTACCCCACCTGTGAATGTTTGTGATTTTCTACAAAACATGGTACTTGAGGAATGAGTTGAGAAAGCCTGATTTAGAGTATACGTTCTGTAGCCAGCTACTCTAGTCACTGTGTCCTGTGATTTTTATTCTGCACCTGAGACCTCTACTTATGTGCAATGATCCAAATTCCTAATTCCAAATTCCTGAACTCTGTTTATTTAATTCCTGGTTTGACCTCAGCCTGTTTATGGATCCTACTGCCTGCAACCTGCCCCAACCTTCGGATATTTAATAGTTTTGCTTGCTAAGTCGGTGCCTTGTCTATTTACTGTAATAATTTTATTAAGCTGCTATGTACCAGTGGTTGCTCTTGGTTACCTTGTGCTGTGTCATCATTCCAGATTTGTTATCATCCATTGCCTTTGCACTCTTTGTAGTACTTCATATTAACCAGTTGTTGCCAGTTAGACTTGGTGGTTTACTTTAGATATGCTGCAAAGCTGAGTTTGGGTCAGAAATACATCTTTTTCTTTTTTAATTTCATTCATTTCTTTGGAATATATGAGGCTGTAACCATCATAAGCTTTCCTTTGTGTATAATAAAGCTAACTGCAGCTAGCAGGATGACTGTTCTGAGTCTTTTTACTGCTACATTCTGTATTCTTCCAGGCAGGCCTGCATTGATATGACACATTTGTCTATGGATTTGTACTGTAACCTATTTGCATTCGGTCAGTAGAAGTATGACACAGTGGCGGGATGTACAATTTGCATTTTATGATCTCTGTGATGGAGTGTAAAAGTAGGGAATGCTAATAGAATTTCAGAAACAAAACAAATGAAACACCAGCAGAATGAAAATGTGGCAAATTGATTCAAGGCGCCTGCTTGAAATGCAAGAATGATTCTTGCATTGCAGACTCAATAAACTAGTTAATAAAAGAATTCAGCTATACAACACATTTGTGCAATATAGACAGCAAAAGCTACGCCTGACGGTAACTGATTTGATGCAAGTAAAATAGGGTACTGCTAGAAGAGTGCGTTCTAGCACAAATACTCATTAAGAAATGTCATGCCACACAATCAAACAAAGGGGCACAGCAAGGCAATCCCTGGTGCTAGGAATGGAGCTTATTTCCTTCACATACCATGTCTTTCAGATTTACAGTTATGTAAATATATAAGAGTAACAGATTTCCCAGCAAGCTCTTGGTGATCCAGAGCTCCTAGGGGTGTGTAAGGGGCTAAAAGAGACCGAGTTTGGGTCTGTAATACTAACAAGCTGGCACATCATTGCATTCCAGCGGTGCTGGAGGTGTGTTTAGCTGTCTGGGACAAATATCTGAATAATCGCAAATACCTTCTGTTTTTAGAAGGCAAACTTTTGTTTTGTAAATATATAAGCTAACTGTACTTTTTAAATCTGTATTCATGTAAAGCTATAAAAGTAAGGCTGGCTCACATGGACGTTTTGCTGGCATTAAATGTGGCACTTTAAAAGTAACGTTTTTAGGGATCTGCCATCCCATGCAAGTGAGTAAGAGCATTTAGTACAAGCTTTTGCAGGCTTTCATGAAAGCCTGGCAGTTTATCCCGGTGTCCGGTCTCAAAAGCAACATGCAGCTTCTAGAAAGTATTTGAAAGCAAGCAAAAGACACCGAAAGCCACTGAAAGCCAATGAAAGCTCATAAAAGCCTAGCGTTTCCTTATACTTTCTACAAAAGCCCCGAAAAATGCAACGCTTTCCTGAAAGCCATTAAAAGCCTTCGAAAGCCAATAAAAGCTTAGCTGTTAAACGCTGGTATTCTTGGAACAAAATAAACAAACAAAAAACTACAGTGTTTGAACGAGACACTGAGCAGAAGCTCATTTGCTTTGATTCTCAGTGATTTCAAAATAGTGTGCAAATGAGTAGGGAAGCTGCATGACATCTTTCTATAGATCCTTTCCAAGAAGGGGTGTCTTTGAAGAATAAAGTTAATAATGAAAATCTCCCATAAGGATATAGACTAGTCTAGTGATCTGCAAACTTGGCTCTCCAGCTGTAAGGAACTACAAGTCCCACAATTCATTTGCCTTTATGAATCATGACTGTGGCTGCCAGACTCCTGCAATGCATTGTGGGACTTGTAGTTCCTTAACAGTTGGAGAGCCAAGTTTGTAGATCACTGGACTAGTCCAAACTATGTCAGATCTGTTACCTTTTACCAATGACTGTAAGTGTCAGCTACAAAGGAACAATTAAATTAATAGTGCATTTTACTCTGAGAGAAACATACATTGTATATGTCTGTACTTACATTTTTTTTTTTTTTTTTGCAATACTGGCCTTTTAACCAAAGGAAATGTGCTGGAAGAAATTACACCTTTATTGAAGGTAAATCATAAGAACTTAACAAACTGTGAATAAATTAACCAAACATGACCACAATTAAAAACATTGCTCAAGTGTCTCAAGAAACTTAACCATTAACTAAAAAGCCTGTTTGGCCAGATCACACAAGGAAGGCACCAGCCTATAATCACTGAATCATCTATTCACAAAACAGGCTCAAAGACCGTACACCAATCGGCGTTAAGCGGTACTGGGGGTGACGCCGCATCCACGCCCATCGGGAAATTGTTTTTCAGTAGCCTGGTGGCTTGTGCTGAATACATGACATTCAGGCAGGATTTACAGTACAAACAATACAATTACACCTGAGCTTGATCAGTAATCAGTAAATAATAAGAATTGTTACAATAAGAGTTAAGGTGGCCATACGTCAGACTACTTGGTGGCCAATCGACCATCCAATTTGAATTATTATAATCGAATTGAAAAAAAAAGGTACCGCCAAGTGCATGCCTGACCGGCAAAGCAACCTACTTCAGGACAGAAATTGGTCGCATTGTCGATCGCGCATTCTGCAAGATGTCGGGCCGAAGTTGGTTGTTTGGGTGCGTGGCAGGAACGGCGTGCAAATTCCCAACGATTGACGAAACCATCTTCCCCCTCGCTGCTGTGTAATGTAATGTTCCCTCGTGCACAGTGTAAAGAATACATTACCGGTTCGCGGCCTCTGCTTGTCCCCCGTAGGCTTCCGGGATTCCTCTTCCGCATACACACATGCCCCACATGGTTTCCTGTTAAGGGAAGGGCGCATGTGTGAAGTCACACATGCGCGCCCTTACTAGGAAATCACGTGGTGCGCATGTGTATGTGGAAGAGGAACCCCGGAAGCCTGCGGGGGACAAGTGGAGGCCGCGGAGAGGTAATTTATACACGTTCTTTATCTATTGAGCTTGCGCAACCTATGAGATTTGTGTATAAAAATAAACCCTGCCTTAATACACATCAATCTGAATATCAACTGCAAAACCTGTCTGTGTGTCTTCATTGTAGTTGATTCAGGTTCAATGCTGGTACTGGCTAGAAATCACAGAGCATTAATTCTAGGTCATCCCTGATGGGGAATTGGGTCTGAAAACTGACCAATCCTTTCAGGTACCTAGGGACATTACATTAGGGGGGCACAATGCACAAGGCGAATTCCGGATCGATTTCAGCATGAAATTGATCGGGAATCAGCCTAGGGTGTATGGGCAGCTGACAGATCTCTCTCTTATCAGATTCGATGAGAGAGAGATTTGTCTCTTGGTCGAATCTGCCCATACAGTTCAATGGGCACCTTTAGTGTTAGCAGGAGTTCAGGAAGGAAGAATAGATAAGGAATGGCACAAATCACTGTGCTGCAACTGTATGCAAATAAAGGTGCTCCGTTGTCTTCTCTTATCTCCTTATATACAGGATCTTCTCAAAAAATTAGCATACTGTGATAAAGTTCATTATTTTCTGTAATGTACTGATAAACATTAGACTTTCATATATTTTAGATTCAAATACACACAACTGAAGTAGTTCAAGCCTTTTATTGTTTTAATATTGATGATTTTGGCATACAGCTCATGACAACCCAAACTTCCTATCTCAAAAAATTAGCATATTGCATCCGACCAATAAAAGAAAAGTGTTTTTAAAACAAAAAAAAGTCAACCTTCAAATAATTATGTTCAGTTATGCACTTAATACTTGGTAAGGAATCCTTTTGCAGAAATGACTGCTTCAATGCGGCGTGGTATGGAGGTAATCAGCCTGTGGCACTGCTCAGGTGTTATGGAGGCCCAGGATGCTTCGATAACAGCCTTAAGCTCATCCAGAGTGTTGGGTCTTGCGTCTCTCAACTTTTTCTTCACAATATCCCACAGATTCTTTATGGGGTTCAGGTCAGGAGAGTTGGCAGGCCAATTGAGCGCAGTAACACCATGGTCAGTAAACCATTTACCAGTGGTTTTGGCACTGTGAGCAGGTGCCAGGTCGTGCTGAAAAATGAAATCTTCATCTCCATAAAGCTTTTCCGCAGATGGAAGCATGAAGTGCTCTAAAATCTCCTGATAGCTAGCTGATTTGACCCTGCCCTTGATAAAACACAGTGGACCAACACCAGCAGCTGACATGGCACCCCAGACCATCACTGACTGTGGGTACTTGACACTGGACTTCAGGCATTTTGGCATTTCCCTCTCCCCAGTCTTCCTCCAGACTCTGGCACCTTGATTTCTGAATGACATGTAAAAGTTGCTTTCATCCGAAAAAAATACTTTGGACCACTGAGCAACAGTCCAGTGCTGCTTCTCTGTAGCCCAGGTCAGGGGCTTCTGCCGCTGTTTCTGGTTCAAAAGTGGGTTCATGCTTCCATCTGCTGAAAAGCTTTATGGAGATGAAGATTTCATTTTTCAGCACGACCTGGAACCTGCTCACAGTGCCAAAACCACTGGTAAATGGTTTACTGACCATGGTATTACTGTGCTCAATTGGCCTGCCAACTCTCCTGACCTGAACCCCATAGAGAATCTGTGGGATATTGTAAAGAGAAAGTTTAGAGACTCAAGACCCAACACTCTGGATGAGCTTAAGGCCGCTATCGAAGCATCCTGGGCCTCCATAACACCTGAGCAGTGCCACAGGCTGATTGCCCCCATGCCACGCCACATTAAAGCAGTCATTTCTGCAAAAGGATTCCCGACCAAGTATTGAGTGCACAACTGAACATAATTATTTGAAGGTTGACTTTTTTTTGTTTTAAAAACACTTTTCTTTTATTGGTCGGATGAAATATGCTAATTTTTTGAGATGGGAATTTTGGGTTTTCATGAGCTGTATGCCAAAATCATCAATATTAAAACAAGAAAAGGCTTGAACTACTTCAGTTGTGTGTATTTGAATCTAAAATATATGAAAGTCTAATGTTTATCAGTACATTACAGAAAATAATGAACTTTATCACAGTATGCTAATTTTTTGAGAAGATCCTGTATTATCATTATCTGTTAGAGGCAGTTTTAAAACTTTTAGTGATTAACAATTAAACGCATTACCCTAAAAAAGGTTGTGTTGTTGTAAAGTACCGTATCTCAAATGACTTCTTTGACCTTTACACCTTTTGTTTGCCTTCAGACTTAGTTAGAGCCTGGTGACTTGAAATAGGTGGTACAGCGCATTGTTGTTTACTTACTGTTTCACTGCTCACTCCAACCACTAGGAAGTGCTGTGCTCCAGACAGTGTTTCCATGAGATTACTCATAAAAACATTTCTGTGACAATAATATATTTTCTAGCATACAATGGCATGACATATACAGTAGCTTGGTAGCATATACAGTAGCTTGGTATAACATTGTTTTTGAGGTGTGCCATGCACAGGGAACTAAAGTTATTTCACAGCTGGGATTCTCATAAAAGTTGTGTGAATTTCTTTGCGGTTTGCCAGCAATCCAATGAATCTGATAGTGATAAAGTAATTCTTGATTTGTTCATCCACTTAAAAATTGCTGCAATTGCTGATCTGTCAGAAGACTCAATCAATCCAGCACGTCATAAGTCACCAAATCTCATTGTCACTGTGAGTAAAAGTTACCTCTCTTGCTTTGAATAAAATTGTTCAAATTTCTTTGTGCACCTATGCAAAAGAGGAAGTCACATGATGAATCTCAAGTATAAAACACATTTGCCTGATCAAGACTTTTTTAAAGTGTAACTGTCGGGCATAAAATTAAAAATAATTTCTTTATTTTTATCTGGTAAACAAATAATAAGGATGCTAACCAGGCAAACCAAAAGTTAAAAATCACTCTTACTTTTCTTGTTGATAAATAATCATTCCCCAGTTTACCTGACTCTTATTTTATACATTGCTGCACAAAGGAAGTTGCAGGGAATGCTGGGTTGTCCTTTTTTGCTTCTCTACTTTCCCCTCAGACTTAACTAATGCAGCCTGATTGGTTGAAGCTACTTTCCCTCCTGTTCACACCTCTGTTCCTTTCTGATTGACCAATATTTCTCATGCTGAGACAATGCACTTTCAATTGCAGAGCTGGGTGGGAGTGCCTGAAGACTGGGAGGAGAGCAGGCAATGCATACACAGTCAGGCAGAGGAAGGGAGGACATGACATCAGGATTAGCTTCAAAATAGACACAGTTAAAATCGAAAATTCTAAGAAGGATTTTCTAATTTTTTTACTATAGAGAAATCACTAAAATCAAAACGTGGACAGTGCAATACATTTGTTATGTAAGTAGATCAAGTACTTATCTACTTATATATGTGTTTTTTTTTCTGCGATAGTATGGCTGACATCTCCTCTTTAAAGTAGTATGTGCATGTACATGTGCAGTGCGCTGAAATTTGGAAACAAAATGAAAAATCAAAAGAGCATTGTCTGCTGTTGCAGTGTGCTTTATTACACTAATCCTTAGCACTGTGTTATTCTCTTAGAGTGGTGAGCTATCTGTGGCTTTATGCTGCCCCACTCTCTGCATTATAATCTATGTCTTTGGAGACACTGGTCAATTAAACTGGTTTGAACTCGCATATATTTATATGGCCATTATAGACTCCATCTCTTGTCTTGTGGAAAGTGTCTGTTTGTTGACCAGGCTCCTATCTTTAGTCTCGTTGTCACTTTCTGTATTGGTAGGTGGCTGGGTACTCAGTGCTGTGTGATTGGTGGTTTGTGAGGACCATGATCTCTGTGGGAATAGAAATGATTGCCTTTACATTGTGGTGGAATGTTCACCACATGATGCATGTGCATATGCTTTGAGCCTCAGTGTGTATGCTTGTGAGTGATGACCTGTGATTTTAACGCAATCTTACATGATTAGATTAATTGCCCATTGACTGGTTGTTGAGACAAATAAGGCATTTTACTCTTTGACACAATGTGTTATACAGCTTTATTTCCCACTTTTAAATGGCCCTGAATTAAGCCTGAACAACATACATAAAGCATATTATTATAGGGTGGGTATTCAAATGTAACTTTTCAGTAACCTTTCTATTTTTTTTTTTATTGCTCCAGACCAGAGCCCACCTTTAAAAAATAGAAGATCTGCCAGATATGAACATCAGCATAAAAATCCATATGAGTTCTTATATATTTCCATACTACCTTTAAGCTATTTATAATTGTTCACAGAGTTTCCATTCCTCACAGTTATGATTTCTGCAGCTACATCTATGATGCATTATGGGAGTTACGGCTTGCTTGTGTAAACCTAAATACTTGCAAACACATCCTGCTTTAAAGGGACTCCGAGCTCAACTTAAAAAGGAAAATAGTACTCACCCGGGGCTTTCTCCAGTCCAGTGCTGGTCAGGAGGTCCCACGACGGCGTCCTGGCTCCTCTCCTAGGCCCCGCTCCGGAATGGCTGCCCGGTGGCACTCGGCCGAGTGTCGGGCTCCTTCTTCCGTGTATGACGCGGCTGACGTCACCACGCCGGCCGCCTCAGGTCATCACGGCGGCCGGCGTGAAAGTACTGCGCATGCGCGATTAAAGCGCGCGTGCGTCGTACTGCCACGCCGGCCGCCGTGATGACGCGAGGTGGCCGGCGTGGTGACTCCAGCCGCATCATATGCGGAAGAAGGAGCCCGACACTCAGCCGAGTGTCGCCAGGCTGCCGCCGGGCAGCCATTCCGGAGCGGGGCCTAGGAGAGGAGCCAGGACGCCGTCGTGGGACCTCCCGACCAGCACTGGGCTGGAGAAAGCCCCGGGTGAGTACTATTTTCCTTGTTGAGCTCGGAGTCCCTTTAAGAAGAGAAATTGTACTTTGTACAGTTACACAGGGGCATTGCGGAATTCCTTAGAAGCCAAGTATATTACTATTATTATTATTATTGATTTATAAAGCGCCAACATATTCTGTGGCGCTGTTCAAAGTAAGAAACAAACATGAGGTACATAATAATACAGAACGGTGTACACCAATATACAAGATAGATAATTAGTGACAAAATACAGAAAAATGATACAAAATACAGAATACAAAATGCAGAATTGGTAATGACAGTGATAAGTAACATGATAAATAAAATGTATAATAATTTCCAAGACACAAAAGGGGGAGAGAGCCCTGCCCTTGCGAGCTTACAATCTAAATGGAATGGGGGGGGGGGGGGGGGATAAGAGGAGGGGTAGTATGCAGCAAATATATTGAGGCAGTGTGTCTTAGGATACCTAGTAGGAGTGCAATTTGGCCTTAGGACAAAGGGAAGTGGCCTAAGGTAGCGCATATGCTTGTCGGAACAAATACGTTTTTAGAGAGCGTTTAAAGGTAACAAAGGTTGGAGAGTGACGGATGTGCTGTGGGAGGGCATTCCAGAGCAGGGGTGAAGTGCATGCAAAATTGTATGAATGTGAATGTGAGTAGGTAATTCTAGAGTAGGACAACAGAAGATCATGAGTAGATCTGAAATTGCGATTCTGGAAATTAGTGAGGATATGTACTGGGGAGAAAGATTGTGGAGAGCTTTGTAGGTTAGGAGTTTGAACTGGATCCTTTGGTTAGTTGGCAGCCAGTGAAGAGCTTGACAGAGAGGAGCAACAGAGGAAGATCCAGAAGAAAGATGAATGAGACGAGCAACTGAGTTCAGTACCGACTGGAGCGGTGCCAGTCTGTTAGTTGGTAGTCCACAAAGTAGTATGTTGCAGTAGTCCAGACGAGATATTATAAGAGCATTAACATTTTAGTTGTGTCTTGAGTGAGAAAAGGTCAGATGCGGGATATGTTTTTTGAGTTGGAGATGCATATTAATACAGTGCAACCAGACTATAAGTTTAGGCCCCATTTACACTTGGCCCCTGTTTACATTACACGCGTTGCCGTCCGTATTTCGGCAATGCATGCATCAGAAGTGCATAGACTACACTGTCTGATGTTCACACTGCATGCATCCCATACCAGTGCGGTGCATGAACACATGCTGCATGCATTTTATAGCAAAACGCACGGCTGACCAATTCACTACAAGTGAATGGGATCAGCCACGCAAAACATGGAAACGCAGATGACGTGTGATCATACACGTTGCGTTCCGATCGCACGGCCATCTGCATGTAACAATGTAAACGAAGTCTTAATCAGTTGCTTTCAGTTAAAACTGAAAGGACAACTGATTTTCAAAGTGATGCCCATGTTTTCTTATGGTACAGTTCACACTATACACGTTTTAAATGAAAGAATTTTCATAATGCACTGCTATGGAGAAGAAGAAAAACAAAAATGTGTACCAACTGATTAAGTGTAAATGGGGCCTAAGCTGGCCAGACTGAGTCAGTCCTCTGAAGCCATACCTCACTGCCACTAAAGAGAGAATAGAGCTTGACTCCTCCCACTCCCCCTGCATGCCCATGTTATTATTTTTTATTTACATAGCGTAGTGCTGTGCAACCTATGCAATAATGGGGAGCATACATACATGAGCAGTTCAACATACTACAATCAGAACAATTACAGATACAAGTACAGAATACATACAATTAATGTGTAGTATGAAAACCATCAATACTGATGGATGACTGTCTGCCTTGGCGTAGCATGTGTAATTCACTGAGAAGGGAATATGGATTTATGATCTAGTGTTGTAGGTTTTTTACATTTGATTACATTAGCAAGAGCTTTTCAAATCACAAAGCGCTTAGAAAAAGCTCTTGCAGTGTGAACCAACCCTCAGTCTGTAGAAACTGAAATTTGTAAAACTTTTTTTTTAAATAAAAGCATTCATGTAAAATATGATTTGTTTTAATACATATGGAAGACTATGGTTGAAAGACAGCTTAAAACAGTACAGTAACAACAGGATTTTATTAACTATGTGATGCAAGGTATATATTATTTATTAGAAAAGGTACACACAACTTAAATGTTGCAGTACTGTGATTTCGTAAAATGAAACTCTAATGCATAACGGTAACTTTATGTTAAACTGGATTGGCATTTTGTCTTTCGGGAAATAAAATGTAAAGGCCTAAGGAGCTAACTGTTCTTTTCCTACATTATTTTAAGAAGGATTACCTTGACTAGATTAGAGCTCAGAGAACAGTACATACTGGCTGGGTGAAACAAGCCATTTCAAACTTATTTCACCAACTATCAAATACTTTTGCAACAAACTGTTAAGTTATTTCAATCCTTGTGCAGGAGGCTGCCATCTTTATTTCCTTTTAAGCAATACCAGTTTCCTGGCTATCCTGCTAATCCTCTTCCTCTAATATGTTTAACCATAGACCCTGAACAAGCATGCAGCAGATCAGGTGTTTCTGACATTGTTGTCAAATCTGACAAGGTTAGCTGCATGCTTGATTCTGGTCTGATTCAGACACTGCTACAGCCAGATAGACTGGAAGGGCTGCCAGGTAACTGGTATTGCTTAAAATGAGATACATATGGCAGCTTCTATATACCTCTACTTTAGTTGCCATTAAAAGTATCAGACTAGTCCTCTGACATAAGGGGTTGGTCTGTAGATGTTATTTCACAATCAAATGATCTATCTACTGATCATTCCGACACCAAGCTTACAACAGCACAAGGGCAATAGTAAACCTTTCCATTAAAAACATGATTTCCTTAAAAGTGAAAAGCTTGAAAAGTTCTATATGGTAAAAACAGTATAACCTGTAGAGGCCAACAATGCCAATGGTAACATAGGCCACAATTAAGAATACACACAATCCTGTGGTGCTCTAGTGTAGACATATAATGTGTGTACACAGGAGCGTCTGTGCCAGGAGGGTGACCATGACCGTCATCCACCTCCACAGGTAGATCCAAAACAAACAAATAGCCAAGAGCGCGACTGTTTCAGAGCAGTGTAGGTTTTTTTAAAATTATTGTTTATTACAGGTGCGCTCTTCTAGCTCCTGTCTATCCCTCAAACATTTATGCTGGCTACCTGCACCACCAATAGTGTTACATTACACAAAAGACATACATATGAAAGAAGGTTCAGAGTGTGCTGTCCAACTGTCCATACAATACTTATCACCCTAAAAGGAAATCAGTTCTCTTTAGAATGTTCTCTGTAGACCATATATTATCATTTTCTTCCTGTCCTCTTTAAATCCAGTTTTCCTCAAAATTAAACAAAAGCAACATTATAGTGCAGACTGTTGTAATAGCGATGGAGGGGGTCCACTCTCTAATGTAACCCCCAGTGATTTTTATCAGGTCACCCGCCTTCACCTCGTACAGAGCCCAACACACTCTCCAAAAACAGCTAACACACTTACCCTTTATAATAGCTGCCCTGACTCACAGACCGCTACTACATACTGTATTATCACAACCTGGAATTTCTGCTTACCGCCACCTTCCACTCTGTGTCTGCCATGGATACCATCAAAGCAGTTCAGCGATAGATCATTGCTCGACACACCACTATCAGTATAGCGCATACACGCAAGGCCAGAGCGACACTAGTAGGTGCAGCATCTGCCACCATCAAACAATACAGGTGACTGCTCACCCTTAGACACTGTTGTCCACTCTGACAGACAGCTGTATTCGCACTGGTACTTCTGTGCTCCTCCTTCATCCTGGCTCTACACTTTCTGGATCAGCACGCCACTGCACAACACTCCAGACTTCCACAGCAGTTACCCAGTTCTCCCCTCCCAGACCACTCTGGGTTAATGCCTGCTGGTCTCCAGAATGATGGAACACTTCCTGGTAACTTCCAGGAGAATGTATAGTGCCAACTAGTGGCCAATAAGTAATATTAAAGTAAAATAAATAAATGTAACAATTATTAAAACCTAACACGATGGTAGTTTTGTTTTCTAAGTTATTCAGCTCACATACAGACAACTATTGAGTTTGTTATCTATTTTTTTCAGCCATGCAGAATTAGTTATCCATGAGACTTACTCACAGTCTAACTGTAGCTTGACTGCACAGTCATTTAAAGCCCTGGATGCTTAACTTTTACAGTGAGAAAAAAAAGGAACACAACCTAGGCATATGTAGGACTAGGACTCTACATACACATGTTTATCATCATGTCACAGATCACTTTGCGTAGCCTTTAACTATACTTCTTGTCTTGACTCAACATTGCTCTGTATAATACATTCACTTTATAACCCTATATCACTGGTCAGATGTGGATCTGTGTCCACTTCACAGATATGGGAGTAACCGTGTCATACAGGGGCTGCAGTGGTTTGTTTCGAAACCCGACCGGTTTTGTCACAAACGGTGACTCATCAGGGGCATCTGATGAGTCACCGGATGTGATGAAACCGGTCAGGCTGGGACGCACATACGTGGAGCACGGAAGGCGGAAGTGAGGTCGGCGTGGCATGCGAGAGCTGGAGTCCAGCGAGACAGCGCCGCTGATTGCCTGCCAGGTGGCCAACTACCGGGGTTGAGCCCGTAAAAACTCAGTGCCTTACACACAAAGAATCTGGCATGTGAGTTGTTAGGATTAATTTTAAATAAATTGTTTTAACGGTTTTACGCTATGGAGCCTATTGGTTTAATTTGAGGTGCATATTGATATGGAGCCATAATTGAATTTGTGGAGTGGATCAGTGATGATCGGTACAGGCAGAGGGAGGCCTTGATGTCCCTGCAGGCGCTGTCTGACCCAGTCTCATAGTGGGTCAATTGGTTGCAGTGAGTGTCCCATCTTAAGGGTGTGGTGGTGGTACGCACTGTAGAGGCTACCTACTGTAAAAATCACAGCTGCGATTCAAGTGTCATAGTGGACCTGTGGACCTTTGTTCCTAAAATCATTTTGGACTCCATATATGCGCTGTTTTAATATATATAAAAGTACGTAACGAAACAGACATTTCATACTTTGCCTAATCGCTTCAGGCATTCAATAGAATGCCTGATTTCGTACTTTGCCTGTAACATATACACTACACTATAATAGGCGTGGCTACTGCATTGCATTATTAATTAAAGGTTTTTTTGCGCATTTTGTGCAGTTGGTATTCTCTTTGTATGTTTGCATAGCAAGAAAAATCTTTTCTCCTGTAATCCTGAGTGGTTAAATTGTCAGGTTGTAGAACATACATTAAAGTGTAAGTAGAGATTGCTGAACTGTTTGCAGTGGTCCTTCTCGCCTCCACTCAGGCAAAAAGCAGGAAAATAAAACACTCACTGATTGGGAAATTTCAGTGCTAGAAACAAGCAGCACTGTAATGAATAGGAAAGACGTCACACTGACTGCTTTATATGCTGATTAGTGGTAGGTTTGGTGTGGGCCATTCAGGTTTGAGGTAGTTTTGGTGTTCAGTGTGCCATTAAAATGAATGGAGTGGCCATGACCAGCCACAGATGTCATTATTTCACAGTATTAAATTGTGTAAGTATCCTAATTATAGTGAACGGGAGCCCTATGGCTACAAATAGTCATGTTCACCTTCTTACACACTTTGCCAAGTTAATTCTAAACACAATTAAGGGTATAGCAAGATCTGCTTTACTGTGCTAAAAACTACAGGGAACAAACCTGCCAAGGTTCAGTAGTACCTTATCCTTTCATCAGGGTCAGATTTACCATAAGGCACTGTAGGCATGTGCCAACAGGCGCCTGTGATGGAAAGACGGATTACTCCCCTCCCTGAGCGCTTCCCTCCCTCCTTCCCTATGTAGAGTCCCAAGCAGAGTGTAAATGAGAGGTTACTCACCCTGCTCTTGGGCATTCCACTGGCGAGATCTCCCTTCAGTCAGGGGTGCCTATAGCTACTTAATACTAAGGTTCCTCTACTTACCTAATATTTGAGGGTACCTCTAGCTATTTAATATTGAGGGTGCTTCTGGCTACCTAATACTAAAGGATGTCTGTAGCTACCTGTGATGGGCAAGGGAAGTAAGTGAGAATTGACAGCTGGGCCAACCAGCTCCCTTCGGCAGTTCGGTGGTAGTTTGTAAGTTCATGGAGGGTGAGGTCTAAGGTGCCAGGATATCTGTAACTATATGCTCCGCTCCTATGAGGTAAATCATCATGCATGCACTTCTGTAAGGCAGTTATGTTTACATGTGCTGTCTGTGTGCAAGACCATACAGGCAAAAAGACCATACAGGCAAAAAGACCATACAGGCAAAAAGACCATACAGGCAAAAATTGCATGTGGCTGTTAAAAGTAAAATGTGTTTTAATTATATTTTAATATATTTTCTTTATTATCCTTCCTTCTTTCTTTCTTTCTTTCTTTCTTTCTTTCTTTCTTTCTTTCTTTCTTTCTTTCTTTCTTTCTTTCTTTCTTTCTTTCTTTCTTTCTTTCTTTCTTTCTTTCTTTCTTTCTTTCTTCTTTTCTTCCTTCCATATCCTTTCTTGAGCTTTTTATTACCCAGCACTGTAAATCTGAATGGTTTGGTATTAGCTGAAACAACAGATTCATCCAGAGTTCCCTGATAGTGAATAGCAGCATCTGGCAGGTATTGCAGAAGTGCCCAGAATACTAACACTGCTAAATAATAGAGTAGTATTCCAGGCCACAGCTTGCTTCAGTGACAGACCATTTTTTTTAGTTGAAATACTTCCTTGATCGTTGGAAACATCCCCTCAGGCACATAGACATTGGCGGTATAAGTATAGGTATGTCTTTGCTGTGAAACAGCACTTGTGCGAACCTGGTCACATAGTCGGCTTGTGGATGGCAGCGGATCTCCTTCCTGACAGTAAATATGAATTTCAGAGGCGGAACTGAATGGTTGTATATACTGAGCACGGCAGATGGGGAATCTGCAACCTTTGCTCTGGCATGATCAGCTTCTCTGCTGTAAAAAATAAAAATCATCACAGTCTAAAGACAATGAATACTTACTGTAATCCCCTTCTGCCATACAAATGCAATAAAGTCTCATCATGAGAACATTTTACATGGATTTGCAGTATGTTTAGTTATTTCAGTACCTGTGAGAATCAAATACCACATTAAAATTCTAAACTGCATCTAATGTTTTCAAAAATATTATGTTCTGGCCCTTTATTCATATCAGTAGCTGTTCTTTTTAAGTGGTTGAAGTGAAACTTAAAGGACTTACGAGGCAAATAAAAAAAAAAAAGTTCAGTACCTGCATGAAATTTTAATGCACAGAGGACACCCTCCGCGCCCTCCGTGCAGTTCCGCCGGGTCCCCGCTGTTCAATTGCCCCCCCGGGCTGGCTCCCGACTCCACAGCCCGGGTCGGGCTCTCATGCCTCCTCTAAAATGGCTGTCGGAGGTTGCCGCGGCAGCGCAGTCCGCATAGACGCGAGTGCGGCTGCGCAGCTCTGGGGCCTCCCCCCGATCCACGCTACAGGCTTTCTCCTGTGCGTGGATCGGGGGGGCCTAGAGCTGCGCAGCCGCACTCGCATCTATGCTGACTGTGCGCCTGCGGCAACCTCTGGCGGCCATTTTAGAGGAGGCATGAGAGCCCGACCCAGGCTGTGGAGTCGGGAGCCGGGCCGGGGGGTAATTGAACAGCGGGGACCCGGTGAAACTGCGCAGAGGGCGCGGAGGGCGTCCTCCGTGCTTTCAAATTTCATGCAGGTACTGAACTTTTTTTTTAACTCGCCTCGTAAATCCTTTAAGTGAAAATAAACTTATGAGATAAACAATCGTGTATATCCTCCTACTTATAAAAATGACTTTTAGATATCGCATAGTTATGTTATGTTCGACAGTCTGTCCCATGTCTCAGAGATCTACAATATATGAATATTTGAACTTTTTTGTCTATCACTTTTTTGTCTATCACTTGCATTCAAAAACCCAGTTCTCTGCCAGAAGAGCTTATAAGTGAAGGCCCTTATACTCTGACTGGGTCCTGACTTGCAAAGCTGAATATTAACTCTTTCAGTTAGGGAAAGAAGAAAGAACAGTATATTTATTTGTATGCTTATCACTGTACATACACATGTCTATCTCATCATGTCACGTGTCACTTACGGTTTCCTTTAATTAGGAATGGCAGAAAGTGTTGTTGTTAAGATTCAGGTGACAGTCCAAGTTGGTACAAAAGGAGGAAGGCAGGCACCATCAACAAAACTGCTTTGTATTGTGCAGGCAAGGTTATATAAGCATCGGTGAAGGTCTAGCAGTGGGGGTCCAAGGAGGCAGGCCCAAACTCCACCAGACCAAACATCCCGGCGATGTGAAACTGTTGCCGTGTACAGCCTTTTATGCATCCTAGTACCCACCTCTTAGGATCTCCACAGCTAGAACCTTCACGAATGCTAATATAGTCTTTAAGTGATCTTTAATTAGTCACAGCTGCACAATAAATAGCAGCTTGTATGGATGTTGCCCACTTCTTCGTTCCTACTTTTGTCCATATGCCTTCTTCATTGCTGCATTGGACAGAGCACGTCCAAAGAGTATTTGAGGTCACTTAGTTGGTGGAGATCCTTCCATTATTGTTCACATGTTTGAAATAAGTTCCGTAATGAAAGTAAGTGTTACAGTAAGTGTGAGTGCCACACATGTATATTTTCCTACCCTACATTGAAAATTGTCACAGATATTGCTCATTTGGTTCAGTAAAGTCCATTATTATGTTTGTGGGAAAAATGTACTTCCTGTGAATGAAGGAGCTTCCCAGACATTTGCTTACTTTAGCCAAACAGTCTAGCTAATTAGGACCATTATGTAGAGTTTAAGTACCTGACTTAAAATGTGTACTAATTCCATAATATCATGTAAACTGCCTTATTGGAGCTCAAGCAGGAACTCTGAAGTTGTGATGAAACATCTTCTAGAACTGAAAAATGGTGACCAGCTTAGCAGGCTTATCCTGCTCTGTCTCCCTCCAGCATAGCGGCATCCTTTTACTTGCTCCCCATTCAACTCACACAAGTGGCCTCTGCGGCTGCTATTTGGAGGCAGCTGACAACATTGTCTTTGGGGTTTACCAAGACCTCAGCTGTCTCTACCTCCATTAGTGATGGGAGCCACTGTTGCAGAGGCTGGAATAGAAGCCATCAAGTCATCACCAACCAAATCATTGGCTTCCACACTAAATTGTACAGTATACAGTAGCTTTCCATCCCTTACCTTTTTGAGTATAGCCACTCTGTATAGCCACTTGAATATCTTTATATTTAGCTTTTGCATTGGAAATAAGTTCTTCACTAGCATACTTCACTGTAAAAGTGATCAGACTTTACAGCTTTCAAACAACAGAATTGGTGATAGCCAGCACTGTTAATGTATTTATAATTGCATTTGTAGTCATAATAAGTAGCCTTAAAGGGCCACATCACGAAAAATGTAACATTTTAAATACACGTGTACACAGCCAGCCTCCCTACTCCCTTGCACACTATTCTGGCAGCTGGAATAAGAAACTATGATTCAGAAAGTGCTTTTAAAAATAAAGAAAACACTGAGACTCCCCAATGAGGAGATACACTAGTCCAACACTTATCAGATCTGTCAGATTTTTAAAATCTACTATAAGTGACAGTGACAAAGGAAAAAATGATATTTACAATGCATTTTACTCTTAAACAAATGCACATTTTATATATTTGCATAGATGTGCATTTCAAATGTTACAGTTTTTCATGATGCCAGTCCTTTAATTAGTGTAGAGTGGTAGATCAGAGGAACAAATGTCACTGCCACTGTTACTAACACAAAATAACTACTAACACTGTTAGGGTAAAAAGACTTCCATCTTTCTGGGAGTGTTATTTTTCTTCTTCTGAATCAGGGGTACCAAAGCAATGCAAAAACAGTATTTGTTTTTGAATAGGCTGAATGGGATGGACTTTCTTGGTATTTTATTGGAATTTTATTGCTTCTTGTATGTGTAGCAAACGTAAGTAGAAATATGTTGCTTGCTTGTTTGTTACTTGTCAGGGTATGTGGAGTATACTGTATATTATTTCTTCTTTGCCTTGGTCAGGTACAAATATATTTCAGAGACGGCTCCATGGTCATTTCGTATATCCACTTAGATCATTTTAATAGGATTGTTTGGCTCCACTCCTGTCTGAAATGTCATTGTGCAGAGGCTTATATTTATCATTGTTTGCAGGTTAGCCTGGACAAAACTGCAAGTAATTTTTTCTAGAGGTAGGTATGTGGTTATGTCGGAGCTTGTGCGTTTTGTGTGCTCTGTTATGTTGTTAACAATACAGCAGGTGTGTAACATAAACACCAGTTGCATTATTTTCCAGAAATAAACATGATGGTTTCCATCATGGGGTGTAGGTATTCCCAGCTTAAATCAGAGCTTTATTTCCTTAAAGCTAATGGGAGTATAAACAAAAAAATAAATAAACCAGATACTTACCTAAGGAAGGGGAAGACTCTGGGTCCTATAGAGCCTTCCCTCTCCTCTCCCGGTCCCCTAGTCACAGCGGCAGCTCCTCCATTACAATCCCCTGCTGCGGGGGACTTCTGAAGTCCTCGGGAGCCGAGTCCTCCCAAAGACAGGCGGCCCCATACTGCGCACGAGGGAGTGCACGAGAGAGGGCGATCACACGTGTGCAGTATGGAGTGGCCCGTCTTCGGGAGCACTCGAGCTCCCGAAGACTTCCGAAGTCCCCAGCGGTGGAGATAACATCATTTGACCAAATTGACCGAATGCGGGGGATTTCTGTGCTGGAATGGGCACCGGAAAAGGAGTGGGAAGGCGCATTAGGAACCAGAGCCTTCCCTCTCCTTAGGTAAGTATCTGCTTTTTTTTTTATTATTATTATTTAGATTTCCATTAGCTTTAAAGGAAACCTGTATTTCACTTTCTTTTAAAGTTCACCTGAAGTAATAGAGATAAGGAGGCTGCCATATTTATTTCCTTTCAAACAATACAGGTTGCCTGGCTGTCCTGCTGATCTCTTAGGCTGCTCACGTCACAGAGGAAAACAATACTATTCCACAGTGACTTACCTTGTCAGTCATAAAAATGCCAGCATCTCTGATAAGTTTACAAATGTAAATCAGGGAGAGGAATCATTTTAAAATGGGCAGAGATTGACTAAGTCATTTAAAAATGTATATTGTAAAACTAAGCAATTGTATTCATTAAAGTGAACCTCCGGACTAAAAATCTACTCAGCAAAACTGAAAAGGCTTGGTGTTTCTTTAACAGTTTCACAGCATCAGAACTTTGTTTTTCTTACCAAAGCATAATTTTTTAGCTGCATTCTTAGCTAAGCTCCACCCATCAAAGAAAAAAAGCCCAGGCTTTTTTTCCTGATGCTGTGCAGAGCATGATGGGATTTCCTATGTTGTTATTCACATTGCCTAGCAACTGGGAGAGGTGCTCAGGACACAGGACAGTTGGAACTGTGTCTCATGCTCCCTGCCACCTTCTTTCAACCAAAAAGATGGCTGCCATCATGAAATCAAACAGTTGTCTGTTCTTTTAAAACAGGGTGGGTAAGAGATTATATTACCTATATTACCTATCTATTTTAATTAACATAACTAATGTAACTTAATGACAGTATGTTTGTTTAGGCTGGAGTTCCTCTTTAAGTTATATACATATAAGTTCCTCTTTAAAATATTAGATGCCTTGCTGTTGTGTGGATTCTGTGCCTCCAATGTGTTTGAAGACATAATTAGTATGTAGATGTGATCTGACTCAACTGGCTCCAAAAGTGGCTGGATAGTGTACTGGTTAAGGGCACCTCCTCTGACATAGTAGACTAGGGTTCAAATCTCACCTGTTCCACTTCAGTAAGCCAGTACCTATTCAGTAAGGAGTGCTTGGGCAAGACTCCCTAACACTGCAGAGTGGCTGCAGTGCTTAACGTCTGACAGGGCTTATTATTATTATGGAACTGCTTTAAGGGACCCCGATCTGTACTTAAAATTGGAATTCGGACTTATCTGGGGCTTCCTCCAGCCCCCCTAGCCTGCGAGTTTCCCGGCGTCTTTCTGGCCTCTTACGTGTTCTTGCTTGGAAGTCGCCGGATTACAGGACCAGACAGCGGAACCATGGAAGAGGCCAGGAAGATGCCAGAGACCTCGCTGACTATGGAGGGGGGGGGGGGGGGGACTGGAGGAAGTCCTAGGTAAGTCCAAATTCCGATTTTAAGTACAGCTCAGGGTCCCTTTAAGTCAAGAGGTCACAATGAATGCCTGACATTGAGCATTTCTTTTATGAAATACAGATGGAATAAAGAACCAGCAAAAGCATTGCATAGATAATTGTATAGATAATGGATCACCTGATGTAGATGTTTTTCTGTATCCTTTTGTCTTTGGTTTGCAGAATGTGCAGCTGTCACTTGCCTTACTGAAAGCTGTAAGTTGGATTGTGCTTTCTTTATTCATCAAAGAGATTTTAACAATCAGAATGAAAACAATTATCAGAACTGTTGTAAAAGCAAGACACGATACATCATGCATGCAGCTATCCAGAACGGCTTGCGAGTGAATATACAACAGATCTGTGAATGAGAAACATAATACAGTATATGCATCTAGGTAGGCATTATGCAGGTGTCTTCCACAATAATCTGCAGTACAAATAACAGCTACAGTGCCACCTGGTTAACTTAGGATACGTTGCTCAGTCATTCAGTAAAAAAGGGAAAGCAAGGGGGAATCCTGCTACCAGAGGCATAGCTAGAGCTTATGGGGCCCCATAGCAGAATTTTGATGGGGCCATTAGACCTAGGCACTCATGAGCAATGTCACCTGCCCCTACACTATGGAATATGAGTTGACTGGGCATTGTTCATTCCTATTCACTGTACACTGCAAACGGGGCATGTTATGTCAGAGGGTGGAGAAACACAGGAAAATTAATAGTGAACACATCAGTTACTACTTTGGCCCCCTCCGCTTCAGGGCCCCATAGCAGTTGCTATGGCTGCTATGGTTATTGCTATGCCCCTGCCCACTACTCACTAATTATTTACATGGAGAAAAGTTTGTTGTCACTGTGAGCTTATCTATAAGGAAGCAGAAAGACACAATTCAATTTTGCTAGCCTGGGCTTATTTTATTCTGATGCTTCCACTTGACACTTCCTCACAGATGCTCACTCACATCACCTGCCTCAATATTTCTGCAACAGTAACAGAAGATAGGCTTCAAAGTTTGCTAACATTTTCCCAACATATTTTGTTTTCTTTGGAGTTTTGTTTTTCTTTAGCAAAGGTCAAGTCACACTTAAAAGTTGTTTGATCTCCCTTTTTGTCTCCATTCTGGCTTTCTAAACCTTCTCCTTGCATGAAGTAGACCTCAGTGTTTTCTCGATATTGTATCTGGACAGTTTATTCATTTTGTTGTGAGTTCTTTGAGACATGACGTTTTTATTGCACTCTTCAATCATCTGATAAAGCAAATGGACAGCTAGAGTCCCCAAAGTGATCAACTTTCAGAAGTAAAAAGGAATACTTTAGGCAGACTTCTGTGCAGTTTAAAGACAACAGACTGACATATCTGCCTGAGGCTAGCAATTTAAGTTCAGCAAAGGGCTCAGGCAACATCTCTACCATGTATCCAAGATTGATTTAATATCTGACCATCAAAGAACTTCAAACAGAGCATGTTTAATTGCGCAAAATGCCAAGACAAAATAACGCTAAACATAGTCTAACAGTGTACATTTTCCATTTCTTTTCTGATGCTCTAAATAAAGAAAAAAAATAGTTGTGAAGAAGTATGTATAGTATGTCTTACTAAACAGGCATGCTTAACCCATTAGCAGCTTCAAACGGAATGTTTCGTTTGAAAGCGGCTTGTGCAGTGCGAATCTGTCGGCAAATCTTGTTTGGCTGCCCAGTGCAGCCAAACAAGTGTGTGGCAGTAAGCGGTTATATTTACCTGTTCTGAATGGCTTCTTCTCTTTCTCCACCGGCGGCTCTGAACTTCTGGCAGGTCTTCCGGATCCTGATTACATCAAATCACATGATATGACATGTGATTGGGATCCAGGAGACCGTGTCAGCATTACGGTACCACCCGGTGATGGAATAGGGGTGATGGAGGAAATGGAAGAGACTCTTCCATCACTCCTCTTCCACCACTCAGTTGCGCTGTAACACTGACATGATCTCCTGGATCCCGATCACATGTCATTTAATGTGATCGGGCGGGACCCAGAAGACATGTTGGGAGTTCATTGCCTCTGCGGTGGAGGAAGAAGAAGTTGATTCAGCTGTCCAGACAGGTATGTATGAGAGCTCCCTGCTGCCACTCTACACTACCGCCACATAATCTGCCGAACCTGCCAGGCACACTTCCCTAGCGGCAGGAAAAATTCGGCCCAGCAAAAATGTGGCTGCTAAGGGTTTAAGCAAACCTTTCTTTTAGCTGGAAAGTTACAAATCAGTATGAAATAACAATATTTTCCTTTTTTCCAAGCAAAATCTTATTACTGATGAAATATGTCCTGCAGTGTCCTTCACGGACAAGACCAAAAAGCCTTATATGGACCCTGCTTGAAATGATGTCTTGGAGAGAAACAAGCATCTATCAGGGAAGTGCAGAGCAAGCTAGGATACGAGTAACCTGACATATGCCTGTAAATCCACAAGGGAGGCTGCCACATAGGACTTAGCAATAAATGTCAATTTATTCTTTAAATTGGAACATCAGCATACGGCAATGTTTCAGGTCTCAGATGTCACTTTCTCAGGAGAACTGTTTGTCTCCAATGATAAGTGTGTCATGTTAATCTTAATAATAGTTTCCTCCAAGAACTTGGCATATTTCTTGCTCAAGTATCAGTACTGGTGTTGAGAATGATTATGGCAATAAAAGCTTTGGAATACATGAAGGTATGTTTCTTCATCCAGTACCACCTGATGTCATTGCTGGTCAATAGTGTCAGATCGGTGCTGAGGAAATGGGATGAATCACACAGTACAGTGCTTTGTGTAGAAACTATTCCTGTCAACCCAAAAATGGAGACTGCCACAGAAGCTTCAGCAATAATTCTTTATACTGGAACTTCATTAGCATAAGGTAAAGTTTCAGGTTTCACCCTTTCTCCAGCTAAGAGGTACTGCAGTGGACACCCGAATCATTGTCTTATGCTAAAGCCCTTTGTTGCATGCTCCATTTGGATTTTATCTGGACTTCCTGAATTGAAGGCTGTGCACACTGTGCAATATTGTGGCATGTGGCTTTTCTATCTGCTTTGCATTGATCTGATACCATAGGTCAGCATCATACTTACTGTTCTACCTAACATATTTGTTAAATACTGCCCAGTCTGGTGTCAGTCTATTGTATCATCGGCTGCTATGGAGTGCCTGCTACCCCCTCCTCACCCTCACCTCTCACAGCGGTATATACAGCGAGGTTTGTTTAAAAGCTAGTGAAAGTGAAGCAGAGGTGACCGGATTTAGGGAAGGATCACTCTGGTGCATACATTTAGATGAGTTAAATTAAGAGTGAGATGTACCTGATAGTATCTAACTTACTTACTCACTAACTTACCCCCTACCCATGCCTAACACTTACCTGTCTATGCCTAACATGAGCACTGTTTACAGGTGAGGCTTTACCAAGATGGGACAAAAATATTTCCCATATTTTTCCTCTACAACTTTGGCTAATCGCTTTGTTCAGGGGATATGCACCGTGCAAATGCCAGTGTGCATAGTTGATGTAGTACATATGACATCACTCTCCCATAATGCACCTGCGAGGCTGCCCTACAGCTTAAACCTGAACTAAAAATTAACTGATGAGATAAAGAATTGCATCTCTAATCATACTCCTAAATAGGACTTCCCTGGATTCCCATAATTTTATTGTGTATAAAAACATTAAAGCTTTTATTGTCTCACAGGAATGTCAACAGTTTGAAATGTTTTGCATCTCCTATCTTGCAAAATAGGTAAAAAGGGTGCCAGACATATGGCCACTGGGCGCTGCCATAGACTGTTATGTTAATGGCTATTGCAGCACTCAGGGTAATTTGGGCGATGGCAAAAGATGGAGCCCCAATTATGAAAAAAAAAATGGTGCAATTCAGCCACCAGCAATAGCTGAAAACTGACATTGCACCTTAGCCCTGAGTCCATGGCGACCTGGAGGGGGCATAGTAATCTACGCCACCGGGAACTTTGCAATATCAGGGTGAGACTTTTTTTGTCTTCACCCTGCACCCACATTTCCCGCTGCCCTTTTTGCGTGTATGCCTTTCTTGGACTACTGAATTTTTTTTCCTATTTTCTATAGTCAAATGTGTTTCTCTGCCAATGCTTTTCATTTGTTATCAGTGATAGGTACACCTCAACTCAAAGAATGTGTTATGTACAGCTTTGGGTTCTTAACCCTTATAGTTAGAACAAGTAAAGTGGAAGAGGTAGGCTGGCTTTAAAATTAAATCATGAGACGCTTGGTTTTGTAAGGCTTGGTGGTGTATTCTCCACAGTCAGCATGCAACGCATGAGCTGACGTGGAGGAGGTACACACACTAGCACAAAGGAACAGGCTATCCCTAGTATAGTGGAGGGGAGGACTGACTCCAATAGGAGATTGTGGCGCACAGAGCCGGTGCAGATCTGACAGCCACAAACAATGCTTTCGTTATAACGTCTCAGCGCAAAGTAGCGCTGAGCGCATAAACCAGAACTGAGGAGATCAGGACAGGTAGACAGAATGAACGCTTGCTAGCTAGCGGCTACTTAGCGACAGCAAGCGTCCAAAACCAGACAGACTGGAATGAGGCAGCCAATGCATTGCGGCGATGGCGTGCCTCACAAAGACAGGACAGGATAGTCAGGAAATAGCAGGATTGAGATAGATGAACGTAACACAGATAAATATACAATAAGTATGTTTTCCTAGCGTATTACAATTACAGCTATCAATGAAACTATTTGTAAGGTCTGACTAACATATGTATATATCGGCAATGAACCGATATATGACATAAGCAGGAACGCTGACTAGGACTGGAGTAATACAGGGAACAGGACTCAGAAGGATTCGCTATCTCTTCGCAGAGATGAACGCAATCCACAAACAGTAACAGAACAGGATTCAGAAGGATTCGTTATCTCTTCGCAGAGATGAACGCAATCCACAAACAGGACCAGGGACAGGATAACTAGCTCAGCACGGGTGTTCACGGTACGCGCAAACTACCAAAACGTGCTGGAAAACTGACTAACTGAACACAGGAAATAAACAGTTTGTGTACGTATATATCAGCGACACTGATGTATCAACGTAACACGAATACAAGGAAAATAATAAACGTGCTGGTATGCATATATATTGGCAATGAACCAATATATGATGCAAAACCAGCAAAGTATCTTTAGAACAAGAAACACGATCGGGGGCTGAAGCGACAGCAAGACGGGCTTAACTGAAGCTATGAAAACCCAAGGAAACCCTGCAGGAAGCAGATCTTTATACTGAGGTCATCCAATGGGAGCAGACATGCAGATTCCCACACAGGTGAATGATAATCAGTCACAAGCTGACAGCAGGGAAAGACAGACAAAGCTATGCAGCTTGCATGGAAATAGATCAGAACTGCCTGAGCTGCAGCACTACTACTTCCAGCAACAGCTGCTGCAGCAGCGATCATCACAGGTTTATTATCATCCAACTTTCTGCAAACTCACAAAAAATAACCTCACAGTTCACTTACCTTTCATGAACATGTCTGACACATAGGAGGAATGAAGATCAGAAATTATCCTCAAGTCCCAACATGATTTTCTTGCTAACAGAAGTAACAGGCAGTCATCTCATCTTTATCCTGCTTCTTGTAAATTAACGCTAGGAAATGTTTAATCCTATTAATTTTAGCAAATTGATCCCTAGTGAATACAACATGTAATGATGGTCAAATTATCTGTATGATGATGACAACCAAGGCAGGCAGTTTGGATGAAAAAAAATAAAATCAGCAAGTTGATGAAGCATATTTCCTTAATTATGGAACCCAAATGTTGCAGCCTTTGTTTCTGAGATTCTAAGCATAGTCTGGTAGAGGAGAGATTGATGATTGCATATGCACATTTGCACAACATATAGTGAACAGCAAAAAAGATAACCCATAATGAAAGAGAGGATGCTTCCTTTCTATAATAAAGTATGTACAGCACATATATATATATATATATCCCACACTATAAAATCCCTGTGTCGCTGCATCCCCTGTCCCTGTATCCGTGTGTTCCGCATACTGCGCGCGTGGCACGCAGGCAGACTTGGGAGAGCAAGAGGATGGGGCCAGGGGGGCAGACGTGTGTGTGTGCGTGTGTGATACGTGGTGTGGGTGCGCGCGCGGGCATGCATTGCGGCCGTGCGCACATGCACACTGACCGGAGGTGACAACGGGGCAAGAGGGGAAAGGAGTTGAGATGGGAAAGGCCTAGCGCCCATTTTTAAACGGGCCTTAGGTCTAATATATATATATATATATATATATATATATATATATATATATATATATATATATATATATATATATATATATATATATATATATATATATATATATATATATATATATATACATATATATATATATATATATATATGTATATAAATATATATATATATATATATATATATATATATATATATATATATATACATAATTTTTTTTTTTTACCTGTAATCATTTAACATTGGAGTTATATTAAAAGCAGTGTTTAACCACTTATTCACCATAGGTTGTTTTCCCCTTAAAAACCATAGCAATTTTTACATATCTCGCTACGCCCATTCATTTGCCAATAATTTTATTACAACATTTAAATTATGTTCCTAGTACAATGTATGGTGACAATATTGGTGTAGTTTTTTCTGTTTCCCTGTCTTCATACTATATCAATAATTACAAGCCCTAATTTTCAAAAATAATAGTGATATATCCTCATGACATACATATTAATAAAGTGGAGTCCCTAACATAACTATTTATGATTATTTTTAATGTTGTTGCTTTATTTTTTTTTTTACATCAATGTTTTATTTACATAACTATAGCAGAGTGAGAAATAAAGGTTTAAAAGTAATGAGGAATTTATTTTTTATAATTGTACTGAACATTATACAGGAAGTGTTGTAAAACTGTGTGTGTTTTACTTTTATTTTGTAAATGACCATTGGCATCTCATTGGTGCCGGATGATCATTGACTTCGTAGACTCTGATTCCCCTTGGGAACACATGTTCCCAATCATGATAATTTCTCTGACATATTGTCTGTGTGGTAGCAGTAAGGGGTACAGAGAGTGCACCTTCAGCCACTGCATCAGCTGTTTATTAGTGCTACAGTAGTAATAATTGGTGAACCCTATATGTGCTGGGAAGGAGGAAGTGCTGGGAAGATGGAGAGCATAACAGCATGCAGTGTTGGGGAAAGTTGCATTGATGCAGGTATCTTAACACTTTCTGCCATGGCCCTGTCCTTAAACACACATGGGTACAGTTTTTCTTTCCTCTAATCACTATTGTTTTGTGTGCTCAACTTCTAGCTTGATGCTAGTTTGCTAGTCTTTTAGTAATCCTTGCTAGGGTTTGATATAATCCAAGTAAAGGTGGCCACACATAAATAGATGGGCACCAGATTAGATTAGACCACCAGACTGGCCCAGATTTACATCACAGGAGCCCATAGGCACAGATGTCTTTGCACCCTATATTTCACCCTCCATGAAACTACAAACCCTCGCTGAACAGCACCACAAATGTGCAGGCTGTCCCAGCTGTCATTTTTCTCTTACTTCCCTTGCCAGTCATAGGTAGCTAAAGGTGCCCCTTAGTATTAGGAAGACAGAAGTACCCTCAATATTAAGTAGCTAGAGATGCCTCCAAGTATTAGGTAGCCAGAGGAACCTCTGTATTAAGTAGCTACAGGTGCCCCCCAACTAAAGGGAGGTCTCCTCAGTGGAATGCAGAGAGCTGGGTGAGTAATCTCTAATTTACACACTGCTGGGGACTCTGCATAGGTCTGGAGGGAGGGAGGGAGGCTCTATGGGAGTGCAGTGAGCTGCCTTTCTATCATCAGGCGCCTGTAGGCAATGTGCCTATAGTGCCTTATGGTAAATTTGGCCCCGCCACCAGATAGATAGATCTCTCTCAGATCAAATCTGATCTGAGAAGGATCAAATCCTTCCATGCACTAGGCACAGATTTTCAATAGATTTCAGAATTAAATCTATTGAACGTCTGTGGAGCCACGCACTGTCAGGTCTCCCCATCTACAGTATGTCCCCCCCCCCCCCCCACCGGGCCTTGCAGAGTGTAGGCAGTGGACACTCACCTATCCTCCAGAGCATGTCTTCTCTTCACCGCCAGACACTACTTCCTGTGTCTTCTCTCCCAGGGTGCTTATGTCACGTGATGAACACTAAAAGCTGAAAACTGGAGGCACTGTGGAATGTACCTTACATGACCACTAGAGTCCTTTAGTATTCGGCCTCTAGCGTTTGACATGTCACAGCGGCACCATGAGATTGAAAAGGCAGGGAGTAGCACCAGTTCTTGGTTCCCAAGCAACTGCTTGTTTCTGCTGATCACCAGTCATTGTCACATGCACAACAGAGTGGTCATCATTTTACCAGCATATTCATACTCTGTCAGCAGTCAAAGAACCAGGTAGTGGTTGCTTCAGATTTTTTGTAGATCAGATTTTTTTTTAACAATCAGATCTTTGGATAGTTGATTGGCTAGAAGTGAATATCAGCCAGCATGGGGCAGGCCTCACTTCTGTGGTTAAAACGTAAGTGATATGTCAGCAGCAGTTTACTCACAAGACATTCAGTCACTGGATATAATCATATAGTATATATTATAACCAAGAACTGAGACATTGATGCAGAATTATATTTAAGTGGTAAGTAATGTTTTCATCAGGGTCTACATACCAGTTATCATTTACCAGAGTTCTTATGTAAACAGGCCGGAAATAAAAATATACAGAAGCATGTCAACAAGAAAATAGAGTTATGATCTTATGCAGTCTAAGAACACTCATCTGTCATTTGAATCAAAACCATATACTTTACTGAAGTGTCAGTTTTGCTTTACAGAAGTGAATCATCATCACGTGTTTACAAATCACGGCTTGGCAGAAACATGGTTTGATTTTGATCTAGTCCACAAAATGAAGCTATATATATATATATATATATGTATATCTATCTATCTATCTATCTATCTATCTATCTATCTATCTATCTATCTATCTATCTATCTATCTATCTATCTATATATATATATATATATATATATATATATATCACTAAAAGACATTCTAATACTTCTATAAGGCACAATATGGGAAAGCCATCCTTGTTCTCAAGAGCTACTTGATGCTTTAAGCAAAGCAGTTCCCAGGGGAAGAACACAATTTGCTGTAGTTACTGTCAGATTAAATCACATCTCGATTGTATTGCCTTTCAGTGTTTTGTAATGACATACTTCTACAGAATGTACAGTTCATCTGTGAGGTTGGCACGGGAAAATTGAGCTGAATATGTGACATTATCATAGCTGTAGGATTTGTGAGACTCAGGATTCAAGCTTAAACTTTCTGAATATACTGTAGTAAATATGAGTATTTGTTGCTTAAAACAAAAATGAAGCCAGGAAGCTTACTTCAGGTTAGATGCTTGCCCATGTAGAGGAAAGTCTCTGGATTTTATTTTATTTATTTATTGTATTAATAAAGCGCCAACATATTACGCAGCGCAGGACGTTAGTTTACGTTACAGACAATATTTAGGGGTGATATACAGCAATACGACCGACAATACAGAAATACAAGAAAAACCAGATCACGCAGCACAGTTTGAGTACAAGGTAATGCTTTGTCAGTGACTGGATGGAGCATGGAGATTAGACAAGTTAGGTTCACTCAAATGCATAGCATAGGTGCACAGTAATGGAGGTGCATGATCAGGTGGGACACAAAAGGAAGAGGACCCTGCCTGAAGGCTTCCAATCTAGAGGGAGAGGTAGGGACACGAAAGGTAGGGGACCAGAGTTCAGCTGCAGGTTTAGAGCACTTGTGAGGGGTGGTAGGCCAGAGTGAAAAGGTGATTTTTGAGGGCCTTCTTGAAGATGTTGAAGGAGGGGCTGTCCTAATGGGTGGAGGTAGGAAGTTCCATAGTGTTGGAGCAGCTCTTGAGAAGTCCTGGAGGCATGCATGGGACTGGGTGATGCGGGGGGCAGTCAGGCGAAGTTCATTGAAGGAGCGGAGTGAGCGGCTAGGTGTGTACCTCTGAGTAACATCGGAAATGTAGGTTCACAGATTTTGTGGGCAGATTTGTAGGATAGACACAGTATCTTGAATCTGATTCTGGACTGGATAGGAAGCCAGTGGAGGGATTCACAGAGGAGATCCCAGAGAGCCCTCCTGGTCCTCTCCTCACGTCCCATGTCACCAATTTCCACAATTGAATTTACATGCATTTGGCACTCCTCGGCAGGCTTGCGTTTCTGAGTGCTTCCATACATATGGATCCGTATGTATACATGCATGATAGACACAGTATGGATCTGCTTGTCTTCGGAAGTACTCAGGGGGCGCAAGAACTTACAAAGGTTGCCCAAGGAGGGCCAAAGATGTATTCTACTTAAAGGTCGAACAACTTTAACAGGAGGACATTGGTTGAATGAGGGCACAGAGAGAGGACCGGGAAGTCTCTATGGAATCCAGAGCCTTCCCTCTACATTGGTACGTATCTAACTAAAGTATCTATCTATTTTTTCTGTGTAATTTCAGGTTAGCTTTATAGCACTAACAGTTAAATTGGTGGTTAGCTATGGTTCTCTGTTCCGTGTTCTGGGATTTTTTTTATATACTATGGAGGTACTGAACATTTTTTAAATGTCTTTGCTGTAAGACAACTTTAATGTTTTGTGACTGGTTTGTTAGTAATGAAAGTCTCACAATATTGGACTGAATTATACAGTAAATGAGAAAAATTTGCATTTGTTAATCATAACTCAAAAATGCACTGCAAAAGTTTTTCAATTTTTTTTAAAGTTTTTAACATCTGCTGTGCGCAATTTACTGCATTGGCACTAGCTGGACGCAGCTGTCCAGTAAACACATTTGTGAAGTTTAGACTAATAACAAGACAACACGACCTTGATTGATAGAGGTTGGAGAGCCAGTGTGATTCAACAGTTCTGGGCAGCAGTCTTACAAAAATGGTATGCTATCAGGTGGCAACAGCGTACAATACTTACCTGTGACTTATCTGTGACATATCAAATCATCTTTAGAATTTCTACAAGATAATAGAAATCATGCAAATAAAGTCACATGCAACACCTAATATACTGTATCTAGGTAGTCATGGACTGGATTTATTACAAGTCATCACCCCATGAACAAGCATTTTACTGCAATTGCACAGAGACTGCATCACTAACATTTTACCTAATCTTAAGGCCCATACCCTCCTAATGATTTTTACTACCAGCAATTTTGTTCACAATATCCCGCAACATCATTTAACAAAAATTTGCTAAAATATGTTGACCGATGCATGTCACCTGCAGTGATCGTTTGTCTTTGAACGACTGACAGGTCCGATTAAGTTGTTAAGGTTCGTTCCAGTCCTCACTGACTTGCACAGGTTTGCTGCAATCGTGTAAACGATCATTTACACAAATTTTCATTATCACCGCCACAAATGATGATTGCAGATGCAGCCAGATAGATCTGGGAAATTATCATTTGTTGGCGGTGATCCACAACCATCTGCTCACATTTGCCGGTGTGTATTCAGCTTCAACATCATATGTTGTGACACAGGTCAGGTACTCAATAAATATTTACTTAGTTTGTATGCATTTCTTATCACATAGACCACCCAGTTACTGTTATGAGTTCATAGATAATGGAACAGAATGTATAGCATTAAAAAACCCCAAAAGCTGTAAATTGATAGACTTTTGTCTTCTCCATGTTTTCCTCCAAAGTGCATACATCTTACCTGCCTCCCCCACACCTTCACCTCACCTTCTGAAATAGCACAAAGAAGCATAGACATTTAGTGGTCTTTCTGTTGCATTTCGTTGTGTTTGACTGCCGTAGTTGCTATTCAGAGACAAGGACCAGACTTCTCCCTATTCAGAAAAAAGGACCAGACTTCTTCATATTGACTTCAATGGCATTCAGAGACTTTCTGAATCCAAAACATTATGATCTGTTTGACCAAAAGCTATCAGTCAACAAACCAAACTAAGGCATGTTTGAGCAATATAACATGCAAGAGGTTGGATGTTAAAGGACATCTGGAGTGAGAGGGATAAGGAGGCTGCTTTATTTCTCACTTCAGGTTATATAAAGAACTCACATAGATGCATGTGATCAATTTGATCAGATGATACATTTGTAAGGCTCTGATATGTTGGCCATGGTTATTTGCTTGTTTAGAATAAAGGAGGTTTAGAAGTCTATTAACGTATCATAGTTGTCACATGCTGCTACCCACTGCATCACTGTGCTCATATCAATGTGACACCTCCATTACTCATAAAAAGGCAGTCCCACACATAGCTGAACTGAGCTGGAAATGGCACAAGCTCGAATACTTGTAAAAGTTTATTTTTAAAAAAGGGTAACATTATTTCAAGATGGCCGAAGCAGTATGAAATAGGGCTGCGATTAGCTACATGTTGGACACTGAGTAAGGCTAGAGGGGAGAAAATAGACATGGTTGCTGAAGTAGCAAACATGCTGTAAAGCAATAGACATGGATAGCCTGACTTATTTCAAGTCCATTTCCTACAACAAGAAATATGTTGCAGCTTTGATTCTCTGATTTGTACTCAGAAAATGACACTTGCAATGGGATCTAATGGCTAACATTGCTTTCCTTGAACCGGTCTTTATAAATCAGTGCTGTTACATTGCCTAATGTGTGCCACTTGCTTTGTTTGTGTGCGTATTGCAATTGGCTGGGAACCCTATGACTTTGTAATACAAATAATGCTTAGTGGGAATGGTGAATGTCAGGAACAGAATGAGCAGCATTCATAAGATGTGCATGTTGGCATACACCTAACATCTAGCGATTTACATGCTGTGCTTCCTAAAAAGGGAACAGATGGCAGGCTATGGTGAATACCTGCTGCTGACTGGTGCTTAGCATCATTTGGTTGTGTTTACTTGAATGCTGTAACCTGGAGATGTGCATTATGATGGGTCTAACTGTGGACTCATAGTTCAGCTTTAAATGACTTATCTTCAGCTAGGGGTTTTCCTGATAGCTAAAGTAATGTTTTCATTTTATTTACAGCAAACAATTAAGAAATAAGAGTCAACACATTTATCAGAGATACAGTAAGGACTTGCCTTTAGGCAAGTTAATACTAATGTCTTGATTTTTTATGGGTGTTAATGTAGGAGATTGGTGTCTGTGTATACAAGGGTGGCGCTACCATAGGGGTAAACTGGGAAATTGCCCAGGACCCCCAAGCTGGCTGATGGGCTCCTAGTTCTGCCCGTAAGTCTATAGTGTTCCTCTGGGCCACTGTAGAGTATGTGGTGGGGGAGCAAACTCATCTACCACCAGAATACTCCTCCTTGAGCCTGTGTGTTCCCCATCTTCATCACTGCTGGCTGCTTCTTCTCTGCGACCCAGCGGCATGTTACATGAGTACACAGACTGATGGAGGGACATGCTGGCAGGACAGGTAAGTTGCCAAATACTTTGCAGGGGACCACTTGGGAGGGGATATCTGGGGATATCCACTACCTAGCTCTGGTGGCATACATATGAATTGGCCGCTGGGAGACTTGGGCACAAGATACAGCTAACATACGGCTTATTCTGCTGCTGCACAAGTTCCCGGCGGCGTTAAATACTATTCCCCCTCTAGGTCAACTTGGATAGTGGGAAATTATGTACTTCGGCTTCCAGCTGTTGCTGAAGGGCAAATTACAGTGTTTTAAATGTAACTTCTGCTCCATCTTCTGACGGCGCCGAAACTATAGGTGTAATTCCTGTTACAGCCTATGGTGGGGCCGGCTGCACCCAAATCTCCTGCGCTGTGATTACATCGCTCGCTCTGGTGCCCCAGGGGAACGCCTAATGCTGTTTATTGGGGGAGTATCAGAAACAAAGGTGTCAATCGGCTCCCACAGGGGGGTTAGGGTGTTCCCATGTCTATGTATACACACACATATATATATATATATATATATATATATATATATATATATATATATTATATATATATATGTATGATATATATATATATATATATATATATATATATATATATATATGTATATATATATATATAATCCTCTACTGAGCGCCAATAGGGTATTGGGCTAAATAGCTTCATGTGCTCAAAGTACATAATGAAGCCCTATGGGCCTTTTTCCACTGACTACTTTTTAACTCAAAATTTGTTTCACGTGCATCTAGCCCTCTGAAAAATTGTGACCTCATTGCAGTGCATTTGCCATCGCTATTTCCAGTGGAAAAGGGTACCACAACGGTACCTTGGTCGATGGACGTATGTCTTTTTTCAACCCAAATAACTATGTAACAAAGAACCACCAGATTTTTCTACATAAAAGAAGTAATGAATAATTGATAAATAATCCACTATGCAGTTTTACCTTTGTTTTTACTGTCTACTGTAAGTGATTAGGTGTAAACATGTATTTAGTTTGATAATGCAGCACTTTGAACTAACTCAAATATTTGGCCAGAATTGTGCTGTACTTTTGCTTCATTCCCTTCTTCCATCCCATCTGGCAAGAGAAATAATAGAATTAGGAAGTTGTATATGTGACGCAATATGGTGCTTGAGCTGAAAAATATTGGAGAATGTACAGCAGATGATTAGGCAAACCTGAGCTGAGTTTTCTAAAATGTACCTGTCACGTGTTTGCTGCCTTCTTCTGGTGGGTGTTGCTGAAAATTAAGTAAATTAGCAGTTGATGGAAATTCAGTCGTATGCAGGTCATAACAGTAAGAACTTTTTTTTTTAATAAGCTATTCTTAAATTATTTAGAAATAAGCTATTTCTCTGGGTATATGTGTGACTCCCCACCAGATATGTTTGTAAAACATTTGTCTTGTAGAAGACAGAAGAAAAACATAGAGAAATGCACCCTGTATGTATTTAGAGAGTTTAGCCTACCCCCCCCATCTGTGTTTAATCATTAGTGTAATTTGATCTCTCAGCTGTGTCAGCTGGCTACCTCGGCAGAGCAGCTAATTTGTAAGCACAGGATATTAACCCTATGTCTGCTTCCATGAAAGCAGGAAGTAGACACACTGAAGAGACTTAAGTTGTGTTCCACATCTCAGGGACCTGGGGCCCACAGGAGCGATTTCAGCTGTGCTTTGGGGTTGCCGAAGATCAATGGCAATTCCAAAAAGTGCTGTTCTAATAAAAGTGTATGGAGGTGAACCCAGAGGAATGATTGCTATTAGGCAAAATCACAATCGTGGAGTCTGCAGCATTTTTGGAGCATTTGTGCTTCAATGCAAAATACAGAAACACTGCAAAACTGCTTTTCAATCGATGTACGAAACAATTTTGCAGAACTTTTACTACCCAAAACCACTTGCTGTACCTGTAAAGCCTTGCTAATTGCTATATAAATCACTAGCACTAAAATGGAAAGAAACGCTGCTTAAAGTGCTTGCAATCGCTCCAAATACACGATCGAAAACACTAAGGCCCCATTCACACTTGCAAAATGCAAAACGCTAGCGCTTTTGCTAGTATTTTGCTCTGGCGATTTTTGGCGATTAACGTGAAAAAATCGCCATTAACATTTGCCGATTTTTTCACGATCGCGATTAGCGCTTCTGTAGCACTAAACGCGATAGCCGGAAATTCGCCTGAAAATGGTACAGGATACAAATTTGCGTTTGGCGATTTGCGTTAATCGCCGGCAATTAACGCAAATCGCCCAAGTGAGAACAGGCCCATATGATATTATAACAGTAGCACTTTAAAAAATAGCTAGCGCTTGAACGTTTTGCCGAAATCGCCAGGAAAACGCTCAGATGTGAACGGGGCGTAATGGATTACTGTTGCAATTAGAGATCTGTAGTGCGCTTCAGGCCTCTTTTAATGCTACTTTTTGAAACTTTAGCTCACGTCTCTCTCTCTGCATCTGAAAAAGTACCAAAAAAGTAGGCGACAAAGTATTTTATTGCTTTCTGGTGGCTTAAAAGGCATTTTAATAATATTGTGTGAAAATATCACCTAGGAGAAAACTTACGGGAAAAAGTTAATTTAACATGGGCCAGTGAAAGTTAATCTCTTGTCAGGTTGTGCCCATTGCCCAGTAGTCTGGTCAGGCAATGTCTGCGGTAATTTACATCACTAGTCAGTAATTTTACTTTTAGTGTTTTTAGTCCGGTAATAGGTTCATTGAATTGGTGTTTGAGAAGATGTTCGATACATTCTCCTGTTTGCTGCATTAGCAAATGCAATAATGCTCAGTGAACTTGACACTATTATTGGGGGGTATCTGGACTTCCTTATTTTTTTGTAGCAAGGCATAGACTTTCATTTTACATTTGCAGCCAAATACTTGTTATCTTGTATGCTATATAAACCTGGATGCAGCACAATCAAATGCAAAATAATATGTTTTTTTTGTTTTTTTTACAATTTCAAGTGCAGCATCTGATATAACAGCATTGTATATAGATGAAAATATACCATGTGAATCAGTGGCGTAGCTAAGGAGCTGTGGGCCCCGTTGCAAGTTTTACAACCGGGCCCCCAAGCACTCTATACATAACAATTGATGCGGCTCACCAAAACCTGCCAATGGCAACTACAGTGTCAGAGGTGGAAGAAGGGAATAGGGAGCAGTTTGTTAATGATCACTACTATTCAAAGTATCTATAGAAGTGATTATTATGAGCACAGGACCAATAGAGAGCTAATACTGAAGTTCAGGGAGGGCCTTTCGGGGCCCCTCTGGCCCAAGGGCCCCGATGCGGTCGCAACCTTTGCAACCCCTATTGCTACGCCCCTGATGTGAATTAGCTCATGTACAAAATGAGAAATACAATTTGTTTAGGCTTAAAATTAGACAGTTGGGATATAAAGTGTTCATTATTATAATTCCCTTGTGTACGGCTTACTTATCTTTCTAAAGCTTAGTGACATTAATGTGTTTATGTTGCAATAATAACCAAGCATAAAAACCCTGGTATATAATATTACCTTTATTTTATTTTTCAGACTGTCTACAAGTCCTGGCTGTGTTCCCAGTATTTTCAAGTTACACAATTTGAATGCAGTAGCAAAATTCCTTGCAAGCAATACTGTTTGGAGGTTCAAACCCGGTGTCCATTTATATTACCAGACAATGACGATGTCGTCTATGGTGGACTATCAAGTTTCATCTGTACAGGTAAGATACATGAAAATAATAAAAATACTACTCTACCAAGCACAGCACGTGGTTTCGGCGCACGGTGCTTAGCAGTGGGAAATGTATTCCTATTGGTCTATATGATACACTAGACAAGGACAGACCTCCTGTATAACTGAATAGACTGTAACCAAAAATATGCTAGTGCTTACCAGGGTAAATGAAATGTATTTACTTTTTTTTAACAAGGTAACACAAAGTTCTATTGAGAAAACAGTATAAGCCCCACCGAAAGGAAGCATAATGCAACCATAAGGGCCCTTTCACACCAGAGGCTAGTTTCGGCGTTTTACAGCCAAGACCATAGTTGCCATTTTCCAAGGTAAAATGAAAGTTCATAGACTTTCATTTTACCTTTCACACCTAAAGCATCTTTTTTGGGCGTTGCGTTTTGAAGCTCCCGAAGCTTTTTCAGGGCTGTTTACAGCCGAAGTTGGCTGTTGGCGTTTCAATGATAGTCAATGGAAAACGCCAATTTCAGCGTTTTCAAAGCGTTTTCAAAGCGTTTTAAAGCTGACTTATTCACTTATTTTTATAGGAAAAAAAGGACGTTTTCATATGAGCTGTACAACGCTTTGAAAACGCTTTGAAAACGCTATGTATTGGCGTTAAGCAAAAGGCTGAGTTTCAGCCTTTTCTACCGCAGCCTCTAGTGTGAAAGAGCCCTTATGTTCATTAACAGTAATTAGAGCTACAGGTAGTCTCCAATTAAAGAATAAGACAGGCGGGGGCGGAGCCTGCTATGCCCGCGTGAAGACGTCTTCCAAGAGGGCTCCTGTTCCCACTCGCCTAAATTGAGCTAAAAAGACACCTACACTCCTGATTGTGCGGTCTCAAACGATGTCCAGGAGATCTAAGAAGGCCCAGGACACATCCCCGCTACACAAAACTTCAAAAGCCAAGCAACCCTCGGTACTGCAGCTCCTGACGAGAAACTCGGCAACACAAACACCAGCCAAGATGGCCGCCGCTGCCTCCTCCACGGCGCCATCGCAGCAGCCAGCAGAAGCAGACTCCGCCACAACCAAGTCTCTAAATGAGATAAAAGATTACCTGCATAGCCTCGCTACAAAAGAGGATCTCTCTGACCTCGCCGACCGCATCAACTCGGCCACCCGGGCAGAACTACAGGGGATCCAGGAGACCTTAGAGGAACATGGCGGGAGAATACATGCGCTTGAGGCAGAGTCCGCAGCCATGCGAGCGGAACTAACAGCTATGAAAGTGGAGCTCCAGGAGGTGACGGCGGAGAAGAAGCAACAGGCGGCTACTAATTCGCTGCTAAGAACGGGGCTCGAAGATTTACAAAATAGGAGCCGCAGAAACAATATTCGCGTACGAGGCCTCACAGAGGAGGTCCTGCCTCAGCAACTGGGCGCAGCTCTCTCGACCATTTTCAACAACCTCCTAGAGCATCCAGATGGCCCGGAGATTAAATTTGATAGGGCACACAGGGCCCTACGACCCAAACCAGCGGAAGATGAGCCGCCCAGAGACGTCATCTGCAGGCTGCATCACTACAGCACCAAAGAGGCAATCATGGTAGCAGCACGACAGGCAAATAGCATTGAGTACAACGGCAGTCAAGTTTCCCTATACCAGGACCTGGCACCAAGCACACTAGCGCAGAGAAAAGCGCTTCAACCTCTGCTAAAGGTACTGAGGGAACAGGGAGCGACATATGACTGGGGTTTCCCCTTCCAGCTACACATTAAGAAGGATGACCAAAACTTCTCCCTGAAACTTCCGTCGGAGCTCCCGGAGCTGTTCCAGAAGCTGAGTATCCCTGCCGTGGAGCTACCAGAGTGGCAGCCGGAAAAAATGCTGCTAGGCCTACCGCAAAGAGTGAAGCGCCGGAGAAACGGGTCTTGAAACCCACAACCGGAGGTGCACTAACTAATGAGAGTTAGTCCTGAAGTACTCCCCTGGACTCACAGATAAGTACCTGGGCGTCTCGCCCCCCCCCCCCCCCAAATAAAATAACATTTTATTTACTCAAATTTTGCTAGACTCCCCCCCTGTGTGCTAATGGGACATAGATGCTCCTTCTATTTCTTTCTCTTCAAGACGCACAAGTCGGTTTTCATTAACTCATATCTGAGAGGCGAGAGAAGCGGGAAATGTACCTGACATGGGGGGGTGAGAGGGCTCTTTTCCGAATAGGGTGGGGGGGGGACCGCTATGGAAGGCCCGTAAGATCCAGGACTGTCTTCCTTCCTGGTCCTGACTAGGCCACTACTGCAAGAAATATTTCATACACGGTTCCTGACCCTCTCTGATAGCCAAAAGATGCGCCCGCAGTACAATAAGGCCTGCTTATTTCTGTGCAGTCAATCACCGCTGATTTTATTGCAGGATGCTGCTTTTCAGCTAACTTTATGAGCCTCTATGATGCAATTTACCCTAATCTGTATGTCTTTATATGAACTTTTGCCTACAAAAGCTGTATACAGTATAGATATATAGATATATGTATATGTGATGTCTAAGCTTACAATGAACGCTAGTTTTAGACAGACGGGCAGGTATCAGGGTGGGTTCCTCCTCACACTAGATCTCCTAGCAGAGGGTTTTACTGGGAATAAGTCATATTTCCCTATGCAGACACCTCACGGGGAGGACATTCTACTGCCCGTGGACCCATCTGAGATCTGTTTATTACTCGCGGTGGGGCCTGCGGCAGTGGTCTGTCATCCGGGTGGGTATACCGAACACTGTAGATAACTGGAGAGCCGGAGTGGGGTCTCCAATACGGGAGGCCAGGAGGTCATACGCCCCGCCCCTTCAAACTCGGTTCCAGCAGAGAGGAGCCTACCCTCACTTTGGTTTGTGTTAACCTGGGAATACGGGTCCCAGGGGATACATAGGGGGGCCAGAATAGCTACTCATACGAAGGGCTTTGTGTGGTGTCTAGGGGAGGATTAGAAGGACACACCTTTAAAGGAGTCAACTGTATTTTGTATTTAAAAGTTAAAATGGCGAGTGGGAGGGGAGATCCCGGTCTCACGTTTGAGGTATGGTATCTCACATCCCACATAGGTACACCCTGCAAGACAGGGGTATGTTCGTAGCGAAAGCTTATGTTGTAGTTTTCTTCATGTTGAAGACAAGGATCTGGTTACAAAATCCCATTTTACTGTATGTTTGTTTACATGGGGTTAATATGTTAGGGTTTCCTCTGGACGTAGCTCTAGGTGATAAGCAAGACAGAAACACATTAAAATGGCTCATATGAAAGTTATTTCCATTAATTCAAAGGGTCTTAATATCCCCGAGAAGAGAAGAATACTGCTAACAGACATATGGAAGCAGAAAGCACACATAGTTATGGTACAAGAGACACATTTCAGGGAAGGTAACCATCCCACCTTAAAAGATAAGCACTTCCCTATTTCATATCTCAGCTCCTCTCCAACATCTAATACTAAAGGCACAGCAGTGCTGATTGCTGGCACACTCCCCTTCACTGAAATTGACGTCAGAAGAGATAAGCAGGGTAGATTTGTCCTGGTGAAAGGGTTCATAAAAGACCAAAAATATACTCTGGGCTCAGTCTACGCCCCTAATGAAGACCAAGATAAGTTTATGATGAAATTTCTTTCAGAGCTGGAGAATTTCATGGAGGGCAGTGTCATTATTAGAGGGGACCTGAATGTGGCACTAAACCCGCAGACAGATACCTCACATGGCAAATCCGCAGTGGCACACGCAAAACTAAATAGAATTAAAAGGGCACTCCACGAGAGACAATTGGTGGACGTATGGAGGGTTACACACCCGGACGCAAGAGATTACACATACTATTCAAACGTACATAACGTCTACACAAGAATCGATTATATCCTTCTCTCACATAATCTCCTGTCTGAACATGTAGCGGCGGACATTGGCATCATTTCATACTCGGACCACGCGCCAGTAAGCGCAGTTCTTAACTGCAAATCCAAAAGAGAGAAACCCCTTTCATGGAGGCTAAATGTCACCATGTTGCAAGATGACTGTGTTAGAGAGGCGGTAAAAGAACAAATACGAGACTACTTTCATCTCAATGACGTCCAGGGTGTGTCCCCCTCCATTGTATGGGAGGCACATAAGTGTGTGTTACGAGGCTTTTTGATAGGACTGGGGGCGAAACGCAAGAGAGAGAGAGAGGCACTAAATCAAGGGCTATACTGCAGGAAATACGCAACCTTGAGTGCAAACACAAAAACAGCCCTGGGGGAGATATCCTGATACAGCTTCAGACAGCAAGAAATAAACTCAATGTCATGTTAAAAGAAAACGCCAAGCAGGCAGCCAGGAGATGTCAGCATCTCTTTTACATGCATGGCAACAAATCTGGAAGGCTACTCGCTAGAGCGCTTAAACAGCAGCAACAGCGTACGTATGTAGCTCAGGGTATTGATAAGAAAGGCACTAAACATCACAAAAGTGAAGACATAGCTAACACTTTCAAGGATTTCTATCATAACCTTTACAACTTAATGATGCCCCATAGCGAAAACCTTAAAGCTCCCTCTTTAGAGGAGATTAACATTTATCTGAATCAGGCTGATATGGCTAAATTAAACCCCGAGGTGAAGCAGGCACTAGATGAACCCTTCACAGAGGAATAAATACTAGGGGTGATTGCGGAGATGAAATCGGGGAAGGCTCCAGGGCCAGATGGCCTTACAGCAGAATATTATAAAAAATTTAAAGGGGTTCTGATCTCCCACCTTTGTAAGACCTTTAATGCACTGGCTGCAGAAGAGGAAACAATTAAGTTCCCCCAGCAAACCTTAGAATCGCATATAACAGTTATTGCTAAACCAAATAAGGATCCTACAGCTTGCAGTAGCTATAGACCGATCTCTTTACTAAATTTACACTTAAAAATCTTCGCAAAGGTGCTAGCAAATCGACTGGCTGAACATATGGGACATTTGGTAAATTGGGATCAGGTGGGTTTTATCCCAAACAGAGAGGCCAGAGACAACACTATCAGGGCCCTGGACCTGCTCCAGCTCTCGCGGTCGGAGGGGAAGCCTTGCATGTTATTATCCACGGACGCTGAGAAGGCCTTCGACCGCGTGGGCTGGGGATGGTTGAGGGCTGTTCTGAGACATATAAACCTAGGTGACAGAATGTTACGCTGTATAGATTCTCTATACGATACACCCCTAGCAAGAATAAAAGTCAATGGCATCTTGTCGGAACCGTTGCACATCAACAATGGCACTAGGCAGGGCTGTCCCCTCTCTCCCCTTATTTTTGCGCTGGCCCTGGAGCCTTTCCTATGCCATATCAGAAACAACCCCTCAATCTTAGGTTTAGCTACAGGAGATACCGAACACAAAATTGCCGCCTATGCGGACGACCTCCTCATTGCCAAATTTAATGACGGAGTTTCGACGCTTTGGGAAGCTGTCTTTTTTTAAAATAAACTTCGACAAGTCAGAGGCCCTTAATGTTGGCCTCCCAGAGGAACAGGTTACCCTTATCAAACACAATTTCCCCTTTAAATGGAACCCTACCTCACTAAAATATCTGGGGACAAATATCACAAGCTCCCTCAGGGCTGTTTTTCATCTAAATTTCCCACAAATTCTATCAACGCTGTCAGCAGACTTACAACGCTGGGACTTACCTCAGATCTCCTGGATAGGGAGAATAGCAGTGATAAAAATGAACATCATGCCGCGACTGCTGTACCTTTTTCAGACCCTCCCCGTCAGGATTCCTCTCTCATACTTGCGAAAAGCCCAGCAGTCTTTTAACAGATATGTCTGGAAGGGGAAACCTCCTCGCCTACGAAAAGAAATCTTATACTGCCCCAAAAGTGAAGGTGGCCTGGCCGTCCCGAGTGTAGAAAGATACTACCATGCCTCTATACTAACTAGAATTATAGACTGGAACAGACATAGCTTTACTAAACAATGGGTGAACTTAGAAAAAAACCTTTCTCACTATTCACTTACAGATCTAGTCTGGATGCATCAAAAACCATCTACAGAATGGCAACTCCCCCCCCTGCCGAATGCCACTTTAAGTACTTTCCGTAAAGCAAATATCTCGTGCCTCCTTGCACCTCACCCATCACCTCTACTTCCACTCACCGATAACCCCAACATAGGACAGGAAGGCCTGGGACACAATAGACGTATTAGGGAAAGCACTAGGAAACTGAGATTTTCAGATATATGCTTCTTGGGACAATGGGCAACCTTAGTTGAGCTTAGACAGAAATCACAGGTGGCGGACATAAGATGGTGGGAATACTTCCAGTATAGGCACTACTTAATGAGAAATAACATAAACCCCACAAAGTTAAGACAGCAAACCGAATTTGAGGATTTATGCACAGCAGAGGGTCCCAGTAGTAAAACGCTGTCCAGAATTTATGGGATAATAGCCTCCCTGAGCATACCAGATCTCTCTTTCCTCCACACGTGGGAGACGGACTTAGGTACATCTTTCGCCTCACATCAAAAAACTAGAATGTGTATATTCGCCCATAAATCTACAAGAACTGTTGGCTTGCAGGAGATGAATTACAAAATACTAACCCAGTGGTATTTTACCCCATTCAAACTTAACAAAATTTATCCGGACACCTCTGACTCCTGCTGGAGATGTGGCCAATCCATAGGCACGCTATTACACATTCTGTGGGCCTGCCCCCTGCTTGCAGATTACTGGAAAACCATAGAAAGGTTAATAAAAACTGTCACAGACAGAAATACTCCATTTATTCCGGAGTTCTATCTCCTGCACCTCAACAGTTGGACCATGAAACAATATAAAAAATCGGTGGTATGCCATATACTAAATGCTGCGAAACGCCTAATAATGCGAAAGTGGAAACAGACAGTGGTACCAGGGATGGAGGAATTAGTAAAAGAAATCGATGAGACACAATATATGGAGGAGCTCTCCTATATCGCATTCGACAAGCATGAGATATATAAAAAAAACCTGGTCGTTTTGGACATACTTCAGACATTCTGAAGACTTTATTAAGGTTCTCCAAGGCTAATACGTTAACCAGATGTCACAAAAGATGGGGGGATTTTGGACCTAACATGGATGTAAGCCCTTTGAATTGCACAAATTGTGTTTACTACACTCACCAGGTCTCGCACTATTTAGATACGTCCGGCTCCTGGAGCTGCGTCCAGAGGAAAAGGGGGGGGAGGTTGGGGAGGGGAAATTTAAAAACAAAGTTTGGTATGGATAAGCTGCCTTGATCAAAGAGTATATTATGCCTTATTTAATGATATTTCAGGTACTTGACAAGCTATATGTTATTTGGCCACTGGAGAAATAGCTACTACCTATTCCGCTAAATTACTGATTAGACTTTCGATTTGGTTGTATGTGAAAGACTTACCTGCATAATACGCTCCTGGAGAACTTCCTTATATATGTGCAAATTCTTACTGTATTTTGTTTATGCCTTCTTTATAAATAAAGAATATATATTAAAAAAAAAGAATAAGTCAGGGACTGTAGGTTTGTTCTTATTCACTGGGCCATCTCTGTCCCCTGTACCTCCTTTGGTCCCCCCTTGTTCCTCCAGTGTACCCCCTGTGTCACTTTGTTTTCCCTGTACCTTCAGCGTCCCCATCTGTCCCACCTCTATTCCTCCACCCACTGTGTCACCTTTACCTCCACTGTGCCCTTCCACTGTGCTTACTTACCCACTGGAGCAGAAGGTGGGAAATACAATGAAAACAATAATATGTGAGCACTTGGCTGTACATAAGAAATACAAAAAAGTATCTGAAGGATTTGTTGCAACTGCGTCACACCTTCCACAACCTCAGAGCAAAAAGATCCAATAATTTGACCACCCCTAGAGTTCAACTAAAAACCTTTGGAGCCAGAGCCTTCTGTCATACTGCCCCTACTCTGTGTAGTGCCTTGCCAAAAGCAATCAAGACAGCTCCAACCCTGGACACGTTTAAATCAAAACTGAAAAGCCACCTGTTTAGTCTGGCATTTATGATCACATAATATTTCCCCTGTACACACCACTATGAGATCACCACTGATCTGAGACAAGCTTATGTGCTTTGGGTCCTACAGGAAAAAAGCGCTTTACAAATGTTTTGTTGTTGTTGAAAAAGACAAACAACAATTTCCTTAATAACAGTGGTGAGACACCTAGTGGCTAAACTGCAATATAGCATATTGCTACAGAAACTGGATCACAGAATTGTGTTAAAATTTTTAAAATGTGTATACAGAGCTCGGAACTCACTATACAGTGTAGTGTATCGCACTGAGTTTAAAGAGACACTGAAGCGAAAAATAAAATAAAAATGTGATATAATGAATTGGTTGTGTAGTACGGATAATTACAAGAACATAAGTGGCAATAAAGTATTCTCAAATTTTTATTTTCAGTTATACAGCTTTTTTTTTTATAACATTGCATCATTCTCTAATATTTGCAGTTTACACACTACTCAGCATTCTAAATGTTTTTTACAGAACAGGCAGTGAACTTTTGACCTGACCTGTCCTGAACTGTTCTCTGTAAAAGAAAAAACAATACAGTTAAGAACAGAACCTTCAGAACACAGAGCTCTCTGCAACTTTGAAAGTCGTGGAGCTCAATGGCAATTTGCATAGATAACAATTGGAGTTTATTAACTCTTCCTGTACTGGAAACAACATTAGACTTATGTTTCTGCTCCTAATGCTTTATGTCTTAGCTGTACTACACATACAAATCATTATATCAAAAAATTTGCTTCAGTGTCTCTTTAAAAAATATTTTTTCTCCGATTTTTTTTAAAAATAAAATTTCTCAAAAACTACAAGGTCTTTTTTTTTGCCACAGAACTGGTTGTTTGTATTAGCAGGTCTTTTGCAAGTTGGGGTGTTCGTATAAGTCGGGGACTACCTGTATATATTATATGGTTTTGTGACAGCAATGTGCTGAATGCTTGACCTGTCTTCAAGCAGAAAGTAAACCACCATGACCATATTAATGCCTCTGATAATAATGCCATGTATGCAATTATGTAATACAGTGTAACTGATTAATTGTACCTTCTAGCCCTGTGAGGCTCAAAAACTCCATGTCCAGCAACTTCTAAAGGGGCCCATACACCTAACGATTTTTCCGCCGATATATGGCCAATTCGATCCGCACAAACGATCGATTTCCGTCTGAAATCGATGGTCCCTGTCGATTCCCGTCAATCCGTCCGTGCGGAAGATTTTTCTCGATCACCGGCGGGTCGGGAGTGCGTCGATAGCGGCGTTCGAATGCCCGACGACCGACGCAATACAGCAGGTATACATTACCTGTTCCGGCGCGAGTCCCCTGGTCCCAGCTGTCTTCTTTCCGCGCTGGGTTCCTGACTGGCTGCAGCTACACAGAACTTTCTGTCCCGGCAGGAAGTTTAAATAGTAGAGAGCCCTCTACTGTTTAAACTTCCCCTGGACAGGAAGTTCAGTAGCTGCAGGAACGGTCTGGAGCCCGGAGTGGAGAAGAAGACAGCTGGGACCAGGGGACTCGTGCCGGCTGGAACAGGTAATGTATGGGGGGGGGGGGGGGGGGTGGGGCGGCAGCAGCGGCAGCTCCATAGAGTGTGATCGGTTTCAGGCTGAAATCGATTCAAAATTTGTTTGCAGTAAAGGTGGCCATACGATCCCTCTCTGATCAGATGCTATCAGAGAGGGATCTATCTGTTGGTCAAATCTGATGCCAAATCGACCAGTGTATGGCCATCTTAAGGCATCAGTCTCTTTTAAGCTTTTTCACCATTATTAATTCAAGGTGAAGTATGCATTTCCATGGCTGTAGAAAGATTTAGAGCTATGGATATAGAGAAATTAAAACTTTGCATGTTTAGGCATGTTTGAATATTCTTATTTTTCAGAACATTTTCAGAATTCTAAAATTCTGCTTTACCATGATAAAAAGCATTAAGGTCAAATGGGGAAGTATGATGCCTTAGGCTACTTGCACACCAAGACGTTGCGTTAGGTGCTATGTTAAGGTCGCATAACGTGCATGGTGGTGCGGAAGAGGATGGTAGAGTGAGCCGCGTTAGGCGGCTCTATCCGTATAAGGTCTCCCAGAGTGGCGCTGATTGGCCGGCGGGACCACGTGATGCGGAGCGAGACACTCCGTATCACGTGGTCCCGCCGGCCAATAAGCGGCCACCAGTGCAGTGAATATTAAGTAGCCATGTGCGCGGCTACTGTAGCTGCATCTCCCCGCCTCCTCTCCGCCCCCCACTGAGCATGTGCAAACAGTCTAACGCGGCTATAGCCGCTCTGACGCCGTAGCATGCTGCACTTTCGGCTGAACGTGCAGCGTTACATGTAACACAACGTGGGCTGTGTGAACAGCCCACTTGTGTTACATTGCTGTGCGTTGGGGGAGCGTTACAGGCGCACTAATGTGCGCCTGTAACGTCTTAGTTTGTAAGCAGCCTTAAAGTGTAACTGTCAGGCATAAAATCAGAAATCAATTCTTTACTTTTATCTGGTAAACAAGTAATAAGAATGCTAACCAGGCAATCCAAAAGTTAAAATCACTATTACTTTTCTTGTTGATAAATGATAATTCCCCAGTTTACCTGACTCTTATTTGGTACACACAAAATTTGGTACACAAAAAGGAAGTTGCAGGGCATGCTGGGTTGTCATCTTTTGCTTCTCTACTTCTACTTTTCTACTAGAGAAGCAAAAAAGGACAACCCAGTATGCCCTGCAACTTCCTTTTTGTGTACCAAATTTTTTGTGTACCAAATAAGAGTCAGGTAAACTGGGGAATTATCATTCATCAACAAGAAAAATAATAGTTATATTAACTTTTGGATTGCCTGATTAGCATCCGTATTACTTGTTTACCAGATAAAAATAAAGAATTGATTTTTGATTTTATGCCCGACAGTTACACTTTAAAGTGGAATGAAGCCCATCATTTCTTCTTTGCTCTAAAAAAATTATTTACAGCATAAAATATACTAACACAATTTTTTTCTTTAGTAAAACAGCATTCAAAGGGTTAAATCACAGAACTGACTTTTTTTTCCTGCAGGGGCAGCCGCATTCGAACTGGTGATAACCTTATCTTGTGTTACATTCTTCAATTGATAAAATTAAGTAAACAATCTCTGACTGTGCAGAAACTTCTGCTAATGAGTCCTGAACTGAAACACTGCTCAGAAATCCTTACTGGCTGCATTTACAAAAGGAATACAACAGTTATGAATAAAATGCACCAGCAGCTTTTAAAGTAAATAAACTGAACTTTGGGAACTTATAATTTCTAATTGAATAATAATACTTGTGCACAAAAGCAAATATGATAATTGTATGGGTTATAAAAAGTAAGAAACACATTTTTATTGAATATTTTGTCAGAGTTTAAAACCGCTTTAAGAGCACCAGAAAGGGTTTAAGATCCTTTTTAAAGAGTCCTAAACCTTCCTTCTCCACTTGGAATTTTGGAGTGGCCAATTTCTATAATCCTGTAATTCTAATTCTATCATCCCATTATACCAAAATCGAATCTCACAGGTGAAACTCGAAAAATTAGGATATTGTGCAAAAGTCCATTTATTTCAGTAATTCAACTTAAAAGGTGAAACTAATACATTAAATAGGAACCCGTTGCAGGTGTTTTGTATTAATTAGCTGATTAGAATCTGACACTTTGAGAAATAGAATATTGAACATTTTCACAATATTTTAATGGTCTGAGATCTTTATATTGGGTTCTTCATAAGATGTAAAGCCATAACCATCAAAATTATAACAAATAAGGCTTGAAATATCTCACTTTACATGTAAAGACTAGAGTCTATTTACTATATTAGGTTCACCTTTTAAGCTGAATTACTGAAATTAGAGAGACTTTTGCATGATATTCTAATTTTACGTGTTTCAGCTGTATATATTTTGTGTGATTGTTTGGCAAAAGCGATCCCTAATCTTATGCTGAGAATACACGAAATAGATGGTTTGATTAGATAATTTCCTACATGTCCGATCTCCCTTTCGATTCTTTCGCCGCTCGATTTCTGATAGAAGTGAATGGAAAAAGATAAGAAAAACGAGCGGAACATTAGAGAATCGACTGCAGAATCGAGCGGCAAAAACGATCGAGAGGAGAAACGCACGGCAGAAACGAACTTTGTATTCCCGGCATAAATGCCATGTATCTGAGATTTGTGATAAATGGAAGTGATGCCACATGCATGCCTTCTGTTTTAAGACGCTCTTGATGTTCTTATTTTATTTTCTTTGTAGTAAGGTTTGCAAAATTTCAATAAGATATGCAAACACCCCCATCTTGTGGCTAGAGTGGGGATTTACAAGTCATATCAGGTTAATCATATATTTTTAACATTATCACAATCAGCAACAGAAATTGTCCACTGAACTGCACTTCTGTTCTGTTTATTGTTGCCCAAATAAACATAAGTACAGCTGAAGTGGTCTATATGTACATAATTCTGTAGGTCCATTATCTAAATAACGTTGGAGTCTTAAAGAAAAAAAGACTAGTGGTTTATTTTAGTATCCTGGGAAGACCTTGAGATTTCTGAGGAACGTGCAAAATGAGGGGAAATATGTACATGAATAGGAGTACATGTATGTGACTGCTGGGGCAACTCTTTAAAGATTTAAAGGGAACCAGAGAGGAACGGGGGGGGTGAAAAAAGGAAAAGATTTCATACATACCTGGGGCTTCTTCCAGCCCCATAAGCCTGAATCGCTCCCACGCCGCCGTCCTCAGCTTCCTGGATCCGCCGGTACTGGGCCCGTCACTTCCGGCGGACGCTGCCAATTGTCCGCATCACAGGGGCTCCCTCCATACACGTACGCATGCGGCTGTGCAGTAGGCAGCCACATGCGTATCTGTATGGAGAGAGCACCCTGTGATGCAGAGAATTGGCCGCGTCCGCCGGTCGACTCGCCGACTCGCGGCAATGATGGGACCCGGTGGCGGCAGATCCAGGCAGCGGAGGACGGCGGCGTGGGTGCGATCCGTGCGTATGGGGCTGGAGGAAGCCCCAGGTATGTATGTGTCATTCTCTCTGGTTCCCTAATAGCACAACGGCTAAAGTCTGGCACACACCTTTAACTTTGATTGGGCAATCACTGACCATTTTTTACACTGTGTTTAGCTAAACAAGGTATTATTCAAAAGTATTCAAAATCTGTTGGTCGTCATACTACATGAAGGTGGTAAAATCATTGACCCAATCAAAAGTGAAGGTGTGTACCAGGTTTAGGGCTCATTTATGACAGAGACACTTTACATTGGCAGAGCATAATTTGCTTTATGTTCCAAAGTATTTTTCTAATACCTTGATTTGTGCACAGCGTCAGCAGCACCCCAAGAAATGTCAGCCAAATTAACCAGTTCATCACTGAGGAGTTTTTCCTTTATGGACCAGAGCAATTTTCACATTTCAGCGCTCATCCCAATAACTTTAAAGCTACTTATCACAACAAAATGATCTATACCTTGTTTGTTTTCGCCAACAATTAAGCTTTATTTGGGTGGTATATTTTGCTACGAATTATTTTATGAAAAATGCATTTTAATAGAAATGATAGAAAAAAATGGAAAAAATAATTATTCTCAGTTTTCTGCAATTTAAGTTTTAAAATAATACATGCTATCATAATTAAAACCCACCAATTTTATTTGCCCATTTGTCCCGCTTATTACACCATTTAAATTATGCTCCTATCACAATGTATGGCGACAATATTTTATTTGTAAATAAAGGTGTATTTTTTTATTTTTACGTCATCACTAATTATAAGCCCTTTTTTGCAAAAGTAACAGTAACTAAACAGTAACTAACCCTCATGACACACTGTACATATTAACCACTTCTGTGCCAGGGGGTGGTTTTGCTGATCGGTGCTGCGTGGGCTCTCCAGCCCGCAGCACCGATCAGCTAGCAGCCAGGGCGATCAGACTTCCCCCCTTTTTTCCCCACTAGGGGGATGTCCTGCTGAGGGGGTCTGATCGCCGCCGGCTGCTTGCACTTGCGGGAGGGGGGCTCTTCAAAGCCCCCCTCCGCAATGCTTCCTGGCCTCCGTCCCCTTCCCTCCCTCTCTCTCCCTCTGTGAGCGGCGCAGGACGGAGTTCCGTCCTGCGCCGGATAGGATAGGCTTCAGCCTATCAGGTGCCAGCGGTCCCCGGCCAATCAGAGGCCGGGGATCGCCGATCTCCTCTACGGCGCTGCTGCACAGCAGCGCCGTATATATGTAAACACCGGGGAAGATCTTCCCCGTGTGTTTACATTTACCCTGCGAGCCGCGATCGGCGGCTCGCAGGGTGTTCACTGAAACACGCTCTGTGAACTGACATGGAACAGCCGCTCATACGAGCGGCCGTTTCCATGCAATCCACTTCAGGATTCAGGGGCGTAGTTAAGCGTACGCCGAATCCTGAAGTAGTTAAAAAAAGTTGAGTCCCTAAGGTAACTATTTATGTATTTTTTTATGACATTTTTTTTTCAATTAAAGTGTTCTATTTTGGAAACTGTGAGAGGGAAGGTAAGGGGTTAATCAACGGGCTGTGTATGTTGGTGTAATTTTACTATTTGGCCACTAGATGTCATCTCAGTTTTTTTTTGATTGTGTGTATTTTACTGTATACACACGTTATAGGAAGTAACGTGTGTATGCTTTCACTTTTGGTTTAGTTAATGAAAACCCTATCTCATTGACATGTTTTCATTGGTCATTGGCAGTCAGATCAAGGAATGCGAAGTAGGTAGTACACATAGTACAGTATACATAATACAATAATGAAAATAAAGTAAAGTGGTAGAAAACAAGATACACAATGAAATGTGCGTCAGTTACATACAACAGAGTATGCAGTCAAGACTAACATATCATCTATTGATTGCAAGTCTTGCAACAACTAATAAAGCTAAGGCTTTAACACTGCAACAAGCAATTATTAGTAAACATAAAACATAACACATTTGGGGGGGAAATGATTTTTCTATACCCAAATATTTTGCTGGGAAATCTTAAACTGGTGAAATCTGAATTTGTTATAATTTAATTTGAAAACATCTATAGCTGAATACTAGCAGCCTCTACAAATCTTCTTACCTCAAGTGTAGAACATGAATATTATGCGGAGGCTTCAAGATTAAAGTGGACCCAAATGAAAAATACAAGATTTCAGAAATAAAATCTATTTTCTAAATTATAATAATAATAATAAATAGCAGCCTTTTTTCAGCTGCATGATGACAAATATACAATATTTTAGATTTATTGGAGGAACCCCTCCCTTCCTTTCATATTGCCGGGTCAGAATCCAGCAAACTGGTGGAGTAGGTAGTGTTCGGCATTGGAGGAATTGCTAATGGCTGCCACCTGTATAACCCTAGTTATGAAAAGAGAAGGGTGAAAAGCATGCACTGAAATGCTCATAGGCTTGAAGGAGTGTTTATTTATCTTTGTATGTTTCAGAGCAGTGGCGTAGCTAAGGAGTTGAGGGCCCCGATGCAAGTTTTACAATGGGGCCCCCCCAAGCACTCTATACATAACAATTGATATGGCGCACCAAAACCTGCCAATGGCAACTACAGTGTCAGAGGTGCAAGAAGGGGATGGGGAACAGTTTGTTAATAATTACCACTATTCAAAGTATCTATATAAGTGCTCATTGTCAGCACAGGATCAATAGAGAGCTAATACTGTAGTTGAGGGAGGGCCCTTCAGGGCCCCTCTGGCCCAAGGACCCCGATGCGGTTGCTACCTCTGCACCCCCTATTGCTACACCCCTGTGTCAGAGTGGTGCAACTAAATATTTTGAAACAAAAAATTGTTTGGTTTGGGTCTGCTTTAACCTCCTTGGCGGTAAGCCGCGCAGGAGGTTTTCTCCGGCCCTGCTGGGCCGATTTGTCTATTTTTTTTTTGCTGAACGCAGCTAGCACTTTGCTAGCTGCGTCAGCACACCGATCGCGCCCCCCACGCTCGATCGCCGCTATCCGTCGCGCCGTGCGCCCCCCCTCCAGACCCCATGCGCTGCCTGGCCAATCAGTGCCAGGCAGCGCCGAGGGTTGGCCCGGCACTCCCAATGACGTCCCGACGTCGCTGACGTCATCCCGACCCGTCGCCATGGCGACGGAGGAAACCCTCCAGGAAATCCCGTTCTTTGAACGGGATTTCCTGATCGAAGCGGGCGGGGGGATGCCGCTGAGCAGCGGCTATCATGTAGTGAGCCCTGGGCTCGCTACATGATATAATAAAAAAAACAAAAAAAAAACTGCTGCACTCCCTCCTGGCGGATTTTTTCATACCGCCAGGAGGGTTAACTATGCTGATGTTTTTGTATTAGTTACATCAATAATTACACATTTTTTACATTTTTGTTTAGTGCTCTGCTAGGACAAGAATGGGTAATGTGGCATAAACCATATGCGTGTATATATAGGAATTTTGGTTTGTTACAGTTATTCTGTCCTTAAGCAAATCATATATTTTTTTAACCTTCATCACTTAAAGGATTAGTGCAATGAGTAAATATGTCAGTTATTGTAAACATGAGAAGCCATTGAAACATCCTTGCAGCTTTCTGTCCCTCAGGCTAAGGCACATCCTCAGGCTGTTTCAGAAACACTGACATTTAGTCATGGGTGGCGCTACACTGGGGCATGCTGAGGCACTGGCCCCCATGGGAATCACTGTGCCACCCTGAGTGTCCTCCATCCCCGCTCACTAACATACAGTTAACTGTTTCCAGGCTCCAGTGAACAGGATAGGGCCTGTAAAAAAACTATCCATGTCAGCCTGAGTCTATGTAGGCGTGAAGTAAGTCAAGGATCTTATCTATTTGCCATAAATACCTCACAATCCTTTCAAGATCACTTGAAATTAATTAATGTATCTGGAGGACACATATATTTGCACACAAAAGAAACAATCTTACAAGATCACCAGATTCCTCTACATTATGATGTTACTCCTGCCCAGTGTTAAGTCACTATTTCACCCTGCTTACCACTACATGCTCTTTAAGGGTATGTTCACACTACAAGAGCTTTTTAAGCACTAGTGATTTTGAAAAGCTCTTGCTAATGCAATGCTATGGGGGATTTTTACACAATCACATTGCTACAGTGAAAACACACACATAGGATAACATTAGCAAGAACTTTTCTTTTAAAATCCCAAAGAGCTCACAAAAGTTCTTGTAGTGTGAACAAGCCCTTAGGGTCCTTTTACACTGCATCAGTTGCATTACAGAATAATTCTCCATGTCAACTCACTGCCCAGTGAGCCCATAAAATTCTATGGGTCAGTTCACAGTACTGCATTGTAACTGATCACATTATTCTAACTTGCTGCATGCAGGCTTTGAATTAACGTTAATGTCCAGTCTCCATTGCAGTTCACTCTCTTTATAACACGTGCATTTTGCAATGTGGACATCTAGCCATTATGCTGACAAGCAGTGTCCATACACATTGACTTGTTTTCAAATATCTCTCTGTTGTATATTATTTTAGTTTTTGTATACTATTGCATGTATTTGTTATCTGAAGTTACTTTAGTAATTTTACTGTTGATGCTACTCTTGTAAGTGTCATTTACTTTGAACAGTGCTATACGTGATAATGTAATTTACTTTGTTAAAACTTATAACTGGCTCCAAGCTTTTACATCCCCTTATAAATGGGGACCATGGTGCACAAACCACTTGCCCTCCCTTTTCCCCTCATTAACCTCCTTAGCGGTATGGACGCATTGTTACGTCCATTACCGCCGGAGGTCGCCGCTCAGGCCCTGCTGGGCCAATTTTTATCAAGTAAAAAGCAGCACACGAAGCCGGCACTTTGCCAGCCGCGTGTGCTACCTGATCGCTAGCAGCGGCGAAAGAGGGTCCCCCCAGCCGACGAGCCCTGCGCAGCCGGACCAATCAGTTCCAGCCAGCGCTAAGGGCTGGATCGGAGGCGGCTGACGTCAGGACGTCGGCTGACGTCCATGACGTCACTCTGCTCGTCACTATGGCGACGAGGTAAGCAAAACAAGGGAGGCTGCTCATTGCGGCCTTCCTTGTTAATTCTGATCGCCGGAGGCGATCGGAAGTAGGCTACAGGAGCACCCTCTAGTGGGCTTTCATGCAGCCAACTTTCAGTTGGCTGCATGAAATAGTTTTTTTTTTATTTAAAAAAAACCCTCCCGCAGCCGCCCTGGCGATCTTAATAGAACGCCAGGGAGGTTAAATCGACAGGGTCAGCCATACTATGCCAGGGGAAAAAAACACATATATAAGTCGATAACTATTTGTTCTACTTACATAACATATGTATTGTACTGCCCACATTTTGATTTCAGTGTATTTTATATAGCAAATAAAAATAAATCTGTTTCTGTCATTTGCCATCTTGATACCCTCCGACTGAAGCCAATCCTGATGTCATTACTTCCCTTACATTTTTTCCCCTAGAAACTGCACTGTCATAGCTAGCTTGCAGCTTGCTTTGTAAACATGTGAGCGCAGCAAGATCAGATTTCAGCAGCTTCACACTGAACTGCCCTCAGCCATTCAGTGAGAAGCAGGAATGTGGGAGGGATGATGGCAAGCTTCCTTCCCCTCAGCAATGTACGAAATAGAGCCAGGCTGACTGAGATAAGATTTATTACAGCAGAAACATTTCTGATTAGATTGGAGTGCTTGCAATACAGGGTAAGGCCGCATAATGAAAACAGTACAGTGGGTAAACTGAATTAGATTTTTTGGCTGACAATCCCTCTTTAAGACAGGTGCTGCTTGGTTCAAGCACACACCTCTGTTTCTCTTGAGCAGTAATCATCCTCCCTTTTTCCACTGTTAAAGAAGGTTATTTGATATGGTCTCTGTACTCTGTGTCATCCAGTTTGTTCATGTAGAAGGAGGCATGGATGCTATGCTGTGCAGAGGGTTGTGGATTGTATCATGGGAAGCAGTTTGGGGGGGTTTGTGGAAGGGAGCAGAGTCAGACATGAACTTAATCTCCCTCCAGTGTTTGGCTATGAAAGAAGTGCAAGGAGCAGGGCAGCTGCTATTGTCTACTGATGGGAACTGACTATACAAGAACACAGAAGAGTTTGGTAGGAGGACTTAATATATATATAAGCATATATATATATATATATAAGCACTCAATGAAATGCAGCTGTAATCATGCAGATCTACTAAAATAATTGTCTGCATCCTATGATTTTAAAACACAAGAAGCAGAGTGTGTTTCTTTATTGTGCCTGTCAACAAAGTATGTAACATGATAAACCACACTGTATGTATGATATCAGCTAGCCATGAACTTTTATTGTAATTTACAACCTGCTAGCTTAAAGCTGTTAATATGAAATAAGCATATGTAATCTTTCCTGTCTGTTACTAGTTATTTTTTATACTTCTACAATTTAACAAGAAAAGTAGAATTTCTCTTCCACTTTTGTTCAGAGTAAAAACTGTTAATGTAAAGTGGGTAGCACAGTGGCGTAGTGGTTAGCACTCTCACCTTGCAGCACTGGGTTCCTGGTTTAACCTCCCTGGCATTCTATTAAGATCGCCAGGGTGGCTGCGGGAGGGTTTTTTTTTAATTAAAAAAAACTATTACATGCAGCCAACTGAACGTTTGCTGCATGAAAGCCCACTAGAGGGCTCTCCCGATGCGTACTTCTGATCGCCTCCGGCAATCAGAAGTAACAAGGAAGGCCGCAATGAGCGGCCTTCCTTGTTTCACTTTCCTCGTCGCCATGGCGATGAGCGGAGTGACGTCATGGACGTCAGCCGACGTCCTGACGTCAGCCGCCTCCGATCCAGCCCTTAGCCCTGGCCGGAACTGTGTGTTCCGGCTGCGCTGGGCTCGGGCGGCTGGGGGGACCCTCTTTTGCCGCTGCACGCGGCGGAGCGCCACTGCACGCGGCGGATCGCTGTGCTGTGGCATGTGCACCTTTTTATTTGAATAAAATCGGCCCAGCAGGGCCTGAGCGGCACCCTCCGGCGGTAATGGACGAGCTGAGCTCGTCCAGACCGCTAAGGAGGTTAAATCACAGCCAGTGAACTATCTGCATGGAGTTGATATAGTCTCCCCGTGTTTGCATGGGTTTCCTCCGGGCATGCCGGGTTCCTCTCACAAACATACAGATAAGTTAATCAGCTCCTCCCTAACATTGTTAGTAGACTACAATGGACATATGACTATGGTAGGGATTAGATTGTGAGCTCCCTCTTAGGGACAGTTTGCAACAAAACTATATACTCTGTAAAGGGCTGTTGAAGATGTCAGCACTATATAAATACTACTAATAATAATAATAAGAATAATAATAATTAATAATAATTTAAATAATAATGGAAAATATTATTTCAGATTCCCTACCATGGATTTATGTGCAGAGAAAATTTCAGGTTAATTTACAAAGTTTCAAATAGGAAAAGGCATGCGTCTGAGTTTGTTGAAGTCGTCTGATCATTTTAAGTGTGTACGAAGAGTTGCAGTACTTCCTGCTCCATACAGTTAACTATAAATAGTGGGAATTTATGAGTTAATGGGCAGTCTGTCATTTAAAGAGTGCATCAGAAGAGTACTGATTCCATGGTTCCAACAGTATGCTGTTTATGGACGATATTACACATTAAGATTCTAGAAAATATTACACATTGGTAGCTGGCTGCAAACTGAAATAGAAGGATCATTTTAGTAAGAGTTAGTATACAAAATGATTTGTGTAGCATTGATAGCATTTCCCCCTTTCCATTGCAGGGCTGTATGAAAACTATCCAACCAATGCAGAACCAGAATGCTGTGATGTCAGATGGGAATTTTCAACAGACAACCAATCCAAAGGGACTAAAAAACCACATGATTCAATGTTGTGTCACAGGACGTCACTCACAGCGTCATCAGCATCCAGACTGTGCAACAGCAGACTTAAACTGTGTGTTCTTGTACTGATATTATTACATACCGTACTAGCAGTCTCAGCAGCACAAAACTCAACAGAACTGGGTTTTGAAAACATACGAATTTTGGAAGACCATTCAACAAATGAGGAATAGCATAAAGGAAATATTTCATTGGATAGACACTGCACTGGCCCACTCCAGCAAGACGCTACAGTCACATGTAATAGAAACGAGGTGCTTGTACCTTACAACCAATTTTTACAAGTTAGTCTGTGTAAAAATGTCAAGATGGGCCAGACTCCAGACTTCAAGGACAACATGGGACAGCTTTTTATTGAGTAAAAGGCTGTATGGTGACCTAAATTTCTCACACCATTTTATACACTGTGTTTTAATGTATGAATTTTTCTTTTTGTTTAATTTTGCACTTGTTAATACAGGATTTTATTTTTTGGGATGGTTTCTCAAAGCTATACTGAGTCTTTTCACTGTCTATATATTTCTAATCATCATACTCATCATTTATGTCCTGTCAGTTTCTACAATAATGGCAAAATGCTATGAATCCAAACATAGCAATCAATAACAGCAACAATATATTCTCTGCCCATTTGTAACATTGTTTTAGTCATCCCTTTAAAAAAACAAGAAAAAAAACATAAACAACCACACAAACAGCTTAGTTCAGACTGTGTTACTGTAAGCAATGCACCCGTAGTGTGCTGTGTTTATGTCATCTTTGGGTAAGCCAGCTGACTAAGCAAACTGTAGGCATAGGGCTGGAAGAAGGTACAAACAAGCTAGACAAATGCTCTTCATTAGGGTTTGGGCAGTTATCCCATTTTTACGTAAACCTATAACAAACTGTGTTGTTCCAGGTCACATTTGCGAAAAATAAAATGTCCAGTCTCTTTACTGGTCAGTTGAACAGGAGCAGCCTTTTGAATTCAGTATGTTGAACCAGTTAAGCTCAGTGAGTAATATAGTTGAAGGCCTTCACATTGGAGGTAACATTTTGGCATTCATTGTGAATTATATTTTAATTTCTGCTGTAGCTGCAGTACATTTTTTTGTTCTTATCAAACATAAATATATTTTGTTTACTATAGATATATATATATATAAGAATATGTCAAGATGGCAAGTCTTGCAATCAGAACCAATGAAACACTGAGGCCCATATGCAATTGATTTTTTCACCTGAGTTATCTCCTATGAGATAATTTTCATCTTCTCTTTAAACTAAATTTTGAGCATTTTACAATTGAAAAAGTACCCAAACGTTGGTGAAAAAGTACTATTGAATTAATTTTGAGTATTTTCTTGCTTGCTGATGGCTTAAAAGGCATTTTATTACAAGTTGTGAAAATATCACCTAAGAGAAAACTCAGCTGAAAAAGTGAATTGCATATGGCCCTGAGTCCTTTATTCAATTACAATTACATTTTTTGAACAATGCAAAATGAATTTAATATAATAAAAAATAAAAAAGGTAACAAGCCACTGGATCTTATTTAGAGGATTAGATTGATATGACTGATTTGTTTAATTGGCTATTACTCTTGGCACATATATATTTGCCATGATGGTTAAAAGTACCGTTTCTCAACTTTGTCATCACGTTCCACCCATAGTGCAGGTTTTCCAGGTAACCTTATAATTGCACAGCTGGAGTAATGATTGCGACAACAAAGAGACTGATTTGTAACAAGTGTGAGGCATGTTATGACTTTACTCCTTAAAGGGAACCTGAGATGGGGAGATATACAAAATTGTACATTCATACAGGCTTCCTCCAGCCCCCTCCATCTGATCTCTTCCTCGCCATCCTCCTGTGCCACCTGGATCCTCAGCAATTGAACCTGGAAAGTCCTTCGGTCTGGGGCTTACTGCACACGTGTGGCCTGGCAGCACGTTCCCCTGTTGCACTTCCACCGCTGAGGGTATTCTGCACCTGCGCAGTACTACTGTGCAGGTGCAGAATGCTCCTGGTCATGGGAGCATGATGGGGGAGCGCATGCGGCTGGACTCCGCCGAATGCCCCAACTGAAGAACTTTCCGTGGCTGAATTGTGGAGGAATCAGGTGGCCCAGAAGGATTGCGAGGGAGTGATCAGCCTGGAGGGGGCTGGAGGAAGTCCCAGGTATGTATAATTTTTTTTTTTTACCCTTCTGTCTCAGGTACACTTTAAATTTAAATAAAAAAAAAACAATAGCTCCATCTCAGCCAGAGTACCCTACAAATGACTGTCTTTTCTCCAATTGCTGACCACAGCCAAAATAGCAATTCCCAGTTTTCCTGTTGTAATGAGTCTCTTTTGATGAGGAGATGGTCCCCCAGTGGTTGGACATTTCTGCCTTCTTCCTGTCTGTAGCACCATTTAAATGAAATCTATTAAGCTCATCGAGTAGAAATTCCCATAAAACTTTATAGCCAATTGCATAAGTGGTCTAGCCTCAAGCCACTAACCATAAAAGCAACATGTATGCTTAACAGTGGGCAGACCATCTCTTCAAATAAGTGAATTGAGTGACAGTCCCCCACAGACTTAGAAATATATCTGCATTCACTTCAGGTCAGTTCTGATGCAGAAGGAGAAAAGTTGGTATAATTTCAACATGCCTCACATTTGTTAGTTGATCCCAGTGTAACTGAACCACCTGTGCCAATATCCATGCAAGTGGGACTCAAGGATGAGTTTGGAAACAAAATATAAACATAGGGTGTGTCCCATTTATCAACAGTGTCCTTCATGGACAACATAGTGAATAAACATTTTACTACGATAAACCTAATATAATAGACAAATATGGGCACTACTAATGTCAGTTTCAAGCTTTGTTGCACTCCATAACTAACAATAAAATAATTATTTGCACAAATAAAGGGCTGCATTGCCCCATCCACCCCCACCCACCCATTCCTCTAAGTTGGAAATTTGAAACTGAACTCAAAACAGAACTAAACAGGGCTTGTTTATAAAGTAGTGGGTTAATTTTTAGTCAATATAGTTTCAATTTAAAATTTCAAGACAGGATCAATGCCCTATGAGGAAAAAAAATGCAGCCAGCTCACTACTTTATAGGATTAGTTGTCATAACTGTTTGTTGGGTGCAATACAGAAAACCTTGATGGTATTCTGAGCCGTTCTTGCAAGTACCTTGCACAGACAATGCTAATCACCTAGTGTTTGTAGAACACTGGTGACTGTCCCGCCTGTATGTTTATGTGAACATTGATTTTCTTTGCAATTTCAGAAGTTCTCTGTACTCTTACAGACAGAACTTTGTGTATTCATTCTATGTTACTAGTTATATACCATAACATTTACATACTAAGCAGTATTGCTGTCATGTAGAGTATGATATATTTTTGTTGTTTACTTTATTGTTTGCAGTAATACTGAAAGGAAGGAACATTTATAAGGGCTGTTAAAATAAATAAACTCAGTTTCCTTCCTAATCTCTTTCTACACTTGGGAAGTGCACTTCAAATATGTTTGCTGTGTAGCAGGGATATGAAGGAAAAGACTTATAAAGCAAACACTGCTTCTTTGCTAAAGGCACCCCCTTTTTAAGAGTTAGTGTTTTTAGTTTCTTTTCTGCCTCATTTACTACCTGAGATTATGTAGGAAGAACCAATACTATGCATTTTTTCACGTCAATTCTTCTCTTAGTCATAAAATGCGCTAAAAAACAAACAAAAATGAGGACTTTGTACATAATAGCGCAATAGAAAGAAAATGCACCAGAAAGATTTTAAAAATATATATTTAAATATATATAAATGTATAATGTAGTTCAGTGCTATTTTGTTTGGTTTTTGATAACAGCTTTATGTTCGGGAATATGTACATGGTGCTTTTTCTTCGTGTTAGGATACATTGTAATTTAATTTAAACATTGCAAAAATAAGACTAACAGAATGAATATTATAAAAAAGCCTTAAATAATGGTAGAATGTAGATTTTAGATAGGTAGCGTATTTAAATATAGTGGAGCAATAACTGGGTGGTACACTAGTTCTTTAGTAATGAGAAAAGGGGGGAGCAATGCATAAAAAGCACTTACCAGGTGAGCTCTTGTTCAACTGATCTACTGTTTAAGTACCTGTATGTATGGTCAGTAAACAGTTTGTTATAACCTTTATCTACCTCTGCTGGGCAAAGGCCATTTTATCGTCTTTTCTTTATGTGTTGTGTTGTGTGTATTATGTGTCATGACTCATAACAGTTCCATGTTCATTCACCTTTTTACATATTGCACCATGACAGTAGCAAGGCTCTTATAAACTCATATCAATAAATGGTATTTTGGATTGTCAAACTAAGATAAATATACTTTTCAATACTCTGGAGCTGCTGTATATTTCTATGGTATTACTGGTAAATAAGACTCTTACTAGAATTTCTTATTACACTTTTTGCTTCTGATAAAAAGTGATATTTTCTTCATGACATTAATGAGAGTTATCGTATGCATAGGATTTTTTAAATCCTTAATTTTATTTTTTTTATTTAATTTTTATGCTCTTCGTTCTCTATTGGGGCTAAATTATAAAAATATAGAATTACTTGGCTGTAACAATGTGTAATAATTGCTGGTATTCATGACTCTCCAAGTATGTTTGGTAATTGAGTTTTTCTACAACATTAAAAGGAACCTGAAGTGAGAGGCATACTGAAACTGTCATATGTATTGCCTTTTACACAATACCAGTTGCCTGGCATCCAAGCATGCAGCTAACCTTGTCAGATTTTTGTCAGAAACACCTCATCTGCTGCATGCTTGTTGTGGGTCTATGGCTTAAAGTATTATGCTGGGAATACACGGGTCGATTCTGAGCCATTTAGATGGCTCGATAGATAATTTCCGACATGTCCGATCTCACGCCCGATCCTTTCCAGCATGATTCTGCATGGAAGGCAATGGGAAAAGATAAGAAAAATGAATGGAAGATAAGAGAATCGCCCGCAGAAAATGATCGGGCGCGGAATCGAGCGGCAAAATCGATCTGTGTATTCCCAGCATTAGAGGCAGAGGATCAGCAGGGCAACTAGGCAATTGTATTGTTTCAAAGGAAATAAAATGGCAGCCTACATATCCCTCTCACTCCAGGTTCCCTATAAGGTTCCATCCAAGTGTTTATTACTTTGTCCACTGCTTAATGCATTGTGGGTTGTTTTGTTTGCCCACTTGGTGGGCTTCTGTAAGTGTGAATTAAGAAAACTTGTTGCTGTTGTTTCATAAAGCAATAAGAAGACGTGCTCAGCCCATCAGCATTCATACACTATGAATTAATGGTGGTAAATAAGGATGAGCGAGATCAATTTTTCAAAATGCAAAATTGTTAACTCATAACCACTACCTCTCCCTGGTGACTTCTACACCACTCTCCATTTTTCCCACCTTCCCAGCAGAAGTTCTGGTTTAGAAGATGGAAGTGTCGGTAAGACTGAGAGCTGTATGGGGTGCATCAGTGAGTGGTGGTGGCTTAGGTAAGTTAACCCCTTCCGCATAGCCCACACCCACTGCACACTTTGGGCCAATATTTATTTTTCACAATATTGATGTTACTCATCCCTATTAGTAATGTTTACATTTCTTGCCACCAATTCTTTTTTTTTAGAAAGGTTATTCTTGCCTGTGTTCACTTACGTTGCCCAGCAAGGTTTTGGGGAAGATTTTGTATTTACTAAATTCCTCTGAAGCTGTTACAGTGAACATAGCTAAAGTAAAAACATCTGCTTTGGTGAATCAGCCCCTTATATTTTAAGGCTGTAGATGTGCAGATAAAACTGAGCAAAATTGGCCACCGCCATTGTAAAGGCACAAAAAACAAACAAACAAAAACAAACACCAGGTATATTAAAGTCTTAAAGGTTATTGGTGAATTTCTATTTCTGCAGAGCAACTCAAACATTATTGTGAAGTTTTACAATATCAGTTATTGGACAAGATGTATACCATTTCATGCCAGAAAGTACACTGGACCAGTTGATTACAATCACTACAAAAGAGCTAAATTACTTTTGTGTATCAGCCTTTTCTTCTGTACAAGCTGCCTTTTATGTGCCTGCAGAGATGTCAACCAATACAGGAAACTATTAAGGCTATTGCAGAAAGGCAGTATTGATGAAGCTCTGGAGGCTTAGAGAAACATTTCGTTTTAAACTGTCATATGAATGTAGGTAATATTGCTACATTTCAGTGTATTGGTATGATCGTAATGAAGCAGATTAAGTATAGTTTAAATACAATTTATTCACAAAAAAATAGGAAATTCTATACAGGAAAAACAGAAGCTAAAAACAGATAGATTTAAAGAGGAACTGTAACGACAAAACGGCCCCTGGGGGGTACTCACCTCGGGTGGGGGAAGCCTCAGGATCCTAATGAGGCTTCCCACGCCGTCCTGCGTCCCTCGGGGGTCTCGCTGTAGCCCTCCGTGCAGCGGTGACGCAATATTTACCTTCCTGGCTCCTGCGCAGGCGCTCTGATGCCTCTCGGCGCCGAAGTAGGCGGAAATACCCGATCGCCGTCGGGTCTGCTCTACTGCGCAGGCGCAAGTTTCCGGCGCCTGCGCAGTAGAGCGGACCCGACGGAGATCGGGTATTTCCGTCTATTTCCGTGCCGAAAGTCGCCACAGCGCCCCCGCTGGAGCCAGCAAAGGTAAATATTGAACTGACAGTCGGCACAGTCGCCGGCTGTTCGGAGGGCTGCGGCGAGACCCCCGTGGGACAGAGGACGGCGTGGGAAGCCTCATTAGGATCCGGAGGCTTCCCCCACCCGAGGTGAGTACCCCCCAGGGGAGGTTTTTGTTGTTACAGAGTCTCTTTAAAGCATACCCTAGAGGTCATTCAAAAAGGACGCCTACTGTTTGTGTGGGGAGTTATACAGAAGCAGACATACTGCACTGACTGCCCCGACTAGGAAGTGAAGAACTTGGACAATTAACTGCTTGACGACCGCGTCACGACAACGGGCAGCGGCGATCGCGGCTTGGAGACTGTTAGACGGTGAAACCGCCATCTAATAACTGTTTACAGTGCTGCGATCTGCAGCAGCGTTGTACTGGGGACACTAGAGAGTGATCGGCTCTCATATGCAGGAGCCTATGGCAGCTGATCGCCAGGATTGGCTGGCTGGGGGGAGGGAGGGATTTTAGAAAAAAATAAAATAAAATAAATAGCAAAATGTATTATTAAAAAAATGATGTAATTATTTGTAAAAAAAATGTGAACGGAAGGAAACGCCGAGGCCCAGTAAGCATCTGCTCAACTCCCCCACGCATACACTTTAGGCATCATAAATTGAAAAATATTGAGCACTAAGGTATCCTTTAACTAAGGAGATGTGCCGTGAAGAGCAGTGACATCTCAGTATGGGTATTTTCAGACAGCCAATCATATACTCTTCATTGCATATCTAATTTAGTATCTCAGCCCTAATGTGTAAATTATACCTCCACGGCCTTGCTTTTAGTATCTGCTGCTGAGAAAGATGCATATAGACAAAAACAACTTCATAAAGTAGGATATGAAACTGATGCAAATGTGTTACTTAGAAGAGATTTACAAAATATTTTTGTATGAAAGTATAAATCAAATTCTACTACCTTCAGATGATGTGTATTAGGTTATATGGTTTATGTTTTGCTTTAAAATATTTCTGTTGCACTCTAGGTCAGTGCAGTTCAAGTTTTAGAAAGAAAAATATTTTTATACTGTGAATATATGGAAGATTACTCTCTAATACAGTAAATATTCATAGTTCATATATTAGAATTTATTTATTTTTTAAATCTTGGTCTGCTCCAAGAAACAAATGTCATTGTTGGATGTGTATGTCATGCGGCATAGATGCATATGTTCTTTTTCTCACAGGTCCTGAGACAAATAACCCACTAATAGACATTAAAGTCCTATGCCTGTATAATTCAAGAAAATATTTACCATGATTGATGGGTGGATATGGCTCAAAAAATATAGTTATAGAGCACTAAAGTCTTAGCATTACTACTGAAACAGCTAATGTATTAAAAGAAAAAAATCCTTGATAATAGTGTAGTGCTGCATAAGCAGTAAATTTCATGCTTGCTTCTCCTATTATGGAGAAGAGCTGCTAAAGTTGATTCATATTTAAAACAAGAGAGTGGTGGCCAAACGGAGAAGCAGCACTGCCTGCCTAGCTGCAAGGCCTTTAAGTGATTGTATATCTAAGATTCCAAACTAACAGCTGAAATGGATCTATAACTCCTAGTTGGCTAAATAGGCTGGACAAGGTTAAGCATACTGTAAGCTTTTATTGTCATGTTGGGGTAATTTTCCACTGTTTTGCACTGCAATAAATACAAGATTGAGCATCAGTTAGACTGAAGGACATTTACCTAAATAGTGAGTCGCCACCTGTGCAAGCCCTAAACCTCTCTCTCACTATACACTGAAAAACTGATGTGTTTTAACTTATCAGTTGTTTCATAGCAGTACAGTGTGAAAAAGCTTTCAGTTAACCACTTGCATACTAACAGTCTCTGGCTCCTTAAGGACCAGAGACTGCTGGTACAAAAAAATGGGGTTTACTGATGAATCGCCGCATGGACCCGCTGTTCTCCCTGGTCGCAACGCTCACCCATCTCTGCAAACCCCTCACTTTCTTGCGATGGCAGAGCTCTGTGATCCCATCAGTAGTCAATTTCATTGACTCCTGACCCTGTCATCCATGTGAGCCAATAGGATTGGCTCACAGTGATCACATGGTCAGGAGCCAATGTAATTGGCTCCTGAGTGGTTCACAGAACTCTGCAGTCATAGTGATGGCAGAGCTAGGGCCTGCAGTGAAGGAGAGATCGGTAGTAGCAGCAAGAGAGGTGGATCCATGTGGCGTAGTAATTGAAATCTATACCCTGGCAGGAATAAGCAGCCACAAACAGGACGTAGATTTCAATTACCGAGTTCTGGAAGCAGTTAAAAAGCATATAATCTGAACTGAGCAATAGGGAAACGTTACCATTACCTTCACCTGGGATGCAAATCAGGTGTCCCTTCACCTATACAGTAACTAACAGCAATTGATTTATTGTAAAAGGAAGTTTAAAGAGGAACTCCAGCCTAAACAAACATACTGTCATTAAGTTACATTAGTTATGTTAATTAAAATAGATAGGTAATATAATCTCTTACCCACACTGTTTTAAAAGAACAGGCAAATGTTTGATTTCATGATGGCAGCCTTCTTTTTGGTTGAAAGGAGGTGACAGGGAGCATGAGACACAGTTCCAACTGTCCTGTGTCCTGAGCACCTCTCCCAGTTGCTAGGCAACGTGAACAACAACATAGGAAATCCCATCATGCTCTGCACCGCATCAGAGAAAAAAAGCCCGGCCTTTTTTTCTTTGATGGGCGGAGCTTTGATAAAAATGCAGCTAAAATGATGCTTTGGTAAGAAAAACAAAGTTCTGATGCTGTGAAACTGTTAAAGTAACACCAAGCCTTTTCAGTTCTGCTGAGTAGATTTTCAGTTCGGAGGTTCACTTTAAGGGTTCCATTACGCTAAATCAGTTGCTGTCAGTTATAACTGAACGGACACCTGATGCGCAGCCCATGTGAAGGAAATGTCCAGGTTTCCCCTATGGCTCAGCTCATTATGAGGCTTTTTCTCAATAACCGCATCAGTTTTTTTAGTGCACTGTGTGAAAGAGGCCTTACAGGAAATCAGAGGGCTGTGAGAAGTGTGCCCCTAGGTTTGATGATGTGCTTCTTTATCTTGTCACATTCTCTCATATGAGTCACTATTGAAAGTATTTGTCAGTGCATTTAACCACTTGCTTTTAACTTACTACATGACTATCCATAAATATTATGCTTATCCATGCACAATATAATACAGCCTTCATTTTTTATACTATTATCAAAATGTTGTTTCAACAGAAGCCAACAGTGTTCACAGTCTTATTTACCAGTTGTAATTGTCATCCTATCTGTTATGCCTAATGCCTTTTATGTCGGATTAACAAACTCCTTATGTATCTTTAATGCTTAAACTGAACTTGTATGTCTGTTTATTTGTTCTGTCTTTTTACTTTGTATTTGTTATCCAAGAGAACTGTTTTCTTTTTAATCCTTTATTTTTTTTTTTAATATTATTTTTTTTTATTTGATTGAAGTTAAAGGAATGGCTACTGCTGTATAATGTGTTATCTTTTAACAAAGTACTTCCAGTGTAGCAGTGAGACCAGCACCTTCCGTTAGGAGATGGCTCTTGAGCTGCCAACAGACAAGTACCTGCATTTGAAATGAAACAATAATAATCATGTATGATGCAGATCTCATCCCACCCCTTTGCCATCAGTAATATTTGTATGGCACAGATTTGAGCATGCTTGTGTTGTGTGCATCTTACTTTGCCAGAATGAATTTGCATCCTGCCACCATTGTAACCACAATCCTTTTCCACTTCCCCTCATGCTGTATGCCTATACATACATGATTAAAATGGTAAAAAAAAAAAAAAATCAAGAAACAAAATACAAAACAATATTTCTGAAACAAAATCATAACAATGGTTTTTATTTTTGTATTCCTGTGGTAAAGATGATTGCATTGTCTGTTCCGTCTTCTTTTCAGCAATAGGGGAAATCCACATTTTGTGCAATATGTTAAAAACGACGAAGCCAAATGTCATTCTACACAATCAAGCTATATGTTACTATTTCTTATTGGCATTAACATTGGTATTACATTCTACTGGGAGTTTTATCCATTAAAGAGACCGTCTTCATTTTTCAGATATAGGAGCTGAAGGGCGTCCTTCCTTCTTCATACTATGTGTGTTGCGGTGCATTATAATGTAAGTTATATAATCGCACAGCAATGCCCTGGAATGGTCTCACAATGGGCCCATACACATCTGCACATAGCCTCCTCAGTGTGGCAGGTTCCATTTAGGTACCACAAGACGAGATGTGCGATACCATGCAACCATGCAATACCATGCAACGCACACATTATGCCCACGTTACAAATAATGGTGACAAGGTATTGTGGGTTGAGACATTTGCATTGCTAATTTTGAAATGTATTGAGGTGTTCCCTAGGCGCATCGCAACAGATTTGGGCCCATATGCAATTAACTTTTTCTCCTGAGTTTTCTCCTAGGTGATATGTTTGTACTTATTGTACTTAATAAAATATGTAATGTAATAAAATAACTTTTAAATCACCAGAAAGCAAGAAAATACCCCAAATGATTTTGATAGTACTTTTTTTACCTACTTTTTGATACTTCTTTAGTTGAAAATTGCTGGAAAGTTATTATAAATCGAAGATGAAAAATGATTTCCTAGGAGAAAACTCAGGGGAAAAAGTTAATTAGTACATGGCAAGGAAATGAACAGTGCTACTTAAAAACAGACAAGTGTCTACCTGCAAAAGAGTGCTAGCCCCACTTGTGGGATAAAATACACACCTAGCATACACATGACCTGTCTACCACTGGAGGATGTTGGTTTCCTGTAACAGCTTGCATGCAACCTATTAAGTACTCGTCCCTCCCACTGCGAAGAAGTCAATCCTCCATGGGAGGGGACCTAACACTAACTAAATCCTAACCTATGTATATGCATAGCCTGGGTGCAGCCTATGCATATACATAGGTTAGGATTTAGTTAGTGTTAGGTCCCCTCCCATGGAGGATTGACTTCTTCGCAGTGGGAGGGACGAGTACTTAATAGGTTGCATGCAAGCTGTTACAGGAAACCAACATCCTCCAGTGGTAGACAGGTAATGTGTATGCTAGGTGTGTATTTTATCCCACAAGTGGGGCTTGCACTCTTTTGCAGGTAGGCACTTGTCTGTTTTTAAGTAGCACTGTTCATTTCCTTGCCATGTACTAATTTAATTCATTTTTGGTCAGCTGCTCCCACTTAACAGCTTTGCTTTTGGTGTATATGCAGAGCTTCCGTTTGGGTTCAAGGTGCGTTTGCAGTTTCTGGGGGGGCTCAGCGCACCTCTGATTCGAGGCCATTCGGAGGCGGCCTGGTGATGCGCTGATCCACCATTTGCGAAAAAGTTAATTGCATGTGGGCCTCAGTGTCAATATGCCCTTTGGTATTGCTGGATTAAATAGATGAGATGAGCCATAAACATACACAAGGTGCACAGACTTAACATTACAATATTTATTTATTTATTTATTGTATTTATAAAGCGCCAACATATTACGCAGCGCTGGACATTGGTTTAGGTTACAGACAATATTTAGGGGTGACATACAGCAAAATGACAATACATGAATACAAGAAAAACAGATCACACAGCACAGTATGAGTACCAGGTAATGCTTAGTCAGTCACTGGATGGAGCATGGAGATTAGGCAAGTTAGGTTCACTCAGATGCATAGCATGGGTTCACAGTAACGGAGGTGCATGATCAGGTAGGACACAAAAGGAGGAGGACCCTGCCCAAAGGCTTACAATCTATCTGTTCTATCCCTGTGTTTTCCAAGCACACATGTGCTGTTAAAGGCACGGTGACACTATTTTTTCTGGGGAGTTTGCTAGAAATAACCAATGTGGGCAGAAGGCATGGTTTCTGGTGGTGGCATGATTGCCAACTCTTTCCTTTAATTACTAGTACATATGGGCAGGTTTATAAAAACAATGATGCCCACTGTCACATACTGTTCTTTAGAGTTTAACAGACTTTGGGCCTGATCCAATTCACTTTTTCTCCTAGTAGACAATTTTTAATTTTCTGTTTAAAATATTCTGAGTATTTTCTTGCTTGCTGGTGGGTTAAAAAAAGCATTTTATTTTTAAGTTCATGTAATACAGGCACACAGAAAAAGGGGCGCAGGGATTTTCCGCAAGTAGAGTATCTTTAACAATATTTTACTATATGACTTAACCAAACCTTACTTTCAAACAGAACCCTCCCTCTACTTATACGTAACCCATAACCCTACCTCTACCTATGTTTAACCATTAAGCCGCCAGGTGGCACCTTATACTTAACCCCCCCCCCCCCCCCCTCAATTTTATCAGGCACCTGATAAATTTCCTTTTATTGCCATAAATTGCGGCTTCTATTATGGGCGCTTATGGGAGTGCACTTTTCTCCAAGGCGGCTCCTGCACATATTTTCATGGTTTAATTTATTTCTAATATGAAAAGATCATCATTTGTGTATTTCCTTTAAAATGTTTGAGTAAGGATAATTGAATTGCATAATGTGTTGATTGATGATAAATCCTGTTGAATGGTTGGCCACATTTTGACAAAGTCTTTCTCACCAACTTTTAGAAATGGTCAATGCAATGCTAATAATTGCATGAAAACTGAATGGAAATTGTATGCACCTTGAATCTGGGCCAAACCAGATTATCAGGTAGTCCATTTTATTGGCGCAATTTCAAGATGCATATAATGTACAGTATATTTTCACACAAGGTAGAATTATTTGCATCTCACTGGCTATCAATTTTCTTCTCTGCCCAAAATGTGTCCCTCGCCATTTTCAAAAATATGGCCCCCTCTCCTTTAGGTGTACTGAAGGTAACTGTACCTGTTTACTGTAGGTAAACTCCCTTACTCAATTTATCTCTAAAAATACCTATATAGACCAAAAACTGTATTTGTTCCAAGCTACAATTGATTAATTGAAAAATAGGCACAAATGGCTGGCATAAAAGATTAGAGCTGTAATAGTAAAAATACAAATTTTACAACATATTTTAATGCTAATGGTAATGACTAGAGATGGGCCGAACGGTTCACCGGCGAACGGTTCCAGGCGAACTTTGGGGGTTCGCGTTCGCCTGCATCAGGCGAACTTTTGCGGAAGTTCGATTCGCCCCATAATGCTGTATTGAGCATAATTTTTAGCCTCCATTTCACTGTCAGCAGACATGTTATTGTCAAACACACTGCTTGAGAACCCGCCCACCCTCCCTTCAAGCTAGGTCCTTTATACCATTTGACTCAGTTGTCTGGCTACACTAATTAGTTATGGGACAGCTGCTACACACTCTGCTAGGGAGATTTTAATTGGCCTCCCTTCTACCTATTCCCTTCTACCCCTTTACCTATTCCCTCCTACCGGAGGGAGGAGGGTCTCTTCTGCCAGGGAATTATACTATTTTAAAAACCAATATACATCATACCATAGCTGGGAATACATACATGAGTATACATCATACCATAGCTGGGGATACATGCATGAGTATACATCATACCATAGCTGGGAATCGAACCCAGATCTCACTGTGTGGTGGGCATGTCACCCTAAGCACTGTACCACTACAGAAGTAAGTGAAGCTAGCCTAAAATTTAACATTTATGCTCAATGCAATAGAACCATTAGGTTGCTTAAAGGAGAACTGTAGTGAGAGGTATATGGAGGCTGCCATATTGATTTCCTTTTAAGCTATACCAGTTGCCTGGCAGCCCTGCTGATCTATTTGGCTGCAGTAGTGTGAATCACACCAGAAACAAGCATGCAGCTAATCTTGTCAGATCTTACAAAAATGTCAAACACCAGATCATACCATAGCTGGGAATCGAACCCAGATCTCACTGTGTGGTGGGCACATCACCCTAAGCACTGTACCACTACAGAAGTAAGTGAAGCTAGCCTAAAATTTAACATTTATGCTCAATGCAATAGAACCATTAGGTTGCTTAAAGGAGAACTGTAGTGAGAGGTATATGGAGGCTGCCATATTGATTTCCTTTTAAGCTATACCAGTTGCCTGGCAGCCCTGCTGATCTATTTGGCTGCAGTAGTGTGAATCACACCAGAAACAAGCATGCAGCTAATCTTGTCAGATCTCACAAAAATGTCAAACACCAGATCATACCATAGCTGGGAATCAAACCCAGATCTCACTGTGTGGTGGGCACATCACCCTAAGCACTGTACCACTACAGAAGTAAGTGAAGCAAGCCTAAAATTTAACATTTATGCTCAATGCAATAGAACCATTAGGTTGCTTAAAGGAGAACTGTAGTGAGAGGTATATGGAGGCTGCCATATTGATTTCCTTTTAAGCTATACCAGTTACCTGGCTATCCTGCAGATCCTCTGCCTCCAATACTTTTAGCCCTAGACCCTGAACAAGCATGCAGCAGATCTGGTGTTTGACATTTTTGTAAGATCTGACAAGATTAGCTGCATGCTTGTTTCTGGTGTGATTCACACTATAGTGGCTGGATAGTGTACTGGTTAAGGGCTCTGGCTTTGACATGGGAGACCAGGGTTTGAATCCTGGCTAGGTCAAATACCTATTCAGTAAGGAGTTCAAGGCAAGACTCCCTAACACTGCAGGGTGGCCTCTTGAGCGCGTCCCTGTCCCTCCATATACCTCTCACTACAGTTCTCCTTTAAGCAACCTAATGGTTCTATTGCATTGAGCATAAATGTTAAATTTTAGGCTAGCTTCACTTACTTCTGTAGTGGTACAGTGCTTAGGGTGACGTGCCCACCACACAGTGAGATCTGGGTTCGATTCCCAGCTATGGTATGATGTATACTCATGTATGTATCCCCAGCTATGGTATGATGTATACTCATGTATGTATTCCCAGCTATGGTATGATGTATACTGGTTTTTAAAATAGTATAATTCCCTGGCAGAAGAGACCCTCCTCCCTCCGGTAGGAGGGAGGAGGGAATGGATAGAAGGTGGAGGGTGGAGGCCAATTAAAATCTCCCTAGCAGAGTGTGTAGCAGCTGTCCCATAACTAATTAGTGTAGGCAGGCAAATGGTATAAAGGACCTTGCTTGGAGGAGGGAGGGTGGGCGGGTCCTCCAGCAGTGATGTGTATTTCACTCAATTAGGTGTGGCTCCAGGTATTAGAGCTTTTGAAACATGTTTTCTATCATTTTTCCAGTTGATAGAATTTTTTTAAACTTTCAAAGTTCGCCTCCCCATTGAAGTCTATTGCGGTTCGCAAACTTTTTCGCGAACCGAACCTTTCGCGGAAGTTCGCGAACAGGGTTCGCGAACCTAAAATCGGAGGTTTGGCCCAACTCTAGTAATGACCAGCCTTTATGGCAAATAAACTTGTGTTGCTCGTCACAATCTTGTGATCACGAGTAACTTGTGATAACGAGTCATTTTTGCTGATCATGAGGTAGTAATTGGCATTCGTGATCATCTCTCAATCACAAATGCTGATCATGAATGCACTCGTTACCTGACACAAATGATTGCACTCCTTACCCGACTCGTGATCATAAGTTACTCATGATCACTAGTCGGTATTCATGATTAAAAACCCGCTGATTTTAGCGGTTAATAGCAAAGCCCCTTTAAATGCTAGAAACACCAATTTGCCAGATATGTTAAGACGAACAGTGGGAATAAGAGGACATTTTTTTTCCCAAAAAGACCTTATAGTTTTTGAGACAATTGATTTTAAAGTTTCAAAGGAAAATAGTATACATTTAAATGCGGTAAATGACAGTTAATGTATTTACCACATTTCATTTTTTTCCCTCTTGCTCCCACTGATCTTCTTAACTTATCTGGCAAATTTGGTGTTTCTAGCATGTAAGGGGGCTTTGCTATTAACCGCTAAAGTCAGAAGGTTTTGGTGGGGTTTTAATCACAAATACTTTTTTCCTTTGAAACTTTAAAATCGATTTTCTCAAAAACTATAATGTCTTTTTGAAAAAAAAATGTTTCTTCCGTGTTCCTACTGTTCTTTTTAACATATCTGGCAAATTTGGTGTTTCTAGCATGTAAGGGAGCTTTGCTAATAACCGTTAAAGTAAAATCGTGATCACAGCCATGATCACGGATATTACTTTTATTCATGGTTAAAATCCGACTCCAATTTGGAATTGGGCATCAAGTCCGGATCACGATCATGGCGTATCCGGATTTCATTACTGCCATGATTGGATTTACTCGAATCCGTGATTGGGGGTATCCGAGCACCACTAAGTATAGGTCTATAATGGACATGGGTCACCTAAATTTTGATGTAAAAAAAAAATCAGCCCTCAAAAGTTCCATACTAAGATGAAAAATATGCACCGCTTTCATATTTGACCACATTAAGCAAATATATGTTGGTGTGGCAATAGTTGCATCTTCCATAATTTGAAAAACATCATATATTCTCTCTTGTGATATAGCAATCACTCATGTACATTACTATCTCTACAACTCCTATTGGTCCATTAAGTTGGATAAAATGCTGGATATACACATCTATATTGTTTAAATGTGGTATAATTTATTAATCCAGACAGGTCTATACATCATTACCTCTTAGGAACAATCACGTTCATACCCAGTTCTGATGCCAGCTGTAACCTAAATCCAATCTGGCACTAGTGGTACCTATCATTGCACACAGCTCTCACATAGATCTTGCAAGATCTTACTCCGAATCCTCTGGTGGTCTCTCAGGTTTTACTGCCGCTTTCCTCCTAGTCTCTCCTATAATGGATTCTGGCTGCATCCCAAGTCAAGAGACCTGTCACATGGGACAACCTGAAGATTCTGAATAAAGAAATAGTGCAATAGTGACATTCAGGATTCAACTAAGTTTGACTATCTACAGTGCTTACAAAAGTCTTTCTAGATAAAAAGTCTACCATAAAAACAATCTAGATTTCAGCTATAAAGCATTTAAAGGGGGTAAATAAATCCATGCTCATTTCAAACATGTATGTATAAATATGAGTCTTCCATGACATCATCGAATACAGTGGCGGACACAGCCAGCAGTGGGCCCCTGTGCAAAATTGTAATTGTGGGCCCCCTATGACCTGCGGCGCGCATCGCGCCGCGGCAAAATATGGGCGTGGCTACAACCTGCGGCGCGCGATGCGCGCCGCGGCAAAAAATAGTGGATAGAACCTGCGGCGCATAGCGCCGCGGCAAAAAAATGGGCGTGGCAATGACCGGATGAGGGCGGAGCTAACTGTAACTTAAAGCGAACCCGGGGTGAGGGTTTATTTCCTTTTAAACAATACTAGTTGCCTGGCGGCCCTGCTGATCTATTTGGCTGCAGTAATAAACTGAATTACACCAGCAACAAGCATGCAGCTAATCTTCTCAGTTCTGACAATATTGTCAGAAACCCCTGACCTGCTGCATGCTTGTTCAGGGTCTATGGTTGAAAGAATAAGAGGCAGAGGACCAGCACGGCAGCCAGGCAACTGGTATTGCTTAAAAGGAGAGAAATATGTCAGCCTCAATATTATTCTCACCTCAGGTTCCCTTGAAAAGTGCAACGCAAAGACAGTGGGCCCAAGTTTTGGTGACCCTTTCCCCAGAAAATTCACATAATTGTGCAGGTTTTCTCAAGAAAATACACATATATGCCCAGAAAATACGTGCAATCATGTCGGCAGATATGCCCAGAAAATACGTGCAATCATGTCGGCAGATATGCCCAGAAAATACGTGCAATCAAGTCGGCAGATATGCCCAGAAAATACATGCAATCAAGTCGGCAGATATGCCCAGAAAATACGTGCAAACAAGTCGGCAGATATGCCCAGAAAATACATGCAATCAAGTCGGCAGATATGCCCAGAAAATACGTGCAAACAAGTCGGCAGATATGCCCAGAAAATACGTGCAATCATGTCGGCAGATATGCCCAGAAAATACATGCAATCATGTGGCAGACCTGCCGAGAACATACACCTGCTAATATAAATAAAACAAAAACATTTACTCACCTGCAGCAGCAGACCTCCTGTCCCAGCCTCCATCCGGCGCGCAGCTCCCATGGGTGGTTGGGTGGATAGGTAGCCTAGTGGGTGGGTGAGTGGGCGGGTGGGTGGGTAGGTAGGTAGCCTGGTGGGTGGGTGGGTAACTAGCCCGGTAGGTAGGTAGGTAGCCCGGTGGGTGGGTAGGTAGGTAGCCTGGTGGGTGGGTTGGTAACTAGCCCGGTAGGTAGCCGGGTGGGTGGTTAGGTAGGTAGCCTGGTGGGTGGGTAGGTAGGTAGCCTGGTGGGTGGGTTGGTAACTAGCCCGGTAGGTAGCCGGGTGGGTGGTTAGGTAGGTAGCCGGGTGGGTGGTTAGGTAGGTAGCCTGGTGGGTGGGTAGCCTGGTGGGTGGGTAGGTAGCCTGGTGGGTGGGTTGGTAACTAGCCCGGTAGGTAGCCGGGTGGGTGGTTAGGTAGGTAGCCGGGTGGGTGGTTAGGTAGGTAGCCGGGTGGGTAGGTAGGTAGGAAGCCTGGTGGGTGGGTAGCCGGGTGGGTGGGTAGGTAGGTAGCCGGGCGGGTGGTTAGGTAGGTAGCCGGGTGGGTAGGTAGGAAGCCTGGTGGGTGGGTAGGTAGCCGGGTGGGTAGGTAGGTAGCCGGGTGGGTAGGTAGGAAGCCTGGTGGGTGGGTAGGTAGCCTGGTGGGTGGGTGGGTAGGTAGGTAGCCTGGTGGGTGGGTAGGTAGCCTGGTGGGTGGGTTGGTAACTAGCCCGGTAGGTAGCCGGGTGGGTGGTTAGGTAGGTAGCCGGGTGGGTGGTTAGGTAGGTAGCCGGGTGGGTAGGTAGGTAGGTAGCCTGGTGGGTGGGTGGGTAGCCGGGTGGGTGGGTAGGTAGCCTGGTGGGTGGGTTGGTAACTAGCCCGGTAGGTAGCCGGGTGGGTGGTTAGGTAGGTAGCCGGGTGGGTGGTTAGGTAGGTAGCCGGGTGGGTGGTTAGGTAGGTAGGTAGCCGGGTGGGTAGGTAGGTAGGTAGCCGGGTGGGTAGGTTGCCGGGTGGGTAGGTAGCCGGGTGGGTGGTTAGGTAGTTGGGTGGGTGGTTAGGTAGGAAGCCTGGTGGGTGGGTAGGTAGCCGGGTGGGTAGGTAGCCGGGTGGGTGGTTAGGTAGTTGGGTGGGTGGTTAGGTAGGAAGCCTGGTGGGTGGGTAGGAAGCCTGGTGGGTGGTTAGGTAGTCGGGTGGGTAGGTAGGAAGCCTGGTGGGTGGGTAGGTAGGTAGCCGGGTGGGTAGGTGGTTAGGTAGCTGGGTGGGTAGCTATCCGGGTGGGGGGCCCGACTCCTATCCTCCCTCCCTCCCTTCCTTCCTTCCTCACCTCGGGGGGCCCCCTCCCGATATGCGCGGCGGGAGAGCGAGCGGCAAATGCAGGAAGTCTTCAGGGCTCTCCACGCATCCGCTAGAGGCCCAGCCGCTGAGTCTCCAATATGTCTCCAACTGGAGACATATTGGAGACTAAGCGGCTGGGCCTCTAGCGGATGCCTGGAGAGCCCTGAAGACTTCCTGCATTTGCCGCTCGCTCGCTCGCTCTCCCGCCGCGCATATCGGGAGGGGGGCCCCCCGAGGTGAGGGAGGGAGGGAGGATAGGAATCGGGGGGCCCGCGGGGAATAAAATAATAAAAAAAAAAATTAAAAAAAAAAATACTTAATGGGCCCCTGAAGAAAACGGAACTTCAGGGGCCCTCGTGCGGGGGCACAGCCTGCACGGCCGTATGTCCGCCACTGATCGAATATAAGTCGACCTTGTGTATAAGTCGGCCCCAATATTTTTTTTTTGTAACAAAAGTTTATTGAAAAAAACAAAGAGCATAGAAAAAATGGTACAGACTGATGCTGAGAGATATTATCAATATAGGGATATACACAACATACAAAAAGTTACATCATTGAGATATAACTCACATAATACAAAAAAAAAATAGAACAAAGCCTTCAGGAGGTTACAGAAACAGTATACAGACAGCCATTTAAAAGCCACCATGGGTGACTGCTAAATATGTAGGCACTTCAAATAGAAACATATTAGACAAGCAATAACAACAATTCGGCAAGAATACTTAATTTAATAAAACATAAGTGCACAACTCAGACTACCCAAATTCTCAGAGAATTAAAAAAAAAAAAAATAACAACTAGAAGGGAAAGAAGAGGAAATTCGACCCCAATATTTGACCTTATTAAGCTGGAAGTATTATAAGTCTATCCAGCAAAGTTAATGGCTGCACTTGGGGACCAGGATGTGTTAACAGCTGCACTTGGGGACCAGGGAGGGGGGTTTAATAGTTGCACTGCATAAAGTATTACAGCCATTAGCCTCTCCTGGCCCCCAAGTGCAATCATTTTCCTGTGATCTGTGCTCATCATCCCCCTCCCCAACTAATCAGAGGCCTGTGCCTGTGTGCCTTCCCCCCGGTAATCAGTGCAGGCAGTATCTGTTGCCCTGCCCACTTTCCCTTTCAGGGTGGTCAGTATCTGTGTGCCCCCCAATAAGTGAGCCAGCATCTGTGTCTCCACTCTCCTCCTTCCCTTGTCAGTATGTCACTAACCCCTTGTCAGTGTGGCTAGCATCTGTCTTTCCCCCCACATTAGTGTGGCCAGCATCTGTGTTGCCCCCTCTTATTACTGCAGTGTGTGTTTCCCCCCACCCCATTATTGCAGGGTGGCTAGCACTGTGTACCAATCAGTGCAGAGGGAGTAGAGATGGCCCAAACCTCAGATTTTTGGTTCGCGAACCTCAAACGCGAACCTCCGCAAAAAGTTCGGTTCACGTGAACTTTCACGAATCGCAATAGACTTCAATGGGGAGGCGAACTTTGAAAACTAGAAACATTTATGCTGGCCACAAAAGTGATGGAAAAAATGTTTCAAGGGGTCTAACACGCCAAAAGACCCGGGGAAAAATCTGGATTTGACGCACAGCAGCGTTTTAAGGGCAGAAATCACATTGCATGCTAAATTGGAGGCCTAAAGTGCTTTAAAACATCTTGCATGTGTATACATCAATCAGGGAGTGTAATTAGAGTACTGCTTCACGCTGATAGACCAAACTCACTGTGTAACGTACCGAAAACAGCTGTTTGTGTAGTGATGGCCGTGCTGGACTGGTGCGCACTATGGCGAGAGTGCAGGCCATGGCGGTTTTCAAGCCCATATGGTCGCTGGGCTGAGGTAGCTCAATGATAGAACAACAGTGACTGTCCAGCTGATCAAATTTGGTCTGTCCACAATGAAGCAACAACATTATTTTGGGTGTGCCCCTCCCCCCTCGACACTCATATAGCCGCCGGTCATTGCTTCATTGTGATACGCAAGCCCCTTCACCGCGGCAAGGTAATGAACACGAAGGGGAATTGACACATGTACATGCCTTTTGTTTTTTTGTTGCAGCTGCAGTGCAGCCAAAAAAATTAGGCAGGCATGTACAGGCACCAGAAAAATTATTATAGTGGCCGCTGCTAGCTGCGGTCTTAAAAATTCAGGAATCCGCCTGGAGTCCTGGACCCTGTTGGTGGTGGCGGAGAAGGCAGTCAAGCGGCCTGCAGGCAGAGATGCTGTGTGGGGACCAACTTAGTCTTGGGGCAGGCAGTCACACGGCGTGCAGGCAGAGATACTGTGTGTGGGGACTGACTTAGTCTTTGGGCAGTCCTGAGCGTGCTTTGCAGACCAGGCATCCATGGTCAGATGGACCCTTGACCCAACGCTGTGTGCCAGAGATGTCACCACTTGCCTTTCAACATCACGGTACAGTTTAGGTATCGCCTTTTTTTAGAAATAATTGCGGCCTGGCATCTTCCACTATGGTGTGTGGCATTGCTTTTGTGTGCTGCTTTTCCTCAGGTAGTCATCCCATTGCAGTTTGTGCTTTGTAATCATGTGCCTTCGTAAGGTAGTTGATCCCTACGCGGGTCTTGGTCTTTCAATGGCTCAATTTTCGGTGGCAGAGAGTACAGATGGCATTGCTCTCATCTGAGGCAGACACACAAAAAAATATCTACATCTCTGAGCCCTGTGATGATGGTGATGGCTGCCGACGGAGTGTTAAGTGGGGTGCCAGAATCAGAGCAGGAGGAGGAAGATATGGTGTTCTGTGTTAATTAGTCAACTACGTCCTGACAATATTGGGGGTTGATAGCACGTGCCTTCTTCTGAACACTGTACTTTGATCACAACAGCGTGACCTCGAACAGACCTGCCAGGTGGCCTGCCTCTGGCTCTGCCTCTTGTTTTGTCCATACTGGGGGGATGAAGTGAAAGGTATGCACTGACTTGACTAATACAATGTGCGGTTACACAGGTGCAGTGAACAGGTTGCAGTGACTGCTGGTACAACAATGTGCGGTTACACAGGTGCAGTTAACAGGTATGCAGTGACTGGTATTACAAATGTGCAGCTGTCACACACACACAGGTACCGTGAACAGGTGCAGTGACTGGTGGTATATAACACTGCGTGTGCTCACGTAGGTAGGTAGGTGCACTGAACAGGTGGGTATGCAGTGATTGGTATTACAAATGTGCAGCTGTCACACACACAGGCACCATCAACAAGTGCAGCCATTGGTGGTATATAAAACTGTGTGCACTCATGTAGGTAGGTAGGTGCACTGAACAGGTGGGTATACAGTGATTGGTATTACAAATGTGCAGCTGTCACACACACAGGTAGTCACTGAATGTGTTGGCCCTGGCAGTGGCACAGTAGGAATTACCAAGGCTGTATATGCAACACAAGTGTCTGTGGGACACACACAAAAAAAATATAGATCACAAGAACAACATTAGCTGTCAAAAGAGCTGTTGAGGATAAGGAGTGTTTTTTTTTTTTTTTTAGCAATAAGTATCAGCAAGAAGGAGCAACCTAACAAGCCTAACACAAGAGCCTAACTAAGCTTTCCCTATGTCAGCAGGTTCTCTCCCTTCTCTAATTACTGCAGCCACACGAGTGAGTGAAATGGCTGATGCTGCCTGCATTTTATAAGGGGGGGGCTACAGGAGGGAGTGTAGCCTGATTGGCTACCCTGTGTCTGCTGACTGTGATGTAGAGGGTCAAAGTTGACCCTAATGATGTAGTATAGGGGGCGGGTCGAACTCACATATAGTTCGTGGTTCACCACGAACGCGAACCACCAAAGTTCACGTGAATAAGTTTGCGTGCAAACCGTTCGGGCCATCTCTAAGCGGGAGTACACAATGGCCCGTATCGGGATAGGCTACACCACCACAAAACTAGACACTGTCTGAGCACCCACAGCCTGGCGATAAGGAAAGGGCGAGACCAGCATGGAAGACCTGGGAGAAGAGACGGTGTATGTAGTGTGACTAGAAGGCTCTAGAGGATGAGGCCCATTACCTTCTATATTGCAGCAAATACATTCCTGTGAGGACCACCAAATTCCAGAAACTCTCCGCTCACGTCCCAGAAATCATCTCCACAGATGAGAAGACAAAACTATATCCTACTGGGGAAAGTGGAAACAATAGCTGCCCGTTATGTTACTACCCGCCACTAACTGAAAGGAACATGATGCCCCAAAGACTGTAAGGTCTGTATACCCCTTATATTGCCCCTTATACCATCCTCATTCCTCACCTCTAAAAACTATATAAAAACTATATACTCCAGCCCCATATACTGTCCCTATATGCTCCACACCCTTATAAACTGTAAACCCCAATCCCTCTGAACTTTCCATATAATCCCACAACTATTTTCTCCCATGCTATCGCTAATTGCTTTGGCAATGCTAAATGTATTTGGTCCTGCCAATAAAGGTTTTTTAGATTTGGATTTGGCATCTGTGTGTCTGCCCTCCCTCCATATTACCGTAGCCTGGCCAATATCTGTGTGTCTGCGCCCCCCTTTTATTACCACAGTGTAGCCAGCATCTGTGTGCCCCCCACTTCCTCCTTTCCTCATCCTTATTACTGTGGCCATTATTTCTATCCCCGTCCCTCTTATTTTGGCTACCATGCTTTGACACCCCCGTCCCAACCTTAAGGTGCCCATACACTCGTCAGATTGGCAGCAGACAGATAAGAAATGCATCTGATGATCTATCTGATGCGTTTTTAGAACATTTTTTACCAGAATAGAATTCCAATAGATTTCAGTTTGAAATCTGTTGAAATTCGATCTGATGGCATTTTTTTGCCATCAGATTTCCATTAAGGCCAATGCAAACTGATAAGCAATCTCATCAGATCGACCTAAATTTTCCACCCTGCAAGTTCGATGGAAATCCATCGAAATCGATCGAAATCGGCCGTCGATCGGTCGATTGGCCAACCGATTTGCGATCGATCGATCGATCGATCGACCGCGATCGATCGGTCGGCCAGAAAATCGGCTGAGTGTATGGGCTGCTTTACTCACACCAATGGGGACTGCCTCTCTCTATCTCCCCAACCACATGGGGGAACCACACACATGGGGGACGGAGTCAGTTGCAAGGAGACCATGTGGAACTTCAGCCTAAACAAACATACTGTCATTAAGTTTCATTAGTTATGTTAATAAAATAGATAGGTAATATAATCTCTTACCTACCCTGTTTTAAAAGAACAGACAAATGTTTGGGATTTCATGGGGGCAGCCATGTTTTTGGTTGAAAGGAGGTCAGGTGACAGGGAAAGGTGACAGGAAGCATGAGACACAGTTCCAACTGTCCTTGTCCTGATCACCCCTTCCAGCTGAGCGCGCTAGGCTTTAAACCTCAAATAAAAATAAAAAAACACATTTGTGCCAAAACAGCAGAACGAGAACAACAACATCAGAAATCCCATCATGTTTTGCACAGCATTAGGGGAAAAATGCCCAGGCAGATTTCTTTGATGGGGCGGTGCTTAACTTCTGTGCAACTAAAAATGAGGCTTGGGTAAGAAAAACAAAGTTCTGATGCTGTGAAACTGTTAAAGGGGCACTACAGCGGAAAACTGTCAAATTTAAAATATGTGCAAACGTATACAAATATGAAGTACATTTTTTTCCCAGAGTAAAATGAGCCATAAATGACTATTCTCCTATGTTGCTGTCACTTACAGTAGGTAGTTGAAATCTGACAGAAGTGACAGGCTTTGGACTAGTCCATCTCTTTATAGGGGATTCTCAGGGATATATTTATTTTCAAAAACACTTAGTGAATGGCAGTTGCTCTGTCCCACTGCCAAAACTGTGTAGGTAGCAGGGAAGCTGGCCAGCATCATTGTTTAAATCCTTTTTAGGGAATATCTTTATAAAGAATAAAAGCCTTGCTGAGAATCCCCTATGAAGAGATGGACTAGACCAAAACCTGTCCCTTCTGTCAGATTTCTACTACCTACAGTAAGTGTCAGCAACATAGGAGAGAAGTAATTTATGGCTCATTTTACTCTGGAAAAAATGTACTTCTTATTTGTATATGTTTGCACATATTTTAAATATTATTTTTTCCCTGTAGTGCCCCTTTAAAGAAACACCAAGCCTTTTCAGTGCTGCAGAGTAGATTTTTAGTCTGGAGGTCCACTTTAAAGTGTGCCTCTTTCACCCCTGCTATTAGAGATTCAGGTCTGGCTCATATATACGATGACCTCTGTACTTTTATATAGTGAGTCAAACCTACATCTCTTAACTTATAGTGGAGGATATACTGCAATTAATCTCCTGAAATCCTTCAAATCTATGTCACTACCAAACACATGCATATACTGGTAAATGTAATGCAATCTGAGACAGAAATCAACGTACATATAAAAAGGATCATCAAATAATTTACTCATTACAGTTCATCCCTAAAAGCAACATTTTGGATGTATAATTATGTTTAGACTCATCTTAATAAATCAAACATAGCCCAAAACAGAAATCTCAATATGAATAAAATGTTAAAAAACATGGAAATCCATAATGGTATTTTGTGTACCCATTGTTACTCGTCTCTAATTTATACCTATTTTTTACCCCTGGGGTTGCAACATTCCCACATGGAAAGATCCATTCAATCTCTTTACATGTTCATTTTCAGGATGAAGTTACTCCCTTTCCAGTACCTTGCGCAGTAACCTACGTCTTTAATTATTTTAGATCCTGTGCATGGTAAATGTTTGGAGACATTATGGGATTGTAACATTGTGAAAATTGTATACATGTTCATATTCTCTGTTCTTCAATCTTCTCCTTCTTCTACTAATACACTGGATGTAGAATGGGCACTCCTATGTGCACTGCATTCATACTATTGCAATTACTGATTGATTTACATATTATACATATTTCCTGGCACTGGCATATTTTACACCTGTAAAAATGAGAAGAAAACATGTTTATCTGTAGTAACATTTTTTATTCAGCATTATATACAGTAAAAACAAAACAGACAAATGATAAGCGCTCAAGGATGCACCTGAATTGTGAGCCATCAGCGGCAATGCAGAGCCCCCTAGGGCTGAATACATGCCTCTAATGCAAAACAGATGCAAAATTATGTGCTAACTCTAATCTAAAAATTTGAGAGTGAATTTAAAACAGTGAAGGCAGCTAGCCACTAGTATACTTACATTCAAGTTTGCACAGTGGGAGACATGGCAGCGCTTTCAAACAACCTCATACCTGAATGATTTAACTGCAATGGTGAGCAGAGCTCCAGAAACTGGACTAAATTACACACCCAGCATACACTACAGGCAAAGAGCGGGAGGGGGAATTAGTGATTAAGCTGCATCAGTGGGCAGAGCTCCAGAAACTGGACTATATTGCACACCCTGCATCACTATAGACCAAGGGGTTTTGTTTGTCTTATGAAATGTGTATACCATTTATGAATAGCAGCACGAGGAATTATGTTTTTATTGCTAGGTTAGAGGTAGGTCTTCCCCAAGGGGGTACGTCACCGCCGTGGGGAAGTCTATTAGGTCATAATTTGTGCACTAATTATATACAGTAATTACCACTGGAGCTTTAGTACGTGTTGGTATTCTAGAAATAATCTCAGATTTGTCAGGAATTTGATTTCCCCAAACCAGCAACAGCATTTTAATAAATGTAGAGTATGTACCATTTAGTCATTTGGCCATGGCAAACTACATATTACAATTGCAATTTCCATAGTACAGCATAAAATAATTATACAATCTGCTTTAAAGGGAAGGTCCAAGCAAAAAAAAAAAATGAGTTTAACTTACCTGGGGCTTCTACCAGCCCCATGTAGCCATCCTGTGCCCTCATAGTCACTCACTGCTGCTCCAGTCCCATCGTTTCCACAGTAACAGCAATGCAGAGTACCACAGTGGCCGCTCCACAGGAACTTGCCATTACGGCCCAGCTTCTGTACATCATTGCCATAGCAGCAGCGCCACAGTGCTAGAGGATGTGCTCGGGACCAGGCAGGGCGGCCACGGAAGTGATTGCTGGTTTGGGCTCTGTGGGTGGGCAGCAGCACCATGTCGGAGAATATCAGCCCAGCTCTCGGCATGATGGGGGCCCGTGGCAGGTCTCTATGTGGCAGGCATCTCCTGCCTAGTGGCCCCATAGCAGTTGCTCTGGCTGCTATGGTTATCCCTACGCCAGAGTTAAAGTGGTTCTCTTGTATTTTTTAAAAAGCTAAAACTGACACTTACCTGGGGCTTCTATCGACCTCCTGCAGCTGTAATGTCCTGCGCCATCCTCCTCCAATGCTCCGTTCCCCGCCGCCAGTAACCTGCTAATTATTCGTGCTTGCTCCCGCACGCGTCAGAGGGAGCTTACTGCACAGGCGCAGTACGAAGTTTTCTTGTACTGAAGCATGCGCTCGGCCCCGACCGCGCAGCCGCAGTTCTATTCATCTAGTTATACGAATAATTCGCATGTTACCAGCGGTGGGGAATGGGGCATCGAAGGAGGATGGTACGGGGCATTACAGCTGCAGGGGACTGATAGAAACCCCAGGTAAGTGTCTGTTTTTACCTTCAGCACACCCCCACAGAACCCCGTTAAGGTTTCTTTTTTTTTTTTTTTAGCTTTTTTAAAAATACAGAACCCCTTTATAGCAGACCTGAACTCAGAACTTCCTCTCTGCTCTAAAATATACGCAACAGCATAATAACCTTCAAAGAAAAACATTTCTTTGCTACAACTGATAGAGATCCTGCAATAAATCTGACTGCAATGTGTCTACTTCCTGCTACTAACCCAGACCTTAAATATGACACATATGTAATACATTTAAACTTATTTTTTTTCTTTTGACTTATTGTGCACTAAGATAAAACTGTCAACACTATTATACAGACAGAGCATTAGATAAATACATTTATAGTTACTATTGTGTAATTGTATATGCTGACATCTAGTACAACACTTTTACTTGTGTATATAGTCATGTCACTAACTGTTCCCCAGAGGAGCTCACAATCGAAACACCACCAAAATCTTAGCCCCATGTCCCTATCATAGTTTAGTGTACATGTACATTTTTTTTTTTGCTAGAGAGCCCAGGGGAAACTCACGCAAACACAGGGAAAACATACAACCATCATACAGATAGTTTGCAGGCCCAGATTTGAACCAAAGAACCCAGCACTACAAGGCAAGCACGTTATCCACTACTCCATCATGCAACATGCTGTTATTGTATTGTTTTACTGTATTTCCTGTATTCTATCAACTAGCACACTAATTATGAAGACATAAAAGCTCAAGTCCTGTTTTAATTTTTTTTTTTTTTTTGTATACCCACTAAAGATTCAGTTTGTTTAGGGAAAAAGCTGTCCATGTATTCTTGAACTTCCCCTGCTATTCATTACATAAAAAATGTGTGCATTTCCCCACAAAACACAGCATGCAACACTTTTAAAAATGCAATACCAAGAACACAAACACACTGTGGAAGTGATCTGTAACGATTGTGGAACTTTCTCCGTGATCAGCGCACAACGCGTGCGCTGACACGGCGGAAATCCTCCACAAGCGTATATTTGCAGGCACCCAGCAAAAGGTGCTACGCACCTGTAGAGGGAGATTCCTGTCGGCAGATGGCGCTGGGGAGTGCAGAGGAACCAATCCTCTGTACCTCCACAAGTGCCAGACAGGAATTGTACGAAGCGCAGAACGCAATCGCAAGAGAGGCGATTGCGAATGAGATTGAGCAAAGGGACAGGTTGTATGTGTGTGCGCCAATCCAGTCGCCACCCCGCGACCGCGCACACACAACAGCAGATATGAAATAGGAACGCGATCGCGAGAGGTGCGATCACCAGACGTGACACAAGGCAGATCAGAATAGAATACGAGGGTAGCAAAGGCACAGCAAATAATACAATAAGGAGATACGGAAAATAACAAACGCTAGCTAACCGCGAACACCGCACTCATTCGCAACAGTGCACGCGGTTAAGCGCGGTCTCCACGTGATAAGCACAATAGAGACAAGCACGCCTAACTAACCATCGACAGACAAACATGAAACAGAGGACGCGAGCGCTTGCTTAACGGTTACCTCACCGAGCCTCCAGCAAGCGTAGCAGACAAGACAGACACACGAAAACAGGGACAAGCGAGAGATAGGATCCACAGCACTAGCAAAAAGTGGCTAGCGCGATCCAGGTATAGAGTAGCAGAACAGAAGGATCCCCAGCGCTAGCAAAAAGTAGCTAGCGCGATCCCAGAAGACAGAACAGAAGGATCCCCAGCGCTAGCGAAAAGTAGCTAGCGCGATCCCAGGAGACAGAACAAAAGAGATAGCTGGTAGCAACCGCTGCACCAGCTATACTCCAAGAACAGAGATCAGAACCATTTCCTGTCGACCACCTTTGGGACTGGACAATGGCAACAGGCAAGACAAGACAGAACAGGCAATACTGATAATACAACCTGACTGGGCTAGAAGGGGAGCATAAAGCAACCCCCAGGAATTAACTATACTAGATAGCAATGGCTGACACTCCAGCAGTGTCCATCAGGAACCGACCATGGAAAGGAAATGACCAGCAAAGCCTTCTGGGAAACATAAAGCTCTTATAGTGCCAGTCATCAAAGAAGGCAGGTAGGGGATTTGCATAACGAATGCATGCAAATTCCCCAGCAAGAGAACAGACCAGAAACTTGCAATGGAAAGACAGGTCTCTGTTCCAGAGACCTGCAGCCCACAGACTAGAGGAATGGACAAACAGCTGTCTGCCTGTGCAGCCAGCTGAGCGGATCATCACATGATCATGTTTGTTTGTTTAAAAACCACAAGCAGTGTGCATTAAAGGGAATCTGATGTGAATGAAATAAACGTATGATATAATGAATTGTATGTGTAGTACAGCTAAGAAATAGAACATTAGTAGCAAAGGTATGTCTCATATTGGAAGATTAAAACACTTCAGTTATTACAGGTATCTCTGCAAAAGAGCTTCTCTGAGCTCTCTGACCAACCTTGGGTCAGAGACAGTCCTATTTTCTGAAGCACTTATAATCAAATTTGTTAATCTGTCAACGATATCACACCGTAGATACAAGATCAAATACTGGAAGCCATCATACTAAAGATCGTCATATGTTGTGCAATCATGATTGTGTTCATTCTTACCACTTTTATGTAGTATGAGAGTCTTCCTAAACAGTCTGTTCAAAATATATTCAGTCTGTTGGGCCTTGTACTACATCAAATTGATTAAAAAAAAGTATCATCAAGATTGTGTGGTGTATGATCAGCTTGAAGAGCAACCATCGTGAAATATTGTAAACTTCAAAATACATACATATGAAAAGTAGATTTCTCCTAAAGTAAAATGCACTATAAATTCAATTTTTTCCTATGTTGCTGTCACTTACAGTAGGTAGTAAAAAGCTGAAAGATCTGACAGATTTTAGATCATCTGCTTATGGGAGATCTTCAGCATTACCTTAAGTAAGGTACGGTAAGGTAATTAAGGTCCTTAATACTTTACCAAAGCACTCCCTGGAAAGGATGAATTCAAAGATGTCCACCAGCCTCCATACTTTACTGCATACTATTTATGTCAGACTGATCAACTGCCATTTATTAAGTGCTTGTATAAATGAAGATATACCGTATTTTTCGGACTATAAGACGCTCCGGACCATAAGACGCACCCAGGTTTAGAGGGAAAAAAGCAGGAAAAAAAATACATACTAAACCTAGGTGTGTCCATGCTGCATGGGTGTCTTATGGACCTTTTTCCCAGAACTGTTTCATCTAAGCTGCCCTACTAGCTACAATAACTACCCTATACTAGCCCTTCCTGCCCCACCATCTACACTAATTGCCTTACACTAACACCTGTACTGCTGTCCTCTCTGTTTACCCCATCACACCCAGCATGCTGCACCAGCCTTTTGTCAGCTAAAGGCATGCTGGGACTTGTAGTTCTTTGCGGCTAGATCATATCAGGCTGTCTAGCAGTATAAACTTAAGTGTAAGGGCCAGCAGCCACATGGTACTCATCTCCCAAGGGACTTGGCTCAGCACTGCCTGCAGCAGATCTCCCTCACCATGTTGTTCTTCTTTCATGTGCGGGACGTCAGAGACTACAGCAGCAGCCGCTGGTGCCGGCTCAAGGACCTTGCTGCCCAAGTTCCACAATACTTCCTCGGGTGGACAGAGACTTCAGCCACGGCCACAATCACCGATGCCCGGCTCAAGGACCTTGCTGCCCGACTTCCGCAATACTTCCTCGGGGGAACAGAGAGTTCAGCCGCGGCCACAAACACCGATGCCCGGCTCAAGGACCTTACTGCCCGACTTCCGCAATACTTCCTCGGGGGGGACAGAGACTTCAGCCGCGGCCACAAACAACGATGCCCGGCTCAAGGACCTTGCTGCCAGACTTCCGCAATACTTCCTCGGGGGAACAGAGAGTTCAGCCGCGGCCACAATCACGATGCCCGGCTCAAGGACCTTGCTGCTCCAGTCCTGCAATATGGCAGAGATTACAAGCCATGAAGCAGGATATCCCAGGCACCGGCGGGAGGCAGAGTTTCAGCGCAAGTACACTGTACGGAGGTCCCGTACAGTTCTCACGAACACCGAGCATGGAGGCAAAGGATTAGTCGCATCAAGCTGGGTTGAGTGCACGTAGAATTCTTACTGCAAGGAGGAAATTCCGGAGGCGAAGAGCGAGGCTGATTGGCAGCGGCATGGAGCAGGGGTGATTGGCCACTGAGTTGCCGGTTTCAGTTGTATTGGGCACACCGGACAAAGAGGTATGGCTTCAGTGGTGGCACCAAACAAGCGAAGATTAGGGGTAATTGGCCACATTAGATCTGAGCACATGGCTGCAGCGGTGGCACGATTGGCGGCAGAGGGAGGAGCAGGGGTGATTGGCCACATCAGAGCTGGGCACATGGCTGCAGTGGGGGCATGATTGGCGGCAGAGCAAGAAGCAGGGGTGATTGGCATGCAGCAGGGACACCAGGCATGGAGGCAGGAGCAAGAGAGTACTACATAGACCGCACAGTAAGGAACGCTTTTTTTTTCAGTGTGTAAATTGCTACATTCGGACCATAAGACGCAGGCACTTTCCCCCCCCCCCCCCACTTTTGGTGGAGGAAAAGTGCGTCTTATGGTCCGAAAAATACGGTACCCAATAATCTCCCGTGATTAAAAAGACTGGTTTAATTCTGTTAGATTGTAACTACATACTGTAAGTGACAGTGACATAGGAAAAGGGTAATTTATAGCACATTATATTATGAGAGAAAGCTACATTTTATATGAATGTATGTATTTTAACCACTGGACTACTGAGGAGTTTTTCTACTTTAGGACCAGAGCAATTTTCACCTTTCAGTGCTCCTCCCTTTCTTTCTCCAATAACTTAATTACTACTTATCACAACAAAATGATTTATATGTTGTTGTTTTTTGCCACTAATTAGGCTTTCTTTAGGTGCTATGTTTTGCTGAGAATGATTTAATTCTTAATGCATTTTAATGGGAATAATAAGAAAAAAGTGGAAAAAATTTTTTCTCAGTTTTCTGCAATTATAGTTTTAAAATAAAACATTCTACTGTGAAGAAAAGCAACACAATTTATTTGCCCATTTGTCCCAGTTATTGCAACATTTAAAATATTTCCCTGGTACAAAGTGTGGCGCCAATATTTTATTTGGAAATAAAGCTGCATTTTTTCAGCTTTGCGTCCATCACTAATTACAAGCCCATCATTTTAAAAATAACAGTAAGATACCCTCTTGTCATACATATTAAAAGAGTTCAATCCTAATGTAACTATTTATGTATTATTTTTTAATTGTAATTTTTTTAATGCAAAAACAAAAAAAAATATTTGGCTACTATGGGAGATGGTGGGAGGGAAGGAGTTAATTTTAAATGCAAGTGTGGGTCTTTTAATTAAAATAAATGTATGTAGGTGTAATTTTACTATTTGGCCACAAGATGTCCTTGCACATTATTGCCTATTAGCGTACTATAAATATGCAAACAGAAAGTAATGCATAGACGTGGTACTTCCTTAGTTACAATGACCGCATCTCATTGATGACTGCGTACCTATTCATTGATCTCCCCTCTAATGAGCGATGACAAAAACCTGGGCAAGAGCTTGTGGCGGACATCCACCGCAATAGATGAGAATATAATGCAGTAAGTAGTTACATTTTACAATATTGTGTGATACTTGTCCTTTAAAAGGTCATGTGCCTATTCTCCATAAAGTCACAATATCAATGTAAGTTGAAATTTGTCAAAATGTCATTAGCAAAAGCTACCCTTGGTTTAGCATACAGTCTAAAGACAACATCTTACCCATGTGCATATATGATTCACAAGTTTATTGGAATAACATTGATACAATCCATTTTCTTAAAACAAACAAACAAGAAGTATTGCTGAGAGCTGGAAGCTTGAATATTTTTTGATCAATTATACCCACTACAATATAAAAAAGAATAGTAGTCAACATAAAAATGGTAAACAACAAATACTAAATAATAATAATACAATAATAATAATTTTCTAGTAATCACTAGAGTTGGGCCGAACCTCCGATTTTAGGTTCGCAAACCTGGTTCGCGAACTTCCGCGGAAGGTTCGGTTCGCGTTAAAGTTCGCGAACTGCAATAGACTTCAATGGGGATGCGAACTTTGAAAAAAAAAATAATTATGCTGGCCACAAAAGTGATGGAAAAGATGTTTCAAGGGGTCTAACACCTGGAGGGGGGCATGGCGGAGTGGGATACATGCCAAAAGTCCCGGGGAAAAATCTGGATTTGACGCAAAGCAGCGTTTTAAGGGCAGAAATCACATTGAATGCTAAATGACAGGCCTAAAGTGCTTTCAAACATCTTGCATGTGTATACATCAATCAGGTAGTGTAATTAAGGTACTGCTTCACACCGACACACCAAACTCACCGTGTAACGCACCGCAAACAGCTGTTTGTGTAGTGACGGCCGTGATGGACTGGTGCGCACCATGGCGAGAGTGCAGGTTTTGGTGGCTTTACAGCCCATATGGTCGCCTGGCTGATGTAGCTGAATGACAGAACAGTGACTGTCCAGCTGATCAAATTTGGTCTGACCACAATGAGGCAACGACCTTATTATCGTGGGTGTGCCCCCGAGACACTCATCTAGGCGCCGGTCATTGCTTCATTGTGATACGCAAGCCCCTTCACCACGGCAAGGTAATGATCACGAAGGGGAATGGGCGCATGTACATGCCTTTTCTTTTGTTGTTGCAGCTGCCCGCAGTGCAGCCAGAAAAATTAGGCAGTCATGTACACGCACCAGAAAAATTATTACAGCGGCCGCTGCTAGCAGCGGCCTAAAAAATTCAGCAATCCGCCTGGAGTCCCGGACCCTGTTGGTGGTGGCGGAGAAGGTAGTCAAGCGGCCTGCAGGCAGACATGCTGTGTGGAGGGACTGGGAGCGACTTAGTCTTCTTGGGGCAGGCCAGGCAGCCTGGCGGGTTCACTGAACAGGTATACAGTGGCGGGTCCACTGAACAGAACAGGTATGCAGTGGCGGGTTCACTGAACAGGTATACAGTGGCGGGTCCACTGAACAGAACAGGTATGCAGTGGCGGGTTCACTGAACAGGTATGCAGTGGTGGGTTCACAGAACAGGTATGCAGTGGTGGGTTCACAGCACAGGTATGCAGTGGTGGGTTCAATGAACAGGTATGCAGTGGCGGGTCCACTGAACAGAACAGGTATGCAGTGGCAGGTTCACTGAACAGGTATGCAGTGGTGGGTTCACAGCACAGGTATGCAGTGGTGGGTTCACTGAACAGGTATGAAGTGGTGGGTTCACAGCACAGGTATGCAGTGGTGGGTTCACAGCACAGGTATGCAGTGGTGGGTTCACAGCACAGGTATGCAGTGGTGGGTTCACAGCACAGGTATGCAGCCAGACAGGAACAAGTTAAGCCTAACTAATCTTTCCCTGAGAGACAGTCTGCAGCAGCTCGCCCTACTCTCACTAACGCAGGCAGCACACGAGTGACCGTAATGGCCGCCGCTGCCTGCCTTATATAAGGGGGGGTGGGGCTCCAGGGGCTAGTGTAGCCTAATTGGCTACACTGGGCCTGCTGACTGTGATGTAGAGGGTCAAAGTTGACCCTTCATGTGCATTATGGGGCGAACCGAACTTCCGCAAAGGTTCGCCTGCGGGACGCGAACGCGAACCACTGAAGTTCGCATGGAACCGTTCGCAGGCGAACCGTTCGGCCCAACTCTAGTAATCACAACCTTGCTGTGCAGATAATGGGCCCGATCCAATTCACTTTCTCCTAGGTGATATTTTCACATCTTATCAATAAAATGCATTTTAAGCCACCAGCAAGCAAGAAAATACTCAGCATAATTTTGACAGTACTTTTTCTCCTACTTTTTGGTACCTTTTCAGTTGCAGAGTGCTGAAAACTTATTTTAAACAGAAGATTAAAAATTATTTCCTATGAGAAATCTTAGGAGAAAAAGTGAATTGTATTGGGTCCAATATGTGCAACACAAAAAGATTGGCCTCAATTCACTAAGAAGTTTAGACTAGTCTACTGATGGTTTTTTAGTCTACTGATAGTTTGGTGTAAATCAGTTGCATCAGAGGGGAATTCACTAATAACCACCCTGGCGTTCTATTAAAATCGCCAGGGTGGCGGTGCAGCAGTTTTTTTTTAAATCATGTAGCTAGCCTAGTGCTAGCTACATGATAGCCGCTGTGCAGCGGCATCCCCCCACGGTAATTTAACAAACTGGAGAAAGTTATCTCAAAGACAATGATTAATCGAGGCCTAAGAGACTTGAGGGGTGTAGTCTGTGTTAAAGCGGACCTGAACTCAGAATATCCTCTCTGCTCTAAAGGATACACAAAATCATAACCATCAACCACTTGAGGACTGCGGTGTTAAACCCCCCTAGTGACCAGGCCATTTTTAATTGGGCCACTGCAGCTTTAAGGCAAAGCTGCAGGGCCGCACAACACAGCACACAAGTGATTCCCTCCCCTTTTCCCCCCACCAACAGAGCTCTCTGTTGGTGGGGTCTGATCGCTCCCCTTATGTTTATTTTTTTAATGTAAATATTTGTATTATTATTTTTTAAATAAAAAAAAAACATATTTCTTTAAATGTTTTCTCTCCCTCCCTCCCTCCATCCGCCATTCAGCCAATCACTACAATCAGCTGTGATAGGCTTCAGCCTATCACCGCCGATCGCTTCTGTGTCACCCAGGGGGACAGCCACGTCACACGGCTGTCCCCAGTACAGCGCTGCTGTACTACCCTGTTAGTTTCGCCGTCTAAGTCTCCCGAACAGCGATCGCCGCTCGGAGACTGAAGGCGGGGCTCCGCCCTCCAAGCAGGAGATTCACGCACAGTGTGCGCACGATGTCCTGCTAGCCCCATGGACGGCCGTTCACGCCAATGGGCATGGAGCGGTCCTGGGGCTGCCGCACTGCTCACGCCAATTGGCATGGAGCAGTCGGTAAGGGGTTAAACAAAAACATTGCTTTGTTACAGCTAATACACATCCTAGAATTAATCAGCACTGTTTCTACTTCCTGATTCATGGAAGCAGACATATTGTTAGCAGCCTGTGCTTTCAAATGAGCTTATCTGCCATCTCTGCCGTGGCAGTCATGTGACACAGGGGAGAAATAAAATTTCAACTTATGATTAGACACAAATAAGGGCGAATTAAACTCTATATATACATACAGGGTACATTTCTCTATGTTTTCCTTTTGTCCTGTGCAAGAGTTCATGTTCACTTTAAGGGAAGAGATTACGGCGCCAAAGCTTATAGGCTCCTGAGCTGTAAATCCGGACCTGGATATTACCAAATTACAGTACTAAAAATAATTATTCTATAATATGAGAATATAAATATATTGTTTGTACTATGCTTGAAATAATGAGCATGGTTCTCCTTCAGGTAAACCACTCTGACATGAGGACATCTAAAAAAACCTTGGGTAAGTTTATAAGTAAAAGATTGTTATTTGACGGGAATATAAACTCTTCAAATCTTATCAGAACTGGATGACTGTCTTTCTTCGGGATTCAAAACTTAAAGCCCTGCACACTCTATCATCATGGACTACTCTGATATCAGTACATTATGGAGTAAAAAAAATCAACCCTATTGTATAGATAATAAAAAATATACTTCAGTGTGATTTTTTTTAACTGTTTATTGATTTACTTTAAAATATACACATCATTTAGGCACAAATTCCCTACTTTGAGGACCAACAAGAAACAACAATCTTTTCCCACTGTTGGCCTTTTACGGGTATAAAGGTGTAACAGTGTTGACCAGTCCTGCTTTTTGCTTTGTGGTGATTGTGATAACTTGGTCCTAGTTAACCACTTCTCCTCTAACAAAATGTTGTTCTACTGTTGTTCTCATGGCTAAAAAGCAGGTTGAAGGCCAACTGAAATGCTACTGTTTCCATTTTGTCAGAATTTGACTGTGGTGAAACAGTATCTGTCCAAAATTCTCTTTCTGCTCCACACTTCTTTTAAAAGGGGATGGCAGACACAGCTGAGGATTGGGATCCTTGCAAAGGAAAACAGGACAGCCAAACATCAAAATTAAATAGCAAAATTTCATGGGATATAAACTTCCATTATATTATAGATTGTCTATCTTCAGGCTGGGTTGGAGAGGTTCAAGTCTGGCAGAACTGTGTTTATTATTATTTATTATTATTATTTAGTATTTATATAGCACCGACATATTACGCAGCGCTGTACAGTGTATATATATATATATATATATATATATATATATATATATATATATATCTTGTCACTAACTGTCCCTCAAAGGAGCTCACAATCTAATCCCTACCATTGCCATATGTCTATATTATGTAGTGTAAGTACTGTAGTCTAGGGCTAATTTTAGGGGGAGCCAATTAACTTATCCGTATGTTTTTGGAATGTGGGAGGAAACCGGAGTGCCCGGGAAGAAACCCACGCAGACACGGAGAGAACATACAAACTCTTTGCAGATAGTGCCCTGGCTGGGATTCGAACCAGGGACCCAGCGCTGCAAGGCGAGTGAGCTAACCACTACGCCACCGTGCTGCCCAGTGTTTAAGATGTTCCTTTCATATGTCAGATGGTCTGGATAGTTGTTTGTGTTGGAGTTCCAATTATTATAGCACTGTATATTTATATTGTGCCAACATATTTCAGAATGCTTTATAGAATATCTTGAGCGATGTATGTCCCTCACTGCCCTTCAGCGGAACTCAGTCTAATCTCTACCATTGTCTAATAAAGTCTAAAGCCATTTGGGGAGGAGGGTGAGGGGAGGATTGAGCAGACTTGCCAGTATTTTGTTTTGATATGGGAGAAAGTCTTAGGCCTTACTCAGACTATACGTGCTGCCGTTCGCATTTAGGCAGCGAGTATAGTGTGCGACACGGAAGAACGGTAGAAGGGCATAGACAGCCCTTCTACTGTTCCCATCATGTGTGCTGCACAGCAGTGTGATGCCCTATCGCACTGCTGCATGCAGTTTTCAAGAATCGCAGTGCTGACCCATTCACTGTAGTGAATGGGATAAGCAGCGCATAGCAGATGGAATGGGATAAGCAGCGCAGAGCAGATGGCATGGGATTATACGCAGAGCCGGATTAAGGCTAAATGGGGCCCTAAGCAAAGTAACTGATTTGGGCCCCCCCATCATGTCGTAAAAGATTTAGAAGATGCAGCTGCACAGCAACATGCCTCACACACCGGGGCAGCCGAGCTACTGGTTGCTATGGGCAACAGCCCGCTTTCCTCTGTGGGTGCACGATGCACGGAATAGCAGCGGCAAAATGCAGAGTGAGAGATGAATGGCTGGGACATTTGCACTCAGGGGCTGGGGCACCCCTGTGAAGAGGGCGCCAGATATCCCAGCAGCAGCACTTTCCCCCTGCATCTCCAGCCTGGCAATAGCAGAAAGCTCTGGACACCGCCAAACCGGAAGCCGTTCCCCAGACAGAATTACATAACCACCACCACCACCGAACAACTGATTTCCTCCCAAACTAGACAGCCACCATGCAGCCTCCATCCCAGTGAATACGATGCACTAGACAATTGTAAAGAGGCGCCCTAATCGTAGATAAAAGCATCTAAAAACAGTTTAAAATTGACAAAAACGTGAGGTAGCTTACCTCAATGACGACAAATCTTTGTAATAAACAAAAGATTTATTATAGCACAGGCAACGCGTTTCGCGGGTCCAAGCCCGCTTCCTCAGGCCAATATAAGTGCCAAGCTAAATGGAATATTTAGCCAAGAGAGCCTAGGGCGGCGGTTTATATATCATTGGAAAGAGGAGAAAGAGAGCTTTAAAATGATATGCATCTTTCCATAGTTACTGCAATGCTCAGAGTCCCTTTAACCATTATACCATCCAGCTACCGCTGACAGGATGGCGAGGGCTGGTTTATGTGCTGATGGGGCCCCTTTGACTCTGAATGGGGCCCCAAGCGATTGCTTTTGTTGCCTGGTCGGTAATCTGGCCCTGATTATACGCTTTGCGTTCCAATCGCACAGCCATCTGCGCTAATTGATGTGAACAAGGCCTAAAGGAAAACCATGCAAACAAATGTCAACCTCATGAACATAATATGTCCTAGCTTGCTTGAGGCATCTGTTCCAGGCCAGGGAGTGAAGGATGACCGGGTAACCTACAGTCAGGAAGGTCTATGACAATGCATCATTGTATTGAGGCCTATAAACATACCAGATTGCAGATGTAGATATACAGTATGTATTCACTCAAAAATAAAGCTTGTAAGATCAGCAGCATTCCCCCTTTTATATATCCCTTGATGAAGACCCTTAGTCCTGACTTGTGGAATTATGAAACCTCGTGCCCCAACATTGTGTCATAAAATAGTCCCGTAAATGAGTCCAAGAAGGAAATTGTGTTTACTTATAGTTAGAGGCATGCACAGCAAAATGTAAGATACGTGGCCAGAGCAGTGCTGCAATAGGCTACATTGAATAAATAACACACCAATCAATCTTACTTTACACTGTCCAAGATAATGAACTTTTTCCCTATTTGCTAATAAATAGTACATCATTTGAATATAAGTATTACATAATATTGCAAGCATGTTAATGAATCATCTAAATAGAGAACTAGCAAGTAGCCCGCTATCAGGTGGCGAATAAATAAAGTGCTATTTTCCAGTGCGTACGTCAAAAGAGGACACCAGGAAATATGGGTGCCCAGGAAACCCAATAGTAGAAAATTGGTAAATTTTACGATATTCTACAATTAATCTCTTGAGGACCATGGGCTTAATCCCCCCTAAAGACCCGTCCATTTTTTACAAAATGTGCCACTGCAGCTTTAAGGCCAAGCTGCAGGGCCGCACAACTCAGCACAAAAGTGATTCCCTCCCCCCCTTTCTCCCCACCAACATAGCTCTCTGTTGGTGGGGTCTGATCGCATCCCCCACCCCCACCCCAGTGTTTTGTTTTATTTTGTAAATATTTTTCTTTTTTATTTAATAATAAAAATGGCTATTTCTTTCTTCTTCTTTTTTCACCTACCTCCCTCCCTCTCCCCAGCCGGCCAATCACACGATCGGCTGTCATAGGCTTCAGCCTATGAGAGCCAATTGCTCTCTGGTGCCCCAGGGGGACAGCCATGTCACACGGCTGTCCCCAAATCGCAGCGCTGTACAATGTAAACCGTGCTGCTCATCCGGATTCCGGATATCCTGGTAACCCGGATATCTGACCTTTTTTCAGCTATCCGATTAGGATTCCAGATTTCTGTAGAAATCCGGATAGCTATCTGCGGATAGTTGGCTGGCAATGCGGATATCCGCAGAAATCCGACTATTGAGATATTGTAACAAAGGAGATGACATCATTGAGCCAATCAGAGGGCTCCCAGCAGAAGCCCTAGCAACCAATCACAGAACGGGAACCTTGGCCAGCCCCACCTGACCTCATTGAGCCAATCAGAGGGCTCCCTACCTAAGTCCTGGCACCCAATCACAAAAAGGAACCCTGGCCAGCCCCTCTGTATAATGAGGACTGCCATGATGAGAAATATCATCCTTGCTTGTGAATGCTCACTGAGAGACATGCTCCAGTGCTGCTGGCCTAGCAAGTGCTGTATACAGTGATAAACCTAAAGCTGTTCAGTGATTAACCCCTTCACTATCACTACACTATTGTTGTATTGTTAATTAGCTTGATTTCATTGTGTGACAGTGTGTGCTGCAGGGCTGCTGCAGCTGCTATGTGTCTTTGTGTGTGCTGTGCACAGACCAGGCCAGCTACTGCCTGCTGGCCAGCTGTTAGCCTTAGCTAGCTACAGTATAGGTTAGGTTAGATATTAGGGAATAGGATTACTGTGTTATTGTGTAGTTAGTACTGTAGTACTGCAGTCAGTGCTAGTAGTTGTTAGAGTAGTAGTACTACTGTGTTAGCTTACTACAGAACTGATGTGCTGCTGAGCAGTGCCAGTGTGACAGTTAGTGTCTTCTCCTCTGCTGTTTGACTGTCACTCGGCACGTGGCCCTCGGAACTTGGCACGTGGCCTTTGGCACTTGGCACGAGGCACTTTGCATGTGTATATTGCATATTGGTGAACATTGTGTCATTGTACTGCATATGCACATATAACTCTACAGTACATAGGTGTACACGTCAGTGTGCCATGTGTAGAAATGTGTATAGCATGTGTGTACTTGCCATGGGTAAGTCTACAGCACATGGTGTACAGAGCATGGATGAGCGTACAATGCATGGGTATGAGTATACTGCATGGTAACTATACAGTATGCAGGTGTACAGTGAGTGGATAAGCATGCAGCACGCAGTTATACAGAACATGGTTTAAGAGATTGGAGATGGAATGTGGGGTGTGCAGTGTGCAGTGTCTGGGTATGTGTGGGTAAGTGTGTATAGCATCTGGGAAACTATATAGTGTATGTGTACAGCATTTGGATAACTGCACAATACACATGTGTGCAGTGTGTGGGCAGGCCTACAGCATGTATGTGTGCAGCACTTTGCGTATAGCATATGTGTACAATCCATGGATATGTGTATAGTGCATGGGTGTGTAACGGTTGTGGAACTTTCTCCGTGATCAGCGCACAACGCGTGCGCTGACACGGCGGAAATCCTCCACAAGCGTATATTTGCAGGCACCCAGCAAAAGGTGCTACGCACCTGTAGAGGGAAATTCCTGTCAGCAGATGGCGCTGGGGAGTGCAGAGGAACCAATCCTCTGTACCTCCACAAATGCCAGACAGGAATTGTACGAAGCGCAGAACGCAATCGCAAGAGAGGCGATTGCGAATGAGATTGAGCAAAGGGATAGGTTGTATGTGTGTGCGCCAATCCAGTCGCCACCCCGCGACCGCGCACACACAACAGCAGATACGAAATAGGAACGCGATCGCGAGAGGTGCGATCGCCAGACGTGACACAAGGCAGATCAGAATAGAATACGAGGGTAGCAAAGGCACAGCAAATACAATAAGGAGATACGGAAAACAACAACGCTAGCTAACCGCGAACACCGCACTCATTCGCAACAGTGCACGGTTATGCGCGATCTCCACGTGATAAGCACAATAGAGACAAGCACGCCTAACTAACCATTAACAGACAAACATGAAACAGAGGACGCGAGCGCTTGCTTAACGGTTACCTCACCGAGCCTGCAGCAAGCGTAGCGGACAAGACAGACACACGAAAACAGGGACAAACGAGAGATAGGATCCACAGCACTAGCGAAAAGTGGCTAGCGTGATCCAGGTACAGAGTAGCAGAACAGAAGGATCCCCAGCGCTAGCGAAAAGTAGCTAGCGCGATCCCAGGAGACAGAACAGAAGGATCCCCAGCGCTAGCGAAAAGTAGCTAGTGCGATCCCAGGAAACAGAACAGAAGAGATAGCTGGCAGCAACCGCTGCACCAGCTATACTCCAAGAACAGAGATCAGAACCATTTCCTGTCGACCACCATAGGGGCAGGACAATGGCAACAGGCAAGACAAGACAGAACAGGCAATACGGATAATACAACCTGACTGGGCTAGAAGGGGAGCATAAAGCAACCCCCAGGAATTAACTATACTAGATAGCAATGGCTGACACTCCAGCAGTGTCCATCAGGAACAGACCATGGAAGGGAAATGTCCAGCAAATCATTCTGGGAACCATAAAGCTCTTATAGTGCCAGTCATCAAAGAAGGCAGGTAGGGGATTTGCATAACGAATGTATGCAAATTCCCCAGCAAGAGAACAGACCAGAAACTTGCAATGGAAAGACAGGTCTCTGTTCCAGAGACCTGCAGCCCACAGACTAGAGGAATGGACAAACAGCTGTCTGCCTGTGCAGCCAGCTGAGCGGATCATCACAGGGTGTGTATACAATGGGTATACATAGGGCAACTGGATAAGAGTACAGCACATATATGTTGTACACCATGCAGGTACGTGTGCAGCAACTGAGCAAATGTACTTACGTGTGTAAGTGCAGCAAATAAGTAAATATGCTTTATGTGTGCAAGTGTACCGTATGTGTGTGTGAAGCATATGGCTGTTCAGCAAGAAATAGTTATAACACGGTTTGAATTTCACAGGGGCCAGATTGAAAGGGATTGAGATCCATGCATTGGTGATCTTGGCAGAGGTACCAAAAATAACACTATCACTACTCTGGATGCCACTAGGTAAATATCTCACTTTAGGGGATGGGAAGTCAAATAATCATAAGGTTAAAGCAGACCCATAATGAAAGTTCTACTTTTAAGATGAGATAAGGGTGGCTTATTTGTTTTTAACCTCTTTATGGCTGTTTCAGCCTTGCTAACACTTAAATTGTGTAAATAAAGTTAGATGCATTTTTTTTAATTGCCATATAGTCAGTATGAATAAACAAGTGCTGTCTAATATGGTAACAGTAAAAAAGGGTGCAGGAGGCTAGTGGACAAATCGGGCGCCGCCATTCACTCCCATAATAAATATCGTTTAATGGGCGCCCGATAGGAAAAAAGGGCGCCGGAGAAAAATAACGTTTTAAAAGCGGCGCCCGGAGACTTAATGTTTTATTACTGCTTCTCATGATTACACATTATTTAATGATTTATACATTTTTTCATATTATTTTTAAACGAAAAACAGTACAATATTTTTTTCAAACATTATTTTTAAACGAAAAACAGTACAATTTTTTTTTTTTTACATTATTTTTAAACGAAAAAAACGCACAATATGTTTTTGAAACTTTATTAATGCTTATCACAGGGGGGTCTTAGGTTTAGGCACCAACAGGGGGTCTTAGGTTTAGGCACCAACAGGGGGGTCTTAGGTTTAGGCACCACCAGGGGGGTCTTAGGTTTAGGCACCACCAGGGGGGTCTTAGGTTTAGGCACCAACAGGGGGTCTTAGGTTTAGGCACCAACAGGGGGGTCTTAGGTTTAGGCACCAACAGGGGGGTCTTAGGTTTAGGCACCAACAGGGGGGTCTTAGGTTTAGGCACTAACAGGGGGGTCTTAGGTTTAGGCACTAACAGGGGGGTCTAGGGGTTAGGGGTAGGTACAGGGAGGGTTACTTAGGCACCAACAGGGGGGGTCTTAGGTTTAGGCATCAACAGGGGGGTCTAGGGGTTAGGGGTAGGTACAGGGAGGGTCACTTAGTAATTTTTTTTTTAAACGTTATTATACGTTTCACTATTTAAACGAAAGATTAACGTTTTTACAATTTCCCATTTAATGCACATTATTTAATGATTTATAACTTTATAAAACATTAATTTTAAACGAAATATAGTACAATACATTTTTAAACGTTATCCATGCTTATCGTTTAAAACCCCGCGCCCTTTTTTCCCAGCGCCCCTTTTTAACGTACGCGTCTAATATTGCTTAGCTTTCACTAGCATTTAAGTGTAAGCCCCTGTTTCTTGGCCTTGGCTGTTTAGGTTAAGAGGACCAATAAACATAATCCAAAGCTAGCTCATGTGAAACTGTAACCATTCCTATAGAAATATGTGGAAATATTCAAATATCTTAGCTAAATATCATAACTGAATATATTGGAGATTTATTTATTATTACAGGCTGAAGAAATTACAGTGCCCACCACACACTCCTCAACCTCTCTGCTGCCTGGGAGGATTGATAACATACAGCAAACCACCCTCAGAGGCACAAAATGCTGACTCTGAGAATTGTGAGTATGTTTAAGAATGTAATTTTGTATGTGTTCATGCATTTTCAATTTAGAGGCTGCTGATTGCCCTAGCTGGCTTCTAAGCTTGAATTCCTGTATGAACGGTGATAACCATCAGGCACTGTGGATTTCCTCTATAGACCATACTGCAGGATAAATATGAGACCGACAGCGACAACAGCTAAGACTGTGTCATAGGAAAGGGACAAATAAATAAGCACTGTCTGCCCTCTAGTGGCAAAATAGAAATATGACTGTTAAATAAATCTGAAGAGAAAATAAACTTGCGAGATAATGGCCCATATGCAATTTACTTTTTCTCCTGAGTTTTCTCCTAGGAGATCATTTTTCATCTTTTATTTAAAATAACTTTCCAGCACTTTGCAACTGAAAAAGTACCAAAAACTTGGTGAGTACTTTTAAAATGACTTTGAGTATTTTCTTGCATGTTGGTGGTTTAAAAGGCATGTTATGGCCAATTTTTAAAAAATCACCTAGGGCAAAGCTAAGGAGAAAAAAGAGAGATTGCATTTGGGCCATATACACTTATTCAATTCACTGTTTCACCTAAATGTTCACCTATGTGATATTTTCATACCTTATCATTAAAATTCCCTTTAAGCCAGCAACAAGCAAGAAAATACTCAGATTAATGTTGACAGTATCTCTTCACCTACTTTTCCAATTGCAGAGTGCTGAAAAGTTACTATAAAGAGAAGATGAAAAATTATCTCCTAGGAGAAAACTCAGGAGAAGTCAGTAGCATATGTGCCCATGTGTATAATGTGTATGTGTTATAGAAATAACAAATAGAACAAAAGTAGCAAAGAAAAAAGTCTCATGTTGTTTTCCAGTAAAGGAAGAGTTGAGTTTCTATTTATGTAAAAGAGCTTCTCTGAGCGATTTGAAAAACTTGGTGAATTTGGTCCTGTTTTCTAAAGCAGCGGGAATCCGGAGACAGATGGGCACTGTGCGTTGGGTGACACAGGACAGGTAATGTATAAATGCACATACAGGGGGGAAGGGTGGAGTAGGTAAGCTTGCAGTGCTAGCACAATTTCGTGGGCACTGTGCAGTGCATGTGTTCTGGACAGAACAGATTTCTATGGTGCATAGGATCTGATTTTTATGCCTTTTTGTAACACAAGACAGTTTTTTGTTTGCAATATACACACTATGAGAACATGTTTAAAGTATTCTTGTTTATTACTTTTACATTTAAAAAATAGTGTAGTTCCACCATATTTTGGTAAGTAGTAACCCACATAATTTACATCAAGAGAGGGGTATAAATACCAGTACATTCGCGTTCCGTCGTTTTCACTTGAGAAATGTTCACCTCCCATTCATTAGCCTATAACTTTATCACTACTTATCACAATGAACTGATCTATATCTTGTTTTTTTCTGCCACCAATTAGGCTTTCTTTGGGGGGTACATTTTGCTAAGAGCCACTTTACTGTAAATGCATTTTAACAGGAAGAATAAGAAAAAAATGTTTTCAGCCATTATAGTTTTAAAATAATACATGCCTCCATAATTAAAAGTCACGTATTGTATTTGCCCATATGTCCTGGTTATTACACAGTTAAAATTATGTCTCTATCACAATGTATGGCGACAATATTTTATTCGGAAATAAAGGTGCATTTTTTCCGTCACTATTTACAAGTTTAAAATATAAAAAATATAGAAATATATCATCTTTACATTGATATTTAAAAAGTGTAGACCCTTAGGTAAATATTTACATGGTTTTTTTTTAATTGTAATGTTTTTTTTATATATTAAACATTTTATTTGGGTAGTTTTGGGAGGGTGGGATGTAAACAATAGGTTTAAAATGTAAATGTGTGTTGATTTTAATTTTTTTTTACTTTTGGTTGTAGTATTACTTTTTGGCCACAAGATGGCGGCCATGAGTTTGTTTACATGACGTCACTCTAAGCGTAACACACGCTTAGAGCGACGCATGGGGGAGGTAACAGCCAGAAAAGGCGAAGCTTCCGAGAGAAGCTGTCGCTTTTTCAGCGGGGGAGAGGAATCAGTGATCGGCACCATAGCCCAATTCACTGATTGCCTGGCTAACGAACCGCGGGCCGGGAGCGCGCGTGCACGCGCGCGATCGGCCGCAGGAGCGCGCGGTAGTGCGCATGGTTCCTGGACGTAGTTTCTTTGTCCAGGAACCAAAATAGGTTAAGCTTACCAGTACTTACGTCCTTTGAGTAGTGCGCGTTGGGCAATTAGTGCAAGCCCTGAGGAGTGTTCCCATTGGTCTGTAAAAGGACCAATGGGAAGCCTGAGCAGCATTTTTAAAGATGCTTTACAGGGCTTGCTGTGTGTTAGTAGCAGGGATAGCAGCAGCGCAGCAGGGATCTTCCATCAACATCCAGAGAATATTGGCATGGGATCATATCCGAGGATATTGGATGAGGATCATTAATTAAAGGTAAGGATTTATTGTTAATTGAGATCAAATAAAGGACTTTTTATTGCTTTTATGTTTTATTTCACTTTAACCCTTTGTACAAATGGGTAAAGCTAGGTTCACAGTGGTCATTTGCATAACGCACACTTTATAATGCATTATAATGACCGTGAACTGCAGTGGAGACTGGACATAGACTTAAATACAAAGCTTGCATGCAGAGAGTTAGGGCCCTTTTCCACTAGCAATCACTAGCGTTCACGCTGAACGCTAGCGATTGCTGAATCGCAATTAGCGGCGATTCCCCGACGTTCGCGGCCGCGATTTTGCTATGCTATGCACTGCATAGCAAAATCGCGGCAAATATCGCTCCGCCGCGCGTTCGCGTTCCCGACAAAAACGAATCGCGGTAGTGGAAATGACCTACCGCGATTCCTATGTTAAAAAGCAAACCGTAGCGATTGTAAAATCGCTAGCGGTTTGCGTTTTTGCGATTCAGCCAGCGCAAACGCGCTGGTGGAAAAGGGCCCTTAGAGAAATGTGATCAGTTACGATGCAGTGCTGTGAACAGCCCCATAGAACATTGAGTTGACATGCAGAATTATTCTGCAATACAACTGACCACTGTGAACAGGGCCTAAGGGATTCACTAGCACCCCTATACGATTTACCTGGGGGGCAGGCATCTGGAGGTCAGCCAAATGTTATTTTACCAAGTTTAAAAACACAGTTTTTTTTATTTTTAAAATGGATTTCTCAAAAACTTCAAGGTCTTATTGACTTTTTTTTTACTTGTTTCCACTATTCTCCCCTAATATACCCAGCAAATCTGGTAATAATAGCATGTATAGGGGCTTTGCTATTAATCAGTAATAGTGATGGGCGAACAGTGTTCGCCACTGTTCGGGTTCGCCCGGATTTTGGCCTGTTCGGGTTCGGTTCTGGACACCCCCCGAACACCTCATGGTGTTCGGGACGGTGCTCGGGCACGCTGCCCGAACCCGAACAGGCCTTCTTTGTTCGGCCGAACACAGCCATGTCCGGCCGAACATAGCCCCTATAGGGTCCCAGCATAAAGGGAGAGCATGCCCCGAGCGTGGGGAGGGCGGTCGGAAATGCCCCCCACCCCTCCCCGCTAAGCTCTCCCTTCTGCCGGTACCCTATAATTAAATTTAAGTGCCCAAAAGTACCTGAGGAGGAGGAGGGCAGGAAGAGGGAAGCCGGAGTTCTTGGGCGCTAGTACCATCTGGTACTTCCGCCCTCTCTTGACGCACTTCCTGTTTACATTTGAAGTCGCGTCAAGAGTGCGCAGAAGTACCGTGATGACGCGTACGAGGGTACGTGTCATCATGTAGATGACGCGTACCCTCGTTCGCGTCATCGCGGTACTTCTGCGCCCTCTTGACGCGCTTTCAAATGTAAACAGGAAGTGCGTCAAGAGAGGGCGGAAGCACCAGATGGTACTAGTGCCCAAGAACTCCGGCTTCCCTCTTCCTGCCCTCCTCCTCCTCAGGTACTTTTGGGCACTTAAATTTAATTATAGGGTACCGGCAGAAGGGAGAGCTTAGCGGGGAGGGGTGGGGGCATCTCCGACCCCCCCCCCCCCCGCGCTCGGGGCATGCTCTCCTTTTATGCTGGGACCCTATAGGGGCCCCAAAGGGACATGTTCGGGTTGGGTTCGGGGTTCGGCTCGAACATGCCGAACATCAGGGGCATGTTCGGCCGAACCGCACCGAACCCGAACATCCAGATGTTCGCCCAACACTAATCAGTAATGTCAGCAGTGTAGACTTCAATGTAAAAGGCGGAATTCCCACTTGGAATTCGGAATTACCAGATGGAATTAGGATTACTATCCGGTTTGAAACTCTGCAGTACTGACCACCTCTAAAGCATAACCCAAGTACCAAGGGTTGTGCTAATTGTGCAACATGCCCTACTCAAAGATAATCCAACTCAACTGTAGATAAGTCTATAGTCTTTATGTTTATTCACATAGTGCCAGATGTCCATTCAGTAACCAATGAACGTTTTCTGGGCCATGGCGGGACCCCTTTGTCAAGGCATACACAGAATGGTAATCATCTATGTACCATTCTGTGTATGCCTTGACAAAGGAGACCCGCCGGGGCCTCGAAACGTTTGTTGGTTACTGAATGGATATCTGACACTTTATGTGACTAAACAGACTTATCTACAGTTGAGTGTGTGGATCTCTTGGATTACCTTTGAGTAGGGCATGTTGCACAATTAGCTTGAGCTATCACACCGGTCCCAGCACCTCGCCAGCCTGTATGGTGTGCGACTCCCATATGGATATTGCCTTACTCAAAGGGTGAAAGAACTGCTAAACCTGTCTGTGCATAGCAAATTTAATGCATCAACACTTATGTTTCTTGCATGTAGAATGAGGAGAATAACTGCACTGGTATAATAAAATAAGAATTTACTGATATATTACAGTGGTTATATGTGCTTCACTTCACAGAGGGTTGTTAGGCCATTATAGTATAAAGTTATTAGATCACTGGGAAATTTATGTTTGCTGAATATATCCCAGCTCATGTTGTGCATTTTAACAGATGAGGGATTTTATTGTTAATCTTCCATACAGGACTATTTTATTATATACACATTAATACAAGTCTCCATCAAGTCTCTATCACTGAAACAGTTTGAATACTGTACTAACAGCACCATCCAGTGTATACTATGGTATTAAGTTTGTGTGGTTTTATCCTATACAAGGTAATAATGTAGAGAGTGTGTAAAAAATATGCTTACGTTCCAGAGTGATTTTCTCTTTACACATAAAACCAGAAATGTTTACCTTTTACTCATTTCTTTTTGACAATAACAATACTATAACACTACTGGATGGGCAGAGAAGATGTGGATTTCACATGAGAGGTGGATGAGTATCCACAGAATATTAGAACAGTAGAAAGCAGGAATTGGTAGATCTATATTGCTGAAATGACGTCCAACAGCCTTGTGTGACGCAAGCATTCAATCTGCGGCAAGCTGATAAAGCGATTCAGCATTAAAGGGACTCCGAGCAGTGCAGAAACTATGGAAAGATGCATATCATTTTAAAGCTCTCTTTCTCCTCTTTCCAATGATATATAAACCACCGCCCTACGCCTTTTAGTTTTCGCTATTTTCGCGACCGAAATTGCCGTGGCCGCGACTTCGATCGCAAAAATAGAGAAAAGTAAAAGGCGTAAGGCAGCGATTTAGGTATCGCCAGAAAGAGGAGGACGAGAGCTTTAAAATGATATCCATCTTTCCATAGTTACATTGTATTACACAGGGCGACGTTTTCTGCTGAATGGAGCTGCTGACTTTGAGAAAAAGTCGCCCTGTGTAATACAATGTAACTATGGAAAGATGGATATCATTTTAAAGCTCTCTTTCTCCTCTTTCTGGCTACACCTAAATTGTCGCCCTACGCCTTTTAGTTTTCTCTATTTTCGTGATCGAAGTCGCGGCCGTGGCAATTTCGATCGCGAAAATAGCGAAAACTAAAAGGCGCAGGGCAGCGGTTTATATATCATTGGAGAGAGGAGAAAGAGAGCTTTAAAATGATATGCATCTTTCCATAGTTTCTGCACTGTTTAGAGTCCCTTTAATTTCTATTGGCTGCATACAAAAACGATAACTTAAGATACATAAATAAATAAATAAATAAACTAAAGGAAATAAAGCAAAATGAAAAGAGAAATGGTGCATAAAATTGCCATAACATGTGACGTATACTTACGGTACTCACCCTACCACTGCTATCTGCTCATGCACTCTAGACTTTGGGCATGCTAATATCAAAATGTTTTGCTTTCGGTAGTCAGGTATTATCTGTGATGACACTTGGCTATCAGTCACTAATCATCACACTGGGGTACAGATAACGAGTGACATTGCTGAAGTACAGTTTTGGATTCCATTCCAGGTTTCCAGGCCAACTTCTGAGATTTGATTCGACTTTATTGACAAGATGTGTTTAGTGCCTATTTTGTAAATAATTTCAAAGCATGCTATCATCACCAAATGTGCTACATATGCCAGGGCCAATTGTGGTAACGTGTCAGGTTTTTGTTTTTTTGGGGGGAAAGAGCTCATAGGTGTGTTATTAACTGATAATAGTTTTTTGGGGGGACAGCAGTGGCTTCCTCTGTGGTATCCTCCCATGAACTCCATTCTTGTTTAGTGTTTTACGTATCATAGATTCGCTAGCAGGGATGTTGGCATATCCCAGAGACTTTTGAAAGTCTTTAGCTGACTCTCTAGGATTTTTCTGATTTGTGCACGTCTTATCTGCATCTACAGGAAATGTTTGGTTTAAGTTGTTGCTGCCAAGGGAGGTTCAACCAGTTATTAAATCCAAGGGTTCACATATATTTTCCACCTGTACTATGAATGTTTACACAGTGTGTTCAATAAAAACATGGAAACATTTAATTATTTGTGTGGCATTAGTTTAACCTTTTCGGGACCGGCCACCTACCCCCCCTTAAGGACCAGGCGTTTTGCGCGGGAAGGGGGTGCGCGCGTTTGGGGGGGTCAGGTGGCCGGATCCCGTGTGTGGCTGGCTAGAGTGGTGTCCCCCATGGTGGCCTGTGCCTCCCCCTTCTGCCCGCAGCCTTCACTTACCTTCCAGGCTCCAGCGATGAGCCGCACGGGACCCTCTTCTCCGGCCGGCATCTCCGTTCTGTCTGAAAATCAGTTCCGGGTCGCGGCTTGATGACGTCATCAAGCCGGGACCCGGCGCTGACGTCAGACGGAGCGGAGATGCCGGCCAGAGCGGAGGGGGGTGCCGATCGTCGCTGGAACGGCAGGGAGGTGAGTGGATCCTCTTCTTTTCCCCCCTGCCGCCGCAGCTGTCAAACTGATCACTACGATCCGACGGCGATCGTAGTGATCACGTGATCAGCAGCCATACGCGATGGCTGCTGATCACTCGGGGGAGATGTCGGCTGTCATATGACAGCTTAATCTCCCCCTCCGGGTGCGCACGATCGCGTCGGGAGCGGAAATTGCGGGCCGGCGTAGATCCTACGCCGCATCAGGCTAGAACAGCCACAAGTGCGGCGTAGGATCTCATTAACATGGTCCCGAAAAGGTTAAGCAGACTGTGATGATCTATTGCTGTGACTTGGATGAAGATCAGATCACATTTTTATGACCAATTTGTGCAGAAATCCATATAATTCCAAAGGATTCACATACTTTTTATTGCTACTGTATTTTGCAGAATTGCTCATGATAAACAAATGCACACCTTTGAACTTACAACAAAAGAGGTTTTTGGCGTGGCACAAATTTCCCAGGTGGTGGGTGCATAACCTGGGTGCTAAGCCACTGCACCCGTAAAGTCAATAGTAGAAGTGAAGTTCGGTTAGCACACCTTGCTGAAATGCAGTGTCCGTTTATTGCAGTCAGCACAGATATGACAATTGTTTTAGGGCCACGGCAGGTCCCCCTCTTCAGAAAATGCAAAAAAACCATCACCTTAGAACTTACAAAGTGCTAAAGGTCCAACTAGTTTTTAAATTAGCCTCTTCCTGGTTCCAGGTCGCTCTGCGTCATCATGCCGGCTGCTACGCGTCATCGCGGCAATCGGCGCGACAGTCCTGCGCATGCGCGGTTTAGAGTTTAAAAACTGTGCATGCGCAGGACTGTCAAACCGGCCACCGTGATGATGCATAGTGGCCAGCATGATGAGGCGGAGGGTCCTGGAACCAGGAAGAGCCGGCCCGACACCCGGCCCGGGTGTCGTCGGTAACAGATCCGCCAAAGGGTCAAGGCAAGCAGCCAGGAGAACATCGGGGGACCTCGCAGACTGCAGTGGGCTGGAGGAAGCCCCAGGTAAGTGACATTTTTGATTACAGTTTACTGCTCAGAGTCCCTTTAAAGTTTGCAAAAGAGTACCTGGATGTTCCACAGCAATACTGGCAAAATTTGAGTGGACAGAAACCAAAGTTGAATTGTTTAGAAGAAACACACAACACTATGGGCCTGATTCACAAAGCGGTGCAAACTTTTTCGCGGACTTTTGCGCGCGCAAAGTGCCGTGATTCGCGCGATCGCGGACTTTTGCACGCGCAATTTGCCGCAATTCGCGCGAATCGCGGCAAATTGCGCGCGCAAAAGTCCGCGGTCGCGCGAATCGTGGCACTTTGCGCGCGCAAAAGTCCGCAAAAAAGTTTGCACCGCTTTGTGAATCAGGCCCTATGTGTGGAGAAAACAAGGCACAGCACACCATCATCAAAACCTCATCCCAACTGTGAAGTATGGTGGTGGGGGCATCATGGTTTGGGACTGCTTTGCTGCACCATGGATTGCTATCATCGAAGAGAAGATGAATTCCCAAGTTTATTAAGACATTTTGCAGGAGAAAAATGTCTTAATAAACTTGGGAATTCTCCTGCAAAATGTCTTAATAAACTTGGGAATTCATCTTCTCTTTGACGATAGCAATCCATCCAGGCCCTGATGCAGCAAAGCAGCCCCAAACCTGCGAGGCGCAGGGCAGCTGCCATTACCCTCCCGTGTTCCTGACCCCGCTGGCGTCATTGGATCCCTCGATTCAATCACCACTAGTGTTGGGCGAACAGTGTTCGCCACTGTTCGGGTTCTGCAGAACATCACCCTGTTCGGGTGATGTTCGAGTTCGGCCGAACACCTGACGGTGCTCGGCCAAACCGTTCGGCCATATGGCCGAACTAAGAGCGCATGGCCGAACGTTCCCCGAACGTTCGGCTAGCGCTGTGATTGGCCGAACGGGTCACGTGGTTCGGACCCGAACGCGCTCTGATTGGCCGAACTGTCACGTGGTTCGGGTAAATAAATACCCGAACCACGTCATATCTCCGCCATTTGTCTGTGGGTTTAGCTTTGGGTAGGCAGGCAGGGTAGTTCGCGCTCCAGCCACGCTAGCCAGGGTCCCCCCCAGTCATTGTGTGTCGCTGCTGGGAATAGTAGTACACCGCTCGCTCAGCATTCTGTTTACTGCCACTCTGTGTACCTCGCTCAGCCACACTATATAGCATTCTGTTTACTGCCACTCTGTGTCTGCTGGGAATAGTAGTACACCGCTTGCACAGCCACACTATATAGCATTCTGTTTACTGCCACTCTGTGTACCTCGCTCAGCCACACTATATAGCATTCTGTTTACTGCCACTCTGTGTCTGCTGGGAATAGTGGTACACCGCTCGCTCAGCCACACTATATAGCATTCTGTTCACTGTTCTGTGTCTGCTTGGAATAGTGGTACACCGCTCGTTCAGCCACACTATATAGCATTCTGTGTACTGTTCTGTGTCTGCTGGGAACAGTAGTACACCGCTCGTTCAGCCACACTATATAGCATTCTGTGTACTGTTCTGTGTCTGCTGGGAACAGTAGTACACCGCTCGCTCAGCCACACTATATAGCATTCTGTTCACTGTTCTGTGTCTGCTGGGAATAGTGGTACACCGCTCGCTCAGCCACACTATATAGCATTCTGTTCACTGTTCTGTGTCTGCTGGGAATAGTGGTACACCGCTCGCTCAGCCACACTATATAGCATTCTGTTTACTGTTCTGTGTCTGCTGGGAATAGTGGTACACCGCTCGCTCATCCACACTATATAGCATTCTGTTCACTGTTCTGTGTCTGCTGGGAATAGTGGTACACCGCTCGCTCAGCCACACTATATAGCATTCTGTTCACTGTTCTGTGTCTGCTGGGAATAGTGGTACACCGCTCGCTCAGCCACACTATATAGCATTCTGTTTACTGCCACTCTGTGTACCTCGCTCAGCCACACTATATAGCATTCTGTTTACTGCCACTCTGTGTCTGCTGGGAATAGTGGTACACCGCTCGCTCAGCCACACTATATAGCATTCTGTTCACTGTTCTGTGTCTGCTTGGAATAGTGGTACACCGCTCGCTCAGCCACACTATATAGCATTCTGTTTACTGTTCTGTGTCTGCTGGGAATAGTGGTACACCGCTCGCTCAGCCACACTATATAGCATTCTGTTCACTGTTCTGTGTCTGCTGGGAATAGTGGTACACCGCTCGCTCAGCCACACTATATAGCATTCTGTTTACTGTTCTGTGTCTGCTGGGAACAGTAGTACACCGCTCGCTCAGCCAGAGTATATAGCATTGTGTTTACTGCCACTCTGTGTACACCGCTCAGCCAGACTATATACCATTGTTTACTGACACTCTGTGTACACCACTCAGCCACACTATATACCATTGTTTACTGACACTCTGTGTACACCGCTCAGCCAGACTATATACCATTGTTTACTGCCACTCACGTGTGCTGCTGCTGCTGCTGCTGCTGGGTTAGCGTTGCCGCGTGGTCCCTGTTTATTGAACCTCTTATCTTTATTACATTTATGACTACATGGCGGTACAAAGCATGCTATCCGCACGCTTTTTGTCCTCATGCAAGGCCTGGGTTGTTGTGTCTCACAAAGCGTGGCCTTCTCCTCCTGCGCCTCCTCCTGTTCCATCACGTGTGCTGCTGCTGGGTTAGCGTTGCCGCGTGGTCCCTGTTTATTGAACCACTTATCTTTATTACATTTATGACTGCATGGTGGTACAAAGCATGCTATCCGCACGCTTCTTGTCCTCATGCAAGGCCTGGGTTGTTGTGTCTCAAAGCGTGGCCTTCTCCTCCTGCGCCACCCTCCTCCTGTTCCATCACGTGTGCTGCTGCTGGGTTAGCATTACCGGTCCCTTTTCCTGGAACCTCTTATATGTATTACATTTATGACTGCATGCCGACAAAAAGCATGTTACCTGTGCAAAGAAAACAGACATTTCCCGCATTTAAAAGACAGTTTTCCCTTTGAAACTTTAAAATCGATTTTCTCAAAAACTATAAGCTCTTTTTGCTAAATTTTTTTTTCCTCTTGTACCCACTCCCAAGGTGCACATACCCTGTAAATTTGGGGTATGTAGCATATAAGGAGGCTTTACAAAGCACAAAAGTTCGGGTCCCCATTGACTTCCATTATGTTCGGAGTTCGGGTCGAACACCCGAACATCGCGGCCATGTTCGGCCTGTTCGGCCCGAACCCGAACATCTAGATGTTCGCCCAACACTAATCACCACTACTACTGGCCATAGTGTGGGGGCGACCAGATCGGAGATTCCATCTAAGGACATGGTGATATGCAATATTTGCGATGAGCTTGATTTTACATGTAATCTTGTAAGTTTTAATTTTTAAACCTTGCACAAAGAAGCAAAATTAAAAAGGTTAATGCACCAGAGAGCGATCCTCTTCCTTTCTTTTATTTGTTTTTACAGTTGGTTTGATTTAATCCCAAAGTAACCGAGGAGCAGCATATCCTGGTGGCATTATTGTGTATGTGTGAAGATCCATCCCACTGAGCGCAGTGGTGCTTTACGTTGTTGTTTTTCTGTATCTCTTCTGTCTGTCACCATGCTGTGGTGGTAGCCTCACTGTTGATGGATGTCAGAGTACATCCCACTTGTCCCTAAACTTTAGAGCAAGGGGCTCATTGCTGCGGAGACTATACAGCTCTCCCTTTTTTTGCTGATGATCTCGAGGGGCAGACCTTGAGGGTTTGCCCTTACCACAGGCTACAGTCTATGCTGCAAACAAAAATGTAAATAGCTGTACACTGACATAAAAATGTTTACTGTACAAATGATACCCTTTGTTCAGAACAGGACTTAATAAATCGTTGATTATTTTGCCAGTGCTACCCAAATATGTTGGGCACCCAGCAGGCTCCAGTTGTGAATCCTTGCCTTCATACACACCAAAGGCATAGGTGCAGCCTGTGCCACTTTCAAAAACCATACAACTTGGCCCCATACCAGGCATACAGTATCTGTTGGGAATATAGTGCCTGATACAAGTCTGCCATGAAATGGTATAAGGGACTCATGTACCCCTATATTTGTTTCCAGGCATATAGACCTATGTAATTTGAAAAGGCAGTCATGGGCTGTATTAAACTTAAGCAGATTTTGTGTGTTGTTGTTGTCCTTGAAATGAATACACTTAGTTAGCATTTTGTAGCTTTCCCTGGTTGTAATTGTTGCATAGAGGGGTGTGCCACTGATGGGTCTTTTGACCGCATCCAGTCAAAAATGGCGCGGAGTAAAAAATGGCGCACCGTTCTGCCGATCATAAAACGCTATTTACCGTTTTAATGTAAATACATTAAAACGGTAAATAGCGTTTTATAAAACAGAACAGTGCGCCATTGAAAAATTGGAGGAGGAGAGGCGGGGGTCGGGCTGGAGGAGAGGCAGCGGGCAGTAGGCTGGCAGCGGGGGTCGGGATGGAGGAGAGGTAGCGGGCTGGCAGCGGGGGTCGGGCTGGAGAGGCAGCGGGGTGGAGGGAGTAGGATTAGGTAGCATGTGTATACATTACATTGTCCCGGCCCGGCGATCGCTCCTTCACTTCACAGCTTGCACGAGTCCTGCATCCAGCCAATCACCATGCGGAAACTGAAGCCGCATGGTGATTGGCTGGATGCAGGACTCGTGCAAGCTGTGAAGTGAGGAGCGAACGCCGGGCTGGGACAATGTAATGTATACACATGCTACCTAATCCTACTCCCTCCACCCCGCTGCCTCTCCAGCCCGACCCCCGCTGCCAGCCCACTGCCCGCTGCCTCTCCTCCAGCCCGACCCCCGCTGCCAGCCCGCTACCTCTCCTCCAGCCCGACCCCCGCTGCCAGCCTACTGCCCGGCCGCTGCCTCTCCTCCAGCCCGATCCCTGCAAAAAAAAACATATAAAACGATAAATATCGTTTGAAGTGCAGCGCCATTCTGACACTATTGGCGCTGTGCGCCATTTTTGCCTGTCCCCCTTTTGACCAGTAGTCAAGTAGCTGTGGTTTCTTGTCAAGGCCCATGTTAAATGTAAGACCAAGTAACACCTTCAGCTCGGGTACATTAATGGGCCTTCATCTCAGAGCTAAACGTGTGGCAAAGTTGGCTGTGGTGCTTTTGTGTAGCATATAGATTAGTCTGCTGCACAATATGCTCTAAAATGCTGTCATTTATAAAAAGGGGAACAAATATGCAGGCTGTAGGTTTTCCGTGGGCATTAATACACCACTTGCTGCTGAGCATCGATTGCCTCATCCATTGGGAACATGCTCGTCTGGTACCCATGGCTGAGTGCACAGACATGACTAGCACATCCCTGCAGCTGTAGCAACTGCACGGATCATGTCAATGACTATCATGTCTGTGCAGATAAAGTGGTTAAAGGGACCCTGAGCAGAAGCCGTGGGTATGCATATAAGCATATAGCGTATATTTGGAATAGGAAGCATGTGGGTACTCTCTGTGCATGCCCAAGCTTCCTGGTTTCTTCCACTCGTGAACCGCAATATGACGTGCGGCAGAGGGAGGGGGAAGAAGCCAAGAAGCCTGCAGGTCCTATCTGCACATGCGCAGGCTTCCTGGCTTCTTCCCCTTCCCTCTGCCAGACGTCATATATTGTGGTTCCCACGTGGAGGGGAGGAAGACGCCAGGAAGCTATTCTGTGTCACAGCACAACTTTATGTCAGAGTCGCCGATCCAATGTAATTGATAGCAGCCAGCCCGGGAGCAGGAGCGCTTAGATATGAGGCCAGTGAGTGTCTCCCTTTACCAAATAGACATGAGTATGCCTATAGGCATACCCACGGCATCTGCTCAGGGTCCCTTTAAGGGTCAGGTGTGTGGGAGGGGGGTCCTAAGGGTTAGACATGGAAGGGGAAGGGGGGCTTAAAGAGACTCCGTAACAAAAATGGCATCCTGTTTTTTATCATCCTACAAGTTCCAAAAGATATTCTAATGTGTTCTGGCTGACTGCAGCACTTTATACTATCACCATCTCTGTAATAAATCAATGTATCTTTCCCCTGTCAGACTTGTCGGCCTGTGTCTGGAAGGCTGCCAAGTTCTTCAGTGTTGTGGTTCTGCTATGAACTCCCCCTTCCAGGCCCCTCTATGCACACTGCCTGTGTATTATTTCGATTAGGGCAGCTTCTCTCTGCTCTATTATCTTTTACAAGCTGGATAAATTTTCCTCTGAGCTGGCTGGGCTTTCACATACTGAGGAATTAGACAAGGGCAAAGCTGTTTGCAGGAAGAAACGAGCAGCCTGAATCTTCAGTGCATGAGAACTGCAGGGGGAAAATAACACACAATGATCTCTTGAGATTCAAAAGGAAAGCTGTATACAGCCTGCTTGAGTATGGATGTATTTTCTATGTGTGGACATACTGTACATTAACCTACTTCCTGTTTTGGTGGCCATTTTGTTTGTTTATAAACAAACTTTTTAAAACTGTTTTTAACCACTTTTAATGCGGCGGGGAGCGGCGAAATTGTGACAGAGGGTAATAGGAGAGGTCCCCTAACGCACTGGCATGTTTACTTTTGTGCGATTTTAACAATACAGATTCTCTTTAAGGTAGGCCCACCTACAGTTAGATGTTGGGGGGTTAAGATTAGCCATCCACCAGACGAGTTTTAGTGTTAGTCATCACCTGGAGGGATCGGTTAGTGTTGGGCATCAAGAGGAATGGCTCTGTGTTAAAATAGGAAAAAATAGAAAGTAAGAAAATTACCAATATTCTATTACTGTTATTGCACACCCATTTCTACTTCGGCACTTTTATATGTATACGATAAAAAGATAAATCTTTGAACAAATGACAAACTCTATCTAAACTTGCTAGACAAAACACGTAAGATACTATACACATTATTGTGCCATTTAAACCGTTTTTTGTCTACTTTATTCTTGGCTTTTTCTTCTATTGAAAGTAGCAGTTTTGCAATACAAGATAAATGCATTTATTATTGAACATACAAAGCTGGAAATACAGTATATATGCCTATATTACATGCTTTTAGTTGAATATAAAACAACTTAACATCCTTTTTATGCATTTTTCAGTAATGCTCTATGCCAGGGATGTCAAACCGGTCCTACGAGGGCCGAGATCCTCGCACATTTTCGACACAACTCAAATGAATTGATGGGTCTGAATCAGGAAAGGTGTGGTCTATCAGGTAGAACACATTCCTCTCTTTCTCAGTGCATCCTAAACACTGGCGTGGATCTGGCCCTCCAGGCCTGGAGTTCGACACCTGTGCTCTATGCTAATGTTTGTATTATCTAAAGTGTTGAAAGAAAAGGTTTCGGTTGCTTTCATTGTAAATTTGCTGTCTAATAAAAATAACTCAACATACAGCCATATCTATACTGCTGGCAACAAAGGTGAGAACACTCATAAGGGCCCATTTCCACTTGTTGCCGCACGCGTCAGTGAGACGCGCGGCGGCACTTCCGGGTGTGCGGGATTGCAGGCGAATCCCAGAAGCCGTGCCATGCACGGCTATGGGATTCACAGCCTCCCGCGCAAAATCTGTGGCCAGTGTCGACCGAATCGCTGGGGTAAGCGATTCGGCCGGTGGCGCCATAGTTCCCTATGGCAGAGTTTCACCGTGCGATTTGCCTGCGGGGAAACTCTGCGGATTCGGAAACGGGCCCTAAGGGGTTACTCTGGACCGAACACTGTTAATCCAGCGCAGGAGACTTAGGCGCAGCCAGCGCCACCATAGGCTGTAATAGGAATTACGGCTATAGCAGCGCACAGGGAGTAACTTCAGCGCCCTCAGAAGACGGAGCTGAAGTTACTATTAAAACACTATAATTCGGCCTCCAGCAATTGCTGAAAGCCGAATTATTTCATTCCCCAACATCCATGGCGCCTGGAGGGGGAATAGCATTTAACGCGGCCGGGAGCTTGTGCAGCAGCAGGATCAGCCATATACCGGCTGTATCCTGCGCCCAAGTCTCCCGCGCCGATTCTTCTCATATGCACTCTGGACTGCCATGGGCTTTTACAGGTAGTGATATGCAGATTGTAGTGGTTGGCAGGTAGTGATAGATTGTAGTGATCAGCAGGTAGTGATAAGCAAATTGTAGTATCTGGCAGGTAGTGCAAGGTGGATGGTAAAAGCCAGCAGGTAGTGATAAGTTGATTGTAGCGACCAACAGGTAGTGATAGATTTTAGTATCCGGCAGGTAGCAATAGATTGTAGTGGCCAGCAGGTGTTGATAGATTGTAGTGACCAGCAGGTAGTAATAAGCAGATTGTAGTGGCCAGCAGGTAGTGGTAGGCAAACTGTAATGACTGGTAGGCAGTGATAGATTGCAGTGGCAGACAGGTAGTGATAGATAGATTGTAGTAGCCGGCAGGTAGTGATAGCTGAATTGTAGTTGTCAGTAGGTAGTGCTATGTTGGGCATACACTACCTACACCGGCGCATCACTACCTACAACGGCACATCACCGCTCGTCCACGTGGATCGATTCCCGCTCGACCCCATGGGCACTTCCTTCTCAAGGCTTATCAGTGCTTCGTTTTTGCCTATTGTCCGCCTGCGAGGATCGAGCCGGGAATCGATCCACGCGGTGATCGAACATGTCGGAAATTATCAATCGAGCCATCAGCGGCTCGATTGATAAGAAGAATCTGGGCCGTGTATGCCCAGCATTAGGCAGAATGTAGTGGCCAGCAGGTAGTGATAGATTGCAGTGGCAGGCAGGTAGTGATAGATAGATTGTAGTAGCCGGCAGGTAGTGATAGGTGAATTGTAGTGGTCAGCAGGTAGTGATAGACTGTAGTGGCAGACAGGCAGGGTCGGACTGGGACACTGGGGGCCCACCAAATAAATTTCAACTTGGGGCCCACACATCCCATGATTGCAGTGAAAAAAGGGCATGGGCACCGGAAGGTGGGCGTGGGCGTGGTCATGATGTATTATGGACAGGGCCAAATGTACATGATCTTAGCAGCATTGTAATTCAGAGACACTGCTGCCCAGCAAAACTTTGCATAGAGTCCCCTCCTTTAACATAAATTAATGTCCTACTTTGCACAGGTTGCAGAGGTTGCGACCGCATCGGGGCCCTTGGGCCAAAGAGGCCCCGAAGGGCCCTCCCCCAACTACAGTATTACCTCTCTATTGGTCCTGTGCTCATAATAATCACTTCTATAGATACTTTGAACTGTGGTAATCATTAACAAGCTATTTCGCATCCCTTTCTTGCACCTCTGACACTGTAGTTGCCATTGGCAGGTTTTGGTGCGTTGTATCAATTGTTATGTATAGAGTGCTTGGGGGGCCCCAATGTAAAACTTAGCTGCGCCACTGCTCTCAGTATGAGTGATTACAGCACTAAGAAGAGAATTTTTGTGCTGCAGGCAGCAATTGGAGCTCTGTCAGACAAGGAGGGGGGGCCCACCAGAGACCTGGAGTCAGGGCCCACCGAGGGAAAAAACTGTACTGTACTGTACTACTGTGGCCCAGTCCGAGCCTGCAGACAGGTAGTAATAGGTATATTGTAGTTGCCAGTGGGTAGTGATAGATTGTAGTGGCAAGCAGGTAGTGATAGGTGGATTGTAGTAGCCAGCGGGTAGTGAAATGCTGGATACACACGGCCAGCAGGTTGTGACAGGTAGACTGTAGTGGCCAGCAGGTAGTGACAGGTAGACTGTAGTGGCCAGCAGGTAGTGATAGATAGATTATAGTAGTCGGCAGGTAGTGATAGGTAGAATGTATTGGTCAGCAGGTAGTGATAGGCAGGTTGTAGTGGCCAGCAGGTAGTGATAGGCAGGTTGTAGTGGCCAGCAGGTAGTGATAGGTACATTCTAGTGGCAGGTAGGTAGTGATAGGCAGATTATAGTGACAGTAGGTAGGGATAGGTAGATTGTAGCTGCCAGAAGGTAGTGATAGATTGTAATGATGAAAAGCAACGTCAGCAAATAGGGGGGATGAGCTGTGACAACAGCGAGAAAGAGTGATGAGTGCAAAAACAGTGAGAAGGGATGACTAATGGCTTCGACAGTGAGAAGGGGAGACAAGCAGTGATGACAGCGAGAATGGGGGACTAGTGATGATCACCTCAAGAAGGGATGATGAGCAGCAATGACTGTGAGAAGGTTTGATGAGTGACGATTATGAGAAAGGGTGACTTCTGAGTTTGATGAGCGGTAATGACAGCAAGAAGGGATGATGATCGGGGATGACAACGAGAAGAGGTGACTAGCGGCAATGACAGTGAGAAGGAATGATGAGCAGCTAAGACAGCGAGAAAGGGGTGACTAGTGGCGACGACAGGAGAAAGGGATGACAAGCGATGATGGCAGGAAAATGTGACCAGAAGCCAAGCCAGACGTTACAGCTTTTACCTTACCTGGTTGTCAGTGAGCAGATCTGCTGGACTTGTGAGCAGAGCAGCAGCATGGGACAAGCAGGATCCCTTCACCTCTTGCATGTGCATGCAAGGGGCAGGGCATCTTCATGTAGTTTGGCCGTTACCTGCTCCATCATCGGTGCGCAGGTGGGAACCACACCTCATGGGAGTGGAGCCACAACATATGGGGCAGAGCTTTAGTGCAGCTATTCCCAGAATTGCATTCTCTCCCCTGTTTTACTGCGTGTCCTCCAAGCACGCGGCAGGGAGATTGAAGGACTGGTGTTCCAACATTCCAGCATACATTGACAAGCATACACTTGCTGCACGGTGGCGTAGTGGATAGTGCTCTCGCCTTAGAGCACTTGGTTCCTGGTTTGACTCTCAGCCAAGGTACTATCTGCATGGAGTTTGCATGTTCTCCGCCACTCTGGTTTTCTCCCACATCCTAAAAACATACAGGGAAGTTACCTGGCTTCCCCTTAAATTGGCCCTAGACTACGATAGATACACTATACCATACATACATACATAGACATGACTATGGTAGGGATTAGACTGTGAGTTCCTCTCAGGGATAGTTAAGTGACAAGACAATATACTGACAATATATATGTACACTGCTGCGGAAGATGTCTGCACTACATAAATAATAATAACAATGCAAGCAAATCACCATGCAGTGTTTGTAGTTAGTTAATAGTACATAGTAAAATATTGGTAATATAACCAATATTTTACTATAACCTAACCTCTCCCTACTTTCACACAGAATCATCCCCTGAGAATAAAGGAGAGGCAGAGTTGCGCATGCGCTTTGAAGTAAATAACAGGGGTTGTGCATGTGCAGAAGAAAATGGGTGCTGCCTTGTTAGGTATAGTGAAAACTCGGAACACCGGCAGCAATGGATCGCAGAGCTATTATTGCTTAACGGGAGCATAATTGACAGCTGATCAGTGCCACTGTTTGGGTCCCAGACTATCCTTGGGCCGGATACAGGAGTACCTCCTGTACTAGTACTTCCCAAGGTACCCATGAGCAGTCAGTGACCTTGACATTTTCTACTTCAGAGTCAGTGGCCACTTTGCAAAAAGCTGTGTCCAGTGAGAAAAATTGCCTATAGAGCTCTGCAAATTCTGCCATAACATAGTTATTTTACATGCTACAGCCTTATCTTCCTCATAACAGAAGAAGGATTTCTATAGTGAAATAGTTACAGATGTATGCACGCTATAGACTCTCATACTCTAGTGAGATGTAGCGATGTAACGACAATACCTGAAGAAGTAGGCCTGCCCAACAAAATGCCTCGCAATGACAATAAAAACCTTTTTGGAAAATACATTCAAACAGGAAGAGGGAAGAAGTTGCTGGGCACATGTCCACAGGCACAATCCTGATTGCTCCCTAGCACCCTCACCTCATCCACTGCACCTTTGAAGCTGCTTAATATTTGCTGAAGTTCTTGTATTCTTGTTTGCACCACAATAAAATGTATTTTGGACACATACCCAGCTTTCTCTTCCTATTTGAGCATACTACTAACTTCTACGCAGGGCCGGATCATCAACCAGACACCTCAAGCACCTGATTGGGGCCCAGTTCGGGGTCTAAGGGCCCCCCTCTGAGCCCTTCAGCATGTAATCCATTATCCTTTACATGCCTGTAGCTGCTGCTGCAGCTAAGTGGCCCCATCAGCATGTAATCATCTGATTTTCAACCTGCCTGCTTACCCGCTCTGCTGCGGTTTCCGAAAACACGCTGGCTGAGCATCACCGTTGCTATGTAAACAGACACTCTCCAGCCCGCAGAGAATCAGTCACAGTGTGTGCCCTGCATGACATTCCTCACATCAGCGTGCACACTAATGTGAGACGCTGATGCTGCTGGCGTCACTGGCCTGCCCCCTCCTCCTGAATGCAACTCAATCAAGCTCAGCCCTCAGTGTGAGGACGCAGGTGCCATACTAGTAAGTACAGGAGTCAGGCAGCAGCCAGTAGTTATTTGATTATCTGATGTGTTTATAACCGAGGAACATGATATATATACAGTATATATACTGTATATATATATATATATGTATGTATGTATGTATGTATGTATGTATGGTATATGTGTATAATATAGCAAATTGGTGCTTTACAGACTAAGGTCCTTTTTTCCATGAGCAGCTGAAGGCGGTGAATTCACTGCCTGCCAGCTGCACCTGTTCATCTTCAGGGCACTTGCTAGTACTGTTGCTCTTACCATACTCATCAGGATCAAAATTTAAATTAGACAGCTGTGACCATGGGAAAGGGGGAGGGGGGGAGGGGAGTGAGGGAGGGGGCCCAAATCTGCTACTTTGCTTAGGGCCCCATTTGGCCTTAAAGGGAACCAGAGGCCCCAGAAAAAAGATTCTATACATACCTGGGGCTTCCTCCAGCCCCATACGCACGGATCGCTCCCACGCCGCCGTCCTCCACTTCCTGTATCAGCCAGTTCCGGTAGTTTCCGCCAGTCGGCGGCAGCACGCAGCCAATTGTCCGCATCACAGGGGCTCCCGGCATACCCTTACGTGTGCGGCTGCATACTGCGCAGCCGCACGCGTAAGGGTATGGAGGGAGCCCTTGCTCAAGCGGACAATGGGCCGCGTCCGCCAAAAGTTACGGGACCCGGTACCGGCGGATCCAGGAAGCGGAGGACGGCGGCGTGGGAGTGATCCATGCGTATGGGGCTGGAGGAAGCCCAAGGTGTGTATAGAATCTTTTTTCTGGGGCCTCTGGTTCCCTTTAATCCGGCTCTGCTGCTACGCTATTCACTTCTGTGAGCACGCCCAATCGTAGGAGAGGAACTTCTCATTGGTTCAGTGAGTGTGCCAATCATTTCCTGTTTGTCACCACCCTATTTAAACACAGAAGTGCTGAGTATTGCTTTCTCATACCATGCTTTCCCCCACTGTTTGACTTTATTACTGTATAACCAGCATTTTTTGCATTCTAATTTTGTGTCACATTCCAAAAACTGGTTTTGAATTGAATGTACCACATTTAAAATTTCACTAAGTACACTACTAAGTATGGTATTCAGAGAAATCCTTACTTTTCTTCCACTCACAATTGTTTTTGCCAAGCTTGGATACTTTTCACCAAAAACCTCCTCTTGCTGTGCATTCTAGGTGTACCATCAAGGGCAAATCTGCTCTGTCTCTTAAAACCCCACTCCAGACACAAATGTCTTTCTATACCTTTGCAATCAGCCAGTTGCAAAGCCTGTTTTTGCCTTTGTAGAAGGTCTTTAATTAGCTGATGTCAATTAATTCAGTTTTAGAGCGCCTAATTAGGATCCCAGGCATTGGTCACTTCTTGTACCACAAACTGTAAACAATTTGAAACCTGATATTCTCAAGACCTTGGAGATGACAGTAAATGTCAGAAGATGTCCATCTCAATGTCTCCCCTTAATCATAAATGAATCAGCTGTTATGTAGGTAGAGTTAGACAAATTCTTTGAGTTTATAGTCTTGCATGACCTAAAATAGAAAGTCAACAATCATTCTATTAAGGTCGAAAAGAAGATGTACACCCCAAGACAGCTGAAAATAACATTAATCTTACATCATACAGATTTACTCTGCTTTCACCAAATCAGTTGACAGAGCTGTATATTTGGTATAATAAACTAGTTCAGGTCCTGGTGGTCACACCATGAAGTTGCATCTTAGCACTGCACGGCTCAGACGCGACATGAGATGTTTTTGGCCGCTGAGTAACGCCTCCACCTGTCAAATGTTACAAGCGGCGGTGTTACCAAACGCTTCCATTTGGCTGCATGTAATTGGCCTTTGTGATCGCCGACTGAGAGGCTGAACTGCACACAGTTTAGCCTCCCATGGAAAAGAGGTTTTAATATGTCCTGCTAACAGTATTACAAAGGAGCCCTGGACAGCAGAAAATGATATGGCTGGAAGTATGAATGTGCTAAGTAAACTTTTAACTGCCAATTTAACTAGTGGCCTGCAAGTGCTCCAAGACAATTTATTTTGGAAAATCTTATTTTATTTCTTATGCGTGATAGACAGTTCATTGCTACCAAGTAGCATACTTAGGCAGGACACATACACATCAAATCGTACACGCTTTGCCACACAGCGTGAATCAGTGCACCACCGCGCGCATAATGAAAATCATTTTTTGGGGGGCGTACATTCAATATCTCAAAAGACTGGGGAAAATTAGGAACTTTCAGCCTATGCATATCTCTAGCCCTGGAATCCATGTTTGTTGGAATGCTGTGTTAGGTTGGATGACATACCTGGACTTTTAGCTTCACAACATGTCTGAAAGAGGAACTGTACTTAAAAGGACATAATGAATAAAATTAATTATTTTTTACAATATTCATTTATAGATTATTTAGTCAGTGTTTGCACATTGAAAAATCTTTCCTCTCATTGACTTTCATTCTGAAATGTATCACTGGTAGTGACATCTTTAGTTCTGCCAGGTGACCCATGCAGAATGTTCGTTTACTGAGAGTTCTTTGCACAGAGAAAGATACTGCTTGCTTTGCTGTTATTTCCCACAATGCAATGAGGTTCACAAACAGCAAACTGTCAGGGCCACAATATTATCCATTCAGATGTCCCTGATGATCTGTTGATCTATTCAAGAAAAAAAGATTTCCTGTGGGAAAGGATGTATCAGCTACTGATTGGGATGAAGTTCAATCCTTGGTAAAAGTTTGTCTTTAAAGGGTTAAGGGCCAAGGTTTTAAAGGGGAAAGGATGTGCTGAGGGGAGTGGTATATTTCAGACAATCATTAAGGGCCCGTTTCCACTAGGGCGGTTTCGGCGGTGATTCTGCAAAGTGTCCCCGCACATGATTCGCACGGGGAAACTCTGACCTAGGGGATTACAAGGCCGCGACGGAATCGCTTGCGGGAGCAATTCGGCCGGAACCCGCCCGCAGATTTCGCAGAGGAGGCTGCGAATCCCATAGCCGTGCATGGCACGGCTCATGGGATTCGCCTGCAATCCCCCCCACCCGCTCAGTGCCTGGCGTGTGTCTGCGAGACGCACTCCGCACTAGTGGAAACGAGCCGTTACCCTCTTCCCTCAAACACTCACAGCAAGCTGGAACTCTACTAATGATAAACTAGAATGCAAGTTGTATTCAGTTGCCCTAATGAAGGATATTCACTTCCAAAATGTTTGCTTGCTTACTGGTGTGTGTAGAGTAGGGACCCTTTCAAATGTAGGGGACTTCAATGCTGGTAAAAAAGGGTTTAATATAGTTTGCTTATGCGTGCAATATATTTTGAAAGTGAATATTCTTAATTGGTGCAACCTAATAGAACTTGCATTATCGTTATTTTCATCATCACTAGAGTTCCAGCTTGCTGTGAGTGTTTAAGTGCAAAAGGTTAAATGAATGATTGTATGCCTTAAAGGGTACCTGGACTGACATGTGACACAATGAGATAGACATAGGTACATGTAGTAAATGTAGTAATAGTCCTACCAATAAATTGTCTGAAGTCCCTTTCAGTTTTCCTGTACAACAGGTGTTAAAACAAAAACAAATTATGTTAGACGTGCAAATGAGGCAGTCAAACAAAAGACATTAACTGGATGTCCAGAAAGTAAATAGAACGAAACATTTGAATAAACAATGCTGATAATGTTTTCGTTCTGAAAAGTTCAAAGGCTCGTTACTTCTGTTTGTTTTACAGCAGTATTAAGCACATTTTACATCAGACTGATATGGGCTCTGTTTAGCATTCAGACTTAATCATTCAGATGTTAAAGAGACTCTGTAACAAAATGTTCATCCTTATTTCTTCTATCCTATAAGTTCCTATACCTGTTCTAATGTGGTCAGTCTTACTGCGGCATTTCCTACTTGCACAGTGTCTGTATTATCTCTGTTATATGATCTAATCTTCTCTCTTCTGTCGGCACAGTCAGGCTGAGGCAGTCAGACTGGAATGTGCAGGGCTGCTTGTGATTAGCTAGAAGCTGTACACACCCCCTCCAGGCCCCCTGCAGGCTCTATATGACTCACACACTCTGTTTATGTGAGCCTATCAGAAGCTGTTTAGTTTGTTTGTAAACACTGCCTAAAACTGGCAATTACAAGCCAGGTTTACAGCAGAGAGTGGCAGAAACAGCACAGAGGGGCCCAGGAGAGCATAATAAATAGAATGGTATGCTTTTTATTGTAAGAATTTTAGAGTACAGATTCTCTTTAAACCAATATTGAAGACTTTGTTCAAAGTTGCTAATGTTCTATTCATTTACAATAGTTCTACACATAAAATGATCATACAAGTTTATCTTCAGTTCAGGTTTGCTTTAAAAGAATACATTTGATTAAGGCCGTACACACCCCACTTAACGACCGCCTAACGCCGATGGGCGTCGGCAGGTCGTTAGTGCTTTTGCATGGAAACTCTTTCGATGTCAGTTCACGGAGGGTGTCCCCGTGAACTGCCTGCGAGCCTCCGATCGCGGCTTGCAGGCGAAATGTAAACACGCGGGTAAGAAATCCCTGCTGTTTACATCATACGGCGCAGCAGCGCTGTAAAGCAGATCGGTGATCCCTGGCCTCTGATTGGCCAGGGATTGCCGGCATCTGATAGGCTGAAGCCTATCCTAGGCGGCGCAGATCTCCGTCCTGCGCATTCCACAGCGTGAGGAAGAGGGAGGTAAGGAGAGGGAGGGCGGAAATTGCTGCAGAGGGGGGCTTTGAGGAGCCCCCCCGCTAGGCCAAAACAGCTGGCGGCGATCAGACCCCCCCAGCAGGACATCCCCCTAGTGGGGAAAAAAGGGGGGAAGTCTGGTCGCCCTGGCTGTCTGCTGATCTGTGCTGTGGGCTGGAGAGCCCACGCTGCACAGATCAGCGCAAAATAGGCTGGTCCTTAAGTGGTTAACATCAGCTGAGGCGGCTGATAATAACTGTCTTAGCTGACAATCCATTGTGTGTACAATCGCTTCTTGGCCATTGATCCACCAGGCTCATGAACTCAGCCCAGCCACTGCTGATACCTTTGTTCATGCCGCTCCTCCTGCTCCTCACGTGACGTCATGTATGTGTCACTCTGCCGGCCCTCCGCCTCCCCGAGTTACAACATAAAGCGTGGTCACTAATCAGCTGTACTGCTGATTCTGCGTCTGTACAGCATCGGACCAGCAATGTCGTCCAAGGGATTTGGTCCCGATCCCCGTCAAGTGACATCAATCCAGTGTGTGTATGGGCTGGACTGGGCTTGTTGTGATCATAACAGCGGTTGGGAAATGGATTACTGCCTGAATTTTGACACCAACATTACCCTCTGGACTTGTGCAGTATTAACACTGGGCCTCCAGTGTTTCTTTTGTTGTTTCTGAGTACTGAAGAATCTGTGCAGAATCATGAACTTGACATAGTCAATGTATTACAGTGAGTTTTATGATTGAAAAGAAATGTAAAAATCTGCCTGACTAAATATTGTTAGCTAGTTGAGATCATAAAGGAATGTTTTAAAAGCATTTGTACACAAACAGTGAATACATCTAACAAATTTACACTTGCTGGCCACTTTAATAGGTACACCTTGCTAGTACCAGGTAGCACCCTCCTTTTCACATAGATTAAACACGGTGTTGGAGACAACACCAGAGATTTTGGATCATATTGTATTACAGCATCATATAATTGCTGCAGTTTTGTTGGCTGTACATCCACAATGTGGCTCTCCCATCTTATCACATCCCAAAGGTGCTCTGATGGATTGCGCGCTCATAACAGTGAACTCATTGTCATGTTGAAGAAACCAGTTTGAGATAATTGAGCCTTGTAACATATTGTATTATCCTGTTGGAAGTAGCCATCAGAAAATGGGTACACTGGCAGTGGCACTGTGATTCCAAAAAGATACACATGGTCAACAACAATATTCATGTAGGTTGTGGTGTTTAAACTATGCAGAATATTGGTACTAAGGGGTCAAACATCACCATCACCATCAGCTTGAACTGCTGTCACAATCGTTTCATGTTGTTTACACCTAATTCTTACCCTATCATATATGAGTCCTGCAGCAGAAATCAAGGCTCAACACACCAGACATTTTCCCAGTCTTGAATTGTCTAATCTTAATGAGCCAGGAAACATGCATCAGGTTTATTCAGAATTAAAAAGTAATGAATTAAGGTGATTACTATTATATATAGATTATATACTATTACTATTATATATAGATTATAAATCTGCTTAGCTTTGGGTCATCACTGCACACTGCATGGTACAAACAAATAAAGTGTAACAATAGATATACTTTTTTTCCCACAACTAATCACTTTTAGGCTTAAAACAAAAAATTGCAATCAGTGTGATGGAATCCTTTGCCGTAATGTGATACATACAGCACGGTACTGCATATTTTGTGCATTAACAATTGCAGGGAAGCATACTTTGTATGCACTGTATGCTTCAACCTATGTGCCACACTGCACGTAAAACATGCAATGCGACTTTTCTCTTCCATTGCATTGCAATTCTGATTTCAGGATTTGCAAGGCAATGTAACAATGTGAATGTAGCCAAAGTAACACAAACATAAAGGAGATCATTGATGATGCCTCATTCCTAAAATGACCCTCCGTCTTCAGTCACGTGAGTGGCTAATCTGAAAATAATATATGGTCTGGGTCTAAGACTGAAAGTACAGATGTTAGGGTCAGCCAGGCATTCAGCATTGTCAAAAGTAGGACAGCAACACAGCAGCTTCAGTATTTTGCAGTGCTGGTCTACCTTTCATTGTGAAGCAAAAGTGGGAGCTGCAGTACAACCATTGCAGCAGTAGATGGCACTGCTACACCATAGAAATTCACTACAGGTCATTATTTAGCAATTTTGCAAAATCACACAGCTGAAACAGTTCAAATGTAGAGGCAATTATCAGCTACTACAATACAGATTTCCGAAGGTATATGGATACATTGTGCAAATGAAAAAGAAACTGTTAACACTGATTGCATCGGATATTTTCTGTTTTAAACTTTACTCTGCATTGCATAAAATATAATACTGCTCTGAATAGACTAGATTTCTAGAGTGGTTCAGATCAGTTGTAGAGCTTGGAAATGGGCCAATCAAAACTGGAAGGGAATGCAATATTGATTTGCCCAGTTCACAACTGCATACAATTTGCATAAAAGTGTACCTGACGAGATGCGTGACATGATGAGATAAACGCGTATGAACAGTACAAAACATATTACTAACCAGGCTGTTTTACTTGTTTTATTTTGCTCCCTGAAAGAGTAAATTTCTAGGCATGGAAGTGTCAGCTTCTGTCTTGACGGTAGCTTGTTGGGGAATATAGTAAACTCTTTTTTTTAAAAGCTTACAGTTCTCCTTTAAGTATCCGCCAGCAGTTTATTCTACAGTATATTTAAACATTTACAGAGTAGGTTGAATGTTTTACTGTCTCTAATCAGTGGCAGCCTATTAAGTGTCCCAGAGTTAGAAAGAGGTCAATAGTTCATGTATTTTATCTCTCCCTGCCCTCAGAAGTTGTATTCTGCCAGGAAAACTTGTATTGCTGTATTTTGTTTATCAGTGATGATAAACAAAATACAGCCATACAAGTTTTCCTGGCAGAATACAACTTCTGAGGGCAGGGAGAGATAAAATACATGAACTATTGACCTCTTTCTAACTCTGGGAGACTTAATAGGCTGCCACTGATTAGAGACAGTAAAGCATTCAACCTACTCTGTAAATATTTAAATATACTGTAGAATAAACTTCTGGGGGATACTTAAAGGAGAACTGTAATCTTTAAAAAAAAAAGAGTTTAACTTACCTGGGGCTTCTACCCCTCCCCCCTCCTCCACAGATGTCCTGTCCTGACATGATTATCCTCGTGGTTCCTCGCCACTTCTCACTCCTGTCACTTCTGTTTTTTTGGGGGGGACTTTAACCACTTGCCGACCGCCAACTACCAATAGGCGGCGGCAAAGTGGTACCCCCAGGACCGCGTAACGGCGGCGGCACCTGGGGGACTGATTAGCTGGGGATTGAGCGCAGGGATGGCCGCATCCGGCCATCCGCCGGCATTAGGCTCCGCCCACCCGCGACGTCAACCCACCGGCCAATTAGCAGTGCCGGCAGGTTGTTAACCCCCGATCTGCAACATACAAAGTGTGTAATACACTTTGTAATGTATGCACAGTGTATTATACAGGCTGTCTCCTCCCCTGGTGGTCCCAGTGATCAAAGCCCTTGTAGTAAAAGCACACACACACAGATCCTGCCCCCCCTGCCCCCTGATCGCCCACAACACCCCTCAGACCCCCCCCCCCCTGATCACCCTCTCAATCCACTGTTTGCACCCAATCACCCCCCTAATCACCCATCAATCACTCCCTGTCACTATCTGTCAATGCTATATTTTAGATTAGGTTCTAAACTGCCCCCTGGGGGCTCCTGATCACCCCCCACACTCTCAGATCCTCCCCAGACCCCCCCCCCCCCCGGGTACTGTGTATACTCCCCTATTCTCCCCTGTAATCACCCACTGATCACCTGTCAATCACCTGTCAATCACTCATCAATCACCCCCTGTCACCACCTGTCACTGCCACCCATCAGATCAGACCCTAACCTGCCCCTTGCGGGCACCTGATCACCCGCCCACACCCTTAGATCACCCGCAGACCCACCCTCAGATCACCTCCCAAGTGCATTGTTTACATCTTTTCTCCCCTCTAATCACCCACTGATCACCCATCAATCACTCATCAATCTCCCCCTGTCACCACCTGTCACTGCTACCCATCAGATCAGATCCTAATCTGCCCCTTGCGGGCACCCAATTACTCGCCCACACCCTCAGATCACCCTCAGACCTCCCTTTGATCACCTCTCCAGTGCATTGCTTGCATCTATTCTCCCCTCTAATCACACCCTGATCACCTATCAATCAACCCGTCACCCCCTGTCACCACACCTGTCACTGCTACCCATCAGATCAGACCCTAATCTGCCCCTTGCGGGCACCCAAACACCCGCCCACGCTCTCAGATCGCCCTCAGACCCCCTGACCACCTCCCCAGTGCATTGCTTGCATTTATTCCCCCTTCTAATCACACCCTGAGACACCCATCAATCACCTCCTGTCACCACCTGTCTCCCCCTAGCACTCCTATCCATCAGATCAGGCCCTAATTTTCCCCGTGTGGGCTCCTGATCACTCAGCCAAACCCTCAGACCCCCTTCCGATCACCTCCCCAGTGCATTGATTGCATCTATTCTCCCCTCTAATCACCCCCTGAGACACCCATCAATCACCTCCTGTCACCACCTGTCTCCCCCTAGCACTCCTATCCATCAGATCAGGCCCTAATCTGCCCCCTGCGGGCTTCTGATCACCCGGCCAAACCCTCACCCGCCCCACCGCAGTGACAGAATTTTTTTTTCTGATCACTGCTGGTCTCTACGACTTAATTGTGGCTGAGACCAACTGTTATGCCACACAATACGCAACCGCCAATCCAAGAAGCTACCATGCCCAGCCTTTTTGGTGGAAACCACTCCAAGTTTCTGAATGTAACATTTTTGGGGCCTTCTCCTTAACATGGGTCTAGTCAAAAAGAATGTATTGCGGTCTTATTGGTCTACGCACCCAATACATCACATGCCCATGTTCTCTGCTGCCATGTCCAGGTCACGATTTGAGAACATCCTGCGCTTCCTGCACTTCAGCGCCAATACAACCTGTCATCTAAGAGGCCACCCTGCTTATGACCGGTTCCACAAAATTCGGCCCCTCATAGACCACCTGTCAAAATTTGCAGATGCTTATACCCCTGAACAGTCATCTTGAGGCATTTGGTTTCCAGACTACTCCTCGTGGTTTTGGGCCCCTAAAATGCCAGGGCAGGATAGGAACCCCACAAGTGACCCCATTTTAGAAAGAAGATTCCCCAAGGTATTTCGTTAGGTGTATGATGAGTTCATAGAAGATTTTATTTTTTGTCACAAGTTAGTGAAAAATGACACTTTGTAAAAAAAAAAAAAAAAACAATAAAAATCAATTTCCGCTAACTTGTGACAAAAAATAAAATCTTCTATGAACTCACCATACTCCTAACAGAATACCTTGGGGTGTTGTCTTTCTAAAATGCCCTGGCATTTTAGGGGCCCTAAACCGTGAGGAGTAGTCTGGAAACCAAATGCCTCAAAATGACCTGTCAAATCCTAAAGGTACTCATAGGACTTTGGGCCCCTTAGTGCACCTAGGCTGCAAAAAAGTGTCACACATGTGGTATCTCCGTACTCAGGAGAAGTAGTATAATGTGTTTTGGGGGGTATTTTTACACATACCCGTGCTGGGTGGGAGAAATATCTCTGTAAATGGACAATTGTGTGTAAAAAAATCAAAAAATTGTCATTTACAGAGATGTTTTTCCCACCCAGCATGGGTATGTGTAAAAATACACCCCAAAACACATTATACTACTTCTCCTGAGTACGGTGATATCACATGTGTGACACTTTTTTGCAGCCTAGGTGCGCTAAGGGGCCCAACGTCCTATGAGTACCATTAGGATTTTACAGATCATTTTGAGACATTTGGTTTCTATACTACTACTCACGGTTTAGGGCCCCTAAAATGCCTAAAATGCCAGGGCAGTATAGGAACCCCACAAGTGACCCCATTTTAGAAAGACAACACCCCAAGGTATTCTGTTAGGAGTATGGTATTGTACTGTGTTAGCCATCAGTAAAAGCAAGACATTTTGAATCAGTATAACACCATTTATTGGCTAACTTAAAAAAATAAGAGGAAGATTTCAGCTGTGCAGCCTTCTTCTGACTTCAACCTTGTGAAGCACTGCAAGCATTCTTTATCTATCAATTACATTAGCTTCTGTGATAAAATGTGCATGTTTTCACACTTACAGACACACATGGTGTCCAGAGAATGCATACAGAAAACTGACAGACAAGTGTGCTCCCAGCCTCAGCTTATTACTCTTACTCTGTTCATCTCTGATGGAGCAGAACTGGTTCTGCAGACTGCTCTAGCATCTCTACAGTTAGGGCCGTTTCTTGGGCAGTGCAGGCAGGGCGACTGCCCTGGGTGCAGACCGGCAAGTAGAAGAAGGGAGGCGCAGGCAGAAGGACATAACCGCTAGGGAACTGGTGACGTGCGGTGCAGCCAAATGGAAGAATAAAGGTGCGTACACACATGCGACTATAGTCGTTTGTAACGATCGTTCCCCGAACGAGCCAAATCGCTACAAAAGAAAGTTCTGTCTCGGCGGATTTTAACCAACGACGATCGTTTGCAAAAGTAGTACATCGTTAGAAACGATCGTTTGTAACAGGCTGGACATGCGCATTTCACTTTTTCTCCAGGGAACTTTACAATTTTATGCGCAGGCGCATTGAGTGCTTTTACGTGGTGTAACGTTCGTTCTAACGATGTGATCGTTACACACTTTTTAGAACTAACTTTACTCCGGTCGTTCTTTCGTCAATTAAAAGATCGTTCGTCGTTAACAACGAACGATCGTAGTCGCATGTGTGTACGTAGCATAAGATTGCCAGCGCAATCACCTTCTTTGACTCCTCCTAGGCTGCCTGTGTCGGATGTGAAGTTATCATCATGTCACCACCGTGTGACGACACCTGATGTCCTGTATCGGTACAGCAGGCTGTGAGTGTGCGGCACCCATGGAGGAGTCGGCTTTCCAGGCTCTCTTCGCCTGTGTTTTCCCCACTTCCTCCTGGATGAGCGGTTGGTTACTGGTAAGTAGGCAGATCTACTTGTGAACTGTGGCTGTGTGACTGTCCCTAAAGAGTAAGGGTTCGCGAGTCCATGGGGGTGGGGGGTAAGGTGGCACAATTTTTACACCCTCGTCCTCGGTACAATTTACCCTAGAAACTGCCCTGACTACAGTACATAGCACTTGGAAAGGTTCAGAGAGGTTGGGGGCTGGGCGCTGTAAACAAAAGCCTGCCGCACACTGAATAGGGACAGTCTACAAATCTTTTCCCTGCAAAACTTTGTTTGATTCCTCATCGGTTTCTGAGCAGATGCAGTCATTTGAACAATTGTGCAGAGAGCAAAAAAATTCTCTCCATACCCTTAGTTGTCAGTCTTTCAGGACAGGGAAAAGAAACTTCTCCCCTTATGGGAACCCCTGCTGCATCTGGGCCCCCCTGCGGCTGCATCCCTTTCAGGGTCTATTGTTATATAGTAAATGATACCTCTGCAGATTGGTACATAGGCAGGCATACAATCTCAAGGGAAAATATATTATTCGAAAAGTCCACTAACCTGTTCAAAGGCAGTATTTCTAAGTCTTGTCAGCCTGTGATGTTAGCTGTTGTCCATATAAATGAGATCACCAATGATCTCATGTCTATAGCCGGTTTTCAGCAGACACAAGAAACATGGCTCATGCTTTCACATTGCTTTTTATTGTGTCTCTTAAAGGAAAAAAAATGGAAACGCTGACTAAAAATATGCATCTAATAAAAACTCTTAGTAAAATAATAACATCCAGACAGAGGCCAAAATAAAATGTGAGGATGTCAGTGCTTGGGAGAGATTAAACTCTTTGATAATCAAGTTACCATTACAGAATGCATCAAAACTTCCTGCTGAAAATGACCAGACTTTATACTAGTATTTATTGCAAGTAACTCGGTTTAAGCGCGCTTTGCAAGATGAGCAAAAGTTTTACTGAAATGTTGATTTGATAAACAAGCAGCGTCTTGATATACAAGCACTGAATGGATATACAGTATGTGTCATGTGTTGTGTCATCACAACTGGGCCGATGGTTCTTCTCCCTTTGACGCTGCAAGATTGTACTTAATCTGAGTGCACTGACTGTACAATGTCATATTTTCATTAATCCTGTTATTATCAATGCAGAGCTATGATAGATTAAGCAATAAGTTATATGCCTCTAGATATACTGAATTCATGTTTACTACTAAATGTATGTTATTCTGATTTCTCTCTGCAATAAAACAAAAGTGAAAGAAATCTTCAAAAGTAGGCAAAAGCAACTGTCATCAGATAAGTTCCTTGTTAAAGTGAAACAAAAAAAGGTTGGGGTGAGCCAACAGATAGAAATGAATCAGTTAGTTAAAGTGAAAGTCTTTTTACATTTTTACTTTATGCAGTACAGTACTTTGTGTTAATTTTTTTTTTTTTTTTTTTTTTTTTTTTATAAATCTCTCTAAATTGTGGAACAAATCACCAGTTTCCACTAATCCTTATGGGGAAATTTGCCTTGATATAAGAGTGCTTTGGATTACAAGCATGTTTCCGGAATGAATTATGTTCTCAAACCAAAATTCCTATGTACACACAGTGATATACAGTATATATATATATATATATATATATATATATATATATATACAGGGGCTCTTGGTTACGCTTTAACGCGTTTAAGCTCACCAACTGCGCCAAAGTGTCCCTGATCTGGTGAGTCCTACTCTAACCAGGCAAAAATGCTAGTTTTTATCAGCGTTCTAGTGGGAACCATGCCAAAAGCACAGGGGTCAGCTAAATGGGAGAAATGAAATTAAAAACACCTCACCTTCTACTAGCTACTAACTGAACTATGAGCACCGCTCATTTATATGCTTAACTGTGCTAGAGATGGGTGTGGTTATGCACGCTCACAGGGGAAAATAATATAAGCCAAGGGATGAGCAGCACAAACCGAATTTTATGCAATACTATGCAAAGCATGCACGCAGCACTGGAGAACCCCAATCTCCGTAAGAAATATATAAATACAGAGGGTGCTGCAGCACACAACAGGAAAACAGTGACAGGGGCTCTTGGTTAAGCTTTAACGCGTTTAAGCTCACCAACTGCGCCAAAGTGTCCCTGATCTGGTGAGTCCTACTCTAACCAGGCAAAAATGCTAGTTTTTATCAGCGTTCTAGTGGGAACCATGCCAAAAGCACAGGGGTCAGCTGAATGGGAGAAATGAAATTAAAAAGCGCAGTTGGTGAGCTTAAACGCGTTAAAGCGTAACCAAGAGCCCCTGTCACTGTTTTCCTGTTGTGTGCTGCAGCACCCTCTGTATTTATATATTTCTTATGGAGATTGGGGTTCTCCAGTGCTGCGTGCATGCTTTGCATAGTATCGCATAAAATTTGGTTTGTGCTGCTCATCCCTTGGCTTATATATATACCGTATATACTCGCATACAAGCCGAATTTTTGACCCCCAAAAAAGGGGCCAAAAGTTGGGGGGTCGGCTTGTATGCGAGTCATGTTGGTCCGCGGGCCCCCCCCCCTCCACTGGTCCGCGGGTCCCCCGCTCCCCCCAAGGCAGCCGCCGCTGCTATTACCTTTCCGCATCTTCTATTCCCCTCTCCGTGCTTGTAAACATCCACAGCAGCGCGCCAGGCGCTGCTACTGTGACGAGGCAGGAGGCAGGAAAGAGCAGCCTGTTGCTATGGGAACCGCTCTTTCCTGGCTCGCCGCTAGTCACAGTAGCAGCGCCGGGCGCGCTGCTGTGGATGTTTACAAGCACGGAGAGGGGACTAGAAGATACGGAAAGGTAATAGCAGCGGCGGCGGCGGCTGTGGGGGGAGCGGGGGACCGGCGGACCAGCTATACTGAGCGCTATACTGAGCACTATACTAGCTAAACTGGGGCACATTACTAGCTAGACTGAGCACTATACTAGCTACACTGGGGTACATTACTAGCTATACTGAGCACTATACTAGCTAAACTGGGGCACATTACTAGCTATACTGAGCACTATAATAGCTATACTGGGCACTATACTAGCTATACTGGTGCACTACCTGCCTATACTGGGCACTTTACTAGCTATACTGGGACACACTAGGGGAATAAGGCGGCCAGCATTTCCTACCCCCGGCTTATATGGGGGTCAATCATTTTTCCCTGGTTTTTCAGGTAAAAGTTGGGGGGTCGGCTTATATGCGGGTCGGCTTATATGCGAGTATATACGGTATATATATATATATATATATATATATATATATATATATATATATATATATACAGGATCTTCTCAAAAAATTAGCATACTGTGAAAAAGTTCATTGTTTTATGTAATGTACTGATAAACATTAGAGTTTCATATATTTTAGATTCAAATACACACAACTGAAGTAGTTCAAGCCTTTTATTGTTTTAATATTGATGATTTTGGCATACAGCTCATGAAAACCCAAAATTCCTATCTCAAAAAATTTGCATATTTCATCCGACCAATAAAAGAAAAGTGTTTTTAAAACAAAAAAAGTCAACCTTCAAATAATTATGTTCAGTTATGCACTCAATACTTGGTTGGGAATACTTTTGCAGAAATGACTGCTTCAATGCGGCGTGGCATGGAGCCAATCAGCCTGTGGCACTGCTCAGGTGTTATGGAGGCCCAGGATGCTTCGATAGCGGCCTTAAGCTCATCCAGAGTGTTGGGTCTTGCGTCTCTCAGCTTTCTCTTCACAATATCCCACAGATTTTCTATGGGGTTCAGGTCAGGAGAGTTGGCAGGCCAATTGAGCACAGTAATACCATGGTCAGTAAACCATTTACCAGTGGTTTTGGCACTGTGAGCAGGTGCCAGGTTGGGCTGAAAAAGGAAATCTTCAACTCCATAAAGCTTTTCAGCAGATAGAAACATGAAGTGCTCCAAAATCTCCTGATAGCTAGCTGCATTGACCCTGCCCTTGATAAAACACAGTGGACCAACACCAGCAGCTGACATAGCACCCCAGACCATCACTGACTGTGGGTACTTGACACTGGACTTCAGGCATTTTGGCATTTCCCTCTCCCCAGTCTTCCTCCAGACTCTGGCACCTTGATTTCCGAATGACATGTAAAAATGTTGCTTTCATCCGAAAAAAGTACTTTGGACCACTGAGCAACAGTCCAGTGCTGCTTCTCTGTAGCCCAGGTCAGGCGCTTCTGCTGCTGTTTCTGGTTCAAAAGTGGGTTCATGCTTCCATCTGCTCAAAAGCTTTATGGAGATGAAGATTTCATTTTTCAGCATGACCTGGCACCTGCTCACAGTGCCAAAACCACTGGTAAATGGTTTACTGACCATGGTATTACTGTGCTCAATTGGCCTGCCAACTCTCCTGACCTGAACCCCTTAGAGAACCTGTGGGATATTGTGAAGAGAAAGCTGAGAGACGCAAGACCCAACACTCTGGATGAGCTTAAGGCCGTTATCGAAGCATCCTGGGCCTCCATAACACCTGAGCAGTGCCACAGGCTGATTGCCTCCATGCCACGCCGCATTGAAGCAGTCATTTCTGCAAAAGGATTCCTGACCAAGTATTGAGTGCATAACTGAACATAATTATTTGAAGGTTGACTTTTTTTGTTTTAAAAACACTTTTCTTTTATTGGTCGGATGAAATATGCTAATTTATTGAGATAGGAATTTTGGGTTTTCATGAGCTGTATGCCAAAATCATCAATATTAAAACAATAAAAGGCTTGAACTACTTCAGTTGTGTGTATTTGAATCTAAAATATATGAAAGTCTAATGTTTATCAGTACATTACAGAAAATAATGAACTTTATCACAGTATGCTAATTTTTTGAGAAGATCCTGTATATATATATATATACATACATATATATATATATACTGTACACTACTTTCTTACTCTGCTACCCTCCTGTGGAAGCAGTTAAAGAGGAACTATGAGGAGATTTTGTTTTACAAAGCAAAAGAAAAGAGAGGGGAGGGTTATAAGTAGAAGAAGAAAAGATAAGCAAAAGAGTAAAGACAAATCCTCTTAACCTGTCAGCATGGTGTAGAAAAACTGCCTTATACAGCATGGTAGGAATCATGTTTACTACTGGCACACAGGGCTAGGGTTTTTTTTTATTCCCTGAGTTGAAGACACACCTGTGTTTCCTTATGTAAATGCTCAAGTTTATCCAGATTGCTTAGGGTCCTGTTTCACACTGAAAACTGGTGCAAAATCACTGCTATTTTGCCACAATTCTATTTGCAATTCTCATTCAGAGAGTGATTCTCGTTCCCTGAATGACAATTGACATCACATGCAGCATGAAAATGGACCACACTGGTTTCCAACTCAGAACTCCCTAAATGAGTCCAACTCAACTTCACATCAATGCAACGAACACGCTGAAACCAGCGCAGGAGATTTGAGCGCAGCCGGCGTCACCATAGGCCATAATAGGAATTACAGCTATTGGAGGCCAGACACAGGGAGTAACTTCAGTGCCGTCAGAAGTCGGAGCTGAAGTTACTTTTAAAACATAATAATTCGGCTTCCAGCAATTGCTGGAAGCCGAATTATTTCATTCCCCACTATCCATGGCGGCCTGGAGGGGGAATAGTATTTAACGCGGCCGGAAACTTGTGCAACAGCAGGATCAGCCATATACCGGCGGTATCCTGTGCCCAAGTCTCCAGCGCCATTATCTCTTGTACACCAATGCAATGTGAAAGTCAAAGTGAATGTTAGTGGACAATATGGGCTGACATTTCCTGCGTGATAACCTTTCCCCTAAAACTCATCTGACTGCTCTCCGAAGTCTGTGCCTAGCTCAAAGCTAGCCATACAGTGTGCAATTATCCGTAGATAAGTTAAACAATCCGCATCTTCCTGATTTTGATCCTTTGCCTGGTCTTTCACATTGCTCCAGTACATTTTGCAGAAAATGTCAGCAAGCATACGGCCTAATATTGAGCACACTACTGCATGCACTAGTTTGGTACTGCTTGATGCCATACAAGCAATGCAACCATCATTTGTGTACCGCTTATGCCTATGTTTTCCCTGTACCCTGTATACTGCTAATGCACACATGCATGCATCCCATGGTAGTGCGCATGCACATGCTTACACATTTGAATCTTTCAGCCTATGGCGTAAAGTGGATAGAGACGCCTTGGTTTCTAATACACTATGACTAGGTTCAGTGGGAAGGGATGTTGCCTCAGCTGGCAGGGCAAGAAAGTTTCAAATATACCTCCTTGGCTACATTTTCCCATCTTCCTCTATTACTGTAAATTTAATTAAAATTAAATCAAACTTTTATCCCCTTGTACCTATTTCTGTTACCAATTACATGTCTATGTTGCTCTAGTTTCTCTCTTTATTATTTAGAATGTATTTCAGTATGTCCGTTTGCCCCATTCTATTTTTGTTTCTCTACTTGTATTGTCAATCTTTTCCATATATTATTTTATATATCTTCCTAAATGTGCAGGAATCTCTGGTAAACATTCTGTATTTGTGGTGAAATCTGCATAGGATTATTGGTAAATTCAGTGTAAATTGATGACTGTATGACTGCCTTTGTTTGAAAATGCAAAGTAAAACAGACTGAACATGTAAAATAATGGCAAAGTGCTTTGCCAAAGCTCAGTAAAAAGCAAAGATAAGGATTTTATTTATTTCTTTTTTATTTCTGATTCCCACAGCTACCACTGCCATGTATCCTGGAATGAGTAATTTAAACATGCTCTGATAGGACATACTGATAAAGCAGCCATCCACCTATGACATAACTGTTATTTGATTTAGCACTAAACCCTGACATTTATGTTAGTAACATGTCAAGCAGCAGCCAAGGCACTGATGCTGAGCATGCCTACATTTTATACATGTACAATGTCTGACAGATGTGTTTAATAGGAATTCCATACTTTGTCTCTAATGTTCTCTGAAAATCCCACATTCTTATCAGATGTGTACAAAGGGGAATCACTTTTTCATTTAACTCTTTCTGTATTGCAGAGAACCTTTAGCAAATGTTTTGTAAATATGAGTATCCTCCTCCCTCCATGATTACAATGCTATTGCAAGAGATTTTGATGTGGCAGTGTAAAAATGATATCTTTCTCTCTCTTCTAATGGTAATGGCACTGGAAACTGATAAAAATCACACAAAAAAGGTTAAAAAAAGTAGGCATGTTATAATCTTTAAGAAGTATCAGCATATTATGCAACAGAGATTAAAAAATAGTAAGAAGTGCAAACTACAAACAATAAGTCAATTGTGACATAAAAAAGTAGAGCCAACCCAACTAAGAACAAGGGACACTCGGGGCCTCCGGCAAGCAAAATTGCCCCCCCCAGGGCCGGTTCTAGTAACAATGGGGCCCAAGGCAAATAAATCTTAAAACTGGGGGTCCCCCTGACAGACACCCTGAAACCGGAAAGCGTCATGAGGGGCCCTATGTTGCAACCAAAATAACCCCCCCTGAGCCGGCTGCTGTCCCTTCCCCTACCCCCCACTTAATTGTGCTCTCTGGGGCCCCTGCAGAGTCTTGGGCAGAGCAGCATATTACCTGTTCTGGCTCTATGCACTCCCAGACTTCATCCTGACCTGGCGCATGTTATTACGTAATATCACGGGTGTGAAGATCATGATGGCCACACTTGTTTTATGACTCTTGTGAGATGGGCCCTAAGACCGTAAAGAGCACCAAGAGAAACACACAAAGTTCCAGTATTTTCAAGTAGCTTACTGATACCGTTCTCACCCTATTTCTGAGAGTGCTATTCCCCACACAATAGCAACTTTACTTGAATGCTCGATCCAATACAGAGGAGGAATCTCTGCATGATACCAAATTCTTTCACAAAATTGGCCCCCTTGTTGGTCACATACGCTGCTTTTTGGTCTTCTGAGTTGCAAGCCACTATCACAACAAATCTGTTTATTAAAGCTCATAACACTTAAAAAAACTGTCCAGGTGCTTATCCCACCTTGAGACTTGCAAAAATATTCAATAAGTGGTACACAACTCCCCAGCTCTTAGCAAGCTTCTCTACCAAATACTCTCCTCTTTGCTGGAGAGAGTGTAACATGATAGGCACCATCTGCCACCTCCTTTGGGACTGTCCTAAGATCCAACCCTTATGGTAATCCATTTCCTTCCTGATATCTTCTCTTATAGGAAGTCATCTAACCTTGTCTCTGGAATTAGCACTATTGTTAAAAGGCTTAGAAACAATTCCCTTTAGTTATAGGAAAACAATTGTCCACATTATTTGCGCCTCACGCCAATCTATATTGCCCAAGGGGTCCACTGGCTCTATACTGAAAATATTGAAAATTGGCCAACAGTGGAAAATCTCTTATCTCACAATTCTGACTTGTCTTCACACCCACCCCCCAACCCCTCTATAGACTGGAGATCCATTCTGGTAAAGCTAACTTGTTGATTACCCATGGTTTATCCACCCACCCACTGCAGTTTTTGTGAAATTAACTCTGCAGGTTAAATCAACAATTTCTGAGTTTACTATAGACCTTTGGAGTATTCATACCCTTACCCCCATCCTCCCCCGACCTCTCCTTCCCCCTTCTCACAATGCTAAGGCAAATTGCAATTACCAAAGCCCCCCACCACATACTGTAAGTTAGCAGGTAGGCTTCGTCTTTGGTAGATACTAATTATTTCATAATCAGACTATTGTTCCAGTCCATGTTGTGTTGTGTTGAATTATATCACTTATTTTACAACCAAACTAATACTTTACTACCTTTGCATAGGTTGATTATTAATTGATTATTAATGCTGTTACATAAGTCTTAGTATTTTGATCGATCCATATCCTTAATAGATTAGTATAATTTTTACTATTCCCATCTTTTGATATCTGTGCATGTAATGATTACCTACAATGTGCATATACAGTACGACTGTCAATTTATTTCTCCTGTATGTCTAATTTCATTTTAATAAAAATGTATTGACAAAAAGGAGTGCCAAGGGGATGCAAGGGAAGGGAGTGTAAGCATTGAGGAGCCCCATCAAAGTTGCACTGGGGGACCCCATGAATTGTAGTTATGCCGCTGCCTGCTAGCATGCAAATTTCAGTACTTCCCTGACCCAGGGAGGTAGTTAAGGCCAGTCAGTTACATCCTCTAGCTATTAGTGAAAAAGGTGGACGCACCGCTACTCTTGTGATGGTAACCGAGCTGGACCTGGGCAACCACCCGACAGGTCAAAGTAGAGAAAAGAAAATTTGGTCCGCTTCAAAGTTATACCAACAGTTTATTTGGGACTTATCCCAGAACAGCCACAAAAACGCTCAGCTAACATGTTTCGGACCTGTAGTGGTCCTTAATCATAGCATAATTATGGCAAACTCGTCACAAGTTTTAAAAGGCATGGCAGGGGGAGTGGCTGGCCCAGATCCACCTGCTAAGGGGTGGAGTTTAGCAAAATATAACCTCCTCTCCCTCCTCATGTTACAAATGAGAAAATAAAATGCAATGTAAGAAACAACGAAATGTAAAAAATAGAAGAAACAATTTACTGTTTACCTCAAAGGAGAACACTGCTTAAAGGATTAATTTGCTGGAAGTACCCCAATACTGCAATCAAAACATACATGATATACATCAGTAATAGTATACAAAGATTGATCTAAGTACAAACCAGGGGGAATATAGTAAAGATACACAATGAGAAAGGTAATGTCCTCAAGGATTTGGGGGGATCAACAAAAAGGGGGGGACAACTAAGTTGTAATTAGTGCCAAGTCCCATCTCGCATTTAGGCCCCGTGGGGCTCTTGTCTCCATACGAAAAATCCAAAGTGCCTCTCTCTTCTTAATCAGGGCCTGTAAGTCCCCCCCTCTCTTGGGCAAGAAGACCCTCTCAATACCCTGAAAGGAAAAAGAGGACATGTCACCTCCATGTACACTTCTAAAGTGTTTGGCTACATTGGAAATGTGAGTAGTGGACCACCCAGCCCCCAAGAAATGTTCTGAAATCCTGGCTCTAAGGGGTCTGGTGGTGCAGCCCACATACTGTAATGAGCATTCCAGACACGTCACCAAATAGATCACATTTTTTGTTCCACAATTAATAAAATGTTTTATAGTGAAGGAAATCCCAGTGGTACATGATCGAATGGTGCGGGTCTGGCCGTGCACAGAGCAATAGTGGCAGGTTGTAACAGCACATCTATATGAACCTTTCACAGACAACCAACTGGAAGTCTGTGGAGCAGAGGTAAAGAGACTGGGTGACAGAAGACTACCTAGAGTCGGGTCCCGACGACTGGCAAACTTGACGCCGTTCTGGAGGAGAGGCCGCAAAGCGTCATCTCCCTCTAAGACCGGGAGATATTTCTTTATAGTCTGAACAACCTTAGTGTATTCAGAACTATAAGTAGTGACGAAAAAGGGACCTCCCCCAGAGGTACGCACAGATGTCTGATCACGTACCAAACTGGTTCGAGGAATGGACCGGGCTCGCTTCTTGCCTCTCTCTATCATCCAGTGTGGGTAACCTCTTTCCAGTAGGCGCCTCCCAACCTCCACAAATTCTTTCTCTAAAGTCTCCGGGTCTGAGCGCAGGAATTTGTCACCTCCCTCAATGACAATGCCTGCAACCTTAAGTTTACACACATGTGGCAGGAAAAAAGTGTTGATTATTTGGATGTCACCCTGGTGGGAGATACGGCTTCCAAATCCATTAAGACACGCACGTATAGAAAATCCTGCGCAGGCAATTCAACTTTGAAAGCGGGCAGTTGTCACCCCGAACATACGATCCGGGCCATTCCGGTGGGCGAATTCATTCGGGCCCGCCGGAATTGCTCAGACCCGGAGATTTTAGAGAAAGAATTTGTGGAGGTTGGGAGGCGCCTACTGGAAAGAGGTTACCCACACTGGATGATAGAGAGAGGCAAGAAGCGAGCCCGGTCCATTCCTCAAACCAGTTTGGTACGCGATCAGACATCTGTGCGTACCTCTGGGGGAGGTCCCTTTTTTGTCACTACTTATAGTTCTGAATACACTAAGGTTGTTCAGACTATAAAGAAATATCTCCCGATCTTAGAGGGAGATGACGCTTTGCGGCCTCTCCTCCAGAATGGCGTCAAGTTTGCCAGTCGTCGGGCCCCGACTCTAGGCAGTCTTCTGTCACCCAGTCTCTTTACCTCTGCTCCACAGACTTCCAGTTGGTTGTCTGTGAAAGGTTCATATAGATGTGCTGTTACAACCTGCCACTATTGCTCTGTGCACGGCCAGACCCGCACCATTCGATCATGTACCACTGGGATTTCCTTCACTATAAAACATTTTATTAATTGTGGAACAAAAAATGTGATCTATTTGGTGACGTGTCTGGCATGCTCATTACAGTATGTGGGCTGCACCACCAGACCCCTTAAAGCCAGGATTTCAGAACATTTCTTGGGGGCTGGGTGGTCCACTACTCACATTTCCAATGTAGCCAAACACTTTAGAAGTGTACATGGAGGTGACATGTCCTCTTTTTCCTTTCAGGGTATTGAGAGGGTCTTCTTGCCCAAGAGAGGGGGGGACTTACAGGCCCTGATTAAGAAGAGAGAGGCACTTTGGATCTTTCGTATGGAGACAAGAGCCCCACGGGGCCTAAATGCGAGATGGGACTTGGCACTAATTACAACTTAGTTGTCCCCCCCTTTTTGTTGATCCCCCCAAATCCTTGAGGACATTACCTTTCTCATTGTGTATCTTTACTATATTCCCCCTGGTTTGTACTTAGATCAATCTTTGTATACTATTACTGATGTATATCATGTATGTTTTGATTGCAGTATTGGGGTACTTCCAGCAAATTAATCCTTTAAGCAGTGTTCTCCTTTGAGGTAAACAGTAAATTGTTTCTTCCATTTTTTACATTTCGTTGTTTCTTACATTGCATTTTATTTTCTCATTTGTAACATGAGGAGGGAGAGGAGGTTGTATTTTGCTCAACTCCACCCCTTAGCAGGTGGATCTGGGCCAACCACTCCCCCTGCCATGCCTTTTAAAACTTGTGACGAGTTTGCCATAATTATGCTATGATTAAGGACCACTACAGGTCCGAAACATGTTAGCTGAGCGTTTTTGTGGCTGTTCTGGGATAAGTCCCAAATAAACTGTTGGTATAACTTTGAAGCGGACCAAATTTTCTTTTCTCTAGCTATTAGTTAGTAAGCTAGCCATCTTACACAAAATTGAGAATATTCTTCAAGATTGGACTGTTGACATTCAAATCCCTTCACAATTTGGGCCCTGGATACATGAAGGACTTGCTGAAACTGGACCACACCTCTCACAACCTCAGACCAGTAGGATCCTTAAATTTGGTCCCTCTCAGAGTGCATTTCAAAACCTTTGGAGCCAGAGCTTTCTGTCATGCTGCCCCTACCCTTTGGAACTCACTACCATGCCCAGTAAAGACAGCCCCATCCCTGGAAGACTGAAAAGTCACCTGTTTAGCCTGACATTTGCGGACTTGTACAATTCTTCCTCTGTACCACCATTCAACTAATTACTGGTCGGAGCCATGCTTAAGCGCTTTGAGTCCTTTGGGAGAAAATCGCTTTACAAATGTTTTTTGTTGATGTTGTTGTAGAGATTCATCTGCTACCTCACAAATAACTTCAGTTCTTAGAGAAACAGAAAAGATAGAACAGCAGACGTCCAATCTGGTAGCCTAGGCCTATCAGATTGGATACAAATTACACATTAGATGTCTGCTGTTTTATTTACAATATCAGAATAATCTGGAACTTGTTTTAAACTGTGTGCAATAAAAGTTATAATTTAGAACATCACTGCTTTGGTTCAACTCTGTCCTGCAAACTCTCATGGTTTTATATCTCTGAGAAATAATTAACCAGTTGCTGGCTAATTAAGTGCAAGCTTCATTGAATTTTCTTTTTCTGAATGATAGGAAAATCTTTTTGCTAATCACTTACTTGTATGACACTTTTTATTAGGTGCATAAGAGATTGACATCTCACAACTCTACTGACCCAAGTCTAAAGAGACTGAACCTGATCACATATTTGATCCAACACAGTGGCGGACAAAGCTAGCTGTGGGCTCCTGTGCAGAATAAATGAAAGGGGCTACATGTAAGTGGCCGCGGTCATAACAGGTGAGTGGATCCAAATAATGTTGATAAAATAAAAGTACATCAACCTAGGTCATATTCTGTAGGCACTATATTACTGGAGCACATATTTTATACTTGTTATAATTGGGCTACAAGCAATTTTCCCTGTGCTTCTCATTAGAGAGAAAAATGCACAGATAGGAGCCTAGAGGATAATCATGTCCTGCTGTGGTGCAGCTGCATGGGCCGCTAAAGGACATGGGACCCCTGTGTGGCTGCACGGCATGCTCGGGCCTATGACCGCCTCTGATCCAACATACGTAGACATTATCAGGAACCCTTCTAATGAATACAAGTGTTTTGATGCTACACTGGATACACATAGAAAAAAAATGAGACCCTGAGCACCAAACATATGGAGATACCCCATCCCCTTTTCAAAGTTGGAATACAGAAACTAGCCTAAAATGACTGTTAACCTACATAAGCATGTCATTGGATCACATGACCATAGTCTTTAATGCACCTGAAGAAGAGTGTTCATGAATCGCATTCACCTGACCACTGCTTTCGGCCAGACTTCAAGTACTGACATTAACTTTGTAAGAAAACAGTGAATAGCATGTGGGAGTGCAGGTGGTGGGCTTCTGTCAGCAGCTACTGGATGGCTGTCAGGTTTGTCAAGAAAATCTGCGGACGGGAGCTTCTCTGCACTTATTTGAAAATACAGACTATGAAAGCAGCAGGAGAATAAGAGCTCATACCCACTACACAAAATTCTCTGTCATTTCGGAATTCTGCAGCTATGAAATAAGATGTTTTTAGTTGACAGCAAACAGGAGTTTATAGCAATGCTTGTTTTGTGCTCCTTAACAGTGGGGCCCTGGATAATTGCCCAATGGTGATGGAGCCCAGTGCCAGCAAAGGCGTCTGCTAATGTGCATTCATGTCTTGCATTTGCAGACTCTTATGCACATTCACCTGCAGGGAACTTTTTCACATAATGCCCAGTGTGGCCACTAGGGATTGAGTTTGCTGTGGTGCATAGGGTGCTAAAGCGGATCCGAGATGAAAAACTAACTATAACATGTAAATTGTCTATATATCTTATCTAAAGTTTAGATAGTTTATACAGCAAATCTAGATGCAAACAGCTTTGATAGAATATGATTATTTCTTCCTGTGATACATTGACAGCAACCATGTTGTTTGTAAACATTACACACAGGCAGGCTTATCTGCATCTTCAGCACTCAGCCTGTGAAAAAAACCTAATCCCCCTCTTCCTCCCTCCTCCCCTCTGCCTCTGAAATCTCTGGCTAGTAATACCTCCCCCTCCTCCTGCCCAGTTTGAGCTCCCGTGAGCCCTTGCTACTGTCTGAAAATGCCAAGGCTCTCTGAAAAACTGTGAGGATTGTTTAGTTTATAGGGAATTAGAGTCTTAAAACAAAAACTAAAAAGTATTTGGCTTGAGGAATGCCCTATAGACCATAGGAAAGGAACACAATTATGCAATGAGTAAAAGTTCATCTCGGATCCTCTTTAAGCGTTTATGTTCGATTCTGCATGGCTTTGCCATTTGACCACACCGTGAAAAAATTCTATCATCACTGTTGCCCAGTTTTTCACCTCCCAGGGAGTAGCCATGAGTCCGGCAGAAGCCTAGAAACAAGAAATCCTCTATGTGCAACTTTTATTAGTATACTGGTTTATATAGACTCTACCCTATATAAACCAGTATACTAATAAAAGTTGCACATAGAGGATTTCTTGTTTCTAGGCTTCTGCCGGACTCATGGCTACTCCCTGGGAGGTGAATGAGAGGAGAATCTTACTGAACGTCCCAATTCTAAGAGCTCTACGCCACCTTCAAAAAATTTAATAAAAAGCAATAACAGCTGACTAACATTTTTTTTAGTAATTTAGTAATAGTTGTTCCCGTAGTTGTCTCATGACAGGTGTATTTTAAAGTGGATCTGAAGGAATTAGCAAATACTATACTCAGCCCCCAGCCTGCTGCTGACAGTGTGTTCTCAAACTGAATCACTTCTCTTCATCTCTGCTGCTCTTGTCAATCCACACAAAATTCTGAGGGAGAATGTCTCACAATACTTTTGTGAAGGTCCGTGGCAAGGGTAGGAGTTTGGATTTGGTCACATGATTGATCTGTGAAAAGCAAGAAAGAAAAAGTGAAAAGTGTGTTCATCATAGAATTTGCAAAATACCTTTGTATGCGCGAAACTGGTAAATGAGAATTGTATAATTCCTGAAGAGTTGCATTAAGATAGGCTTTTTGTTGACTTCTTCATTGTACAAAGGAAATAGCAAGACAATCAAATGATAGGGGAATAATTCTGTAGTCAGGCCTCTGAGACAAATCAGTTAATTTAGGTGAGGACCACGCCTGATAATTTGGGTGCCACCATAGGTTATTGCTGCGGCGGTAATTTGGACATGGGATAATTAGCAGCTATGACAGGCCCCAGAGTTCCACTATACTATAGCAGAACTCTGACTTTGCAAGTTAGCTGTGGAAGCCTTAGCCGGGAGCATATTTAGGGTGCCAGGTTAATTACGGCTATAGCGGGTGCCACAGTGCTGCTATACTATAGTGGAACTCTGTCTTATAGCACCGAATATTCATGTTGGGAATAGGTGGGGAAGGGTTAGTTTTAGGCATAGGTAGGGATGGTGTTCAGTGTAGATGGAGGTTAGTGTTAGGCATAGGTAGTACTCTCATGTGAGAGTTAGGTTAGGGTTAAGTCTTAGTAGAATAACAGTAAATTTACCAATATTCTGCTAACCAATAAACTCACAACCATCACTGCTAGGCCTCATGATCATTAATTAACCAGTGGCAAGTCAATCATTATAAAAGGAAGCTATTAAAGAAGGAAGTGGGTTGACAAGAAGTAAGAGAGGACAAGGAATACAAGTTCTTCTGTACACAGAAAGTATTTTTAACCAAAGTGAGGGCTACTCTAGACTCCTGTACCAGTTTTTACCATAAGCCAGAGATTTCTTTTAAATGTTATTAAAGCAACAATAATCGTAATAACAATGTAAAATGAAAAGTGTTATGTTGTTAGAACTACTGTTACATCTCACCTTTATAATTAGCAGTGTGGCTTCATGTTGCATAGACTTGGCATTGTTATATATTTCAGATCATTATAACTAGAACTCGTCCTTAGTGTTAAACTGCTCCTATATCTGTTAATACTTTTAAATATGCAAAGTGTGTTATTTCAGTAGGCTTTTGACACTGATTTTTCTAGTTGTGTGAAATTGTTCTCTAACACGTTTGATAATAATATGCTTTTCACTAATACAAAAAAAGTAAGAAAAATATATTTAGTATACAGATGAAATAAAATCTTCTCATCTTGAATAGCCGAGAGAAACTCAGACTGATTTTAATCAAGCCTGTCTCGTTTTCCTTCATCCCCTCCTCATCTCTCATCGAGTGATCATCATCATCTTTCTTGTAGCACTCTGCAGTGACTGATCAATTCATGTAACGCTGGTGAATCTTGGACAGTTTAGGAAAAACAGAATATGTAAAGATGTGTTCTGTAATGACTGTGAAAGTCTGACTCGTATTTGGCCTTTCTTGTTAAAAAAGGGAAACAATTGTCATTTAAGAGCAATACTTTTGAGGAAATGTAATAAAGTAATACAAAAATACTATTGATGTGCAAACTGCAGGGCCCGTAGCAACCAGATCTCAGTTCACTGCGGGCAAATACAATAAAAATACCTTTTCATTTGTGGCCATGGGAAATAGTCTATGAGCTCCCCTTCTTGCCCCATTAATACATACACATACGGACAAAACAACAAACAATATTTGCTGATATGGCATATTTTTGACAAACACATTGACGGCCTCAGGCATGAGAAAACACATTTTCAAGAAAGTACTCATTTTTGCAAATGTGTACAGTATATGTGCATCTTTTATCATTATTATATTTTGTGTATTTATGTAGCACCGACGTCTTTTGTTGCCCTGTACATAGTACAAAACAAATATTGGTGATCATAGGTACATGATGAGAAATTCAAAATCAGGACATCCAACAATACGCTTACAAATGCATCCATAGTTGATGTGTGATTTGAGTCATCACCAGTATAGAGTTTCAATATGATAAAGTACAGCAAAAACAAGAAACGCTAGGGGAGGTCTTTTGAAAATCAGAAGCAGATGCAAATTTTGATGCAAAAAGACAAGCTTATTTTTAAACATAACCCTGAGGCAATAATATTACTTTTGGGACACAAAAAAAGTGTGTCAGGAATGGTGCCCAAGGCCAATATGCCATTTTATCCCATTATCCTCCCTCTCCAAATAGTGAAAAAAAATAATGAATAAAGGTTTTTCAGTTTAAAAGGTTAGACATGTGTGTTCCCTTTTATTAATCTGGTTTCTTTCTAGTGCTGGGCTATGTTTTACTTTATATTTTGCCTCTTATGCCCGTGTTTGTTATGTGTCTGTGGCCCCTTTATAAAGTAGACAAATTAGTATCTACATCACTAATGCACCTTATGTATACAGTATATCGAAATAACAAAGTGTCTAGTTTGAACTGTTGCTCATATTGCTGTCTTTCCACATTTTTATCTCCTCCTTACTTTTTCATAGTTGTGTGTGCCTCCTCTCTTTGTTTTTCATGGCTCTGTGTGGTACTTAATGGGTTAGACTGGGATTCTTAATAGTCAGTCTGGGATTGATGCCACCCCTTGCACTCCCACCGGAATTACATTTTGACTGGCTGTAAGCAGTAAATTATTTGCAGTTTTCTATGTTGGGTGCAGGACAAATGGTCTGTACCTAGGTATATTTCCAGCCAAGGAATCAGGATTACTATTGTCTTACCAGGGCACCTGGGGTAACTATTTCTCTTATGTGAGCCTGCTTGAACAGTTAATATTCTACTGTCTAGTACAGCATCCCCAGTGGCTGTGCACATGTGCATGGCTTCTCATCCGCCTAATATTGAGGCAAGCAGCCATGTGCCCATCTAAACAATGACTTGTAGCCCCACTTTATTGGTCCCTTCCTGAATAAAAGAATACCACATTCAATGCCTCATTGCCCATGTTAGTGGTTAGTTGTTAGTGCTATGGCTGTGGCATGTGATCCTTCACATTCTTGAATTGATTTTCCTCTCACAGCCATATCAAAGGCATTTGGCTAGAGTTTAAAGGACCGTAACTGTCTTAATAGTATCAGTAACTGTTGTCACGGGAACAGCAATCTTCTTTGAGATGGTCTCATAGCCTTTACCTATGTCAGTGCAAAGCACCTTGATTATAGAACTCTTCATACTCTTTACATTGTACCAAATCTACTAGAGTGTTCTCCATTTCCAATATAATGCCACCATTACAATGTTCTTTATAATAATTCCTGATTTTTTAAAAATCATATAGTATGTCATGCCATGGAAAGAGAAATCTATGTGTCAGAAAACATAACGCAATGTTTTATTCTCTAGTCCAGAAGTAATCATGTTAGTAGATTTCTTCTGAAAAAGGCTAGTAGTAAGATGTAAAACAAGATGGGGCAGCAGAGTTACATAGTGGTTAGCACTCTTGCCTTGCAGCGCTGGGTCCCTGGTTTGAATCCTAGCCAGGTCAACCTCTGCAAGCAGTTTGTATGGTTTCCTTGTGTCTGCTTGGGTTTCCTCCGGGCACTCCAATTTCCTCCCACATCCCAAAAACGTACAGATAAATTAATTGGCTTTCCCCTAAATTGGCCCTAGACTATGATACATGCACTACACAATACATATATAGACATATGACTATGATAGGGACTAGATTGTGAGCCCTTCTGAGGGATAGTTAGTGACAAGACAATATACTCTGTACAGCGCAGTGTAACATGTCGGCACTATATAAATACTTCAATAAATAAATGAGGACAGTCTAGTGCAGTGTTGCTTATGAAATAGTTTTGCATCGAAAATGCTAGGCCAAAGAAGAAAAACGACGGGCAGGGGGGCAGGGCCTGGTGGAAGCAGCGGGGAGGGGGGCTACCAAGTCATGTTTGCCTGCCTCGCCCCTCCGCTCGACTGGGCTGTCGGTGGGGGCAGCTGCGTTGGTTGGCGTGGATGGCGGATTGGGTGGACAAATAGCGGCCACTGATTATTGGGAGAAAACAAATCCTGAGGAAGCTGGAAGTCTGGCGAAACTGGTCAAGGACGCTCCTCCACCATGCGTCCTGGGATCAACGCCTTTCTCCTCCTGTACCGCCATCACCTCCACTGCTGCCAGTGGAACTGAATGTGCCCCTTTTGGGCAACACGTGCACCACTACCATATTCACAACAGATGCCTGACTACCTCAGTTGTGCTTTACATGGTGCAGTCTATTACACATGCCGGTCATATCAGCATTTGCATAGATGATTTGCATGACATTTGGAGGCTGCTGACTGTCTTGCTTAGCATAAAAAATATACATTAAAGTGAACTGAAAATGGCTTGTCAATATCACTTTTCTTTGCTTGCTTCGCATGTAATGCACGCTGAAGTAAACTGCACACTGTTTGATAACATCGATATGAGAGCCTGGATTAATTGAACGGTGAACTTTATTGCTGTGTTGCAAGGATGTTTATAAGCATCTGCTGGAATTCCATATGCACTTATACCATGGCTTACTTCTTTAGTGTTGATTACCCTGATTTAATGCTTTCTGAAGGCATTGTTGCTGGATTACTGAATTGGCAGTGGTGGCCACTAATTGTCATTTCAGCTTACAGTTTGGTCTGCTTTGCTTGCCTACTAATATTTGACACCTGCTGCTCATTAGAGATGGCCCGAACGGTTCGCCGGCGCATGGTTCCCGGCGAACTTCCGTGGTTCGCGATTGCGGAGAACTGTGAACTTTTCTGGAAGTTCGGTTTGCCCCCATAGTGCATCAGGAGGGTCAACTTTGATCCTCTACATCACAGTCAGCAGGCACATTGTAGCCAATTAGGCTACACTCCCTCCTGGAACCCTACCCCCCTTATAAAAGGCAGGCAACGTCAGGCTTTTCACTCACTCGTGCACCTGCAGTAATTAGTGAAGGGATAGCTGCTGCAGACTCTCATAGGGAAAGCTTAGTTAGGCTCTTGTAGGCTTGTTAGCTTGCTCTTGGCTGATTCTTATTGCTAAAAAAGCACCCCACAACAGCTCCTTTGAGAGCTAATCTTGTTCTTGTGATCTATTTTTTTTCTGTGTGTCCCACTGACACTTGTGTTTCATAGACAGCCTTGCTAATTCCTACTGTGTGTGCCACTGCCAGACCCAGCACATTCAGTGACTACTACCTGTGTGTGTGTGACAGGTGCACATTGTAATACCCACTGCATATACCTACCTGTTGTTCACTGTGCACCTATCCACCTACGTGAGTGCACGCAGTGTCACTGTGCCTGTCCGGTACCTGTCTGTGTGTGACAGGTGCACATTGTAATACCCATCACTGCATATACTTACCTGACAGTCACTGTTGTTCTATCATTGAGCTACCACAGCCCGGCGACCATATGGGCTTAAAAACCGCCACGGCCTGCGCACCAGTCCAGCACGGCCGTCACAACACAAACAGCTGTTTGCGGTGCGTTACACAGTGAGTTTGGTATGTCAGTGTGAAGCAGTACTCTAATTACACTCCCTGTTTGATGTATACACATGCAAGATGCTTTAATGCACTGGCCTTGAAAACCGCCATGGCCTGCACTCTGGCCATGGCGCGCACCAGTCCAGCAAGGCCGTCACTACACAAACAGCTGTTTGCGGTGCATTACACAGTGAGTTTGGTGTGTCAGTGTGAAGCAGAACTCTAATTACACTCCCTGATTGATGTATACACATGCAAGATGTTTGAAAGCACATTAGGCCTCCAATTTAGCATGCAATGTGATTTCTGCCCTTAAAACACTGCTTTGCATCAAATCCAGATTTTTCCCCGGGACTTTTGGCATCTATCCCACTCATCCATGCTCCCCTCCAGGTGTTAGACACCTTGAAACATCTTTTCCATCACTTTTGTGGCCAGCATAAATGTTTCTAGTTTTTAATATTCGCCTTCCCATTGAAGTCTATTGCGGTTTGCGGAAGTTCCCGCTAACTGAACTTTTGCGGAAGTTCGTGAACCGAAAATCGGAGGTTCGGGCCATCTCTACTGCTCATCTTGCTCTACCGATGTTAACTATTACATTTTCCACCAATCTTGTGTGACATTATTTATCTACAAATTGGACTTGGTTTAGCTATATAAGCATTGGAGTATTTCATGCTTTATTATATGAGCTCATTGTACAGAGGTGTACACCTTTAGGCAGCAGTGAATATAGGCTGTGGGAGGTTTGGGATGGGGGTGGTTCTGTTGCCCGGGAACATGTTTTAGGATGTTTTACCATTATATTATTGGATTAATAAAGATTTTTTTATACTTTCAAGTAAATAGCTGTATTTGTGATCAATCGGGCCACACCCATCTACACCTTTATCTCACAGCTTTTGTTCAAAGAGGATTGTTCTTTCTGCTGCGAAACAAGAAAATCGATATTTTTACCATAAAAATTTATGAAAAAGGCAAAAAAATATCACCAACTTATTATAAAGTGATTTTCAATGGCATTTTCGCTTGAAAGTCCAATTTTACATTATTTTTGGGAAAATTGATGTGAAAAGAATATAAAGAGGTTCTGAAAGAGATCCACCACTGACATCGGCGGTTATAGGTAATATTTCAGCAAAAACTGAATCTATTGCATTGTGAATGAAATGAGGAAATGGACAAATAAGAAAGTGAACATATTTTTAACTACTAGTATACTGTAGAACAAATGAGCCACTTGGCGCTCAGGTTAAGTTCTTAGGGGGGGGCCTTGATTAGCATCTGCAGCCTAAATGGCAAAGTCTTCACTTCAAAAAACCCCTGTATAGTGGCACACAATTCAAGCTAAGAGATGTGCAGCTTGTTTAATTAGCGCAGAAAACAACTGATGAATACATGGTACATAGAGGCTGACCGGGCACTTGTCTCTTCAAATGCTTTATTTTGTCTTCCAGCCAAAAGTGAAACAATGACATATGTCACATATGGATGCATCAAACCTGAATTGATGAAGGTGTCGAGGTGTTCAAGGTTTGGGTGACCAGGGAGTAAGTGAATGCACAACAGCCGTTTCACGCCGAACTGGCGCTTGCTCACGTGCTTCTGTCATTAGAAGATGTCCTTCTGAGGAGTAGGACAGAAGCACGTGAGCAAGCACCAGTTCGGCGGGAAACGGCTGGTAATCCCGGAAATTTCCACCGACTTTAACATCGGTTTTCTCATTTTTTCAAAAACTATAAAGTCTTTTTGAAAACTTTTTTTGCATCTTGTTCACAAGATCCAGTTTAATAAACCTTGAAAATTTGGTGTTTCTAGGACTTATGGAGGCTTTGCTATTAACCACTAAAGTCGGCAGATTTTTACTGTAATGTAAAGTGCTGAAAAGCTGCATTTTCCGATATGCGGTAATTTTAAGCCAATCAGAAGACGCAGAATGAATAAACCATTCAGAGAATGGGTATTTAGGTGTAAATTTCCGCATTCTCTGATTGGCTTATTCATTCTGCGTCTTCCACTGAATCGGAAATTGGCATTTCCGACCATCCCTAGTGACAAGACTGTATACTCTGTACAGCGCTGCAGAATTTGTCTGTGCTATATAAATACTAAATAATAATAGATGTGCACATTAATGTAAAACGTAATATACTTTGATATGTCCCAACACATTGCATAGCATGTGTGGTGTGTCAGAACTGACAGCACTGTACATAGCGTGAACATGCCCTGATAGCTGAACACTCTGTATATGATATTGATGATCTAGCACAGAGGCATCATGCACACTATTGTGCAGATTCCCTGGGGACAATTGCCAGGGTTGCGGTACTAGTGAGCTCACTCTTATTGCTCCTGAGCCTAACCGCATGTATACACGATGGTCCCAAAAACATACAGATACGTTTTTTGGCTTCCCCCTAAAAATTGGCCCTAGAATACAATACATAACTACACGATATAGACATATGATAGGGATTAGATTGTGAGCTCCTCTGAGGGACAGACAATATACTCTGTACAGCACTGCGGAAGATGTTGTTGCTATATAATTACTAAATAATAATAATAATAATAATAATAATAATACATGCCATCTCTTGGTCTCCTTCCCCTATCCACAGTGATTAGACAACAGGGGAGGAAGATACTAGTAGATGCCATAAACCACAGTGGATAAACCTGCTGTCCAAGGCAGGAGCAAGTCTTAGAATGCAGCATCACCAGGATATGTGAGTGTGCAGGTATCTTCTTCAGGCCAAAGAGTTTACAGGGACCACTAGGACTACTACTGTAGAAATGCTATATAATCTTTTTATTTGGGATTCATGCTGTCTTATTATGATGTTTGTATGTTACAGTGCCTAATTTTATTATTTCAGGGTCATGCTGCCTAATTATGTTATTTGGGGGGGTAATGTTGCCTAATTATTTTATGTGGGGATCATGGTGCCCATTTATGCTATTTGGGGGTCATGGTGCCTTAATATGTAAATGGGGATCATATAGCCAAATTATGTCATTTCGGGTCAGGCTGATAAATTATGTTATATGAAGGACATGCTGCCAAATGGTTGCTATTACAGTAACCAATATTTACTTCCAATCAAATTGTCTGATATCTGAAACTAAATTCTTCTGCTGCTGTTCATGCATATGTCATATGACATATGCACATGTGCCATATGTCAAGAATTAAAACCCATTATGAACTTGTTAGAAACGCCGTTGTGCATGTAGGTACATTGCTTTGCGGTTCCCAACTGATTGATTACAATCAGGAAACACTTAATTGGTTGTAAAGCTGGCCACACCTTGCCCAATTATGTTATATGTGGGGGGGGGGGGGTACTTTGTCTAACTATGTTATTTAGAATGAGGCCTCTGTGTGCATGCTACTGTAATTGGTGTAAATTTAGCATTGTTTGACCTATTTTGTTACTACAATTGCCACTAAATGTGTTGATTTGTAAGTTAGGTGCAACTGTAATAAAAAGTCAAGGGAGATTGGGCACTAATAGTCAGTTCATGTTTGCAATCTATTACCAAGCTTAATTGACTTAACAGCAGCTGTATCACCTATAGGTCGAGGCAAGTGCCACCCCTCTCTAATCTTTTTTTTCTAAATGGCAAATTTGTTAATCGACATTGCATTGTTCATCGACATTGCATAAGATTATGACTCTTAGTTATTTATTAGGATAGATAGGGAGAAGCTCAAATTTTGACTAGTTAATTTTACATTAAATGTTGCATCTTCATCTGATTTAAACTTTATGAAAAAAAACAGTATAATGGAATTTGAAAATGTGTCATCCCATGCCCATTGACTGCAATGCATTTGGGAAATTTATATATTTACCATATATATATATATATATATATATATATATATATATATATATATATATATATAACACATTTCACACAAATAAGTATATATATATATATATATATATATATATATATATATATATATATATATATATATAACACATTTCACACAAATAAGTATATATATATATATATATATATATATATATATATATATATATATATATATATATATATATATATATATATATATATATATACTTATTTGTGTGAAATATGTTTACTCAGGCCCGAAAACTGCATTGCATGATGAAAATATGTTTTCTTGTGCACATATATTTTTAGGGAATGTTCTTATTTGTGCAGAAATAAAATTTTAACAAAAATGATGGCAAAAATAAAATGTCCGTTTTCGCCCATCACTAAGAATATCTCCTACATTATCCTGATTTTCTTTTATTGCTATTTTTAGGCCACATTTTTATAAGTATTTTCAATTTAAGAAGTACAATTAATTTTTCTTATTGATTGTAACATTTGAAAAATCTGAACAATTTATCACACATGTTTTACATTTTTACCCAATTATGAAAAAAAAAGTATTGAAAACTCTGAAAATGTGCTTGGGTCTATTAACCAAGAAATTCATGTGCTATCCCTACACCATTCGATGTTACGAAAAATTGGACAAAAATGCCATTTTTATTGGAAAAAACTGGAAATTCAACCAGTTTTCCTGGTCTAATAAAAACAGCTTTCAACTTTTTTGCACAACCGATTGTTTTACTGAATTGCTATAAAATCGGATCTATTTATTGCATCATGTGTGGTCACCTTTATATGTGCAGTCTTACATAAAATCAACAAATATATCTGCATGCACATTTCAAAGTAATTTAGATCATACGTTTAGTAATAATGATTAACAGGCTCAGATTTTCACATACGTAGCCTATTTATTGTTTTCCATATCTTTGTTTGTCTTTCCTTCTTACTGGGAATATGGAGATTTTATTGTGCTCCTGAGTCCCAAAAGTAATTGTACTGTATTTATGCTTGTATAATTTTGATAACCACTAGCACAATAATTACGATATGTGAAATTTATGGGCTCTTTAGAAACATCTTAGGTGGTCTTTAACAAACATTAAGTCTGTATTAAGGGTTTTATTGGGGTATGCGGAAAACTGAAAACAGGCTGGGACATCCGGGGTGCACACAGGGAATTGGACCTAAGTTAAATGTTATTTATCACTATTATCTCTGGTGTATCCACAACATGTAATCTAGCAAAATGTGTGTACAGGCAAATGTGAACAGACAACTTATGATAGATGCAGATTTTAAAATATACATTACGGATATGGGAACATCCCTACAGTGCTGACATACAACAGACATAACCAGTAGTAAAAAATGATTTTGTTTCTTTAACACTGAAAAATAGCAGATTAACTATGAAGCCTCCACCAGCATGACTAATGGACTAATGGACGTGTGTGTGTGCGTGCGTGCGTGCGTGCGTGCGTGCGTGCGTGTGTGTGTGTGTGTGTGTGTGTGTCAGAGAGAGAGAGAGAGAGAAATAGTTGAAGCGCAAGCATTTCTAATTTAATACGTTTTTATTAGTTTTGTACATATGAAATTGTAAGGCTTGGTGGTGTATTCTCCACAGTCAGCATGCAACGCATGAGCTGACGTGGAGGAGGTACACACACTAGCACAAAGAAACAGGCTATCCCTAGTATAGTGGAGGGGAGGACTGACTCCAATAGGAGATTGTGGCGCACAGAGCCGGTGCAGATCTGACAGCCACAAACAATGCTTTCGTTATAACGTCTCAGCGCAAAGTAGCGCTGAGCGCATAAACCAGAACTGAGGAGATCAGGACAGGTAGACAGAATGAACGCTTGCTAGCTAGCGGCTACTTAGCGACAGCAAGCGTCCAAAACCAGACAGACTGGAATGAGGCAGCCAATGCGTTGCGGCGATGGCGTGCCTCACAAAGACAGGACAGGATAGTCAGGAAATAGCAGGATCGAGATAGATGAACGTAACACAGATAAATATACAATAAGTATGTTTTCCTAGCGTATTACAATTACAGCTATCAATGAAACTATTTGTAACGTCTGACTAACATATGTATATATCGGCAATGAACCGATATATGACATAAGCAGGAACGCTGACTAGGACTGGAGTAATACAGGGAACAGGACTCAGAAGGATTCGCTATCTCTTCGCAGAGATGAACGCAATCCACAAACAGTAACAGAACAGGATTCAGAAGGATTCGTTATCTCTTCGCAGAGATGAACGCAATCCACAAACAGGACCAGGAACAGGATAACTAGCTCAGCACGGGTGCTCACGGTACGCGCAAACTACCAAAACGTGCTGGAAAACTGACTAACTAAACACAGGAAATAAACAGTTTGTGTACGTATATATCAGCGACACTGATGTATCAACGTAACACGAATACAAGGAAAATAATAAACGTGCTGGTATGCATATATATTGGCAATGAACCAATATATGATGCAAAACCAGCAAAGTATCTTTAGAACAAGAAACACGATCGGGGGCTGAAGCGACAGCAAGACGGGCTTAACTGAAGCTATGAAAACCCAAGGAAACCCTGCAGGAAGCAGATCTTTATACTGAGGTCATCCAATGGGAGCAGACATGCAGATTCCCACACAGGTGAATGATAATCAGTCACAAGCTGACAGCAGGGAAAGACAGACAAAGCTATGCAGCTTGCATGGAAATAGATCAGAACTGCCTGAGCTGCAGCACTACTACTTCCAGCAACAGCTGCTGCAGCAGCGATCATCACAGTACCCCCGCCCTTAAAAGCGGATTCCAGACGCTTTTCAAAACTGAAATTCCCAACAAAACAGTCCGACTGATAATTCATGATGACCGGGACAGCCCGGCAAGACCGAATTCCAGAATCAGTCCCCACAAGACTGGACCCATCAGAACCAGAACCTACAGAACCATGCCCATCAGTACTACAAGCCCCAATGTGACACCCATCAGAACCATGATTTCCAGAAGAAAGCCCTCCGAAATTCCCTGAGCGATACCCACCACCTTCCAGGAACCGTTCAGAAACGCCAAAGCCTTTGCAATGCCCACCGGTACTGTCTTTACCAACACAAAACCCACTGTTGAACCAGTCCAAGGCACCAGGACAAGTTTTCTCAGAGACCTCCCAGAACACCTTGAAGCTCCAAAGAGATCCCCATAGGTCAGAATGCCCCTTAGGCTCACATGGAGAACTATCAAGAACCCCTATGGAACCTAGGGCAATTCCCGAGTCAGGGCCACAAGGACAAACATCAATATCAGGGCTTTCAGGGACCAGAACCATCTCTGGGCATGCAGGCAGACTGGCAACATCAGAACGTGTTCCCACTAAGGAAGCATCAGAGCACGCTAACACCTTAGACACACTTGGGCATTCTGGCACACAAAGAACATCTGGGCACACCGGCACAAGAGAAACCTCTGGGCATGTCAAGGAACTGTGAGCCTCAGGGTCAGCCAAGACAGGACCAAAACCAGGACTGGCCAAAAAAAAATCATCATGACTAAACTTCGCAACTACTGGACTTTTACACGAGAATGCTGGATCAGACTTAGATGTCGCTGATTCCAGCAAAGTCAGTAACAAATCAGATTCAGGGGCACTAACAAGACAGGACAAATCTTCTGATGTATGCACTGAACCAGATAGGGACTCCACAACTACCTCTGGACTGGACAGAGACTCATTTAATACACTGGATTGGAGCTCATGAGGCGCTGCAGAACAAGTCAGTATTGCAGCAGCCCCCACTGGACTAGGCAAAACTGAGGAATTCCCTGGACAGGAAGGGGACTCTGGAACCTCTGCCACAGCGGCCAGAGAACCAGAATCTTTCAGGATACAGGGCTGGGTTTCAGGAACACTCATCAGACCGGACTGAAATTCTGAGATTTCTATTATTTTGACCAGAGAATCAGAATTATCCATGTTACAGGGCAAGACTTCTGAAACATTCAGAGGACAGGGCTGGAGTTCCTCGGCTGTTACAACACTGGAGAGGGACTCAACATTGGTTAAATCAGACTGTGTACAGGGCAAGGTATCTAACACAATTGCTGACGAGGACAATATTTCAATGGCTTCTGCTTTGCTGGGCAGAAATTCACCAAGTTTTATTAGAGCAGACTGTAATACCAAAACAGCTGCTAGACAAGTGAATATTACTGCAACACCAACTGAGGTAAGCAGTGCCTCAGACCCTTCTGCTAGAGGGTTTGAAATATCCAAAGTACTGGGTGAAGCATAAGACTCTGTGACCACAGCTTCACTGGACAGGATCACTGAACAGTCCATATTGCAGGGCAAAATCATGGAAGCACCTGCTGGACAGCATAATGATTCTGTGACCTGAGTTTCATTGGAGAGATCTACTGCACAATTCATGGTACAGGGCAAATTTATTGGAACATTTTCTGAACAAGGTAATAATTCTGCGATTTCAGGTTCACAGAGCAGATGCTCTGAGCTATTCACGAACCTAGAGCGAGGTGTAGAAACAGGAAAATCAAGACACAATGTTTGCGCATCTGAATCACCATTCAATTGTAAAATTGGAAAATTCAGATGCTGGGGTTCTGAGGTTTCTGGACAGGATTGCTGGGACTCGGAAACTGATGTAGTGCATCTATTGGCATCTGCTGGATCAGACAGGAGTTGAACTTTATTAACACGGGTAATTTCTGCAGAAGTGTTTGCAGAGACAGGCATGATTTTTCTGGTGTCTGTTTCACTGAACAAAGACTCATGAGTACTGGCTAGGCTGGACTCAGAAGTCAGCAGGACCTCTGGATTCTCTGCTGAGAAATTTGTGCAGGGCAAAGTTAAGAAAGTATCAGTGGCTTCTGTTTTACTGGGAAGTAACACTGAGTTATCCATGGTACAGGGTGGAGTTACAGGAACATTCACAAGACATGGCAGGGACTCAGTAACTGGAGAAGTGGGACAGTCTCCAATTGACAGTGTGTCTTCCCTGGTATCAACTGATTGAATCGCATAAAAATCATCCAAAATCATTTTCCACACATCGATCAATGGAGCCACAAAGTCATACCCACACACACCAGTTTTTATTAGGTTATAGGCAGACTTAATGCATGCATTCAATACTAATTCACTTTTTGCACTGTAAAATTGACAAAATGAACTTGAATCATTCTTCCATTCATTGACCAGAGCTTCCATCTCTCCTTTCTCAAATGGAGGATTCCAAGCATACTTAACAGGCAGATCACAGTTTGCAGATATGATTGTGGCAGGGACATATATTGGGTTAATTAGCAGGTGATTGGCAGATTCCTTATTCTTAAGAATCTCTAATACCTGTAGCAAGTGTTGAACTGTAGTGTATGCAAACTTTCCTTGCTTCACAAATAAGTTGATTTGTTCAATACTCTGTAATATCTCCTCATAATCATACTCAGATAATTCTTTTAAACAAAAATCTTTATTTTCCCTAGCCAGTGATGAAAGTTCATTAATAGTTTCATAAGTCCATTTAACTCCCCTGAAAGACAATTGCATTTCATTATCTGTTAATGGCAGAATCTCATTATAGGTCTCAGTCGCTAAGGATAATGACTCTGCAGATCGGACACGTTTCTTAGAACGTTTGCGTTTTGCCTTAGACCCTGCTGTTTTCCCTGCTGTTTTTGGTGATTTATTCAAGGCTGCAGGAAAATTATCAGGAACACTCTCTGCTTGCTGATCATTTTTGCAAACAATTGAAGGAGCAGCTGATTGGCCTGCTGCCAGGAGTTCATTTAGAGGAAAAGGCAATGGATCTATGCGCAACCAGTTATGGATCACAAACGCTAGAAATTCCAGCGGTCTCTCATTCAAATCGGAATGATTGAGAACATCACATGCCCACTGAAGCAATTGCCCTTTAAACAAAATATAAACTAGCTGGAGTGCCCAGGTTGAAACAGGAGTCGCTTGGAGATCGGGATTGGCCAGGAACCTGGCACATTCAGAGAAAAACTCATTTTCTGTTTCAGGGTTAAGTTCTTCAAATTTCTTAAAAGAACAGGAACCATAATTAACTGTGTCATACTTTCTGGGAATCCCCCCCACAATGGGGATTGGTAAAGGGGTTTTCATAATGTAAGGCTTGGTGGTGTATTCTCCACAGTCAGCATGCAACGCATGAGCTGACGTGGAGGAGGTACACACACTAGCACAAAGAAACAGGCTATCCCTAGTATAGTGGAGGGGAGGACTGACTCCAATAGGAGATTGTGGCGCACAGAGCCGGTGCAGATCTGACAGCCACAAACAATGCTTTCGTTATAACGTCTCAGCGCAAAGTAGCGCTGAGCGCATAAACCAGAACTGAGGAGATCAGGACAGGTAGACAGAATGAACGCTTGCTAGCTAGCGGCTACTTAGCGACAGCAAGCGTCCAAAACCAGACAGACTGGAATGAGGCAGCCAATGCGTTGCGGCGATGGCGTGCCTCACAAAGACAGGACAGGATAGTCAGGAAATAGCAGGATCGAGATAGATGAACGTAACACAGATAAATATACAATAAGTATGTTTTCCTAGCGTATTACAATTACAGCTATCAATGAAACTATTTGTAACGTCTGACTAACATATGTATATATCGGCAATGAACCGATATATGACATAAGCAGGAACGCTGACTAGGACTGGAGTAATACAGGGAACAGGACTCAGAAGGATTCGCTATCTCTTCGCAGAGATGAACGCAATCCACAAACAGTAACAGAACAGGATTCAGAAGGATTCGTTATCTCTTCGCAGAGATGAACGCAATCCACAAACAGGACCAGGAACAGGATAACTAGCTCAGCACGGGTGCTCACGGTACGCGCAAACTACCAAAACGTGCTGGAAAACTGACTAACTGAACACAGGAAATAAACAGTTCATGTACGTATATATCAGCGACACTGATGTATCAACGTAACACGAATACAAGGAAAATAATAAACGTGCTGGTATGCATATATATTGGCAATGAACCAATATATGATGCAAAACCAGCAAAGTATCTTTAGAACAAGAAACACGATCGGGGGCTGAAGCGACAGCAAGACGGGCTTAACTGAAGCTATGAAAACCCAAGGAAACCCTGCAGGAAGCAGATCTTTATACTGAGGTCATCCAATGGGAGCAGACATGCAGATTCCCACACAGGTGAATGATAATCAGTCACAAGCTGACAGCAGGGAAAGACAGACAAAGCTATGCAGCTTGCATGGAAATAGATCAGAACTGCCTGAGCTGCAGCACTACTACTTCCAGCAACAGCTGCTGCAGCAGCGATCATCACAGAAATATAGAAGGCTACAAATCATTCAACTTTAGCACAAGCATTTTATTATTTATTTCTAGAGATGACTGGAACCTCCGATTTTAGGTTTGCGAACCTCGAAAGCGAAATTCTGCAAAAGTTCGGATTTGTGTGAACTTCGCGAACTGCAATAGACTTCAATGGGAAGGCGAACTTTGAAAACTACAAACATTTAGGCTGGCCACAAGAGTGGGATACATGACAAAGTCCCGGGGAAAAATCAGGATTTGATGCACAGCAGCGTTTTAAGGGCAGAAATCGCATTGCATGCTAAATTGGGGGCCTAAAGTGATTTAAAACATCTTGTATGTGTATACATCAATCAGGTAGTGTAATTAGTGTACTGTTTCACACTGACAGACCAAACTCACTGTGTAACACACCGCAAACAGGTGTTTGTGTTGTGACTGCCGTGCTAGACTGGTGCGCGCCATGGCGAGAGTGCAGGCCATAGCGGTTTTCAAGCCCATATGGTCGCCGGGCTGAGGTAGCTCAATGATAGAACAACAGTGACTGTCCAGCTGATCGAATTTGGTCTGTCCACAATGAAGCAACGACCTTATTATCTTGGGCGTGCCCCCCCCACTCATATAGCCGGCGGTCATTGCTTCATTGTGATACGCAAGCCCCTTCACCGCGGCAAGGTAAAGATCACGAAGCCTGCCTTTTGTTTTGTTGTTGCAGCTGCAGTGCAGCCAGAAAAATTAGGCAGGCATGTACACACAACTAGAAGAAATTGTTATTGGTTTTGTTAGCGGCCGCTGCTAGCAGCGGCCTTAAAAATTCAGGAATCCGCCTGGAGTCCTGGACTCTGTTGGTGGTGGCCGAGAAGGCAGTCAAGTGGCCTGGTAGTCTTCGGGCAGGCAGTCACACGGCTTCCAGGCAGAGATGCTGTGTGTGTGGGGACTGACTTAGTCTTGGGGAAGACAGTAGCCCTCTGGGATCCATGCCTCATTCATTTTAATAAAGGTGAGGTTCTGAACACTTTTTTTGACCTAGGCGACTTCTCTTCACAGTGCCTCCAGCTGCGCTGAAGGTCCTTTCTGACAGGACACTTGAGGCAGGGCAAGACAGAAGTTGGATGGCAAATTGTGACAGCTCTGGCCACAGGTCAAGCCTGTGCACCCAGTAGTCTAGAGGTTCATCGCTGCTCAGACTGTCGATGGTTCTTTCTCTACCATTGTTAAAGGGACACTTAAACCAGGAATAAAAAATCAGTTTTACTTGCCTGGGGCTTCTACCAGCCCCCTGCAGCTATCCCATGATCTTGCAGTCACTCACGGAGCCTCCAGTCCCCCGCTGCCAGCTAGTTTTGTTTTCACTGACTCCTGTTTTTGCTGGCTCCGTAAGTGACTGCGAGGGCACAGGATGGCTGGAGGGGGCTGGAAAAGAAAAACATATTTTTTATTCCTGGCTTAAGTGCCCCTTTAAAGAAAGAGTACGGCCTGGGAATCAGGGTTCGATTCTGGTCCGGAGGTGGAGTTTGAGAAACTACTACCACCACTCATCCAAGGAAGGCAGCAGGCACGGCACGCAAGTCCTGACTCGGGGAGGTAGAAAAATAACAATACAGGACTCTTTCAAGGCCCTATATAATGATGAGATACACTTGAAATCCTTTAACGGGAATCTGTTATGGAGGGCAAGTCTGCCATTAATTCAACTGTGTGGTCAACTCTCTTTGGTACTTTCTGCACCATGGTGACCACGGGTAATGGCCGGGGAATCAGGGTTCGGAGTGGGAGCGTGAGAAACGGCTACCACCACACATCCAAGGAAGGACCTAATGTGCTGTATAAGTAATGTACCTGCCCTGACGGTGCTTTGCAGACCAGGCATCTGTGGTCAGATGGACTCTTGACACCCAACCCTGTGTGCCAGAGATGACATCACTTGCCTTTAACGAGAATCTGTTATGGAGGGCAAGAATGCCATCCATTCAAGTGAACGGTGTGTAGTGACAGATGCAGTGAAAGGTATTCCGTGACTGCTGGTATAACAATGTGCAGTCACACAGGTGCAGTGAACAGGTATGCAATGACTGGTATATAAAACTGCGTGCTGTCACGCAGGTGCAGTGAACAGGTATGCAGTGACTGGTGCCAATACAATGTGCAGCTGTCACACACACAGGTGCAGTGAACAGTTATGCAGTGACTGGTATATAACATTGCGTGCTGTCACGCAGGTGCACTGAACAGGTATGCAGTGACTGGTATTACAAATGTGCAGCTGTTGCACACACAGGTGCACTGAATAGTTATGCAGTGACTGGTATTAAAAATGTGCAGCTGTCACACACACAGGTACCGTGAACAGGTATGCAGTGACTGGTATATAATATACCATTGGGTGCTCTCATGCAGGTGCACTGAACAGGTATGCAGTGACTTGTATCAATACAATGTGCAGCTGTCACACACAGGCACCGTGAATAGGTATGTAGTGACTGATATATAATATAACACTGCGTGCTGTCATGCAGGTGCACTGAACAGGAATGCAGTGACTGGTATCAATACAATGTGCAGCTGTCACACACACAGGTACCGTGAACAGATATGCAGCGACTGGTATTAAAAATGCACACACAGGTGCACTGAACAGTTATGCAGCGACTGGTATTACAAATGTGCAGCTGTTACACACACAGGTACCGTGAACAGGTATGCAGTGACTGGTATATAATATAGCACTGCGTGCTGTCACGTAGGTGCACTAAACAGGTATGCAGTGACTGGTATCAATACAATGTGCAGCTGTCACACGCACAGGTACCGTGAACAGGTATGCAGTGACTGGTATATAATATAACACTGTGTGCTGTCACGCAGGTGCACTTAACAGGTATGCAGTGACTGGTATCAATACAATGGGCAGCTGTCTCACACACAGGTACCATGAAGACGTATGCAGTGACTGGTATTACAAATGTGCAGCTGTCACACACGTGCAGTGAAAAGGTAGGCACTGAATGTGCTGGGCCTTGCAGTGGCACAGTAGGAGTAGAATTAGCAAGGGCCAGCTGCGACTGACAGGGCTGTATATACAAGTGTCAGTGGGCAACACAAAAAAAAAACAGATCACAAGAACAACATTAGCTCTCAAAAGAGCTGTTGTGGGGTGCTTTTTAGCAATAAGTATCAGCAAGGAGCAAGCTAACAAGCCTAACGAGCCTAACTAAGCTTTCCCTAATCTGTGCATCAACCTCTCTCCCTTCTCTCACTACCTACGCAGCACACAAAGTGAGGAAATGACCGACGCTGCTGCTTTTATACAGGAAAGGGGGGGGGGGGGCTCCAGGATGGAGTGCAGCCTGATTGGATACCATGTGTCTGCTGACTGTGATGTAGAGGTTCAAAGTTTAGCCTAATGATGTAGTATAGGGGGCGGGTCGAACTCGCATATAGTTCGCGGTTCACTGTGAACGCGAAACACCAATGTTCGCGTGAATTGGTTCGCTGTCGTGAACCATTCGGGCCATCTCTATTTTTTTCTTGCTTGCTTAAAAGTGTACACAATCCGAAGCTTTGGTACATAAGTCTCAGGACCCTATTGAGGCTTCCCTCGCTGATCCTATGTCGCTTGCTGTGGAGCGTGGCCCCCCCAGAAGATCAAGGCCACACAGCTCCTCTTCCTGATTCATTGCCGTGCAGTAGATGCATGAGCAGTAAGCTGGAGCCACAGGCTCCCACTCCCATTTGGGCCGCGCTCAGCGACAGGGGGACTGCGGACCTGAGGATCCTGAGGCTTCCCTCTCTTCATGGTAATGGCCTATTTTGAACCTGAGCTTCAGCTCAGGATTACTTTAAAGGGACTCCGAGCAGTGCAGAAACTATGGGAAGATGCATATCATTTTAAAGCTCTCTTTCTCCTCTTTCCAATGATATATAAACCGCCGCCCTATGCCTTTTAGTTTTCGCTATTTTCGCGATTGAAATTGCCGGGGCCGCGATTTCGATCGCAAAAATAAAGAAAATTAAAAGGCGTAGGGCAACGATTTAGGGGTCATCAGAAAGAGGAGAAAGAGAGCTTTAAAATGATATCCATCTTTCCATAGTTACATTGTATTACACAGGGCGACTTTTTCTGCTGAATACAGCTGCTGACTTTGAGAAAAAGTCGCCCTGTGTAATACAATATAACTATGGAAAGATGGATATCATTTTAAAGCTCTCTTTCTCCTCTTTCTGACGACCCATAAATCGTCGCCCTACGCCGTGGCAATTTCACTCGCGAAAATAGCGAAAACTAAAAGGTTTATATATCATTGGAAAGAGGAGAAAGAGAGCTTTAAAGTGACTCTGTAACAAAAATTACAACGTTTTTTCTACCATCCTACAAGTTCCTAAACCTATTCTAATCTGTTCTGGCTCACTGCAGCTCTTTCTACTATAACCATCTCTGTAATAAATCAATGTATCTTTCCCCTGTCAGACTTGTCGGCCTGTGTCTCGAAGGCTGCCAAGTTCTTCAGTGTTGAACTGTTCCTCTATGCACTCTCCAGTGTGTGTTTTATTTACATAAGCCAGCAGCTTCTCTGCTATCTTATCAGTGATAGAAGAGAGCTGGATAAAAATCCTCCTCTGGAGGCTGTGAAAGGAGCTGGTCTGTCACATACTGAGGAATTAACGACATAGGCAGAGCTGTCTGCAGGAAGCCTGTAATGTTCAGTGCATGAGAGAAGCTGGGGACAGAAGGTAAACACACACAAGTGATCTCTTGAGATTCAGAAGTAAGGCTGTATACAGCCTGCTTGTGTATGGATGTATTTTCTATGTGTGGACATGCTGTACATCAACCTACTTCCTGTTTTGGTGGCCATTTTGTTTGTTTATAAACAAACTTTTTAAAACTGTTTTTGACTACTTTTAATGCGGCGGGGAGCGGTGAAATTGTGACAGAGGGTAATAGGAGATGTCCCCTAACACACTGGTATGTTTACTTTTGTGCGATTTTAACAATACAGATTCTCTTTAAAATGATATGCATCTTTCCATAGTTTCTGCACTGCTCGGAGTCCCTTTAAATATCTATTTAGCTGATGTTTGCTGATTCCATCTCCTTCTTTTTCTGATTATCCGTGGCCAGTAAATTTTTATTTTTCTAAAGTTATTATTGCAAAGTTGGTACAAAGAGTCTTCAGCATTATATCTTTTGTGGTAAAATGTCACATTGGAGTTAATGCATGTGTAACTCCATTTTTTCCGTTAGCACTGGGCTCCGGCTGGGAGGAATCCACCAGACACTGACTCAGATGAAATTATCAAAGATTTATTTGTGACCTAACGATGGTCACTGGTAGCGTCAATCAACCCATAACACTTCAACAACGCAATACACCTCCCTTGCACATCATGGGTCAAAATACACAATCTCCTAGTCTTCACAGCAGGTGCACCGGTAAATGCTGCGGAATAAAAAGGTTAAGTTACATACAAATTATATATTACAGTTGAGCTACAAAGGTCTTCTTGTACAACAATCAATCACTTTACTGCATGTTTACATCACAGTACCACTGTTGGGGCGTGGGCTGGGAAAAGGGATAGTCTACTGAGAAATTTCAGTTCCTAAACAGTTCTCAGTCCCTTCTAACCAAGTCCAAGCTATATTGCTCAGCAAAACCTTGGGGGAACTCGTGACAGTTCTTAAGATGGTACTGTATAGTTGCACAGTTCGTTGGTTGATCCCAAAAGGATGTTCACCTTGCTCAAAAATCTCTTTACCCTGAATAATCCACCACAAACCCAGTTTACACTTAACTCACCTGTCTGGATAGGGCCTCCCAAAATGACAAACAAAATAAAATATAAATCAAATAATCAAAAAGGATTAGGAAAATAAAAGTGAACAAAATAAAATATAAAGTGACCAATGCACCCAGCTATGCCACCCAAATTACTCTCCCTCAATAAAACTCTTTTAGTGCACTTTGACTTTTAGGCTGAATAAGCTCTAATTTAGGGTTGTTGCAAAACTTGTACTCCAAATAAGTTAACTCTGTATCTTGGTCAGATGTCAGTTCACTTCTTACTGTAGCACACTTTTAGTATCACGCAATGCAACTCCTCCTCTTTTCACTTATCTTCTTTAATACTGACAGGTTCTCTTTTACACTAGGTTAGGCCCGATTCACACTAGCGTTCCAGGTCCGGTTTCCCCGGACCAGAACGCACCGTATACTGTACAAACGGACCCGGATGTGAACGGATACATTGTTAATCAATGTATCCATTCACACCCGTCCGTCTGTCAGGATCCGGATCCGGGTCCGGGCTGCGGTCCGGGCTGCGTTCAGGATTTGTCCAACATGCAGCATTTTTCCCGGAACGCAGCTCCGGCCGCCGCACCTACCCTGAACCTGACCATTTTCCCCGCACCATAGGAAGTGATGAGAAACGGAAGTTTCTCATCACACTGGCAATAGGAACGGATGCTTACGGCACCCGTCTTCTGCCACATGGGGGGTCCAGGCATGGACAGATAGGGGCCCCCACTCTCCCCATGCCTGTCTCTGCTGCTGCGCCTGTTTAAAGTACAGTATCGGCAATCCGGAAGTGTTACTTTCCGGATGCCGAACTGATACTTTTTTTGTTTGCAACCTGACCGTATCCTGAGGGATGAGTACGGCCCCCCGAACCCCCCCGGACCCGGACGTACGGCCCGGTTTCACACAAAACGCTAGTGTGAACCGGGCCTTACACTTGAATGCTTGTTTACTCATTGATGCAGTTCCCTCCTGCAGAAGCTGCTTATTGTTTGCTGCCAATCTCCCTATACTGTAACCACATCAGCTGAGTGCCCGTTTTTTCTAGCTGGGCAGCTCTATCTTGCATCAACAACTGTATCATCATCAACACAAGATCTCTGTATATTTAAAGCTTTTGCACACAAACAGTCTCTAGTAACAGCACTTTGAACAGACTTGGCCTCTTCAGGTTCTGGGTTGCTATATTTCTATCTCAGCAAGCCTTCGCTGACCACTGGCAGTAACTTGAAGTTGGCTCTAAGGCCTAATACTCATCTGGCTGCCCGGGTTTCTTTCTGTCCTGGACTAGCTCAGATGGACTCTTTGCACGCTGCCTCTGGTCACCGGTCACTGTCTGGCCGATGCCTTACTTGCTCCACTGTAGTCTCTGCGTGGCCGCTGGGTCCCCTCTTAGTCCCCGGGGTGACTGCTATGGCCTTCCTCTATTTGTGGCCTCCTTTCCCGCTCCTCACCGCTGCTCCTGTCTCCTCCTAAGTTATGCTCTTTCTCGCTCTCTGGCGTGCTCTGGCTGGCTCTAACCAATTCCCTCCGGGCTACACCCTTCCAGCTCTGCCCCTCCACGCCTGCACGGTAGCTTCCGACAGGCTGCACGGGGCTTCTGGAAAGTTCCACTGCTCTGTGTGCTTTGGTCGCTTAGCAACAGTCTATGCGACCATTACAGCGCCTCCACTCCTCTCCCATGCACCGTTTTGGTTCCACAGACAAGCATCTAAGGCGAAAGTTAGCCTTAGATGCTAAAGTTACCTCACACATAGAAATACATTAGCAAAACTTTTGGGGCCTCTTTTAGAGGGTTACACATGTAGCACCATTAATATTGCTGTGCACAGACAGTGCACAGAAATATTACTGGTACAATGCCAGCAGTGTACCATGCACCATGCAATGGGCATAAGTAACGCTCTTACTATGGTAATGTGCGTTAAACAAGTAGCGTAACGGGCATTACTGTAGTGATGCTCACATTACCCTTATTCCATGAGTCATGTTAATTGCGCAATGTGTGGTTCTTTGCTGGCGTTAGTACCGGTAATGTTGTTGTTGTGCACTGTCTGTGCATGGCAATATTATTGGCGCTACATGAACCTACCCCAATGCTGCTTATTTTTCATGTAGGGATTTAATTATTGTAAAATATGTGGGGAATAGATTAGGGATAAGCAAGAACGCATCTGGCAGTCTTGCAAGAATTTCCTCAAACTTGCTGGGGTTGCGCACATTTTTGCAAAAACAGATGTGATTGAAAGTAAAAACTATCAATAAATTTGTGATCAGAAGGAAACAATTGATAGTTTGTTGTCAGTTGGCACCATCCAACACTGTCTAATTGATTGGAAGGTTGATCCTTCAGTAGATTGTAGCCAGGAGCCCCCCTTAAATACTATAGGTAAGGAGTCCCCATAGATAGTATAGGTGGCCAGGAATCCGCCTTTCATAGCATAGGTAGCCAGGAGTCCCCATAGATAGTATAGGTAGCCCCACTGCTTCCATGAAAAAAGGTGCCTGGGAAAAAAGGGCCGCTTGTAGAATATTGTTAAAATTAGATATTCTACTACTGAATACTGATAGTAAAATATCAGTAATGTTTACCGATATTTTACTATGACTAAACCTAACTCTACTCTCACACAGAACCCACTCTCTACTGATGCCTAACACTGAGCTGTACCTTAACCTATTCCTAACCCTTAAACCCCAACCCACCCCCAATGTCACCTTACCCTTAACCATCTCCCTCTGGTGGCATTTAAACCAAAATTCCCCCCCCCCCCCCCGGTTGCGCTTAAACCTTATCCACCCCACCACCACCGCAGAATCGAGATTTGGGGCACTGACAGTAAATGTGGGCACCTCTGGCACCTCCCTGCTTTACTGTCATTGCTGCAAATCGGGGGTTTTATAATGGGAGCCTACAGCAGCGCCCTGGCTCCTGGCTACCTATACCATCAAAGGGGCATTAGTGGCCCCCTATATTATCTAAGGGGTTCTCCTGGCTACCTATACTATCAAAGAGGGATTCATGACCACCTATAATATCTTTTGGGGGACTCCTGGCTTCCTAAACTAACTACCTTTAGTATCTAAGATGGATTTCTGGTTACCTGTACTATCCAAGGGGGGTTACTTGTCACCTGTAGTATCTATGGTAAAGCCAAAGAGCTTTTTCAGCAGATTGGGATTTGCGGTGTGAAGGCAGTGGGGAGTGAGGGGTAGCCAGTAGGTTTGGCCAGTATGGGACCCAGAAATTTCCGATGGCGGCCCAAAAGAAACTTTCCAATATTTTCTTTTTAGGAAGGTAGAATTAAACTGTACTAGTTAATAAAAATAAGAATAATATGTTAGACTATTGCATAATGGTATTGAAATGTCTTCTCAGCTGTCTATTTAGATGCCATTTAGTATAATGTGAATGTACCTGTGCTATGTTAAAGTGTATTCCTCCACCCTTGTAATGGAAGCATAAAAACTATGGTTGACCCCTTTGTTTAATTTGCTAACGTGAGAAAGCTCTTCAGTGACCTGTTGGTGTTGATGCGACTAGTACAAGGTGATAAGGAATGTTAGGAATATGATCATGTGTGAGCTCCTATTTCAGCAGGCTTTTAGTTTGTGAAATTCTTCAGCATTTTCCTCCTCTTGTCAGTAGGTTCTATATCGCCCTGGAATGTCTGACCATGCATAGAAAAAATAAATAACCTTTATTGTGGAGACTTAAATTGGTGCATTCTTCACATATCTCTATGCAGTCCTGAATGGTGGGGTCATTTCTGCACGGGTGTTGAGAGAATTACAAGCATATAATTATTTCCTTTCAGCCACTGATGAGTTACTTACTGTATGATGAAGACACTGCTGTATTTATCATCACTGGTCTTCTACTGTCTGGAAAATGTTTTGGACGATTTAACGTGCCCTTTTGATTCCCTGTCAATAGAAAAGATAACTGCGTACATCTTTTACTTTACATGAAAAACACATGCTTTGTTTTTGTTTTGTTTTTTGCAGGTGTAGCATATTGCTGTTTTAAATGCTCCTGTTATCTTCTGCAACATCTAATAGGATCCAGATTTCCTGGGTATAGAGAGAGGTCCTCTGGACTAGGGATGAGTGAGAATGCCTGTGGCAGTCTTTCAGAAATGTCCTTAAAGGGAACCCGAGGTGTGAGACCTATGGAAGTTGCTGTATTTATTTCCTTTTTAACAATACCAGTTGCCTGGCAGTCCTGCAGATCTTTCTGGTCAGTGGGGTATAAATCACACACCTGAAACAAACATGTAGATAATCTTGTCAGATTTGTCATAGACATCTGATCTGCATGCTTGTTCAGGGTCAATGACTTAAAGCATTAGAGGCAGAGGATCAGCAGGACAGCCAGTCAACAGGGCCGGGCCGAGGCGAGAGAGGCTCCAGCCTCAGGGCGCAGTGTAGGAGGGGACGCAGAACTCACTCAGCTACCAATCCTCTATTATGTTTGAAACAAAGAGAAATAAGAAAATGGAATACATGGCAGTGACTGCAAGCCAGATAACTAGAGATTAAGGTGTTGGGGTGGTTGGGGGCCCTGGGGCACCTCGTAGTCTAATAGCAATTAGTGTGTGGTGGCTGGGGTGGGAGGGATGGAGGGGCGCACTTCGGTGTCTCAGCCTTGGGTGCTGGAGGACCTTGTCCCGACTCTGCCAGGCAATGTGCTTTATTTAAAAGGAAATAAACATGTCAGCCTCCATATACCTCTTATCTCATTAAGGAAATACCAAGGTAAGGTTTCTGATTGTAAAATGGTAATCGGTTATTGGATTTCCGCAGAACTTCAATTTTTTTGCAACTCTGTAATTTTAGCAGAATCACAGAACTCAGAACCATTGGACCAGAGTGCAGAGTTTTAAGATTACCACGGTAATTTTAGACCAAGCAATCATCAAGATTTTGCTTTTCCAATTTATGATTTTTCGATTTCCGTGGGTTTTTTTTTTTTGTCATTTTTTGCATTCTCTGATACACACAGTGACAAATGCAACACTTCTCAGAAATCGGGAAAAATGGAAAATTGGAAAAATGGAAGTTGGCGGAAATCGGAATTTCTGCATAATCGAAAACGGGCATTTCCAACCATCCCTGCCAAATCCGTCCAGTATAGGGCCCAACATAGAGGAAGTCACCAACCTTTGACACGGATCTAGTTGGCTGTGCATGTAGGTACGATCAGTGCCATCGCTCTGTCCGCACCCAGTGTGAAAGCCCCATAGGAATATCATTGCATTAAGTTGTGATGCGAATATATTGCCTGTTATGACGCAATGCAACAGCCTTTGTCTGAAAGGACTCTTAGCGAAGACTTCCCTACATGTACTTTGCTTAGACAAGAACAGGTTTCCTTTGATCCACCTCATTTATTCTGTATTTGATATGAGCTTGAGTCTATTTCATCCTTTAAATAATTTTTTACCTTGCCGAATGCTGCCAGCATAAATGTCCAACCTGCTCTATGCCAGCCAAAATCAATACTGCAAATGGAATGAAGTACAAAATAGAGAGGTGCTATCATCATAGTTAAATATCCTTCCTGGCCACTTTAATGGTAATAGCGTTAGCAGGGCTATTCAGTGACACTTTTATTCATAGCAATACATTCATCAGTTGATAGGATTGCTACTAATTGTGCTCTCAGATGGCTGAGGCAATGACCATTGCTGTGCTGAATTGCAAGCAGTAGATTAATCTCGAAGTAAGATCTCAGGTAAATTGCTTCCAAGTGCTTTCTTTAACCTTCCTGTCTGCATAAGATATAATTGGTTAAATATATTTTCATAGATGCTACAGGTTAAAATTAAAATGAGAACTGTCTGGAAAGAGAAAATGGGAAAGGAAACGGCTGCTATAATTGCATTCTGTGTTTAATATTTAATTTGGAGGACCATCCTGTTTAATCTCACATTTGGACACAATAAGGTGACGCATTGGGACTTTTGAAGGATAGAGTTTTGTCACAACCTCAGCAAAGATGTTGTTTAAACCCAAAACATAATCTAATGTTCTAGCTGAAGGTCACTCTTTCCATGATAATCACACCTTCGTTGTTTTCACAGTAACCTCAGGTGTGTGGAAGGAACACAAAGTCCTGGAAAGGAAAGTGCAATGTAACGGGTTTACCAAACTACAAGACAATGCTGTTACTGCAGTTATCAGTGATACAATAGGAAAACAACTTTATCTATACTGTATGTTTCAGCATCCAATACATTTTATTCCACATGAGAAGGTTGCACACCTTAAAGGACATCCAATGGGAAAAGTGTTAAGAAAAACAATTGTATCTACCCTTCTTCTCCTAAAAATGACGTTTCTTTTAGCTATCTCATCATGTCATATGTCACCTTGGTTGTCCTTTAATGTAACTTAACCTTTATTGGGGTTTCCATAAAACAACAGACAGCACTGGGCACAGGGATCAGTGAGGACTTTACCTATGACCCTTTCATTAGATTTAGCTGATTAGCTTATTTTACAATATCTGATTTATATTGGCCAGCCTCTATCGTGCAGCGTTGCCAAATAATTCCTTTAAATACTGCCACATTTAAGTTATACAGGTTCTAGGACAACTTACACATGATCAGTGCCTGACTGCATCTAACTAGCCATAAGGAGTCCATTCATTCTCAGTGTGGGTCATATTGGCGCAGGGTGAAGCCAAAAAAAGGCTCAGTCTGCCCCTGCACATACTCCATTGCTGGTGGTGGCTTACTCTTATTGCAATGTTTTCACTATTTGATTGGCAGATCAAGTCTGGAGTGATTGTAAGGGGCTGGTGTTTGGGACCGGAGGGTACAAAGTGGTAGCTTTATTCTGCATGAGCGATTGAGTGATGATCCCTCAATGCTCCTTTTTGCAATTCAGAGGCTGGTGCTTACTTAGACAAGCCAAGGAAGGTACATGGCATGTCTGATTGGTTCAAGGGTGTGTAGCTCGGTAGCTATATTAGGACATCCAATAGCTACCCTCCTCCTCTGGTGTACACATATTGGATAAGGGGTAGGGATGGTCATGGTCAGTGATATGCAAATATTGCTGAGTTGATGCAGGATTATGCAAATTGTGTATGCAAATTTATGAAGCTTGAAAATCTACCAATTAAGTTTTGCTAAGGTGAAATTGTTAGCTTGCATGGATGTGCATGTATAATTTACATAATCTTGCATCAATTTGGAATTATTTGAATCTTCTTGAAAATCCCAATTATCATGAGGAAGAAGGTGCATGTCTGAACAGGCTTGGGAACACATAGGGATTCTGCAGCGAGGATTGGCCAGAACATGTCTAAAATGAATCCTATTTAGCACAGAATATAGTGACACATCTGTTGCGTGCATGAAAAAAGGGCCCGGCTGGATAATGAAATGCCGCTGGGGAATAACAAAATCTCGTAATGATAAACATTGTTGTCAAACTTGGTTAACGATAAATACCATTGTAAAAACAGACGGGAAATAATAACGAAAACATATTAACGTTAAAATCTGTATAGGATTGCGGAGATGCCGCCGCGCGGTCTGGCGGCGGGGTGGCTGCCTCCATGTTCAGACCGGCGGTTTCCGCACAGCAGCATGCATCTGGTTTGTCTGAGCCTTCTAGATGGAGAGCTATGCGTGCGCGCGCTGGGAGGCAGGACCTCTATGCCAGGAGGAGAGGGATCAGCTGATCAGGTTGGTCAGCTGATCCCAGCGCAGACTGTCATTGGCTGAGTAGCGCTGGATGGCGCTGAGGAGCGCTGCAATATATATAGATCTCGCTGGTCAGTCTCGGGTTGTCTGCCGTTGCGAATACATACGTGTGAGCACTCAGACCATAGTCAGATCCCACAGTGTGTTAGAACCAGGTGGACCTGGGAATTCACACTTAGCCAGATTACGCTTGTGTCATTACTGTGTTATACTTTAGACCAGTTCCAGGGTGTTGTGACCAAGGACCTCACACCCAAGCTTAGGAATACTGTGTCATTGCTGTGTTATACTTTAGACCAGTTCCAGGTGGTTGTGACCATGGACCTCACACCCAAGCTTAGGAATACTGTGTCAGAGCTGTGTTATACTTTAGACCAGTTCCTGGGTGTTGAGACCACGGACCTCACACTCTAGACTAGGCCTCTGCTTTATCTGTTATGACCAATTGCTCTCTCGACCTCTCTCCTGCTTTCTGATTCGGTACCTATGCATATCTGCCTACCTGTTGCCAAACCCTGCCTGTACCTGGTTACCGAATCAGCCTTCTGTCTCTGTACCTTATCTGCTCGTGTGTTGCCGACCTGGCCTGGCCGACCCTTCTGGCTGTCACTCATACCTTGAGTGTTCAGTCTGTCTGTACTACCTGTGATACTAACCCGCCAAGTGTCAGGTAGCTGCAGAGACCTCCTGTTCCTCAGAGAGGCCTCTCGGCAGTCCAGTCAGGGGCTCTATCCCTTAGGAATCCTTTGGCTGCAGTATAGTCTGATTCCCAGTATTGCAGGAAATCACTGGCTCGCAGGTTATCTCTATCCCCTTTCCTAGGAGATAGTTCACACACAGCCAAGGGCCACCTGCTCCTCAGGTGGTCCATGCTCATTGTTATCTGCGTCTCCCGCTCCACGAGAGACAGCCTACTGTTGCACCAAAACACTTACACTTTATCAGGTGTCCAGAGGTTAGTCATACTTGTATTATTGGTGATTCTGCAGATCATCAATAATCTGGTATATACTGTATCTGTATTGTTAGTGATACTGCAGATCACCAATAATCAGATTCTCTCTGTGTGCTGACACCAATCGGTACAAAATCGTAACGTAATTCCTCAATACAGCTTAACCCAACCCTACTCTCACACAGAACCTTTCCCTGGTGGTGCCTAAAACTAACCACTCCCCTGGTGGTGCCTAACCCTAACCATACTCCCCAGTGGTGCCTAACCCTAACCCCACCCCTGGTGGTGCCTAACCCTAACCCCCCCCCTCCCCCCCGGTGTTGCCTAAAACTAACTGCCACCTGGGTGGTGCCTAACCCTAACCACTCCCCCTGGTGGTGCCTAACCCTAACCACTCCCTCTGCAAAAACACTCTTTTAAACATAGAAACAATAATATCTTTGATACTGTAAAATCTGTACATACAAACAAAGTAATATGATAAAAACTATAATATTTCAAGCTTCTAAAATGATAACATACTTCAAAAACTTTAATGTTCTAATGTTGTTAACAATATTTATCGCGGCGCCTTTTTTTCAGCTTTCTTCGCCGTATTAACGATAATTACATTAGAGTCTATGGCGGTGCCCTTTTCGGCCACTCTCAGCCGGCACCTTTTTTCCTGCTACCCATCTGTTGGTCTGTTGTGTTCCATTCCCAGAAACAATACATTTTCCTCAGTAGTATAAACCTACCCTGAGAGTCTGACTTTTTGTTTTTATATTCTATTTGCTTCTGTTTTGGTGTTTAAATTTTACCTGACACACAGCAAAGCTACCAATGGTAAGCATGCAGGGGCATCACAACAGCCCATGTGGCCCCCCTGCAAAATTGTTATGGGGCCCCTGGAATAAAAGCTTCTCCCTGCCATACCCGGTTGCCCCCCACCCCCGCACACACCTTGCCCCGACATGCATGCAGAATAGTGCGGAGACCATAGTAATATTTACCTGCTCCAGTGCCGCTGGTCTCCATGATGCTTTACACCCTCGGCTGCCATTTGCCGGTCTTAACTATGACTCGTCATGTGAACGGGAGCCAGCGAATGGCAGCAGAAAGTGTGCAGCTGTGATGCATGGAGGAGACAAACAGTGCTGGAGCAGGTAAACATTACTCCACTACATCTGCTACTCTGCATGTGCGTGAGGCAGAAGGAGTGGGCCACACAGCCCCCGGGCCCCCCACCTGATGCAGGGGTCGCAGGGGCTATTGTTATGCCCCTGTAAGCACGGAGGTATGTTCCTTCTAGATCTACACAACTCTGGGGGAGATTTATCACCACATTACCAACAGTTTTTTCTTCTTAATCTGTTCTAACCTGCAGGGAGAACAATTCTGCATGATAATAAGAACCTTCTTAAATCCTAGGTAACAGTGGCAATTTAACATGCATTTCTAGAGCTGCACTACAGTTAAAGGACCACTCCCACGAAATATTATATTTTCAAACACCCCCACAGTAGTTCTAGCAACCATACAGAATATTGACAGTGTCATTTATTTCAATTTCTAGCACGGTCCTTTAAAGATCCATATGACACTGTATACTGCACACGCCAATCATTGCACTCCCGCTGACGGACTTCTGTATCTATAAATCCATCACAGGGGAAGCCTGGTCAGATACTAAGTAACTGATGGTATAATCCTTCCCTCGGCCCCAGTCTTTCCCAACTGCCATAAATTCTCCTGCTATCACTCGGCTGACCAGGTCCCCGCAGCCCCCACTCGCTGCCCAAGAATTCAGTAGATGGCTTTCAGCACAGCGCAGACATCGCTGTGCAATAAGATGCTCGTCCAGCTCCTCTCCCATATTTAGTGGACGTAAACACTGCTGCTCTGTCTGCTTCTAATGACGCGCAGTCCTGTGACAGAGCGTCATTAGATGCAGCCACAGCAGCAGTGTTTACATTGATTGAATATGGGAGAGGAGCTAGCTAGAGCATCTTATTGCACAGCGATGTCTGCGCTGTGCTGAAAGCTATCTACTGAATTCTTGGGCAGAGTGTGGGGGCTGCGGGGACTAGAGTTGGGCCGAACCTCCGATTTTATGTTCGCGAACCCGGTTCGCGAACTTCCGCGGAAGGTTCGGTTCGCGTTAAAGTTCGCGAACCGCAATAGACTTCAATGGGGATGCAAACTTTGAAAAAAAAAAATTATGCTGGCCACAAAAGTGATGGAAAAGATGTTTCAAGGGGTCTAACACCTGGAGGGGGGCATGGCGGAGTGGGATACACGCCAAAAGTCCCCGGGAAAAATATGGATTTGACGCAAAGCAGCGTTTTAAGGGCAGAAATCATATTGAATGCTAAATGACAGGCCTAAAGTGCTTTAAAACATCTTGCATGTGTATACATCAATCAGGTAGTGTAATTAAGGTACTGCTTCACACTGACACACCAAACTGTTCACTGAACAGAACAGGTATACAGTGGCGGGTTCACTGAACAGAACAGGTATGCAGTGGCGGTTTCACTGAACAGAACAGGTATGCAGTGGCGGGTTCACTGAACAGAACAGGTATACAGTGGCGGGTTCATTGAACAGTACAGGTATGCAGTGGCAGGTTCACTGAACAGGTATGCAGTGGCGGGTTCACTGAACAGAACAGGTATACAGTGGCGGGTTCACTGAACAGAACAGGTATGCAGTGGCGGGTTCACTGAACAGAACAGGTATACAGTGGCGGGTTCACTGAACAGAACAGGTATGCAGTGGCGGGTTCACTGAACAGAACAGGTATGCAGTGGCGGGTTCACTGAACAGTACAGGTATGCAGTGGCAGGTTCACTGAACAGGTATGCAGTGGCGGGTTCACTGAACAGAACAGGTATACAGTGGCGGGTTCACTGAACAGAACAGGTATGCAGTGACGGGTTCACTGAACAGAACAGGTATACAGTGGCGGGTTCACTGAACAGAACAGGTATGCAGTGGCGGGTTCACTGAACAGAACAGGTATACAGTGGCGGGTTCACTGAACAGAACAGGTATGCAGTGGCGGGTTCACTGAACAGAACAGGTATGTAGTGGCGGGTTCACTGAACAGAACAGGTATACAGTGGCGGGTTCACTGAACAGTACAGGTATGCAGTGGCAGGTTCACTGAACAGGTATGCAGTGGTGGGTTCACAGTACAGGTATGCAGTGGTGGGTTCACAGAACAGGTATGCAGTGGTGGGTTCACAGAACAGGTATGCAGTGTTGGGTTCACAGTACAGGTATGCAGTGGTGGGTTCACAGAACAGGTATGCAGTGGTGGGTTCACAGTACAGGTATGCAGTGGTGGGTTCACAGAACAGGTATGCAGTGGTGGGTTCACAGTACAGGTATGCAGTGGTGGGTTCACAGAACAGGTATGCAGTGGTGGGTTCACAGAACAGGTATGCAGTGGTGGGTTCACAGAACAGGTATGCAGCCAGGGACAAGCTAAGCCTAACTAATCTTTCCCTATGAGAGAGAGTGTGCAGCAGCTCGCACCCTACTCTCACTAATGCAGGCACACGAGTGACCGTAATGGTCGCTGCTGCCTGCCTTTTAGTAGGGGGGAGTGGCTCCAGGGGCTAGTGTAGCCTAATTGGCTACACTGTGCCTGCTGACTGTGATGTAGAGGGTCAAAGTTGACCCTCCATGGTGCATTATGGGGCGAACCGAACTTCTGCAAAGGTTCGCCTGCGGGACGCGAACGCGAACCACGGAAGTTCGCATGGAACCGTTCGCAGGCGAACCGTTCGGCCCAACTCTAGCGGGGACCTGGTCAGCCGAGAGATAGCAGGAGAATTTATGGCAGTTGGGAAAGACTGGGGCCGAGGGAAGGATTATACCATCAGTTACTTAGTTTCTGACCAGGCTTCCCCTGTGATGGATTTATAGATACAGAAGTCTGTCAGCGGGAGCGCAGGGATTGACGTGTGCAGTATACAGTGTCATATGGATCTTTAAAGGGCCGTACTAGAAATTGAAATAAATGACACTGTCAATATTTTGTATGGTTGCTAGAACTACTGTGGGGGTGTTTGAAAATATAATGTTTCGTGGGAGTGGTCCTTTAAGAAAAGCACAAACCCATACCTAAACTGGCGCAGAATAAGAAGTGCTTGAAAGCAGTTCTACATCTGCTATACATGATATGTGTGGTGCTCCTCCCCCTGCTGAATTCCTCCTCAGAGCCTGCTGCTATCAATACAGCAGGTGTGTTGGTTACCGCAGCAACAGGAATTCCCCTCACACACTGCACTGTCTGAGAGACCTTCCTAGCTCCTCCTATGTTACAACAATTTTAGAAGGAATCTGCAATCTATTGATTTCTCAGGATGCCTGAGACAGTTCTGCATGGATTTCTAAAAACCTACCAATACTTTGTCTCAGACACTGTTGATAAATCTGGCCCTCTGTTCTTTCCTCGTTCACCCCGGGCTCCGTAATCACTTCTTGAAAAATGCAACTTTTGGTTGTAGACAGAAAAAGATAGGCTTGCTGTGATGTTTTCTCCTATCATCCCCCATTCCCTCCTCTACCCTGCCCCATGCACTCCATTAAAGGAAACCCAAGGTAAGAGTGAAATGGAGGCTGCCATAGTTATTTACTTTTAAACAATGTCAATGACCTGGCTGTTCCCCTGCTCATGTGTCTAATAGTTTTAGCCATAGACACTGAACAAGCATACAGACCAGGTGCTCTGACTCAGGGCTGTGACTAAGACTAAGACCAGAAGATTAACAGGACTTCCAGGCAATTGGTATTGTTTAAAGAGTAGCTCAGGCAAAAAAGACAGAGCCCGTCATAACAGGGTCTGTCTTAATGATGTAGGATTGGGGGGGAGGGGAGTAAAGGTGGCCATACACTGGTCGATGTGCCATTAGATCGACCAGCTGACAGATCCCTATCTGATCGAATCTGATCAGATAGGGATCGTATGGCTGCCTTTACTGCAAACAGATTGTGAATCGATTTCAGCCTGAAACCGATCACAATCTGTTCAGCTGCTCCTGCCGCCTGTCCCCCCCCCCCCGTATACATTACCTGAGGCTGGCTCCCGGGCGTCTTCTCCGCACTGCACCGCACCGCTGTTCTTGCTCCATCCCGGCGCTTCCTGTGTTACTCCGTGACCAGGAAGTTCAAATAGAGCGCCCTCTATTTCAACTTCCTGGTCACCGGAGTGACACAGGAAGTATAAGCGTACACTGGGACATGCGGAAATGCAGTGCAGCGAGGAGAAGAGGACCCCGGAGCCAGCTTCAGGTAATGTATACATGCTCGGATCGGGCCCGAATCGTACGCCGCAAGCGACGCGCTCCTACCGCCGGGCGATCGAGGGTAATTTCCCGCACGGCGCGATCGACGGTCCGATCCGATTTCGGGAGGGAATCGGATCGGCGGGTGCGTTTAGCGCAAGCGATTGGCAGCAGATCCGATCCCAGGATCGGATCTGCTGTCGAAACGGCCGTGAATCGAGCCAGTGTATGGCCTGCTTTAGGGTTAAACACAGAGGCTCTGGTGTTAGGGTTAAATATCGAAGCTCTGGCCACTCCCCTGCATTGACACTGCCTGTCCCCAGATCATCAGCTGCTGCCCAACTGGTGGATGCCAAGCTGGGGGCATAGCACAACAACACAGGTGGAGGTTTCTGATTCCAGGAAATTATATGTTTCCCTCCCTCTCTAGTGTGATCCAAGCCTTAGAGGCTCCTGGCTCTGTCGTTGGTTTTCACATTCTAGCGGTTCTTTGGATTCAGTACAATCTCTAAGAGCATGTGCGGCCCCTACACACAGAAATCCACACACACATTTGCTTCATACGTTTTTGATGTTTACTTATGGATGTTTTATGCCAATTAAACTAATGGAGACAAATGAACATTTATCCAAAAACATTGTAATTAAGCCATAACAAATCTATTTAACTTGCCAGATATGTTGTTTTTCCTCTAAAAAAAAACAACAAAAAATCACACAGCAACTAAATTAATAACATTTTTATAGATTTTTCAAATCAAAAGTGTGTATAAATAAAACGATTGCCGTTGATATGCTACATTTGATACACAGCTATGAAAAAAACAGTTCTTGAGTATGTTGAACCAGATCTCTTCACAGAATATTAATTTGATATCAGTGTTAACAGCAGAATTGCATAGGTCACACTTCATTACTGAAGGAGCATGGCGGCCTTTTCTCTCAGTAAATCCCTTTGACTTGTTCTTGTCTGATTCCGCAAAAATCTGCTGCACAAACGGTTAGCGTGGATTTAAAAGAAGAGTTAAAGAAAACATCACAGGGAATCCTTGAAATCTCGTCTCTTCGGGTAACATCATTTATAACCATAAATCAAGTTGAAGCCAAGTTTATTTACTTAGTTCTAAAATAGATTCAGAGGGGAAAAAGAAACAATGCTTAAGTGTAGTGCTTAAAATGTGACTTCCTGATGTTCAGCCTCAAAAATGAAATGAGACTGAGTGATACTTATGGCTTGCAACAGATTCTCCGGAGAAGGGTTCCGGCGTAAAACTGGCAACGTTAGATAAGATATGAACAACCTGTGGGAGTGCTGCTAAAAGATATTGCAGATCTTTCATACCATAATGGAAAATGTCAGAATACTCTGAATTGCTGGCTCTACAACACCAGTTGCCTTCTTACGGCTGTATGGCTACAACTGGCATGACAATGGGGCAACAAAGTAAAAAAGGTTGGAAAACTAACAATTGTAACATAAATATCAGTATTATAAGAACTACTACTACTATTAAAATATATAAACAAAAACTTGATTTCATACCTTAATTCATAACAATAAAACAATTTAAAATCCAATGTAAAGAGTTCCTTCCATGATTATGCAATGCAATAGGTAATTCATTACGTTGCTGGGTTCTAAAGCTGAATACCCACCAGACAATCCAGACGATAGATCATAAAACCTACAGTGAAACGACCTGACGAACAAACATTCCGCAAATCATGGTCTATCGTGGGAACACACGACGGCACACGATGGGCGCAAACGATAGTTCAAACTTTGTGCAGGAGCCATCGGATATCTTAAAGACCGGATTCGCCATGATGGTCATGATCGCTGCAACTCATGCAATGCTGGAAAAATCCCCCCTCCCCCCCCCAAAGAAATAGCTTTGTGGGTACGGTTCTTGAATAGAACCTTCTTTATGCCAAATTGAGGTTCATTGAAATCAGTACTGTATTGTGGTAGTTGTCAACAAAGTGCAAAAAATAGTGCTTCAAAATTCATAAACCAAAGACATCACAAAAAAGAAATATTTGATCAATGTTGCAAACATGATAAAGGTGCTAAGTGAAGATAAGCTAATTAAATTCAACAGCATATAAGTATATTAGAAGGTGCAGCAGAGTAAGGTGCTAAAACATGAGTATATATTATAGCTTTCCACCAATCTGGAGGATTCCCATTGGTCTGTTAATAGACCAATGGGGAGCTTTGGAGCCAAATGTAAAGATGCTTTTGCTCTAGCTATACTTAGTATAGCTAGAGCTGCGGTGGGGGCTGCGGCTGGAGAGGCGGCATGTGGCAGCGGCCGGCGGAGATCTTCAATCAAAGTCGCAAGATTAGAGGACCTAAAGGGGACTCTCAGATGCCACTATGAACCCCAGCCCCCCCAGGTGTCGTCACCCCCACCTCCTCTTGGGCCACCGGAGGTGGGGAGCAACCCCTTGTCCACAGATTGGACAAGGGCTCTGGGAGAGAGGGAGAGGCTTGGCCACCCCTCTCCTCCAGAACACACCCAGTACCATGGACCATGCGGGCTGGTATAGCTCAGGGTGCGAAGCCTCACGCGGCCGGGGCTTTGCATTCTGGCTATCCCAGCTTGCATGGGAGACAAAGGGTTAAAGAGGCTTGGGAGGGGGGAGACCACAACATTTTTTTTATTATTACCAACACTATGAACATATAAAAAAATAAATAAATTCATTTATATACATGTTGATACATTATCTGTCATTTTACCACATTTAAAAATAGACTTTTTTCCACTAACTTTAACATCAATTTTCAAAAACTACAAGGTCTTTTTGATTTTTTTTTCCTCTTGTTCCCACTGATTTGGTGTTTCTAGCACGTACGGGGGCTTTGCTATAAGCACTAAAGTTGTCGGCCATTCAATTTACAATAATAACCATTAAAAAAAAGTGTACGCAAAATACGTATTTTTGTTGACTATTTCTCAGTTGATTCTCCTCTGCCATGTCACTGTCTGGGTTTTGCACACTTTTTTTTCACTTTTTTAAAGATATTGCGGCTACAGAGATGCAATGAAAGTTTTGAAGTTCTCCTGTCCATTAACCTCCCTGGCGTTATGATTATTTTCAGGTTTAGGGTCTAAAAGCAGTGACATTTTTTCCCAAGATTTTACAGTTGTGTTCAAAATGATTCAACCTCCACTGAAATTGAGTGTTTTGGCCAGTTTGACATTGATTTTGATCATTTCAGTCATCTTGTTTACAATTAATTCAAAGAGGCACTTGTAAGTCAGACAAATATAACATAACATTTATAATGAAATAACCACAAAGGTATTTTCTGTGCTCACATCATTATCAGTTTTATTCAACCCCCAAGTGACATTCATTCTTAGTACTTAGTACAACATCCTTTTCTAGTTATAACAGCTTTTAAACATGAAGCATATCTTGACACAAGTGTCTTGCAGCGATCTACGGGTATCTTAGCCCATTCTTATGGGCAAAAGCCTCCAGTTCAGTCACATTCCTATGCTTGCACGCTGCAACTGCTTTCTTTAAGTCCCACCAGAGGTTCTCAATCAGATTTAAGTCTGGTGACTGCGATAGCCACTCCAAAATGTTCCAGCCTTTAATCTGCAACCATGCTCTAGTGGACTTGGAGGTATGCTTAGGATCATTATCCTGTTCCCAAGCCTCAGGTTTGTGACGGACTGCATCATATTTTAATCTAATATCTCCTGGTACTGAAGAGAATTCATGGCACCTTGCACACACTGAAGCTTCCCGTACCTGCAGAAGCAAAACAGCCCCAAAGCATGATTGACCCCCTGCCATGCTTCACAGTAGGCAAGGTGTTCTTTTTTTCCATAGGCCTTGTTCTCCCTCCTCCAAACATAGCATTGATCCATGGGCCCAAATAGTTCTAATTTTGTTTCATCATTCCACAGAACACTATCCCAAAACACTGTCGTACCTGGCGTGCAGCATAGGCCCTGGGGAGCTGGGTCTGTGTAGCTGGAGAGGAGTTTTCAGCACCAGTAGAGTTGAACTGCCAATCAGCCAAGGAGGAGGATGACGACGACAGCGAAGAGGATGTAGCAGGAGGAGAGGAGGTGGCAGGAGGCCTGCCTGCAAGCCGTGGATGTGTCACAAGTTGGTCCACTGCACAGCCACGTACTCCCTGCTTGCCATCAGTCACCAGGTTGACCCAATGGGCTGTGTAAGTAATGTAGCGGCCCTGACCGTGCTTGGCAGACCAGGCATCCATGGTCAGGTGGACCTTTGACCCAACGCTGTGTGCCAGAGATGACACCACTTGCCTCTCAACTTGACGGTACAGTTTGGGTATTGCCTTTTTAGAAAAATAATTGCGGCCTGGTATCTTCCACTGCGGTGTCCCAATGGCCACAAATTTATGGAAGGCCTCAGAGTCCACCAGCTTGTATGGTAACAGCTGGCAAGCTAACAGTTCCGCCACGCCAGCTGTCAGACGCCGGGCAAGAGGGGGACTGCTGGCAGACATTGGCTTCTTCCGCTCAAAGATTTCCTTCACAGACACCTGGCTGCTGTGGGCAGAGAAGCAGGAACCGCTCAAGGACAGAGGCGGAGTGGAGGAGGGTGGCTGTGAAGGTGCAAGAGAGAAAGCGGCTGAAGATGCTGCACCTGAAGGAGGAAGAGGAGACGGAGTATGGATTTTCTTTTGTGTGCTGCTTTTGCTCAGGTGCTTTTCCCATTGCAGTTATTGCCTTTTCTCCATGTGCCTTCATAAGGCACTTGTCCCTTCGTGAGTGTTGGCCTTTCCACGGCTCAATTTTTGCAGGCAGAGACAACAGATGGCATTGCTCCGATCTGAGGCAGACACATTAAAAATTTCCAAACCGCTGAGCCCCCCTGGGGCGATGGCACTATGGTGGCATCAGCAGCTGACGTTAAAGGGCATGTTGGCTGGCTGTACATAGGTGGCGATATATGGCGCTGGACACTGCTACCAGCTGTTTCTGACGACGAGCTCCCCCTGCTTCTTTCAGCAAATCGTCTCCTCCTACTCCTCTCTGACTCCCCCTCTGAACTGTCCCCCTGTTCATCTCCTCTATTGAGAACATACGTGGGATTCGTATCATCATCATCATCATAATCATCCTGCCCAGCTTTGCTTGCCTCAGACACCTCCAAAACTGCACACACAGCAGGTACTTCATCATCTTCACACCTTACGTCCATAGTGTCGCCGCCTAACTCAGACATATGAGGTGGTGTAACTTGCTTGCTTAGCACCTTCATCTGGTTGTAACAATAATGGCTGTGAATCAGTTAATTTCCCAGCAATTAACTCCTGCGAAGTGTCAAATGCAACGGATGTGGTGCTTGTAGTAGCACTGGTGGCTGCGGAAGATGAGGTGTTCTGTGTTAAATAGTCAACCATGTCCTGACAATCTTGGGAGTTGATGGGACGTGCCTTCTTCTGAGCACTGTACATTGGCCGAGGGCCGCACGAAATCACATCAACACGACCTTGCACAGACCTGCCGGGTGGCCTTCCTCTGGGTCTGCCTCTACCTCTGCCTGTTTTTCCGTTGTGTCCATATTCGGGGGGGGGGGGGGAGGAAGTGAAAGGTATGCACTGACTTGACTAATACAATGTGCAGTCACACAGGTGCAGTTAACAGGTATGCACGGAGTGGTATACCACACTGCGGGCACTCACGTAGGTAAGTGGGTGCACTGAACACAACAGGTAGGTATATGCAGTAATGGGTATTACAATGTGCACCTGTCACACACAGACAAGTAGCAGACAGGCATAGTGACACTGCGTGCGCTCAGCTCACGTAGGTAGGTGGGTGCACTGTGAACAACAGGTAGGTAGGTATATGCAGTAATGGGTATTACAATGTGCACCTGTCACACACACAGGTAGTCACTGAATGTGCTGGGCCTGGCAGTGGCACACACACAGTATGAATTATCAAGGCTGTCTATGCAACACAAGTGTCAGTGGGACACACAGAAAAAAAAAATACACAAGAACAAGATTAGCTCTCAAAAGAGCTGTTGTGGGGTGCTATTTTAGCAATAAGAATCAGCAAGGAGCAAGCTAAGAAGCCTACAAGCCCCTAAATAATCTTTCCCTATGAGAGAGTCTGTAGCAGCTGTCCCTTATTTACTGCAGGCACACGAGTGAGTATAATGGCCGGCGGTGCCTGCCTTCTATAAGGGGGGAGTGGCTCCAGGAGGGAGTGTAGCCTGATTGGCTACAATGTGCCTGCTGACTGTGATATAGAGGGTCAACTTTGAAAGTTTGCGGTTCTCCGCGATCGATCGCGAACCACCAGAAGTTTGCCGGGAAACGTTTGCCAGCGAACTGTTCGGGCCATGTCTACTAATCATATAGCTTCCACACAGACTAATCGGTACACGATCCTTTGGGTGACATTGCAGGGCCGAGCTTGTGCAGATGCTTCACTTGGATTGCTGGCTGAGTGGTCAGGGCACAATTGGAATAAGATGAAATGAGGCAAGATAGCAGTTTTTGCTCACCAATGATGGTCACCTGGCTATGTTTAGTAAGATTTGGTGGGGGCTAGCATCCAGGCTCTGAGCAACTGCCTAGGATCACCTTTTCATGATCCGGCTCTGGGTCAGGAGCATCGGAGGCAGACAGACAGACAGATAGATAGATAGATAGATAGATAGATAGATAGATAGATAGATAGATAGATAGGATATAATTAGTTTAGGAAAACAAGAGTTTGCTTTCTTGAAACAGAAAGAATTTGTTATAATACAGGTTGGAGTGAGCTCCGAGATGTCTCCCAGTGCATCACTGCTGAATATATGACAATTAACCATTGTTACCCTTAGAAGCTAAACACACCTCCAGAACCGCAGGAATGCAATGATGTGTCAGTTTGTTAATTTGTACAGAGCCATAATAATCTAACATGCATACAGACGGTTTCAGATTGTTTGCTCCTCATCAGCGCATGGCATGGATTAATTTGGCTCTATGGAGTAGGGCTTGTAACACCAAGAGGTACAGACTAACCAGCAAGCTCATGGTGACCCAGAACTCATTGGAGTGTGTGAGGGGCTACAATGGTCCTAAAAGCCCCCTTACTAAAATACTAAGGAAAACAAGAGTTTGCTTTCTTAAAACAGAAATAATTTGTGATAATTCAGGTTGGAGTGAGCTTGAGATGTCTCCCAGTGCCTCACTGCTGAATATATGCAAATTAACCATTGTTGCCCTTAAAAGCTAAATACACCTCCAGAACCGCTGGAATGCAATGATGAGTCAGCTTGTTAATTTGTACAGAGCCATAATAATCCAACAGGCATACAGACTGTTTCGGATTGTTTGATCCTCATCAGTGCATGGCATGGATTAATTTGGCTCTATGGAGTAGGGCTTGTAACACCAAGAGGTACAGACTAACCAGCAAGCTCATTGTAGCCCCTCACACACTCCAATGAGTTCTGGTTCACCATGAGCTTGCTGGTTAGTCTGTATAATTAGTTTACTTATCTTACTTTTCCCCGGAGATCCTGCCAAAAGTAGATGTCGTTCAGTAAAAGAGTGCATCTCAATGTCATTTGCTTTAGTATTACTTTGTAAACAATTATTTTCCAAACAAGCAATGAGGACAGGCTCTAACTTGTGTAGTTTGGGAAGGAACTCCAAATTACGGATGGTAATCAACACATTCAGAGGAAGAAGAAGTGCTGCATAGCTAATTCTTAATATTCAAGATTTCAAAATTAATGAACTCTTGAACATATTAGAAGATTAGTATCACTTCTTGCTCTCAACCTGCAGTCATCATTAAAACCAATTATTTTTTGATACTTGAACAATTCATGGTTTCATTAAGTTGAAACGATGAGGCTTATGCAAAACTCCAGAGATAATTCCTAAAATAGCTTTAATCTTATTATTGCCACACACAGTCAAATGCAGATGATAACAAGTAATACTTTTAGGATGTTCGCACAAGATACGATGCCCTTGCATTGTACTGCACTAGCGAATGCAGCCAAATGGAAGAATATTGCTAGGTTTTTTTCATCTGCTTGTTTACACTGTATCACCACAGTCAATCAGAAGAAAAAATCTGACTGCTGTATGCTGGTGTCCTGCCAAGCAATTTCTATTGAAGGGACAGGTAACAGACTGCATGCATAGCAACAGTTGGCACGCCATGCTTCTAGAGAACATATGGGGGTTGATTCACACAACTTATTTCAGGAATTCTTTCTCTGTCTCTACAGTACGTCTCACCTCATCTAAAAAAATGCAATTTCAAAACGATTAAATATCACTTAAAATAAGCTGTTTGTGATTAACTTAAAGCAATACTAAAGCAACCTAAAAATAGAGAAAAAAAAAGAGTTAGATACCCGCCTATGGAGAGATCCCTTAGAGCCTCCCGTATCCTCTCTACATTTCCTCATTCCACCGCTTACCCTCCCCCCTTTCCAAGGCCGGATTTATACTTTTTGTTACCCAACTCCTAGGTCAAGTATGCTGTGGCTCCCCGTTTATGTGCAGCTGCATCCCCCCCCCCACCCTTCGGTTCCATGTGCAGCCCCCCTCTCTCATGTGTATCATCCTCTATTTCATAAACAGCTCCCTTGAGCATCAGCTTCCCTTTTTCATGTGTTGCGCCCCGTTATTCAGCCTCCTCTTTCATATATAGCAGCCCCTCTGTCCAGGTGCCCCATTAGGCTGCCGGCGCCCAAGGTCTGGGCCTTTCTGGCCATTCCAGAAAACTCCATCCCTGGTCCCCCCATTGAAGTTATTCAACCAGCTTGGTCATATACGTCTTTGGCCCTCCTTGGGCAGCCTTCGGAAATACTAAAGGATGTGAGCCTGCCAAGGAATCCAAAAGGAGTGGTAATTCAATGGGGGACAGTGGTGGAATGTAGAGATGGAGCGAGGACTGGGAAGGCTCTATGGAGTCCAGAGCATTCCCTCTCCATAGGTGAGTATTTCATTTATTGTTGCAGCTTGCTTCAGTATTGCTTTCATTTCTATATTCTTTTCTTCACTTTGTGTTTTTTTAGTAGTCCTTGTTTGCTTTATGAGTGATTACATTTTATTATATAGAGGTGAAAAGTGAAATCAGATAAGGTGAAATAATTGATGAGAGAGATTTTGTGACATCCTACTGATGCTGTCTGCTGCGGAATGTGAATGAGCCCTCAGGGTACTTATAAGTGCAACAGACACAGATATAAAGTCGCACTTCAGTGAAAACATTGGCATTCTGCTACCCATACAATCATTTGTATGATAGCAGCAGAAAAAACATTTCCAAAATTCTTTGCATTAGAAAAGCAGCCCCTCAGAAATCCTACTTTACAGTATCTCTGACATCCTCCATCAGGACTCCTGGCAGCAGGGCCGGATTTGTACTCTTTACTGCCCAAGGCCACTGTTATCAGCCGCCCCCCTTCAGTATAGGTAGCAAGATGTCCCTTTCCCACCCCCTCCAGTATAGGCAGCCTTTTGAAAATTTCCTCTAGAATAGGCTGCCAGGTGAAACCTCCACCCCCCACACACACCTCCAGTATAGGTAGCCAGTTAACCCTTCCCCCTTCCACCCACTCCAGTTTAGAATAGCCTGGTGACCTCCCCCCCATTTTGATGACCCCTCCACCTTCCCCCTAGTATAAAATGTCAGGTGACCCTCCCCCCTTCCATATAGATAGCCTGCTGCCCAACCGCCCTTTATCATGTGGTGCCCTAGGCCATGGCCTGTGCGGCCTTGGTCTAAATCCAGGTCCAGCTCTGCCTGGCAGCCACAGACTATGTTTCCCACTATGCAAGTTCAATATAAGTATACTAGTGGCCAGCTGCATTCACTGCTTAAAATTCACTTTCAACATTTTTAGATTAGAATTAGCACATGATTTGCATCTGTTTGCATTCAAGGCATGTATTTATTTCCGGAAGGGCTTTACATTGCCTCTGTAGGCTTGCAGTTCAGATGCATCCTCAAGCGCTGTCACTTATCTGCATGTTTTGTTTTATGAAATGTGTATACCATTTGTATGACTAGCAACACGAGGAATATCATGTATTTATCACTAGATTAGCGTTAGGTTTAGCGTTAGGTCTTCCCCAAGGGGGTAGGTCACCGCCGTGGAAGTCTATTAGGTAATAATCTGTGCACATATTATCACTGAACACCCCCCTTTGCCTGTAGTGAGTGCTAGGTGTGTAATGCAGTCCAGTGGGGCTCTGCACATCAATGCAGACAAATCATTCAGGTATAGGTTCACCCTCCCTTTTTGCCTATAGTGAGTGTGATGTAGTCCAGTTGTTGGGGTCCGCACATCAATGCAGATAAACCATTGCATAAGTTTTTGCATAACCAGGCATAAGTTTTTGTGTGAAAGCGCTGCCATGTTTTCCACTATGCAAGCCACAGACTATGGCTGGTTCACACTCAATAGGGTTCGTGGTATGGATGGTCACAACAGATGCAATGTACAATCTACTGTGACCTTACCATTTATTCTCACTCTGTTAGCATTAAGCATTAATATATGTTTATATGTTATATATAACATTAATATACTGTATGTGTTTGTACACTATTTGTCAATTCTATGCAGATGTTATTAGCATCACAGCACACAAAAACAGCAATGATGCAGGTAGAAGGATGAATATTTTTTATGGATTTACGTGACATGTTTGCATTTTAAAACAAAGCTACAATCCATAAAGAAAGAATATTGAATTATTGATTAGAGACACATCTTGAGGTATTTAAGTACACTAAAAGTAAACCTGTACGGTGAAAAAAGGTACATTTAAATATTTAAAGAGGAACTGTAAGATGGAAATGATCTCCCCACTAGTGTGAAACTGGTGGCAGCTTTGTCAGAGAAAACCCAGTTCTCAGAGGGGAAAAGTCCTGCAGCCAATGGAAATCCATCTGAAATGGGGAAACTCCTCCTACTCAGTGACGTTAGTTCTAAGACTAATTAAAATTCAACCATGTATGCACAGCTTTGTGGGTAATGACATCACATGCATACTTCCTGATTTGTATGATGCTGGTGTTTAACCACTTGAGGACCTAGCCTTTACCCCCCCTTAAGGACCAGCGCTGCTTTTTCAGATCTGTGCTGGGTGGGCTCTACAGCCCCCAGCACAGATCAAATGACAAGCAGAGCGACCAGACCGCCCCCCTTTTTTCCCCACTAGGGGGATGATGTGCTGGGGGGGTCTGATCGCTCCTGCATGCTGTGGGTGGCGGGGGGGCACCTCAAAGCCCCCTCCACCGCAGGATTCCTCCTCTCCCTCTCCTCCCTCCCTTACCCGAGAGATCGGAGGCTGCACAGGAACGGATCTGTCCTGTGCAGCCTCTAACAGGCTCCCCGCTGTCATGTGACAGCGATCCACGGCCGCTGATTGGCTGGGGATCGCTGATCTACTACAATGCTGCTACTGTAGCAGCGTTGTAAAAATGTAAACAAAGCAGATTATTTCCGCTTGTGTTTACATTTAGCCTGCGAGCCGCGATCTGCGGCCCGCAGGCTAATCACGGAGCCCCCCGCCGTGAAATGACAGAAACAGCCGCTCACGCGAGCGGCTGTTTCCTGATTAATTAGCCTGCAGCCGGCGACGCAGAGCTGCGTCGCTGGTCCTGCAGCTGCCACTTTGCCGACGCGCGGTATGAGTACGTGGTCGGCAAGTGGTTAAGGCCTGAGATCTCTGCACTCACATCAACTACATACTCAATTTTGAAACAGCAGGACTGGGGGCTGAAATTTGGCACCAGGGGTGTTGCTAGCGCCAAAGATCAGTGGCACGTGCCCCTGATGTATTCTGTGGTGCCCCGCATTTCCCCAGGCAGAGTAGAGGCATCACAGCACCCAGCATGAAACTGCACAGAGCCCAGCATGCCCTGCAGAGGCACCACAGTACCCATCATGGCATTACACACCCAGAGTACCCCATAGAGGCACCATAGTAACTAGCATGGCACCACAGCACACAGCAATGGGGGGTATGCTGGGTGCTATAGTGCCTCTATGTGTGCATATTGGGTGCTGTGATGCCTTTATGGGGATATGCAGGGAGCTGTGGTTCTTCTATGGAGACATGTTGGGAGTTGTGGTGCCTCAAAGGGAGGTCCGTGGGAGCATGAGAGGGTGTCCACTAGAAGGTCACGGAATGCTATGGGGGGACTAGCAGCAGGCCAGCTCACCCAGCAGAAAGATAGAGCAGCCAGCACAAAAGCCAGGTAACTCCACCTAGTTATGTTTGAGTGACACTGCCTAGATTTTTTTTGTATTAATGGAGAGGGGGGCTTCATCCAACATTTTGCTGGGAAAGCCTACTCAGAACGCTGTTAAGTTCATGTAAATTTGTCTCCACCCATGACCACACCACCATTACGGTGCATGGCCACCCCCATTTTTCAATTTTCCAGCTTGAGTGCCCAAAAGTGCCCCGGATCTCTTAGGATCCTAGCAACGCCCCTGTGTGGCACAGAGGTAGTTCAGGGCGTCCCCACCCTACCCTCAAAATTGGAGTGTGTAGGAAGTAAAAGTGCTGAGATATGGGGGCTTAAATATCAGTAGCATAATATAATATTATTAAATTAATATCTCAATATAAAGGACAGTGGACAAATAGGAAAATGTAACAAACAATCAAAAATAGAAAATAATAATAAATATTTTTCATGCACAATGCCAACGTAAAATTAATGAAAGCAACAAAAAATGAGGATATGCTCTTGGGTGCATGAAAAAAATTATACACTAGCTTTATTATGAATTATATTCATGTAATAGAAAAGACATACACAATATCATCATATTCCATATTAAATACACAAAAAATACACAAAACAAAAACCCCCATAAAAAGTCAATATCCTAACTCCATCCGGGGGACTTTTAGCTTATATCATCTCATGCACTTGGCTTTCCAGCTTCGCTTTGTTATTTATGGAGGTCGTTGGAGGATACACATATGTGCAATAAGGATTGCTTTCATCAATTGTGTGATTATAAGTTGAATCTGGTGAACTGTTGTCATAGTTACCCTGCGATTGGGGGCAAATACGCAATGAGCTATCAATGATCTATATGAAATGTTCAGCCTTTGCCTATCTACATCACAGCCTTCGTTGATACATGCTGGTACTGTTGTTCCCTATACAGTTTATGGATGTCACATCGAACTGCCTGCCTGAGTGGTACAGATTCATGAGTTCTAGGGACTGCAGCCCTATTTCTTCATGTGTGAGGGTTGCTCGGATGGAGTTAGGATATTGACTTTTTATGGGGGTTTTTGTTTTGTGTATTTTTTTGTGTATTTTATATGGAGTATGATGATATTTTGTATGTCTTTTCTATTACATTAATATAATTCATAATAAAGCTAGTGTATAATTTTTTTTCATGCACCCAAGAGCCTATCCTCATTTTTTGTTGCTAGCATAGTATACTACTGTAGAAAATGGATTAGACACAGAACTGGCATAGCAGTCTAGTGGAGAGCAGAGAAATAGCAGGCAGAGAAAGCAGAAATAGCAGAAAATAACAGTGTGAAAACTCATCTGTGGCAAAATTTTGCTGCAATTGCTTTTGCAATTCTCATTCAGGGAACAAGAATCGCTCCCTGAACAAAAATTGCAAATGGAATTGCGGCAAAAAGCAATGATTTTGCAGTGATTTTTCAGTGTGAATAAAGGCCCTAAGGTGACCTCGATAAACTTGGGTATCTACAGTATATAAGAAGAAAAGGGGTGAGTTTTCAACTACCGTATTTTTCGGACTATAAGACGCACTTTTTATCCCCTCAAAAGAGGGGGAAAATGTTGGTGCGTCTTATGGTCCAAATGTGGCTTTTTTTTTTCCCCCCCCCCTCCCTGTTTGATGGCTCATTTAGGCTCTCCCTTCTCCCTCCCTCCAAGCCTCAACGTGAAGCAGCCTGCAGGAATCACTTTCATTCACCACAGGACCTGCGGCTCTACTTTCACTGAAGGGGACGCTTGCTGCGGGGACCGGCGGTTCTCCTGTCACTGAGGGGACACATCTCTTAATGGCCAGCGTGCTGCGGGGACCGGCGGCGATGCTGTCACTGAGGCGGCGGTATTCCTAATGGCCAGCGTACTGCGGGGATGATTATCCGTTCGCCCGGGACCGGCGGCTCTGTGCTTTTCCTAATGTTCTGTGTCTTGTAGTGCTGCAGCCTAGAGGGAGGATCGGCGTTCCTCATCTCGTACAACCCCGGGAGCGGCAGCTCCACTCGTTATACCCCGGGGTGAACTTCCGCGCTGTGGCTTTAAGGGTCCCTTGCTTGATGACATGTTTTCTCTTCATGATTTGGAACAGTCAATCCTGCATCCATGCACCCAGCTGGGGATTATAGAGTTTCCCACAGCCACTGACATTACCCAGCCACATCACTCACCAGCTGAATTATCTGGCCAATTGCAAGTATAGCAGAGTCTGGCAAGATTGCCGAGCCCCAACATGTGAAGAGAATGCATGCAGGTCACCACCACATCTATTCAATCAAGCCTTCAGTGACTGTGGAGATGCATGTACAAGAAAGTACAAAAGAGATTTTGCCCACCAAGAAACAAGACTTCTAGCAAAGCAAAAGAACACAGAAGATGAAATGGATCTGATGGGATCAAGAAGATCCATAAACTCTTTTAGCAAACTGCACTAGTGGTCATTTTTAATGGCCATGCCTAATTGACAATTTTTTATGCAGTTTTTGAAGGAATTTCTGGCATTTTTGAAGTGATTTTGAATTTAATGCAAGTGATTTGCACAGCGATTGTGATTTTCCATCGCAATTTGTGATTTCCATAGGTGTGATTGCAAAAAAGCTGCAAAATCACTTTATACAGCAATTGAAAAAACTACTTTGCAGCAATCCTATACTTTGCACTGAAGTACAAATGCTTCAAAAATGCTGCAGGCACCACAATTGCGATTTGGGATCCCCTCCATTTCCTTTCATTAACCTATCGCTTTTGAATTTGCCAGTGATTCCAAAATGCTGCTAAAACGGTGGGCCCCAAGCACAAAGACCTCCAGAGGGGTGCAGTAGTAACCACCCAAGATCATCACCATCACTTGGCTGCCCTGTAGTCCTACTGTTAGGAGTATGGTAATTACCTCCGCAGCAGGGAGCGGTGAGGCCGCCGATTCCGCGTCTGAAGCGACCGCGGATCTCGCGCATCTTTTCAGTCATTTCCGTCAGGCAGGACAGGTCTCTCCAGGGTACATTTGAGCAGGGCAGCGCACGCGCGCACCAGGAGACAGGACCTTTATGCTTTGAGGAGATGTGTCAGCTGACCGGACAGTGCAGGATCGATCACCGCTCCTGATTGGTTGTTGTACGCTGGGCGGAACTGCGGGGTTGCCTGTCTGTATTTAAGACCCGAGCTGTCAGTAGCTCATTGTCTGCTGTTGCTGATACTTTGCGGTTAAGCTCTCAGACCTTAGTCAGTTCCCAGTGTGTTTGATCCGGCAGGACCCCGGGGATTCACACATAGCTAGGATTAATATTATACTTATAATAGTAATTATTATCATTGTATATTGATTATTTGTGTATGACTCTTTGCCTGAACCTTTGACTCTGCTCCCTGCCTCTCGATTCTGTACTCTGCCTATCTGATTGTTGCTGACCTCGGCCCTGATTCTGTACCTTCGCTCATCTGATCTGTTACCTACTTCGGCCTGTTTTCTCACTCCGCTTTTGCCTGACGATTTTGTACTGCTTCCTAACCGATCTGTTACCGATATTGCCTGTACGACCACTCTACTAGTGATAGTCCCTACAGCCAAGGGCTATCACATAGGAGTACTCCTGTGTTACTGTGCACAAAAAACACGTGTGATCACACTCTAAATAAAGTACTGACTACGGTGCTGTTAGAGCTGTTACTGATCATTACACCTACTGAAACAAAGTGCTGTTTGTTTAAACTTTTGTCATTTCGCTCTGTACATATGGTGTCCACACCAGGGAACACAGTGCCCTGTGAGGCTCTTGTCTAGTTACAAGTGGCAGTGAATCGGAAGTAAGACTATTAGAGCTCCAGATAATATATTATAATACACATGTCCAGTAAGCATTACTGTTCTTCTTACCACGTTTATAAATTTGGTGAAGAAGCCTTTCCAGATGCTTTTCTTCATACTTTATTATACTGAATTCTGGTTTTGGAACTCAAGCACATTTCCAATTATAAATATCCAGAACTATCATAATGTCCGTCCTATGTCAAAGCTAGCTTGAAATACTAATGGCTGCTGACTCCCCCAAAAATGTGTGAGGCTAATATACAAACGTTCAGGCCACCATGGGCTGATCTGTACAAGCTCATATACAGTGGCATAGCTAAGGAGCTGTGGCCCTGATGCAAGTTTTACAATGGGGCCCCCCAAGCACTCTATCTATACATAACAATTGATACGGCGCAAAACCTGCCAATGGCAACTACAGTGTCAGAGGTGCAAGAAGGGGATGGGGAACTGTTTGTTAATGATTACCACTATTCAAAGTATATATAGAAATGATTATTATGAGCACAGGACCAATAGAGAGCTAATACTATAGTTGAGGGAGGGCCCTTCGGGGGCCCCTCTAGCCCAAGTGCCCCGATGTGGTCGCAACCTCTGCAACCCCTATTGCTACGCCTCTGCTCATATAGAGCATGTAAAGTTAAGCAAGTGTTGTACAATCTATGTAATGTGCGTTAAGCAAATAATGTAATTTGCATCTGACAAACAAGGCATGCATTGCTTTCATAATAAACTATATTGTATAATGCGAGTTGCCTTATTTAAGAAATGCATGTTACATTGCTCTTCTGGCACATTACAAGCTCTTACAAGCTCTTCAGACACATTGCTTGACGCAAGAAAACTTTAGGTGCGTTGTATGTGCACGTAAAACGTACTGTTCTTTTGTGAATACACCCCTATCTCTGACAGAAGGCTCACTCTTTATGATAGGCATAAGAAGCCAGTCGCAGATGATGGTATAAATGCATAGTACACCTTGCATGTTAACTTAGAAAAGTGGTGACTATTGCTTATCGCAGTGATCAGCCCTGGGCCACCCATGAGGCAGGGTGAGGCAGGTTCCTCAGACGGCGAGAGTGTGTGTGTGTGTGGGGGGGGGGTGCCTGGCTGTGGGTGGGTGGAGTTGAGCCATGCTGAAGGGGGTATCAGCCAGGAAGGGGGGGCAGCAGGCACAGTGGTGGGGAGGGGGGTTGGACACCCCCCCTTCCTCACCTGAGTCCCCCCAGTCTGCGCTCCCCCTCTAGCTATCAGCGCTGTGTATAAGTGTCAGCCAGGCCACGGCCAGGGAAGCAATGACTCACATCCTTCCGTTCCAGCTCTGCATTCCACTGCTCATCACTTCCTGCAATGGCGCTGACTGTACTGCAGAAGTGACGCGAGTGGTGGGACGCAGCGCTGGATCATGAAAGGAGGTGAGTCATTGCTTCTTCGCCCGCTGCCTGGCTGACACAGCGCTGATAGCTGGAGGGGGAGAGTGGACCGGGGGACCAGGTGAGGGAGGGAGGTCTAATCCCCCTCCCCACCGCTGTACCCACTGCCCCCCCTTCCTGGCTTCTACCCCCTCCAGGCTACCTATACGGAGAGCAATTATACTACTGATCAGAGGGGAAACCTCATACGTTTGCCTCAAGCAGCAAAAAGTCTAGAACCGGCCCTGGCAGCGATGTTTAACTTTCACCATAACTCTTAACTGTGAGTACATTTCTCAGACCAGCTGGCTAGTGATGAAGAAGAGATTTTCATTAATGGCCTGGACAAATGGCTTGGTTGTGATATACATGAAGGAATTTAAAAAAATAAAGGGATATATAATAGAATATAGTAAATTATTCAAAATAACCACTTGAACATTAATTATCCTGGTTTCAGTGTAACAAACAGGGCCGTTTCTTGGGCAGTGCGGGCAGGGCGACCGACTTTGGCGCAGACCGGCAAGAAGAAGAAGGGGGGCGCAGGCAGAAGGACGTAAGCACTAGGGAGCTGGTGACGAGCGGTCCAGCCAAATGGAAGAAGATGATTACCAGCGCAATCAACTTCCTTGACTCCTCCTGGGCTGCCTGCGTCAGACGTCAAGTCATCATCACGTCACCACCACGTAATGACACCTGATGTCCTGTAGCGGTACAGCAGGCTGTGAGTGTACGGCACCCATGGAGGAGTCGGCTTTCCGGTCTCTCTACGCCTGTGTGTTTTCCTAGTCCCTGCTTCCCCCTGGATGAGCGACTGGTCACTAGTAAGTAAGCAGATCTACTTGTGACCTGTTGGGGGTGGAGGGAAGAGGGCACAATTTTTACACCCTCGACCTGGGTGCAATTTAGCCTAGAAATTGCCCTGGTAACAAACATGTCCTATCTATATATTGCTGTATATTGGTATGCAACCCTGCCCTCCCATTGATGTTTAGCCTAGGCTATGGTGTCAATAAAGCCTGGTACACAATTTCAATTATGATTGGCCAATCACTGACCAATTTTACCACCTCCATATAGTATGAGGGTCAGCAGATATTGAATACTATGAGTGATTGTGTAGGTAAGCTCTTATACTACATGGAGGTGGTAAAATTGGTCAGTGATTGGCCAATCATAATTGAAAGTGTGTACCAGACTTAAGCCATCTCCACCAGGGCATCTCACTTTTTGCCTGAATTTTCACCCAGGTGATGTTATCACACCTTGTCATAAAATGTCGTTTAAACCACCAGCAAGCAAGAAAACACCATAAATAATTTTTATTGTACTTCTTCACAAACTTTTATGTACTTTTTCAATTGTAAAATGTTTAAAAGTTATTTTAAAAAGAATATAAAAATGATCTTCTAGATGAAAAAGTTAAAGGACAACTGAAGAGAGAGGTATATGGAGGTTGCCATGTTTATTTCCTTTTAAGCAATACCAGTTGCCTGGCAGCCCTGCTGATCCTCTGCCTGTAATACTTTTAGCCATAGCCCCTGAACAAGCATGCAGCAGATCAGGTGTTTCTGACATTATTGTTAGATCTGACAGATTAGCTGCATGCTTATTTCTGGTGGTATTCAGACACTTCAGCAGCCAAACAGACCAGCAGGGCTGCAGGCAACTGGTATTGTTTAAAAGGAAATAAACATGGCAGCATCCATAGTTGTATCACTTCAGTTGCCCTTTAAAGGGGCACTACAGCGGAAAATTGTAAAATTTAAAATATGTGCAAACATATACAAATAGGAAGTACGTTTCTTCCATAGTAAAATGAGCCATACATTTTTTTTCTCCTATGTTTCTGTCACTTACAGTAGGTAGTAGAAATCTGACAGAAGTGACAGGTTTTGGACTAGTCCATCTCTTCATAGGGGATTCTCAGCAAGGCTTTTATTCTTTATAAAGATATTCCCTAAAAAGGATTTAAACAATAATGCTGGCCAGCTTCCCTGCTCCCTACACATTTTTTTGGGCAGTTGGACAGAGCAACTGCCATTCACTAAGTGCTTTTGAAAATAAATATATTTCTGAGAATCCCCTATAAAGTGATGGACTAGTCCAAAGCCTGTCATTTCTGTCTACAACCTACTGTAAGTGACAGCAACATAGGAGAAAAGTAATTTATGACTCATTTTACTCTGGAAAAGTGCCCCTTTAATTGCACATGGGCCCAGATGTTGTTTCTGCTGACTTCAGAACACACAACAAACATTCCACGGTGATACTGTAATGATCTGCTCAGCTGTCTGCACAGGCAGACAGCTGTTTGACCATTCTTTAGGTCTGAGTGTTGCAGGCCTCTGGAAAAGAGACCTGTCTTCACTATGCAAGTTTCAGAGTTGCTCTGCTGGTGAGGAATTTGCATCTACTCGTCATGCAAATTGCCTAGCTGCTTCCTCTGATGGCTTGCAGTATAAAAACCATTTCTTCCCAGAATTCCCTGCTGGTCATGATGGTTTGTTCCTGCTAACTCACCTGGAGTATCAGCCTTTGCTATTGTTTGCTAAGATTATCTTAGAGTAATTCCTTGGGACTGCACTAGGCATCCCTCCTAGCACAGTCAGGTTGTATTATCTGTTTTGCCTTGTACTGTCTATCTGTTGCGATTGTCTTGTCACCAGCGGCGGTCGACAGGAAATCATTCTGTCTGTACTCCGTCTTAGGGGTGCAAGCCAGAGCAGCGGTTGCTACTGGTTGATTCATCTGTTTGTCTGTCTGGATCACATCCGCTCTAGCGTTAGTGGCGGTGGTTCCTTTTGTGCTCTGTCTGGGAGAGTAGGCCAGAGCTGCGGTTGCTGCTGGCTACTCCTTCTCTCTGTCTTGTCTGGTTTGAACGCTTGCTGCAGGCTCAGTGAGGTAACCGTTTAGCAAGCGTTCGCGTTCTCTATTTCGTGTTTGTGTTTCATTGGTTAGTTAGGGTGGCACGCTTATCACTGGGTGCCTAACGCGCAGTGATCGTGTCTTTAACGCGTTCGCTGTTGCGAATGAGTGCGGAGTTCGCGTTTAGCTAGCGTTTGTTATTTTCTTTGACCTTCTGATCGTTGTTATTTGCTATGTCTTTCTTGCTACACTTGCGCTCTGTCTAATTCCGTCTTGTGTCACTATTGGCAATCGCCACTCTTGCGATTGCGTTCCCACTTCGTTTCCATTGCTGTGTGTTCACCGTCGCTGGGTGGCGACTAGATTGGTGGACACACATACATTCTGTCTCTGTGCTCTCTATCTTTAAGGGCTATCTTGCCCTGCGTTGCTTCAACTCGTACAATTCCCATCTGGCGTCTGTGGCAGTGCAGAGGCTGTGTTCGTCTGCATTCCACAGCTCCATCTGCTGGTGGGAATTTCCCTCTACAGGTGCATAGCACCATAGCTGGGTTCTGTTGTTATTTTATACGCTTGTGGAGGATTTCCGTAGTGTCAGCGCGCATCTTGCGCGCTGACCACGGAAATAATTCCCCAATCGTTACAGATACACCTTGCCAGCAGTAAAGCTATTTCCACCTGTGATACATTTTTCAAATTTAAATCAGGACGAGGATGGGCAAACACTAGCTAAATAATTCATAAATCAATGTTGTAAAAAACAATAATCAATGTTACTAAATTATATTCTGTTAAATTCCTCTCTAAACTCAAAACTACCATAAATATGTGACATCCTGTGTGGGAAAATTGGCTGGTAACACTGATCTGGGAATGTATTTGAACAGCAGTAGGCACAATTATATTAAATGCATCCAAGCAATTAGCAGTCAGTTAGTAATGAAGAAATTACGTAGATGACATCAACCGGCTTACAGTAAAAGAAATCTGAAGCTCGGTATTTAGTTTGTTATTTTAGTGAATGTTAAAGATATCTGAGCATTATTTCATTGTCAAATATAAGGTTAATATTAAGGTTACTTGACAGTGAGATACTTAATTATTGCTAAACATAATCATTAGAGAAGCTAGCCTGACTATTAAAAGAGCCTTACTTTCTCGCAAATGCTTTTTTTTTTGTTTTTACTTGGCGCGTGTGATAATATCTCCTTTTATGTTCTCCTTAATTATGCATAAACGTATTTGCATGCAATTTGCTCTCACAAGCCCTTATTGCTAGCAATAATGGATTCTGAATCAGGCCCAAGGAGCATTGCATAAAACTGATAGAAAATAGGTGAAAAACAGTACCATAGCAATAGGGGATGCAGAGGTTGCGACCTCCCTCAAGCTCAGTATTGGATGGTGCAGCTATGCTGCTGGTGGTGCTATGCTGCTAATGATCAGTTCTATATATGCTCTGAATAATGGTAATCAATAATTAACAAACTGTTTCCCTCCTCTGCTTACACCTCTCATACTGTGGATTTCCTGGCAGGTTTTGTGGCACCATATGAATTGTTATGTATAGAATGCTTGGGGCGGCCCTATGTAAAACTTGCACTGGGGCCCAAAGCTCCTTAGCTACAGCACTGGTGAAAAAAATAGCAAAAAATACTACTATAGTTTTTAAGCCATACAGTATTTTGTCATTTTTGAGGCTAGGATTTATCAGTTTACTTGGTTTTACTTATTAAAAGGGAACCCGAGGTGAGAAGGATATGGAGGCTGACATGTTTATTTCCCTTTAAATAATGCACATTTCCTGGCTGTCCTGCTGTTTAGGGATGCTCATTCGGATTCCACGGAATTGAAATTTCCACATTTTCAATCAGAAATTGACATTACCGATCGGAAAACGGCAATCGGAATTCTGTGGAAATCCGTTTTACCGCAACACTGTAATTTCAGCCCAACCACAGAACTCGGAAGCATTGGACCATTCAGAGAATCCCGAATCTTTCTGCAAAAAATTGAATTGTTGCAGTCATTTTACACCAAACACAAGTTCCAATTTTTACAATTTTTTGTCAGTTTTTGCATTCTCTGATTTAAAAAAAATGACAAATAAAATACTCCTTGCAAATTGGCAAATTGGAAAAATGGAAAATTGTAAATCATAAAAAAAAGGGGAAGTCAGAAAAACAGAAAATCGGGAAACAGAAATTGGCATTGGTGGAAATCAGAATTGTTGCGGAATCCGAAATGGGCGTTTACCACAATCCCTCCTGCTGATCCGCTGCCTCTAATACTTTAAAGAGAACCCAAGGTGGCTTGTAAGAATGCTATTAGCACACAGAGTCTGGGTCTGCATATACTGCCCAGCCTCTGTTTCTATACAGTGCCCCTCAGGCCCCCCTGCTCTCTGCTGTGCCCCCATAAATCACACAGCCATGTTTGCGACACGCAGCGTGGCGGGGAGTGACGACATAGAGAAGGCGGGGGAGCGGCGAGAGTGATAGGGCAGATGTAAACAGCCTGCTGGTGACACGCTGCGTGTCGCTAGCACGGCATATGATTTATGGGGGCACAGCAGAGCGCAGGAGGGGCCTGGGGGGGCACTGTATAGCAACAGAGGCTGGGCATTATATGCAAACCCAGCCTCTGTGTGCTAATAGCATTCTTACAAGCCACCTCAGGTTCTCTTTAAGCCATAGACCCTGAACAAGCATGCAGATCAGATGTCTGACAAATCTGATATGATTAGCTGCATGCTTGTGCCAGGCAACTGGTATTGTTTGAAAGGAAATGAATATGGCTGCTTCCATAGGTCTCACACCTCGGGTTCCTTTTAAAGAGTGAAAAATCTAAAAAGTCAACATCAATGAGAAATAACTTTGCAATTTCACTTTTCTTCTGATTACTTTCCCTGTAATTACAAGGTGGCACCATTATTGTTTAGTGCGAAGATCTAACCACAGAGTACAAGAGGCAAGACTGAAATTATAGATGACTATGTGTCACGTTCTGTTTCTTACCATATAATCTAGCCTGATATGTAATTAGGAGGTGAGCTCACAGGTCAAGGGTAACACCCACACCTCATTTCACTATCTCTGGAGACATTTGCAGTACGCCTCTTGTGTGTGAGCTAGAGGTGGTGTTTCAAGTCATTGTCACATCCCCTGTGATCAGGTGAATAAATATAATTATACTTCAGTTCAGCAGTCTACCTTTTGGGCTTTCATTGTGGCTATAAATATTAGGTATAGTATTTACCAAAAGAAAACAACACCTATTATTTAACAAATTCAATAGAACTACACATTCATAAATCTTTTTTTTTTTTCTACAAAATAGGAATCTTCAGGCACTAGTCTAGGAGGTGCCAACATTTAACGTCTTCATTGTTATAAACTGTCATTTGCTTGTTTCATTCATAGTTAGCATTAGATCTCAGCAGCATGTCATGCAAACAACTTGAAGCACAGCTGAAATACATATACTGTTAGTTTAATATTAGGGTGCTATACTTTACTGCCGCTGTGAATTCATATGTTGTCCGATACATGCACAGAATGCTGTGTATTACTCTGACGGGACCCACTGCACTGCACCTGATGTGAACTTACTATATTAATAACATTGCATCATGTTGGGATGTGCTGATATTGTCCGTGGCGACAGAACGTAATGGATTCACTGTGAAAGGACCCTTAAAGTGTACCTGAGATGAAACAAGTACATGCATTTATACTTACCTGGGTCTTCCTCCAGCCCCCTGTAGGCTGTGAGCTCCCTCACCATCCTCCCAGACTGCTCCATTCTCCCACAGTGTGGCCTGGTAAATTCCACAACTGGTCCAGTCGGGCTTCACTGTGCATGAATAATCCATTTCTGGCTGCTTCATTCTCCTGACGTGGCCAGGATTACGCATGCACAATGAAGCATGACTGGGCCAGTTGTGGAGTCCCGGCAGAACCAGGGCTATTACTGCAGTGCAAAAATGCCCTGCAATGAGAATCCTCCATAGCACCAGTGAGGATTTTCATTGGTTCACTGAGTGGTGGACCAATAGGAATTCTCTCTATGGCTAGGTAGAATCCTATTGCTCTAGCCAAAGGTAGCCCTTGTTTCTGCTGGGGCTGTGAGCCTACGGGTAGTTGTCCCAGAGCCCTGCAGTATTGCCAGCGCAAGTAAACGACCCAAACAGCAACCAAAGACATGCTAGTAGTGGCTGGAGGACTCGATCGGCAGCAGAGGGACAGATACACAACAGTGTAGTGTGAATCCAATCACTGTATGCTGCATATGCGCTCAAGATATGCTGTAATGCACTTTTGTGCATCCCTCCCAAGTTTGAGCCTAGCCTAAAATCATCTTTCAAATCAGTTAACAAGCAACAAAAAAAAATGTTTTTTTTTAACATGAATCGTAAAAACTGATATAAGTTTTGGGATATTCTTATGTGATGTTTTGAATACTTCTTAAATGTATCCTCTCGTTCCTCCATCCACAATGACACAGAACAATGCGATTGCAGAAACTCCCATAAGCCATTTACTTACAGGCAGCCACTGGAATATAAAAAGCGGTAAGCACCACCATAAGTGCAGTCATACTTTAAAGCTACAATTACGGCCCACTCACGGCAGTAAAATGATCTTTACATTGTCTTGCAAAGTTATGGACTAAATTGATTGCCATCAACATTATTTAGGTTAGGCCGTTTTTCTTGAGCCGCTCTGTATGGTGCACTAAAGAGCGGTTTAGACATTTCATACTGATCTCTGGATTGCTTTTATAAATTCATGTCAGTAAAAGGCTCTTCCTTTCATGCACTGAACTGATATCTCTATCTGGATCATAAATAAGAAGATTCCCTTCCTAACTTTGCAGCATCTAATGCTATCATTTGTTATTATGTCTGGAGAGTGTCTGCAGCAGGCTGACACAGACCACCATCCTGATTTATACATTATTATCTGGCTCAGCATCAGCTGAGTTGTGGCTGCAACAAAGTCAGAAACTCCTCTGTAATCTCCAAACTAAGTTTCCTGGCATGAATCAATATTTTATAATATCGGCGCTCCTCGCCCTGGACTTGTAGTTTATCCATCGCCCATATATTTCTGACACAAAGTTAGAGAAGTTACCCAGATTATAAGTTTTACTTCATGTTTAATTTTAGGATAAACACTCCTGTAATGCAATTTTTATGGATGAAAATGAATAATGTACAAAGTAAAATAAAACTTGGCTTCAGTGGAAATAAATAAGTTATTGCATTTTTTTTCCTTTCCAAGTTACCTATAACACTGTAAACAGAAAAATTGCTTGGGGGTGGGGAAGGGATGCTAGATGGGGGAGTTGATGGGTGACCCATTTTTCCGTATTTCACCATATGAAATATTGTAGGGACTTGGGTGCTACATATAGATTTATCCCCCTGTAGTGATCACTCCTGTTTTGGGAAGAAAAGCTATGACTATCAGTCAGAAAACTTCCAATAAATTGTGACATGTGCAGCTGACTACGAGCGCATTTACCGCTTGCATTTTTTATATGTGGCATAGCCATTACCTGTATACTGCAGATGATGCTTAGCTCAGTCCTGTCACTTGTGATATCAGGCTACATATAACCAGATTGAAGGTGCCCGCCCCTCCCTACAGGTGTGGAAAGATAGATATTTTCATACGCTTTCATGTCTGTATGATGTCTGGAGATACTGCAAGCAAAGAACTGAGAGGGAGAATGCATTAGGCAAGTTGGAAATATTTTTCAATTGCTATTTTTTTTATACCTGCTAAGGAGATGGCAACCCAACATGAGAGTGATATTTAGGTTGCCATATTTATTTTTCTATTAAAATGAAAGTTGCCTGGCTTTCCCCCTGCAGATCAGGTGCTCTGTCTCAAGTTTGAGCGGATTAGCCACATGATTGTTCCAAGGTTGTAATTCAGACACTATTGATGCCAGAAAATGAACAGGGCTGCCAGGGAACTGGTATTTTTAAAAAGGAAATAAATAGGGAAGCCTCCATATCCCTCTCACCTTAGGTTCATTTTGAGTAGTTTAGGAGTGCTACATGGCTGATAAAGATCCAGGCAGCGATCCGCCCCTGTATGGATGAAGACCCTAAAATAGGTACACATTTTGGGTAACTCTGGCTTGAAACAATCATTCCTGATTACTTTGGGTGACAGTTTATCCACAATTGGTGTACAGATGAGCTGCACCATAATCTGCTAGGCATCCCATTCTTATTCAGGTAAAAATTCAGCAGGATGAGCACCACTAAAAATGGCTTCTATCAGTGGTGACAATAGTTTAAGCTGCGATTAATACTAATGAACAGTAGAGATGGCCCGAACAGTTCGCCAGTGAGCAGTATTCTGCGAACATCGGCTGTTCGCATTTGCGGCGAACAGCGAACATTTGTTTGTGTTCGATCCGCCCCCTATAGATTATCATTGAGCTAATCTTTGATCCCTTACCTCACATTCACAGACTCATGGCAGCCTTTCAGCTAGCACCCCTTCCTGGACCCCCACCCCCTATCAAAAAGCAGTTGTGATGGCCATATTGGATTCATTCTCTGCTGGCTGCTGACTGTTAGTGAGAGCAGGGACTTGTTGCGGACAGGTAGGGAAAGTATTAGCCAGGCCTGTGTTCTTGTTCTTTACTTGCTGTGCAAGCACTCCAAACAGCCCTTTTTGAGGGCTAGTACATTGGTCTCCTGTAGTTTTTTTTTTTTTGTGTGTGTGACACTCCACAGCCCACTGACACCCTACATTAGAGAGTACTGCTGTACGATCGGTGTAACACAGAGAGGATCTGATTACCGGTGAACTGCAGTCTCACCAGGAATACAGAATATACCCGATTATTGGTGATCTGCAGTATCACCGATAATCAGATATATCTACTAACCTCTGGACACCAGATAGAACAAGTGAGTGTTAGAAGCAACAGTATACTTTGAGTACTTCTCCAGAAGTATGTTCCTTCCTATGGCCTAGACTCTTCAGGGGGGAGGAGCTAGGCTGAGGGTAGGAAGGACAGAGCGTGAGTGACACCCGAGAGGGAGGGTGTCACTAACAGGTCTGGGAACTGCCTCTAACAGTAAGGCCAGTTCTCGAGGTCAGCAAGCCAGGTCGTTAACACACACACAGACAGACAAGGTACAGATTCAGGAGGAAGATACGGAATCCAATAAACAGACAGGGGTTGGCAACGGAGTATCAGAATAGCACAGTACAGAATCAGGAGGCAAATACAGAGTCCAGGAACGAGCAGAGTTTGGCAACAGGGTAACAGAAATAGCAAGGTACAGAATCAGAGTTCAGAGGAATAGTCAGACAGGCAGAAGGTCATAACAAATAATACAGTTCAATATTCCTAATGCTAAGGTGTGAGTTCCTTGATCATCAACACCTTTGGAAACTATGCTAGAACACAGATACAGACAAGGTCTGAGTGCTACCACGTTGTGATCGCAACGGCAGACAACCAGAGAATGACCAGCACCCAGTATAAATAGCAAAGCGCTCTCCAGCGCCTCCCCTAAGTGCTGGACCAATAGCAGGTGGTGAAAATGTCAGCTGACCCGCCTGGTCAGCTGACCCTTTTCTGGCTGTCATATAAGCTCTGCCTCTCAGCGCGCGCTCGCGTCCTTCTGAACCTGTGTGGACTAGCAGTCCCAGCCACACCAGACATGTCTTGTAATGTAACCACTGATTCAGGCGCGGGGACCGCCGCCCCGCTCTCTAAGCAAGCGGCAGTTTCCCCGCGTCCAGCCGCAATGTCAGCTGACTTGCCATGCGTGCAATCCACTGCATCCAACGCGGACTCCACCGCTCTGCCCATGCGGCATGCGGCGGTTTCTTCACGTTGTGCCGCCATGTTAGACTCGGAAACAGCCGCCTCACTCTGAGCCCTTGCGGCGGCTTTTCCGCGTTTCCTCACAATAATGTGATTTCTGCCCATTAGGGTTTAAAACCCGACTTTGCATCAACTCCGTAATTTTTGGTGAGACGTTTGGCATGGATCCCCCTCTGGCATGCCCCTCTCCAGGTGTTAGACCCCTTAAAACAACTTTTTCATCACTTTTGTGGCCAGATTTGCCTGTTCGTGAACATTTTGCGAAAGTTCACGTTCGCTGTTCGAACAAAAAATTCTATGTTCGTGACATCTCTAATGGACAATTATTATGGCACCTGATGAATAGTGGGCACTTGGGCGCCATAATTACTGTTTATTGCCGCTAACTGCAGTTAGGTAGAGGTAGAGTTTAGTATGCGAGTAGGGTTAGGTTATAGTAAACTATAGGGTAAAATTACCAATAGGAATTAAGTAGTTGTATATTGGTAATTTTACCGATATTCTACAACCGGCAGTCTCCAAGGCTATTTTTTTTTCTGTGTGCCATTTTTATAGGTACACATCCCATTCTGTCATATAAAGAGGTGTGGGAAGAACAAGCAGGAGAAGTTTTGTTACAGCTCACACTGGGCTCTGCATTAGCAATCAGACAAATAAGGTAAAATGAGGTATCTTGGATGGAGAGGTGCGGGCGTGACATCACGTGGCTACCATGGTGAATGGGGAGAACAATGCTCTCAGCCAGGGTCAGGGATCAGCTAAATCATTCATCGGACTGACCAACGGTCAAGGCATGAGTGGCATCTGGGGCCACCGCACTCATCCTTGGAAGAGGCAGTCGTTATTGGCCATGTTTCATCTAGTGTGTTTACAAGGCTTTACTTTCAAATGCATAACAGACATTTAAACACTATATTGCTGAGCTGTGCTTTTGTAAATGTATGCAGACGTCATGTTTCTTTCTCATAGACTAGTCCAGTCCTAATTATAACACTGCAATAAGCATCTTCATGGAGGAAGTGTATATCGAACCCATCAGGACAGAGAAAGTGGTTTTGCATAGTGAAAATGTTGAGAAGCTAAAGGATGTCCCTGGTGAAAATAAACTGATGAAAAAAACAATTGTATCTGTCCTTCTTCTCCTAAAATGACTTTTTAAGATATCCCACAGTTTTATTTTGTATTTAAATCTAGTTTTTAAGTTTTTACTGTTTCGTTGTCTCTGCTCAATGACTCAATTCAAATCAAAGTCAAATCAAATCAAAGATAGCTTTATTGGAATGCCCAAGATTCATACAGGTATTGCCAAAGCAAGGGGAAAATGGGAACATGGAAGGGGATGGGGTAGGGGGACAATGGCTAAGGAGTCTGTGGACATTTTTAGGTTTACAGTTCTGTTATGCTCCTCTCAGTCTGTGGCATGCTGTGACATAGTGTGCAGCGATTGTCACTGTGGATTCCTCTTCTCCCAGTAAGATAGATGAGAGAAAAACATCTATCTTACTGGGAGAAGAGGAATCCACAGTGACAATCGCTGCACACTATGTCACAGCATGCCACAGACTGAGAGGAGCATAACAGAACTGTAAACCTAAAAATGTCCACAGACTGCTTAGCCATTGTCCCCCTACCCCATCCCCTTCCATGTCCCCCGATCCCCAGTAAGATATATGTTTTTCTCTCATCTATCTTACTGGGAGAAGAGGAATCCACAGTGACAATCGCTGCACACTATGTCACAGCATGCCACACACTGAGAGGAGAATAACTGAACTGTAAACCTAAAAATGTCCACAGACTGCTTAGGCCCCATTTACACTTAATCAGTTGGTGTGAATTATTGTGTGTTGGTACGCATTAGTATGCGTTTTTTCCATAGCAGTGCATTGTGAAAAAGATTTTTATTAAAATGCGTTAAGTGTGAAAGGTGCCATAGGAAAACATGGGCATTACTTTGAAAATTTTCTTTCAGTTATAACTGAGAGCAACTGATTAAGTGTAAAAGGGGTCCTAGCCAGACTCCTTCATTGAAGTATGCCAGAGCTCAAATCTATGAATTATTGCCCCTTTTTATCTCTTTTCTGCTCTCAGAAGCCATTTACTGACAGAAAAGTGTTTTATGGCTGTAATTACTTATCAGTGAGGGTTATGCTATAGTCTGACCCAGTCCGACCTTGTCCTGACCCAGACATAAAATGTCACTTGTATACTTGATACTTAACTCTTTCAGGCAGAGAAAGAAAAAAGGCAACACAGCATAGTTATTTGTGTGCTTGGTACTGTACATACACATGTCTATCTCATCATGTCACATGTCACCTCGGTTGTTCTTTAACCGGTTCAGCCTCACAGCTATTTTCACCTTAAGGACTGAAGCAATTATCCCCTGTCAGCGCTGCTCTCATTCATTCGCTAATAGCTTTATCACTACTCATCACACATAAATTATTTAGATCTTGTTTTTTTCACCACAAATTTGGCTTTTGGAGGGTGACATTTGTTGTTAGTAACTACTAAAATGTCTATGTATTTTAAAGAGAAAAACGAGGGAAAAAATGAAAAAATGCACTATTTCTCCAATTCCAGCCTCTATAGTTTTAAAATGAACAACGCTACTGAACATTTTACCCACACATTTTATCTGCCTATCTGTCGTGGTTATCACAAGATTTAAATTATGTCCCTAGTACATAGTATGGTGACAATATATTATTTGGAAATAAAGGTGCATTTTTTCTATGTTGTGTTTTTTGTTTTCTCATTGCACACTACCAATGATTACAAGCCTTTATTTGAAAAAAAAAAACAGTAATACATCCTCATGACATACATATTTAAAAAGCGGAGTCCCTAAGGTAACTATTTAAGTATTCACTTTTCAATTCTGTCACTTTTGGTGTTTTTTACAAGTGTATTAGTTTGGTGCAGAGTATGTGAAAATAACAATTGCATTGCTTTTCATTTCATTTGCTGCTAAAACAAAACCACATCACATATGCCTAATCTCTCAAAGACCTCAAATACTATTCTCTTGCTTGTCCCGGTAAAAATGATACCCTATACACATAATCAGATAGCTTCTTGGCCACGCAATACTCTGTTAACCATGAGCAGCACTAATGCATTTTTCAAGGCCATTTTTTGCAACAAAAGTAATACAGTCATTCTTTGTTCGCAAAGCCCCTGGAGTGTCAAAACATTTGAAACAGGTCACAAATGTCACCATTCTGAAAACTAGAGACCCAGGCCTACTGAGATATACATATTTTGAAACAATTGGACTTCTGTGGTTTTGCTAAAATTGAATCATAACTTGGAAAATGGTATTTTTTTACATCTTTTTTCACTTTGGCACAAAAAAAACAAACACTTAACATAGTTCTTGTCTCTCAAAGACCCCAAATACTATTCTCTTGCTTGTCCCGGTGAAAATGATACCCTATACACATAATCAGATAGCTTCTTGGCCACGCAATACTCTGTTAACCATGAGCAGCACTAATGCATTTTTCAAGGCCATTTTTTGCAACAAAAGTAATACAGTCATTCTTTGTTCGCAAAGCCCCTGGAGTGTCAAAACATTTGAAACAGGTCACAAATGTCACCATTCTGAAAACTAGAGACCCAGGCCTACTGAGATATACATATTTTGAAACAATTGGACTTCTGCGGTTTTGCTAAAATTGAATCATAACTTGGAAAATGGTATTTTTTTACATCTTTTTTCACTTTGGCACAAAAAAAACAAACACTTAACATAGTTCTTGTCTCTCAAAGACCCCAAATACTATTCTCTTGCTTGTCCCGGTGAAAATGATACCCTATACACATAATCAGATAGCTTCTTGGCCACGCAATACTCTGTTAACCATGAGCAGCACTAATGCATTTTTCAAGGCCATTTTTTGCAACAAAAGTAATACAGTCATTCTTTGTTCGCAAAGCCCCTGGAGTGTCAGAACATTTGAAACAGGTCACAAATGTCACCATTCTGAAAACTAGAGACCCAGGCCTACTGAGATACACATATTTTGAAACAATTGGACTTCTGTGGTTTTGCTAAAATTGAATCATAACTTGGAAAATGATATTTTTTACATATTTTTTTCACTTTGGCACTAGAAAAAAATCTGATGACTTAGGCCTCAGTCCTAAAACACACCAACATTTTTTCTACAGCTCATCACGGTTAAAATGATACAACATATGCCTTACTTAGTAACAAATGGTTGGGTGCAGCAATCAGTTATACCCAATGTGCACTATTTTTTTTGCACTAATTGTTGCAGAGCTATTGTTTGTTTGCATATTCCCAGGAGAGATTGGAATCAAACAAAGACCGCACATGACACCATCATAGAAGGCTAACAACCAGGGCTATTCATCAGTAGGTATTTTGTGAGCTACCTTCTCAAAGGAACACTGCAAAAGGAATTCTCACATTGTCCTGGTTATAACAAATCCAAAATGTGGCTAATTTGAATATATCACTTCTCTTCACAGTGATAACAAATACATTGGAACTTACCATTGGATGTCTTGCAGAATTAGAGAAAAGCCAGAGGCCATAAGTCAGGGGTCAAGCAGATCCAAGAGTCAGAAGATGGGAGCAGCAGGGTCCAAAGTTCAATTTTGAACTTTGTTTGTGGTTTCTTTTTCCTCAAAAAATTCAGTTTCCTCCAACACCCCAAAAACATAGGGGTATGCCAAATGTGAGCTCCTTTGAGGGTCTGTAAGTTACATGAATATATAGGAAAGGGGAAAATGCCAGTCAAATATGTCCAGGTAAAGAAAAAAAAAACACAAAAAAAAGAAAAAAAAACACAAAAAAAAGGAAAAAAAAGAAATTAGTAATCTGCAAGTGTGTGGTATGCCCTAAAGCACTTGATAACACACAGTGCAGGGGCTGACGGGCAATCTGGGCAAAAATACCGTGACTCACACCGTCTCTTGTGTTTCACACACACTCTGCATCTTCTCAGGGGGGCTTTTTCACTTCATTGGGGGGAATTAGTTCAGGGAAATGTCTCTCCCTCAGTCTAATTGAGTTCTCCAAATGGATAGGATCCTGTTGTGCAATTTGGCCAGGGGAATACATTAGGGACTTGTGGACTTGAATCTGGAAGTCAAGAAAGGTCATCTGTTGGCTTGTTGGTGTTGTGGCTGTTTTTAGATAGACCACAAATGCATTGTGCATGGTCATCTGCAACAAGAAGAATGTTATTTTTTTGTACCATGCTTTCCTTCTTCTTCTTAATAAATAAGGCGCCAAGACTTGGTCTGATAAGTCCACTGCTCCCATATTTTTATTGTAGGCGACTATGGCCTCTGGCTTTGTACGCTGTTCCGTTCTGGATGTGGCAAGAACTGTGGCCTCAGTGTGGATGGTAGATAGCATCATCACCTCCCGCTTGTCGTGGAACTTTATTGCCAGGAGCTCTTCAGATCTGAGTGCGTAAGACTCTCCTCTGCATAGTTTTTTATTTACTACCTGTGGGGGGAGGCCTTTACGGTTTGCTCTCACCGTCCCACATGCGCCAGTCTGGACTGAGAAGAGGAACTTAAACAGTGGCACACTTGTATAAAAGTTGTCCAAGTAGACGTGGTAGCCTTGGTGGAGAAGTGGATTTAATAGGTCCACCACTATTTTGCCACTGGTGCTAATGTACTCAGGGCACCCAGCTGGCTGCAGAATGGAGTCTTTGCCTTCATAGATTTTAAAAGTGAAGGTATAGCCAGTGCCACTCTCGCATGCCCTATAAATTTTCACCCCACATCTTGCCCTCTTGCTTGGTATGTACTGTTTCATGGAAAGTCTCCCATGAAACGGTACCAGGGATTCGTCCACAGCAATTTCCCGGTGTGGGGTATATACATCCATGAACACTGCACTTAGGTGGGTCAACAGGGGTCTCAACTTAAACAGTCTGTCATGGGAAGGGTTGGTATGTTCCACATCTTGAGAGTTGTCATTTAGGTGGAAAAACTTTGACAACAGCTCAAAACGTTGCCTGGGCATTATTGCTGGATAGAGGGGTGCATTGTGATAAAGGTCCCTGGACCAGTACATTTTTATCTGGGGCTTTGGGTTGATGCTCATGCTGAGCGTGAGGCCTACATAGGCCTTTATTTCGGGCACGTTGGTGGGGTGCCATTTTCTGGTGATATAGTTAGTGGGGTGGTCAGCTAAAAATTGTAGAGCAAATAAATTAGTTTGCTCTACTAAATGCTCCCACATTGCCTCTGTCATAAAAAGCTGGAAAATGTCAATTGGTGCCTGATTGACAATGGGCACTGACACACCAGCGGTGGCTGTGAAGGGTGGGATGTTGGGCGCAGCATAATTAGGGGGTTCCCAGGTGCCATTTAACATATGAAGCGGTACCTCCTGCCTGCGAGGTACCTGTGGCTGCCTACCCTGTCTGCGCCTAGCTCCCCCTGGCGCACTGCTGCTAGCAGCAGCGGGGTTGCCCACGGAGCCCTCTGCTGGGTTGCCCACGGAGCCCTCTGCTGGGTTGCCCACGGAGCCCTCTGCTGGGTTGCCCACGGAGCCCGATGCTGGGTTGCCCACGGAGCCCGATGCTGTGGACAGTCCTGATGGTCCCTCATCAGCGGACTCAGGACTTGGGTCCCTCCTCAAGCGGCGTGATGGCGGCCCTTCGGACTCTGAAGATTCAGATCCTGAACCAGAGCCGGACGGAGGGAGCCAATCACTACCTGACTCATCCTCGCTGCTGCTCTGCTGGAGGATGGCGGCTGCCTCCTCCACAGAATAGAGCCTCCTCGCCATTTAAAAAGGGATAGATAAAGATGAGAAATATAAAAAGATAGAAAGATTTTTTTTTTTAAAGTGACAGTTTTTTTTTTTTTTGGGGGGGGGGGGGGTGTAAAGGGGGGGTGGAGACAGTAGAGAAGAGGGGGGGGGAGGAGAGTAGAGTATAGGTAGTAACAGATAGGAAGAAAAAGATCACAATAGATCAGTGATCAATAGATCAGTAGGTAATAAATGGCCAAGGAGAGGGAGAATCAGGGATTCTGGGCAGTATGGGGTTAAAAATTCAGGGATGGAGGGCAAATTTTATTAAAAGGAATTCCTACCAGCTTATCTGTCAGTCTGTCTCTCAGCTCCTGTCACCACAGAACAGTGATTGATCTGTGTGACAGGAGCTGAGAGACAGAGAGAGGGAAACCTGTTATTTACAAACATTATTAAGAATTCACATTGTTACTGGATGTAACTATGTGAATTCTTTACTTCCTTTGCTCTGATTGGCTCAGAGGAGCGCTGGCTCCTCTTCACCAAACAGCACGGCTTGTAAGCCGTCGGGGACGAGCGCGCACCGCGCGCACCACGCGACCATGCGCGCGCACACGCCGAAGTGCGCCTGGACGCGGACTCTCGTCCAGATAGGCTTTAGCTGCCGCTGCCTGGACGAGCTTGCTCGTCCATTTAGGCTGAACCGGTTAAGCGGTATTGACAGATATATCCGGCCATACAAATCATGCTGTGAACAGTATAAACGTGCATACACACCAATTCTCTCCTGCACTGTATACTAGACCCTTGCATGACACATTTTGGCAAGTTGCAGAAAAAAAAAGTTATAAAAATTAATTTTATCACTTTTTTGCACAGAAATCCTGAGGAAATTGGACGCAAGGGAGGTTTTTAAAAAAACAACAACAACTGATCAGAATTATGGAATAAGACCAGAACACAAAATAGTTAGGCTTGGATAACCCACCACTGAATCCATGACTTCTCCATCTTGGTTACCAGGCCACCTTCTTAAAAAAGTATATGCATATTTTAGACCTTAGTTTAGCAATTTTAATTGAGTCTGTTGTACTATTTTCCCAATCTCGTACATTTTAGTCGATAACCTATGTCTATCCATTTCTGCATTTCTTCATGAATACCATGCTGTATCAACTTTCACAGTTTATTATAAATATCTACATTAGTTCCCTGCAATTTGCTGTCAGTTAATTTACCATAACAATATACTATAAAATCAAATTGAAGTAATTAAATAACATGGTTTCTAACAATAGCATGATAGTGAATTTCCCCAGCTCCTCGTTAGTCCATAAATGATGGAAATTTCTGATGTGTTACAACACCCAATCAGCAGAGCCCGCGAGGAGACTGTAGTGATTTCCTGCACCTCAGCTCAGAACAGCTGCCTTCCAAATATCAGGTACATGTTTCATTTACTGCATGATGACAATGTGGGGTAAATCTTTAGGTTTGTCTTGTCCATATGTTCCTGCAATTAGGCAGCTGTAAATAAAAAGAGAGTCTCACTAGTACAGCACAAAGCACTGCATTATAAAATGACGAATGTAATGCATTTTACACAGTGCTGCTCTCTCTGTACAGTTTCACATAGAAAGTTACTACATTAGAGAGACAGCTGTAGTGCCATTTTGAAAGTCATTATCTGTGTGAATGCAAACAGCTTAAACAGGTTAACATAGTTTTAATGCTATGCAAAACATGTTATCTGCTATTCAAAAAATGTTATCTAAGCAATAGCACCACATTATACTGATATATTATAGCCATTAATTTTAAGTTATATCAGACTCAGCATTTCCCCTTTTCTCTAAAATATTATTTACAGTATCTAATCTACTACCACAAAAAATTGTAGCAGAACAGCATTGAAACAGGTAAACACAGCACATTGTTCTTCAGTAAAAAGCTCCTTGCTTCAGTTGGCAGCTTCTGCATCCTAAGAGATGATAACATTATCTTTTGTTTACATTCCTTTGTTAGATAAAACTGAGCTGCAATGAGCTGAAAAGCAGAAAGAGCTGAGAAGTGATCACTAGATAGATTTTGATATGTAAATACAGCAGCTGTGCAATAAAATGCAATGGCAGCTTCAAGAGCAGATAAACTGTACTTTGGGAATTTTTAATTTGTAGACAGACAATGTTACATGTGGACAAAAGCAAATATGAAAACTGTATGGGTAAAAAAGTAGGAAAACACATTTTTATTGAATGTTATGTCACACTTTAATCAGATTCTGGAGGAATTGTAATCCATGTGAAAAAGGATACAGGGATGAGTGGTCTTTCAGAAATTAATTAGTAACTGTTGTGCACGTGTTGGCTGTTATGATTACCCAGTCTAACAAACACCTGTCATGTTACAGTAGGACTGTTGGAATTAAACTTTCTATATAGCTCCACAGAAGAGGGTGGTGCTGTATAAATCATTATTAACTATTTAAGCCTCCTGGACGTAGTAGCTACGTCCAGGAGACCATGTGCGCTCCCGCGGCCGATCGCGCGCATGCACGCGTTCTCCCGCTCTGCGGATCATTAGCCCAGGAATCTATCAATCGGGCCATGGTGCTCGATGATTGATTCCTCTCCCCTGCAGAAACAGCGATGGCTTCTCTCGGAAGCCTCGCTTTTTCTGTCTCTTGCATCTCCTACGTCCCTCTAAGCGTACATGGTACGCTTAGAGTGACGTCATGTAAACAAACTCATGGCTGTTGTCTTGTGGCCAAAAATTAAAACTACATCTAAATGCAAAAAAATATAAAAATCAACACATATTTACCTAAAAAATTACTATTTACATCCCACCCTCCCAAAAATACCCAAATAAAATGTTTAATAAACAAAAAAACAAAAAAAAAAACCATTAAAATAAAAAAAAAATAAAAAACACTTAATATTTACCTAAGGGTCTAAGCTTTTAAATATCAATTTAAAGATGAAATATTTCTATTTTTTTTAAATTATAAGCTTGTAAATAGTGATGGATGCAAAACGGAAAAAATGCACCTTTATTTCCAAATAAAATATTGTCGCCATACATTGTGATAGTGATATAATTTAAATAGTGTCATAACCGGGACAAATGGGCAAATACAATACGTAATTTTAATTATGGAGGCATGTATTATTTTAAAACTATAATGGCTGAAAATTGAGAAATAATGATTTTTTTCCGTTTTTTTTTCTTATTCTTGTTAAAATGCATTCACAGTAAAGTGGCTCTTAGCAAATTGTACCACCCAAAGAAAGCCTAATTGGTGGCAAAAAAAAACAAGATATAGATCAGTTCATTGTGATAAGTAGTGATAAAATTATATTTAATGTGATAAATTATATGCTAATGAATGGGAGGTGAACATTGCTCGGATGCATCAAGTGAAAACGACTGAGGGCTGAAGTGGTTAATAATCTTTTATGGAAAATAAAATTAATTTAAAGACAAGACAGTACAGTAGTCTCTCTACAGAATCAAGCTAACCAATCTGGTCCCAAGACCTCAAAGCCAGCACACGTGTGTGTGTGTGTGCATGCGTGCGTGCGTGCGTGTGTGTGTGTGTGTGTGTGTGTGTGTATAGAGGTTGCGCATAGTGAAGTAGGAGCACACAATATTGACATTCAATTGGCTCCCGGAAAAAAAATCTACCAATTGTTCATGCAGCTATCAGGATCTCAGTATGATGCTAGTGATTTTCTTAGGTTCACAGTAGCTCCTTTGGGAAGACAGTGAGCAATAGCTGAATGTAAATTTACATGTGATGCATCCTTACTTAGTCTAAACCAATGGTCCTCAAACTATGGACTGCCGAATGTGGCCCCCAAGGCTTTTTCACTGACCCCCAAACACAAAATGTATAACTTATAAATGTGGCCCACTGCACCTTTAAATATCAGCGGCCCGCATATAGAATAGGAGTGTTAGCACCACCCATCCACATACTGTAGAAGCCAGCGAGCAGTTATTCCAATCCAATTCTTCCAATCCAATGCTGCATCAGGTGACACTGGCAGGTTGTCATTGGGTATGCTTCATTCTCTGGTGCACAAAGACATTCTTTGGGTGCCGCGTGAATGAATGGCTGCTGCTGAGAGTTATCCTCCAGGCATGATTGGAGGTAATCAATACCTTGATTCAATGTAATGTTTTTCAACATAATTTTTTGTATGTTCCGGCCCCCTGCAGTCTGAAATATGTTGACCCGCCCTTCGCCGAAAAAGTTTGGGGACTCCTGGTCTAAACTTATATATATACCTTTATGAAGGTCTGGAATGCATAGGTCTGTATTCTAGATAGCAAACTCATAAGGCTCAGCCTCTCTGTCCATTTGTTTCTTGTCACTGTTGTATGTTTTCCTTAAACTTTACATTAAACCATTGTCTGTAGTAGTTATTTTCACAACTACGTTTTTCCATTATCCTATCAAGGTCTAGTGCTTGTCTTACTTTGTAAAGCACCATGGTTATTACATAAGTCATTATTTACTTTTTCTGCTTCATGCATGTATACATGCTGATGGTGATTTTTCCCTGATATGAATATATTTACGCAATGAGGCCGTGCAAACAGCATTTATAATGTACAAAGTGCAGAAATGCATGGCAGTCAATCCACTTAAAGTTTACCAATGTCATACGAGTGACAGAAGAGATCTTAGTGGTTATTCTGACTGTATTTTTCACATCGGTATGTGTTTTCCTGCATAAGCCCACCAATGTTTACCTTTCGTCTAGGGCAGGTGAAGCTTTGCAGGAAGTACCGTACCTTAACCCTATCATTACAGGCTGTATTTAAGCAAACAGATTTTTTTTCTGCTAGGTAGCCTGCACCATACTCACTTATGCATCATTTATGAAGTTGATATTTGACTTAAAATGATAGTTCAATATTTATTTCTTTGATAGGCAGTTAGAATAAAATCCAGTTTATTAATGGTCACAGCCCCACTTTATTGCTGGATATACCCAGGTTGCCTGCTGGTATTCTGCAATTTGGTGCATGAAAAATAAATAATGAATATAGCGGACTTTTAAATAATTAAGTCATTCATATTAAATATCCCATTTCGCTCTTTAAATTTGGCATAGCGATAAGCGATAGACGATTCAAGAAGCGTTGCGAAAATTATTTGTAAACAAATGGATTGTGACATCTCCAATAGGTGGGGAAGCTGTGTGCAATTTATTTAGTTTGCATATTTATGAAAACGTATGAATATATAATTAGAAGCCAGGAGACTGATATGGCTGGGCTACTGATAAAGAGAAAACGCTTAGCCCTGATATTGGCGGTTAAACTGAAGGGAGCAGTAGACTGAAGCAGCGAGGCTTGTAGGAATAAATGAGGATTGTAAGAAAGTGCACAACTTCTAAAAATGTACAAATAAGACTACCGATAACAGAAGTTAGTGTATTTATATTTTCTTAGTAAGTTATTACATCTTATTCAAACTGCAAGAACATATATGGTGCTATTATGCATGTATAGAGCACTGACATTTTCTGCAGCACAATTAATTGCTTACGTCACTAATTGTTGCTCAAAGTCTGGCAAATTCAGACCTCAACTTATAGTCAAAAGGCCACCTAAAACACTACTGAGCTTCACCCATGAGGCAGAGGTTGGCACTGGCAAATCAGAATATTTAAATGGGTCAGCTACTAAAAACTTTGATTGGCTAATCCCATCATCTGCCTTCTACATGGGGCAAATTAGCATAATAGGGGAATTTCATACTGATGTGTTCTGACTGCTACAACACAAACTCATTCTGTATCCTTTCTGTTTCAGTATTATTTTTGCTGTTGACAATTTATCCAGACAGTATTTAGGAATACTTTAGTAATTATAAAGGGAAACTGCTTGATTGTAATTTTTTTTACAAGTGGCACTTACAAATCTTATTTCAGCCTGACGAAAGGTAGCTAATTTTATTGTGTATTTATGTAGCACTGCCATTTTCTGCTGCACTCAAACAGTGCAACATTAGATGGATTTTTAATAGATTTCATGCTGACATCTACTAAATATCTATGCTCAGTATGGCAATAACAGATGCTTATCAGATTAGATTTGATCTGACAGGGATCTATCTGATAGTCAAATCTGGTGGCCCTCTATAAGGGTATTTCCACTTTAACAGCGTGCAGCATGCCTATAGCACTATACCTAGGATATGTTTTATCTGTGTTTTCAGGAGGCATCAAGTTTCTCTACTTGATCACATCTGAATATTTCACTAATATGTTTATTTTCTCTTTGACCTTTTCACTTTAGTGTGTGTGTATTAAATTGTCAAGTGGAACATTATTAATAACAGTTCTCAGGCTTTGTATTGTGCTTTTTAGTTTGTACATTCTCTTTTAATGTACATTATTATAAAGAGCGTTTTGCACATTCACTGATCTAGATTCTTTGGAACAAACAAATTATGAAGGTCACAGACAACAATGATTTATTGCTCTTGTACTCGAGGCTGCCAAACAAATGAAACATTTTATGCAGTTTTGTAGTATATGTCCATGCATATAATTTTATTGTTCTATGCCTGTTCATGCTGCGACACCGTCTTATTCTTTATTTCACAATGTACTGTCGCTGCCACTGGAGATTGAATACAATTAATGCAAGTGCAATCTCTCTCTGATGTGTTTCTTAAGAACATTTAACTCTTACCTGGTGCAATTAATGATATATTTAAGAAGGCTAAACTTCATTTGAGCTATTACTTTTCCTCAGTATGATAACGTGTACTGTTTAAGAAGAGAGAAAATAGACATAGAGGTGTAAGCAGATGAAGGGAACAGTTTATTAATGATTACCACTATTTAAAGCATATATAGAAGATAATTATAGCACCATTGAAGAGCTGATACTGTGGTTTAGGGAGGGCCCGTAGTGGACCCCTCCTGCCCAAGGGCCCTTGTGCTGTGGTGACCTCTGCATCCCCTATTGCTATGCCACTGGTCACCTGACTGTAGTAACAAATTGAATTATGCTGATTCAGTGGAAGAATAACATGTCCTGATGTTCTACATCAGATTATATGCTTCCTTAAAGAGGTGATGTTTGTTTAATTGTGGTTGGCTAATTAACCAGTTACCATTCCTCTATGTGTATTCTACATCCAAGGATGCAAGCAGCTGATGTGCCCTCCCGAATGCGCACACAACCACCAGTAATACTCGTGCACATAGCAAATAGCAGCAGTCATGCAAAGTGGCAGATACACTCACAGTATGAAATAAATGTGTTAACCTCTACTTAGCCTATTAACCCTTTGAGTCACCTGTACTTGACCTAAAAATGAATGAACACTTCTAATGAATGTTATCCATATTGATCAATTGTAATTATTAGGGCAACTTTTGGGGCCTCGGTGCTCTGTTGTTACCTAACAATGCATCTGTGTAGTATAGGTGGCCTCAAAACTGTCACTCTAGACATCACATCTGATCACTAAAGCAGTGGCGTATCTAGAGGGGTGCAGATATGGCTCATGCCATGGGCACCACAGCACCATGGGCACCATGCTTGCCCTTGTGCTGCACTGCCTCCTCCTGTTCCTCTATTGTGGACATCCATGAGACATCCATCCCCACATCATCATCACCTTATCATTGCTTACAGCTTCAAGGTCAAAGTAGGCCGCAGGAGCAGGGACATTACACCTTGTGGGGACATATGGACTTTCGCCTGAGTGTCTGCCTTGCTCCTCTCCCTCATCTGATGGCAAGAGCACTTGTGTGCCACTTTGGTCTAATTGCATTCAACACTAGTTATCTTAGAAGTACAGTTGTGATAGTCTGATTATTATTATTATTTAGTATTTATACAGTGCTGACTTCTTCCTTAGCCCTGTACAAAGTATAGTGTCTTGTCACTTAACTGTCCCTCAGAGGGGCTCACAATCTAGTCCCTACCATAGTCATATGTCTATATTGTGTAGTGTATCGAAGCCTGGGGCCAGTTTTTAGGGGGAAGCCATTTAACTTATCTGTATGTTTTTGGGATGTGGGAGAAAACCCGGATTGCCCAGAGCAAACCCATGCAGACACGGGGCGAACATACAAACTCCAGGCAGATAGTGCCCTGACTGGGATTCAGACCAGGGACCCAGCGCTGCAAGGCGAGAGCACTAATCACTATGCCACTGTGCTGGACGCATAATGACACAGTCAATCCTGATTGACTGTATTGTGGGATTGCAAGCAAGACGTAGTGGAATTTAGGAGGAAACTTAAGGTAACAGGTGAAAAACAAAAGCTTTTGAAACAGTGTGAGGCTTGGTTCAGCTCTGAGCTGGATCAGTGTCTGCTCTGATGCTGCTCTGATGGTGCATTTTTGTCTGCTTGGGTGCTGGAGCAGATGCAGCTTCTCCATAGATTTCTATGGGAAATGCATACGCTTCTCCGGAAAAATAATGCAGGTCAGGACTTTGTGTTGCACTTACCATAATAATGAAATGGTGCAGAGAAGGGACATGAAATATCTGATCTACAAATCAAGTGAATCAGTAAAATTCTTATCGAATGCTGATTCTTGAAATTCGCTTTGCTTTTATGGCATTTCAAACTAATACATGCAGTTATAATGAAACTGTCATTATTATAATGCAGACATCTCCTACCTGTTTTTGCAGATATATTGCTGTTATTGCTTCCAGCAAAAGACATTGTTTGTCGGACTAATTGATTATATTAATGTGATTCCTAATGAGGCTAGTTAGATGGCACCATGCAGGACCTGATACGTTAGCAGCATTTATTCTTATTACTGTAACTATCACTTAGCTGGAGATACAAATCTATAAAACGGCAGCCCAGGGGAATATGGAATGCCATTTAAAACAAGTTAATTTATATGGGCATGTTACATTATTGAAAAACAGCATGATAGCAAATCAGTAATATAATGAGATCCACAGAGCGTGTAGCATAACAAATAGCTTGTTTTGTTTATATTGAGAAAATCACTTGCTAATTAACAATTCTTTCAGTTTTATTTTTCTCCAATAATAACATACATTGATTTTGGAAGAAAAAAAAAAAGTTTTGAGAAACTTTAGTAAAGGCTGGATGCACAGGTCTACAAGCATACATTTAATGATAGGCAGGCATATGATTCAACTGCCATCTCTCTTTGCTGGAGAAGGTTAGGTCAGTTTTGTTGAAAGCTCTGGAGCCCCACCTTTTATTTGTTACTTAATGCTCGATACACTCAGTGCAATCTCCTGTCAGATTGACAGGTCGAAACAATAATTTACAACATGTCTAATCTGCTCCCAATTGATAGCGGGATCAAATTTTGTAGTAGCGATCTGAAAATCAATCCCCTTATTGATCAGGAGCAGCTCAGGCATGTCGGAAATAATTGTTTTGACTCATCGATTTGACAGGAAATTCCATCGTGTGCCCCAGTCTCGATATCCTTTATTGATGTGCAAGCCTCTAGTTTAGAGATGGTGAGTTGTGTTGGAATCAGATGATTCTTTGAATGTATAATCATTTTTTAAAAATGAGGTCAGCATGGTGGCATAGTGGCTAGCATTCTTGCCTTGTGGTGTCAGAGTACTTCATTCAATTCCCAGCCTAGACACTATCTGTGTGGAGTTTGTGTGGTTTTATGGGTTTCCTCCTACATCCCCAAAAAAACAAGCATGTTGGTAGGTAAATTTGGCGTCCTCCCTAGGAACTAGACCATAGACTGTGGTAGGTGTTAGAGATTAAGACTAGGACTCACACACATAGTAGGTACTCAAATATGACCAGAGTGGCTTACTGGGTGTGTTCTAAGTTCCTCTCCATAGCTGCCCATGTTCTTTTAAGTCCTACAGGAGAATTTTTTTTTACAAATAGTATCATGCCACACATACATTTCTTTCTTCCATAAAACCCTACAATGTTAACTGACTTCCTGCTGCCACAACCCCTTCTTAAAATATGGCAGGGACTTCAGATTGTGAGCCCAGGTGAGGGACATGAATTATATGAGTTGTTTGTCGTACTCAAACTACAGTAAGCTTCTGGTTCAAAATAACTTACTTGCTCCCTACACTACTGCTAAGTAGGGATGCTTTCACGAGTAATAACGAGTGTGTAAACACTCAAATTTGTGATTTAAATGAGCATTAATTAGCTCAGGTGTGCAGCGGGGCACACCTCTAAGCCGGAAGGAGGAAGTGCATGGTGATGAGGCTTGCAACGCGTCCAATGGGACACGTGCAAGCTATCTGGAGCGCAGGGAGTATGCGGAATTATGAGTAATTAACCCCTTATGTCCCCGCTGCACACTTGAGCTAATTAATGCTTATTTAAATCACAAATTTGAGTGTTTAAACACTCATTATTACTCGTGAGAGCATCACTGCAGTTAAGTCACTTCAAAGGAATCTTTGCATCTCACAGGGACTCTGAGTACAGATGTGGTCACCTTAGAATGTGTATGATTGTGTTAAGGGCTCTGCCTCTGACGTAGGAGACCTGTGTTCAAATCTTGGCTCTTCCTATTCAGTAACCCAGCACCTATTCAGTAAGGAGTTCTTTGGGCAAGACTCCCCAACACTTCTATTGCCTACTGAGTGAGCTCTAGTGGTTGCCTCACAAGCGCTTTGAGTCTGTGGAGAAAAGCACTATACAAAAAAAGGAATTATTGTCATTGCATGGGAGTCTTGTGTTTCCTTTTAGATGGAGATTCAAAAAAGCAGAAAATCTTTACTTAAAAAACAGAACTCATTAAAATGTCATAAAGCCCTAAATACTAGGATTCAAGAGATTCAAAAAGTTTCTACAAGCCTTTATTGTACCAGACACATGTCGCAATATACACTCATAGCAGGCCTGGTTTTCAGCAAAGTCTGAAGTGACCTAGAAATAACCCCCTTTAAGAGAAACTGAAATACAAAATTCATATTGGCCATCAAGTCAGAATGTTAGGTGTTAGTCCAGGTAAATTCCACTACATGTTCTGATAACAAACAGTCCAGATAATAGACTGTCTGTCTGTCAAGAGAGAGAGTATACATTCAAACGTTGGCCAGCAGGTCCCCTTGCACCTCTTAAGCTGAAAACTCACCTGCAAATGGATCGGGAAACCTCACAGCGATGCCTCCCGACGAACGAGGTTCCCCGATCCATCTTCCTACCGGGGGGAACACACAATATCTCGAGACGGCACACAACTGGTGCGAACTGGAAGTCAAAAGATAGGGGTTCTTTGCACGGCAGTCGTCAGGGATTCTAAAGATCTGATCTGTCATGATGGTTGTTATCACTGTGCGTTGCCAAACATCATTCGTATACCTATACCCACCCCATAAGATTGCAGAAACAATCGCTTGTTGCTCAAAAAATCGCTTTGTTCAGAAAAATCGATGTATACACTGCGTAGTGGGTACGGGGCTTTACTCTATCCCTGCTGTGTGTCCTCCCTGGTTTTAGTCTGTGTAGCCTACATTTGCTGCCGAGTGTTGCCCACATGGCAGAAAATGCAAGCAACACATGCTTCAATAAATTCAGAGAGGACACACAAAGCAGGGATCGAGTAAGAGGCACATGGGGACTGGCCAGTGTCCTCTTGTAGATCTGCGCATGTGAAAGGCAGCTGGGCAGGTTTTCATGTAGCCCTCTGTACAACTGAGAATTCCGAATTAGATATTTCCCAGGAACACAATATAGGCCTGCAATGCAAATTCTAACTCAACAGAGTGGGGCTGAATCAGAAGGGGGGTTGGGTGGGGTAGAGGGGCCCTCTTGCTAACTCCGAATGGAACACAGGGAGATGTACACGTAGCCAACAACGTCAAAAAGTCTGCATGAGTCACCAGTCAGCAGCACACAAAACCAGAACCAATGAAGAAATTCTTCCACTCAAAGACCAAACACTGTGAGTCTAAAACCTCCCAAATCTGAAAAAGCACACAAAAGTGCTCCATCCAGTAGCCCAGTGCCACATTTCAGTGCACCGCATCCATGGACTCCCAACCGTGAGCCAACACGCATGTTTATAGATGAGTAGCATTTGTCACAGGTCCAATAATTGCTTTTGGATGTAAGAGCATGACAAATGTAAAAAGTAAGCAATATAATTTGTTGAGTTTTATACAGTAAAATTCTATTAGTCAAAAATACAATCAGCATAATGTATTCTTGTGTAATAGAGAGATGCATTTTAATAACACGAAAACAAACACATATCGTGCATTACAGCTAAATGAATATGATATGTATAATATACATTTAATGACTGAAGCATCTTTAAACAAATGGATGTGCAAAATGTTGACCGTAACCAAACTGCTTCATGATTAGTCAAAAAAAGAAAAAGATTGAATACCTCCATTAGTAAGGCCTTACCAAGACATGTACTCTGATTGTTATCTGATGGGAATATCTAGATTTACTTGGGAATTGCTTCCAGCTCAGCCGGTTATATCCCAGGGACTGCAAAGAATGTGCAGTTATCTTCCACCTAGGCATTAACAGAATGTTTACCTAAGACGCTGTATACTTTAGATTAACTCTAGTGATCTTGTACAAAGCAACACTGATAAGGTGATGATAGCTGTCAGCTTTACCAGATTGTCTATGGAAAAATATGCTATCTACCCTTTATAAAAAGATAGCACAAACATTGCACAAGAAGTTTACATATAATTAGCTTTGATGTCGGATGATAAATAATAATACAAGCAGCCATATTCAATATTTCTTAACAGACTTCAAGTCTACATGTATACAGGTGTGTCACAGTAGTCATAAATGGTTTCTTCAGGCTATGTGCACACATGGCTGTGCGTGTAAGGGTCAGTTTTCTGTCATTTGTGGGGTTTTTTTGTGTGTGTGTGTGTGTTTTTGCGCGTTTTTGGTGCGTTTGTGTTGCCGTTTTTTCCCGCATATGCATTTTTCAAGCCTTTTGTGTGCGTTTTTATGTGTTTGCAGTTCACAAACACATAATGCGTATGCGTTTTACATGCGTTTTTATATTGCATTTTATGCAAATCACTAGGAAGATTACAGGAAGTGGAAATACATCACAAAACAATTTTTAAAAAAGCATATAAAAACGCATGAAAAACGCATGAAAAACTCATACCATTGCGTTACCATTTACTTTAATTATGTGCATTTTTGATGCATTCTTGAAAATTATGCAACAAAACCAGCATTTTTAAAAGTGCATGTTTCAAAACGCATACAATACGCATATGCGTTTTTAGATGCGTTTTTTTATGTGGCCCATTGACTTGCATTAGCGGCAAAAATTCTGTTTTCCGCTACACAAGCGTTTCTGCTATTTGTGTTACTAGCCTCAAACAGACCAACTTTGATTGATTTTGAGTTAATTGATTTTGATTGATTCTGCATGAAGTTGTTTGTGTTTCTGAATTTGATTAATCTTTTTTGAGCAACTTTCAGGTTGCTTAAAAAAAAGCACACCATTATGGACAGGGTGTGGTACCAATAGAGTCCAAGGACCTTCCAGAGGAAACAAAAAATTAGACAGGGACACCAGGAGCACCTGATGGTGTAGTATGTTGAGGGTATGAGACAAACAAATATGGTATGTGCAGCATACTCACAAAGGTAAGTTTGAAGATTGACAACCACAGTGTAAGAGCTGGTGAGGAAAGCCCGTCCTCACTCAGGTTCTTTGACAATGTGGGTCGCACTCCAGGAAAAGAAAAAGGGGTGTAAGTGTTCCAAGGAACCAACATACATGGCCAACACCCCGAGCTGATGGGGCTAGTATCACTGGGAGAGAGGAGGTACCCCACGATGTAATGTGCTTCTATGCTCTAGAAGACGTCATGAGGAATCAGGTGAAAAGGGCGTCTGAGCCATCTGTATTAAAAGGGCGCCTCCATAGACTTTATTGTTATTTCTGCAAATATGGGCTACAAGGTGGTTGAGGTAGCTGAGGTTTTTTTGGGGGCTACAAAAGGGCGCCTCTTTGTAGCTCATATTTTTGATTCAGCTACAGGTTTTTCGACTACAAGATTTGTGATTCTGCTACAAAAGGGCTCCCCTTTGTAGCCCATATTTTTGATTCAGCTACAAGATTTTCGGCTGCAAGGTTTTTGATTCTGCTACAAAAGGGCGCCCCTTTGTAGCCCATATTTTTTATTTGGGTACAAGGTTTTCGGCTACAAGTTTTTTGATTCTGCTATAATAGGTTTATAGCCAGGATTTTTGAATCAGGGGTGCAAGGGGGGTATGGATGAGGCATCACAAGCGGGTGGGGCGGCTTAGGCACCAGTAGGGGGGTCTTAGGGTTAGGCACCACCAGGAGGGTCTTAGGGTTAGGCACCACCCACGAGGGGGGGGGGGTTTGTAGGGTCAGGCTCCACCAAGCTGGGTCTTAGGGTTAGGCACCACCAAGGGGTGTCTTATGGTTAGGCACCACCATGGAGGGGTTAGGCACCACCAAGGGGGTGTTAGTCTTAGGCACCACCAGGGGGGGCTGGGGTTAGGCAGCACCAGGGGAGATTTCTGTGTGAGAGTAGGAAGAAGTTAGGTTATAGTAATCCCTTTTCTCGGCTATATCCAGAGCCCTTTTATAGTCCAACAAAATGTTGCCTTTAACAGCATCCTTTTATAAACTATAACTAGCTTTTTGGCTATACCAGGCATCCTTTGTAGCCAAATTTGGCAAATGGGCAACACCAGGCACCCTTTGTAGCTGAATTTGGCATATGAGCTACATCAGGTGCCCTTTGTAGCTAAATTTGGCATATGGGCTACACCAGGCACCCTTTGTAGCCGAATGTGGAATATGGGCTACAATGGGTGCCCTTTGTAGCTGACTTTTACATTTCGCCTACACCAGGCGCCCTTTGTAGCTGAATTTGACATGTGAGCTACATCAGGTGCCCTTTGTAGCCAAATTTGGCATATGGGCTACACCAGGCACCCTTTGTAGCCGAATGTGGAATATGGGCTACACCGGGCGCCCTTTGTAGCTAAATTTGGCATATGGGCTAAACCAGGCACCCTTTTTTCCAGGCGCCCTTTTCAAATGTATACCGCCATGATGGAAATTCTTAAAGAGAAATTTCAGTGAAAATAATGTAATAAAAAAAGTGCTTCATTTTTACAATAATTATGTATAAATGATTTAGTTAGTGTTTGCCAATTGCAAAATCTTTTAAATCCCTGTTTTACATTCTGACATTTATTACATGGTGACATTTTTACTGTTGGCAGGTGATGTAGCTGCTGGATGCTTTTTTGGCAGTTGGAAACAACTGTAAACAGCTATTTCCCACAATGCAACAAGGTTCAAAGACAGGAAACTGCCAGGAGTACCACGGTCCTCAGAGTTTCTTGTTGGAGGGGTTTCACCACAATATCAGTCATACAGCACCCCCTGATGGTCTGTTTGTGAAAAGGAATAGATTTCTCATGTAAAAGGGGGTAACAGCTACTGATTGGGATAAAGTTCAATTCTTGGTCGGAGTTTCTCTTTAAGTTCACTGATGGTAGATAGATTATTTGCATTACATCAAACAGCACACTACATGCAGGTTTTAGCAGTCAATGGGCCTGATTCACAAAGCGGTGCTAACAGTTAGCACGCTGGTGAAAAGCCCTTTATCATGCCTAAACTCAGTTTAGGCATGATACGTTTAGGTGTGATAAGTTTAGGTGTGATAAGTTTAGGCATGATAAGTTTAGGTGTGATAAGTTTAGGCATGATAAGTTTAACCACTTGCCGACCAGGGGTGATTTGCCTGATCTGTGCTGCGTGGCTCTCCAGCCCGCAGCACAGATCAGTATTATGCCCGGGCGATCAGACTTCCCCCCTTTTTTCCCCACTAGGGGGATGTCCTGCCGGGGGGGTCTGATCGCCGCCGGCCATCTGCGTTTTGTGGGGGGGGGCTCCTCAATGCCCCCCTCCGCAGCCATTTCCGCCCTCTGCCTCCTTACCTCCCTCCCTCCCTCTCTCCGTAATGCGCAGGACGGACTTCCGTCCTGCACATTGAAGGATAGGCTTCCACCTATCAGATGCCGGCGATCCCCGGCCAATCAGAGGCTGGGGATCGCCGATCTGCCCTATGGCGCTGCTGCGCAGCAGCGCCGTATGATGTAAACAGCGGGGATTTCTTCCCCGTGTGTTTACATTTTGCCGGCGAGCCGCGATCGGCGGCTCTCCGGCTGTTCACGGAGACACCCTCCATGAACTGACATGGAAAGGCCGCTCGATCGAGCGGCTGTTTCCATGGTAACCCGCAGACGACCAGTTTACGCCGATCGGCGTTAGCTGGTCGTCAAGAGGTTAAGCGCCAACTACGTTAGCACCGCAGTGCACAGCTGATCAAAAGTTTTACGCTAGCAAAGTCTGGTGCACTTCGTATAAAGTTTAATGGCGCTGCTTTGCGTGCTGGACTTTGCAAGCGATCTAAACTTATCTAAACTTATCATGTCTAAACTTATCACACCTAAACTTATCACACCTAAACTTATCACGCCTAAACTGGCTTTTCACCAGCATGGTGCAATGGTTATCATGCCTAAAGTTTTTTAGGCATGCTAACTGGGTTAGCACCGCTTTGTGAATCGAGCCCAATGTGATTTGTGTGGCGGGTGAACTCCACTTTCTATGTGTGCCTCAGGAAGCCCGGGCACTGAATCCAGATGTAAACAAGTGGGCATAGAGAGGGATAGCATGCCAATTACTAATCACTTATGAACTAATACTATTACAATGCAAAATCATACTGCAAAATTTAAAACTAATGCAAAAACAATTTTGCACGTAATCGTAATCAGAATGCATAGTTTCACATTGTCATGTAATTTCACAAAATATTCATTTGTGTGAAATGTTCTTTCTCATGCCCACCGACTTTAATGCATTTGGTGAAAATGATTAAAAATTCATGCATGCCCATACATTTTCATACATATACTAATCTATGTAAAAATATACTCAAAATATTTAAAGTGGACTTGAACTCTTGCACAGGACAGAAGGAAAACGGAGAGAAATGCACCCTGTATGAATTTAGAGAGTTTAGCCTGTCTAATTACCCCCCATCTGTGTCTAATCCCAAGTTTTGATTTGATCTCTCAGCTATGTCAGCTGCATGCCATGGCAGATAAGCTCATTTGAAAGCACAGGCTGTTAACAATATGTCTCCTTCCATGAAAGCGGGAAGTAGAAACACTGCAGATTTATTGCAGAATTTGTATCAGCTGTAACAAAGAAATGTTTTTCTTTAAAGGTCATTATGCTGTTGCTTCTCTTTTAGAGCAGAGATGAAGTTCTGAGTTCAGGTTCGCTTTAAGTGAATTTTGTGAGCATAATTTTGAGTAACTCTAAGTGAAATAAACATTACATGTGGTACTGATCATTTTTTTTACCAACACAATTGGGTTGATTCATACAAATGATCTCATGAATATCTCTCCCTATTTATTCCTCACCTCGTCTACTTATCCATAAGCTAATTTTCGCATACTTTCCGAGCACAAAAAGGAAAAATAAAACCTTACATTTGATACTACTTTTCTTGACTTCTTTTTAATACATTTTAGTTTATTAAGTGTTTTAAGATTGTTTTAAATGTTTTATATTGATAAGGTGAAAATCAGAAAAGATGAGATAAAAAGTTTGTGAATCATCCCTAGTAAAAGTTATTCTTATAATTGTAAAAATATATCTTTCTGGGAATTCTCCTTTGAGTGTCTTGCATGCACATTTTTTGGCTACTTTTGAATTTAATTTTGGCTGGTTTTGATACAGTCTTTGGCTGGATCAGACAATTAAATCCGACAATTAATGCAGATGGAAATATTAAAGTGGTATATGAGCCAGAAATGTACTACAGGTGATGTAAGGACCTCTGCCACTCTACATAAACATTGCTCTATGATACTGTCTGTTGCCTACAGAGAGATGTCTGTACCATAGACAAGTGCTTGGCATTCACTATTATTTCTGCAATTCTGAGTAGTGTTGGTGTAAGATAAAAATAATATATATTAAAGGGACATTTAAGTCACTGTAAACGCGAGTGATTCTTCGCATTCCCGGCCACAATAGCACTCTCTATGCTGCTATAGCATCTAGCATATAGCAGCATAGAGGGCGCTATTGTGGCCGGGAATGCAAAGAATCACTCGCATTCCCGGCCTGTCGGCTCCTATCACCGAAACCGGAAGTGGCTGCCGGCGGGGCCAGGAGCATCTGATGGAGTCGGCGTGGGCACGATACAGCTGCAGGGGGCTGCTGGAAGCCCCAGGTGACTAAAACTAATTTTTTTACAATGACTTAAGTGACCCTTTAAAGTGTACCAGAAGTGGAAAAGAAAAGTTTGATACCTCAGTAAAGGGTAGTCTCTGGATAGACCAGATGCTTCTCTGATATTCTTTCGGAACTCCATTTCTCTGTCTGATGGGACCCATTTTAAAACATTCAACATAAATGTTGAATATCACTCATGGCCGTGCTCCCCTCCGTGTACAAGCATTGCCGCAATGTGCAGGTGCAAAGTACAGCCTGCACAGTAGCACAGAGCCACTTGTGCATGACTTTTTCCTCTGTGCGCCTGTGCAGACACATACCTTACTGTTATCTGAACAGAGTGACCATACTCTAACACAGAGAGGAGTACGTCTGCAAAGAAGAAGAGGGTCCCAGCTAAGAGGTCACAGAGGATTGGGGAAGCATCTGGAGCATACCTCTAGCTAGTAAGCCTTCGGCAGGGTCCTCCTCATGTCTCCTACCTGATCATGCACCTCCATTACTGTACACCCATCCTATGGATCTGAGTGAACCTAACTTGCCTAATCTCCATGCTCCCATCCAGTGACTGACTAAGCATTACTTTGTACTCATACTGTGCTGTGTGATCTGGTTTGCATGTATTTCTGTATTGTCTTATTGCTGTACGTCACCCCTAAATATTCTCTGTAACCTTAACTAATGTCCGGCGTTGTGTAATATGTTGGCGCCTTATAAATACAATAAATAAATACATACAGAGGCTTCCCTCTACAGTGGTAGGTATCTAACTTTTTTGTTTCTTTTATGGCTTTATAAAGTTTCTATGCCAAATGATATGTTTTTTTCTTCCTAAAATATAATGTATTTGCAAGTGTTCAGCTTCACTGAGCAAGAAGGTTTGTTAGAGAAAGCAGGCAAAATACTTATAATTGAACTGGATAATTTTTAATTTCTAAGCTTTGAATTGTGTAAGTGCTAAACATCTTTTTAAGGGCTGGTTTCTGCTAGTGCAGAATGTGGTACAAATCTGCAGCGCTTCCCCGCAGGTGAGAGGGGTGGGGAAAACCTGCTTATCTTTGCAATGCCTTTGCACAGCAGTGCCATCTGGATGTCATGCTGCAGATTTCTGCAGCACAAAGCAGAATCACTATAGCCCTGCATGGCTTAGCCATTCGGGCTGCGCCTTTGCAGCACAATGGGAGCCATGATTGAATCAGATATGGCCGTGGCTCCTAGTGGAAACCGGCCCTTATAGAAACCTGAACTGGACTAAATTTTACTTACCAGGTCTTCTTCCAGCCAGCCGTAGTTCATAATGTCCCTCGCTTCCTTTGGGTCTGTTAGATTCTCCCACTGGTGGCTCCGTTAGACGGATTACCTGAATGGCAGTTGACTACACATGCATGGCCCCAACCGTGCACCTGTCTTGATTATGCTGCTGTCGCCGTTAGTGTTCTGCATGTGAGCAATACATGGTTAGGAGAGCCGCACATGCGCAGATTGCTCCTGGCATGATCAAGACCAGGGGTCCTCAAACGTTTTGGGTCGAGGGCCGGGTCAACATACTTCAGACTGCTGGGGGGCCGGAGTATACATAAAATGATGTAGAAGTCTTTGCGGGCCAGACAGTGAAGCATACACAGGTGACAACCTGCAGTCCAATTGGACAGCAGTGTCACCTGATGTGGAATTTGATTGGAGACAAGTGAATTATTGCTTTCTAGCTTCCATGTCGATGGGTGGTGCCAGCACTGCTGTTCTGCTGTATATGCGGACCACCACATCTATAAGTAATACATTTTTTTGTGTGTGGGCCCAGTAAAAAAGCCTCAGGGGGCCACATTCGGCCTGCGGGCCTTAGTTTGAGGACCACTGATCAAGACGGTTGCTTGGATGGGGATGGCTAAGAACAGTCCCTGGGTCATCCATCTAACAGAACTGCCAGTGGTAGAACGAAGGAGACCCAGAAGATGCCAAGGGACATCACGTTGGGCTAGAAGAAGCCCCAGACGAATAGAATAGTGCAACTTTCTGTGCAGCTCAGTTTTCCTGAGGTTGGATTTACTTTCTGTGTCCCCATTGGAGAAATTATCTTCATTTCTCATCCCTGTAAGAATTGGCACCAACACAGAGCATGATCTGGATCTTCACGTTTTACCGTTCTCACCAAAACAGAACATGGGGATGAAACTCAACTGGGCACACCTGTTATAAATACAAATTTCATAGGCAGAAAGTGCAGAACAATCTCCCAACAAATATATATTGTAGAGGTCCTGTATATACATATATATATATATATATATATATATATATATATATATATATATATATATATATATATATATATAGTATTTCTTTTATTTTTTTATTGGAAAAAATAATGTCACTATGTCACTATGTAGTTCTTATGTTTGGAGCTGTGCTCTCTGATTTAACTGGTAAGTTATCTATCTCTCGTCTAGCACTGTATAATAAGGACAGGCGCATAGTGAGCAATATGGGTTAATTATCATTTGCCAAGTCCAGAGACTTTACTTATGTAATTTTAGGTGTGCAAGAAGTAGGGGAGCAAGGAAAAATTAAGCTGATATAAGACTAGATGATTGTCAGGAGCTCTTTGAATAGGCCTCAACAAAACGGAACATCACCCTGCCGACAAAAAATATGTGGGACCTGCAGACACATTTACTCCACTGACAGGGTAACGATACCAGGTTCACAACAGGAGTACAGAATACAAGGTAAATTTTCTTGTGGGTCCACCAATCTGGTATATCTGATCATGTGTGCTAAATGCCCCAATGTTATGTACGTGGGAGAAACTGGACAAACTCTGCGCAAACGTATGAATGGACACAGGCACACTATTAATGATACCAAGTCTGGACTCCCAGTTGCTACACACTTTCGGTCCAACGGACACAGCATGGATGATCTTCGTGTCACTGCCCTGAAGGGCGGCTTCAAAACGTCAAATGACCGATTAATAGCAGAATCAAAATTTATAAATTGTTTCAAAGCTGTGCAGAAGGGTCTGAATAAGGACAACAACTTTCTATATTGGTATGAGATTGATGATATATGAACTGTCTCAGCCACCCTAGCTGAACTTGTGAACTAAGAATTTACGATACCTCTGGGTCAATCACTATACCAGGTCTGTGAGCAATAAAGTAAACAAGGATCCTTATCTTACCCCATTTAGATGGTCTGTTTGTATCAAGGCATCTTAATGATGTATTTATGCTTGAAAAAAATATCTGTTTTTCCTTTTGATGTTGCATGTATATAAGCTGTCTGTACCACCAGCTTGCAAACTAACAGGATATAAACCTGACGAAGGCTGCAAGGCCGAAAGCTTGTTTATTCTTATTCATTTGTAGTTAGCCAATAAATGGTATCATCCTGATTTAAAACTTCTTGCTAAGACTAAATGACAAATACCGTTGTGAATTGGGCATCAGATGAAATTGAAAAAAATATGTACAGTGGTAATGATTATAGTAAAACATTAGTAAATGTTACTGATATTTTGCTGCAACTAACCACAACCCTACTCTCACACAGAACCCTCCCCCCCCCCTTTCAACACCTTATCTTAAAACCCCCTTTCTGGTGCCTAACCCTAACATCCCCCTTCCTAAAACCTAACCCTAACCTAACCCTGACACCTAACCTTACCCTAAAACCACCTTCCTGATTTAAATATCTATATTTAAATTTGAAAATGACCATTTTCCAAAAAAGAAAAATTGTTAAATACAAAAGACCAAACATTTCAATAACTATAACTTTCAAATTATCGAAAAGTTACAAACGTCAAAAACTATAACGTTCTAATAATCTTAAAACAAAATGCATTTCAAAAACAATAACATTCTAATTTTCAAAACTAAATTTATCAGGCATCCATATTTTTGCTTCCACGCCCAATAGCCGATATCTGCATTGGCACCTATGGTGGTGCCCAAATCGTCCACTAGCCATGGGTGCCCAAATTTCCTGCTTCCAATTTTAGAGACCAGTTTAATACCGTAGTAAAAGAAGTTGATTTTCTGGTCGAATTAGCAGATGACTACCCAAAAATGGGAAACATTAATATTTTACACATTCCTAATTTACAAAACAAACAACCAACATTTATTTTTCGTGCTTAACATGATAAACAACCCAATAAAAGCATAAATAAAACAAATACATTAAGCAGCACATTTCCTTTAAATGTTTGTAGTCTGTAAATAGAGATGATCTTTGTAAAGATGTGACACCGATGTTTGGAGTCTTCATTTAACACAGGGGAAAGAAAAGTTAGCCCTTCTCAAGGGATCAATTCCACAAACATCTATTTCTTTAGATTTAAGTAAGTGTGAAAGGACAGGTCCGTGGTATCAGTGGGATTCCAGCTGTAGCTTTTCATTTATTTCAGCAGTATATGCAGTGTGAGTCATCTTAGGCCATGTAGCTCTTGTACTTTTCCCATGTACAAATGTGGAATGCATAGAAAATGATCAAGCTGTTTTGCATATTGCCTCACTTGGTTCCAGTACTTTGCTCAATGTGGGTCATCCTGGAGACATAGTCAGACAATTTAACTGCAAGTTTACTTTTGAGTCATATCAGATAATGTCTCTCTCATCAATCACACATACATAGAAATGTATTATAAGATAGTTAGATACTCGCCACATTGTTGTTTAAACTTGTGGCTCCAAGGCTAATCCATACTAATAGAGCAATCTGGCTGCAAATAGAAGTTTGCTATCTATTGTAAGGATAAATCTGGCTACCTATACTGAGGGAATGTGGCCACCTACTCTGTGGGGGATCAGACTGTCTATAATAGGGTGGATTGGGGGGCTAGCTACCTATGGGTGGACCTGGCTACCTATACTACGGGACTGTGGCCACCATTACTGGGTGTGTTGCACTTTGGAATCTCTGCCTCTGGTCCTGGAAAACTTTGTCCCGGCCCTATGAAGTGGTCATTTGTGATAGTATCAACCAGGTCCAGAGGCTTCCTCACTGTCCACGACCCCTCTGCTGCTGGCAGTGACCCTCTTCCTCTTTTTGGCCATGCTTCCCTCCTGCCACACCTGAGCAGTAGTGCGGGCTGTACTGTGCACCTGTACGGTGCCGCTGTGCACGTAAATAGAGGAGAGTGTGGCTAACAGCAATCTTTAACTTTAATGTAGAAGATTGTAAAAGGAGTCCCAGTGCTGAAATGGAGGGGCTTTGTAAGACAAGCAAAGCCTCTGTACCATTTAAAGGCTTCCCTCTACAAGCACCATATTTTTCTTTACTTTTACTTTAAGACGTACCTAGGTTTAAAGGTCAAAGATCAGGGTCATCTTGTAGACCTTTTCCCATAAAGCTGTCTCTAAACTACTTGATTTAAGCTACACTATCCAGCTACATTATACTAACCCCTGCTAGCTCCACCAGCTAAGAAACACTACACTGCACTACACTACACTAACCTTTGGTGCCCCACCAGCTAATCTACACTACACTGCACTACACTACACTACACTAACCCCTGCTGCCCCAACAACTAAGCTACATTACACTACCACTTCAGTTTAAGCTCTTCCCTGATCCAGCCGGCACGCTCGCTCCTATCCCCTTTGATCTGGTCCTGCTACTTTACACATGCTCCATCTCCAGGTGCTGCTATACACTGTGGCTGCCTGCTGCTATACAACGTCCAGTTATCGTACTTCCTAGTAGGCTCCGAAATTCCTGATTAGTGGTTCCGTTACTGCATGATCCCAGCGGCACATGTGTACCATGTGCATCATCACGTGTGTTCCACTGGGGTCAGGGAACCACTAATCAAGACGTATGGAGCCCACCCGGAAGTACAAGGACCAGAGCGTGTATAGCAGCAGGCAACTGCAGTGTATATCGGCGGCTGGAGACAGTGGAGAAAAGGAGCGCGTGTACAGTGGCAGTAATGGAGCGAGGGGGAGAGGAGCATGGTGTGTATGAGGCAAGTGCTTCCTTGTGATATCTGCTCTACTTTTTACCATGTATTCAGAATATAAGATGCCCCCACTTTTACCCCCAGTATTGTTGAAGAAAAAGTTGTCTTATATTCTGATATCTAAAGTATCTAACTTTTTTCTAATGTGACTTCAGGTTTACTTGCCCTGCTACTTCTACAGCCTTTTCTTTTTTCTTTTGTTTTATAGGCTGGTAGATTTTGGCTTTGTTAAAATTCCAAGTGGACTTTTATCTTCTTTCCATAGAATTCCCACTCTTTCTTTAGCATTTGTAAAGCACTACATTTGACCAGAAATAAAGCTAGGAATTACAGTGGGGAGTTCTCGCTTCTAAAAGCCCCAAGAGATAAAGGAAGCTAGACTCTATATAACTCTCTCTATAACATATATGGGTTTACCGACCCATAAAAGGACTAAATGGCAATCTGAAATAAATAAATTGGTGAGGGGACCCCTGTAAACGGCCCTTGTGGCTTTTAGCTATACACACAAATAAATTCAAAAACCCCCAGCAAGTGAATTCCTCTATCCTTCCAAGGTTCTGTAAGGTAAAGCGTGCACTGGAATAAAAAGCAAAACATGCATAAAAGGACTTGTACCATTTAAAATGTGTGAGCAATTTTGCTGTGGGTAACGTGACAAATAAAATGTATACATATCACAGTCCTTCCAAGAAACGCATAATACAATAAGGTCATTCAGTATGCATACAGCTTTTATGAAGAAATCTGTGCACGGTTCTTAGCTATGGGTCTGGTACCATAAATTGTAAATGATCATTAAAACATATACAGTGTTCCATTTGTTATGTATTAGGGAGCGTTACGTTTCGTTATTCAAACGGAACAAGAGGGGAAGTCGCAAAACAGCTTGCAGGTGATTCCAATTTAGCAAGATAACATAAAGGCGGCGTATCCCCAGCTCTGTTTAACTCCTTAATGGCTGACTAATCCCTTGTTAAGATTCACAACATAAATATGATTCCCGAAAAAATGCTGCTTTCTGGTAATGAAGTAATCATCTGGACCTGTAAAGCTATGGAGACGTTTACCACCTGAATGTAAGCTGTAAAAAATAAAAGACAATACTTTGGCAGGTCTTCTGGAAAAGACTCTGAATCATAAACATGCCACATACACTGACTTCATACTCTGTTAAAAAAGAAGAAAAAAAGTGGTGTGCAAAACGAAATGATTTCATTATGGACAATATTTCACGGTGGCTATACATGGTGAGGCCGAAGCTCTGAGCGGAGCTGAAACTAGCTACAGAAATAAGATGGTGGGTCGACGTGGACACGTGATTGGACTGCTGAACGATTCTTTGTGTACTCTGACAAGCTGAGTGCATATACAGATAACTTGCAACAGGACAATCTCTCTAGGTAAACAATAGCAAAATTGCCAAATAAATCCAGGTGCCCATTCTGCTGTGTCCCCATATTAAACAACAACTCATTGGCAAAATAATCTGTGTTATCTCATGTCTACCAATCCTTCCACTTTGTCTTTGCAGTACTGCTATTAACCTCCTGGGCGATAATCCCGAGCTGAGCTCGGGGTATATCGCGCAGGAAGATTTCTCAGGCCCTGGTGGGCTGATTTGCATAATTTTTTTTGTTACACGCAGCTAGCACTTTGCTAGCTGCTTGTAACTTCCGATCACCGCCGCTACCCGCCGATCCGCCGCTACCCGCCGTGCCGTGCAGCCCCCCCCCCAGACCCCTTGCGCAGCCTGGCCAATCAGTGCCAGGCAGCGCTGAGGGGTGGATCGCGACTCCCTCTGATGTCACGACATCCATGACGTCGGTGACGTCATCCCGCCCCGCCGCCATGGCCACCGGGGAAGCCCAGCAGGAAATCCCGTTCTGAACGGGATTTCCTGGTTACTCTGATCGCCGAAGGCGATCGGAGTAAGTGGGGGGATGCCGCTGCGCATCGGCTATCATGTAGCGAGCCCAGGGCTCGCTACATGATTTAAAAAAGATTTTTTTTTTTTAAAAGTGCTGCGCCCCCTCCTGGGCGATGCAATTGTATCGCCCAGAGGGTTAAAGTGGAGAAAACTGTAAACCTAAAGTTGAGTAGAAGATACTCCCAATTTTTGTGCTGGTACGTCCCTTATCATCTCTCCCCATGCTACTGAGTCTGACAGCTGTTGTTTCCTATGTACAGATCAATGCTGCACCCTCTGTTTCCAGACACCCCTATATTCAGTCTATTAAGAAGTGTGGCTACTGGAAGTGCATGCAAAAGATCTTCTGTGAAGCTTAATTACCTCCCGATGCAGGAAGATGGATCCCAGCGACGTCCACAATAACGAGCAATCCAAATCCATATATAAAACTGTATAAAGTGCTGAGAGAGAACAGAGTTATAAAATACAACTGGAGTCGCTGTCCTGTAAGGAAGCATAAGAACCCTGATTCATTTATCATGTGATGGAAATGATGCCATTGAAATATTTTCTGTTGTAAGAAGGTAATATTGTAGTGTGAAGTGAGTCACTACTCTGCTTGGCACAAGGCATTGAAAGAATGGTGAGACACTGATTGCTAAAGTATAATGAACCATGAGGTACAGTGAGGGGTGAGGTGTGACGATTCTTATTCAGTAAGCCAGTACCCATTCAGTAAGGAGTTATTGGGCAAGACTCCCTAACACTACTAATGCCTATTGAGTGCGCTCAAGTGGCTGCTATGAGTCCAGCAGTAGAAATGCGCTATAGAAATATTGAAATAAGAATATACAGATAAAGCTGAATTATAGGTCATGTGAGTGAATTTATCTGGTCAAATGATAACCTGCACCTTTTAAATTGGGCTTTGGTTTGCCCATTACTATTTCTACATTCCAGGATTCAACCCTCCATTAATCCTAACCGTGATGCTAAAACTTAAGCAATATCATTATTTCTCCTTAACATTGTTTGCCCATAATTATTAAGCATGCTGTGTCTTTATTAATAAGCTGATTGGCTTATTGTAGAATTGTGTCACTTGGGCTTAATTAATTACTTCACAATTCTTTTCCAAATTTTAATGATGCAGCGCTAAGCTTTAAAAAGTCGTTCATCATAGAAATACAGTATTCCTTTCATGTGCAGAGAAGAGAATAATTAGGTTATAGACTGACGGGTAAAAAAAAAAGTCTTAATTGGAATTGCGGGCAGAGATGGGATCTTCCTCAAGTGGCATCAGTGGCAGGCGTTATAAAGATACAATTTGTGTAAGGTGAGAAGCATCCTCTGTTTATTTAACCCATTCTTTATAGAAGGCGGAATTAGTAACTTAAGCTTTATCCCTTTTTATAAACACAGCTTCTTTGAAAAGAGAACCTCTTTATTTATGCTATGGATTGTTGCCCCAGGCGGTTCAGCTTATTCTATTTGCTTGATTTAAATCCCATTTGGTGGAAGTGGTTTCTTAAGTGCTCCCAATCACACTCACATGCAACAGCCACAGCCCTCTTTCATGTCTGACACTCAGAAAGAAGCCTCCAGCAAGCAGGAAATATGCAGACGGCTTCAGTCATGCTGCATAGGGCGATGGGTGGGACGCAAGACCAAAACAAAGATACATGGAGGGGCCCATTAGCTAACATTCGTCTCAGCCACAAAGGACATTAGTAACAGCAGCATGTCCTCTCTCCTGTTAAAATTATATTGCATCCATTAAAGTAATAAAGTCTGTCTGCCTGTCCTGTCTGGTCGCCTGACTTATTTATTTCCAGAAATATAGTAACCCAGCCTATGGCAGTGAGGACTGAGGATCTGTGGTTGCACAATTCAGCGTTATAAAATGCAGTTCAGCAAAATAAAAATATTGATCAAAGCTCCAGTTAGGAGTACAGGAATGGGAGGAGGTATGAAGTCTGTCCATTGACATGGGGAAATGGCCAGGCTGAGGGATACAGGTAACTGAACAGCAAGGGGAAGATGCTGCTTTATATTGTTGGTACCTGGTTTACTCTTCCGTTATAATAGTAATTTGCACTGAATAAAGTATTGTACCTGTTACAGCACCATGCAGAGGAGGACATAGGTCTGTAAAGACCATGCAACTGCACAGGGGCCCCATGTGCTCTGGGACCCATGCAGCTGCACCACAGTTAGACTCCCCTCCATGCAGTAGTTGTTCCCTCCATGCCATTCATTTTCTCCCATGCGTCTGTCTCTCATTATGAGAAACATTACTTTTGGGAATATGGCAACACAATATAAATAAACAATATAATAACAATAATAGAGTAGATATATATAAATAAATAATAATAATAATAAACAATAATAGAGTAGAGAGACATTAGACTATGACTATGATTATGCTAGGGATTAGATGCAGGTATCAGCTGTCGTCAAGTCTTCCTTCTTCCATCTAAGAAATATAGCGAAAATCAAACACCTTATCCCAGCTGAAGACCTACCTGCCCTGGTTCATGCATTTGTATCCTCCCGCCTAGACTACTGCAGTGCCCTGTTCATTGGATCTACAGATAAGGTTCTGCGCCCCTTACAGCTAGTACAGAATGATGCAGCCATGGGCGTCCGCACATAGAGCCAGGGGGGTGCCGCTGCCTCCCCCTGGCCGTCCGTTGCCCCCCCCCCCCCTGGCCGCCGCTCACCCCCCTGCAGCCGCCGCTTACCCCCTCCTGGCCACCGCGTCAGACCTCGATCAGGCGGCGACCAATAGTGCGGGCGCTAGGACCCAGCGCCCGCACTGATATGCGGAAGTGACATCACTTCCACATATAGAGCGGGTGCACCACTTACTGGTCGGGTCACCGCTGATCGAGGTCTGAAGTTGCTGCAAGGTAAGGGGGGAGCGGCGGCTAGAGAGAGGGGGCACCTGTCACTCACTGCCTAAATGGGTGTCCGTCACTCGCTGCCTAAAGGGGCTCCCTGTCACCCGCTGCCTAAAGGGGTCCCTGTCACCCGCTGCCTAAAGGGGCTCCCTGTCACCCGCTGCCTAAAGGGGTCCCTGTCACCCGCTGCTTAAAGGGGTCCCTGTCACCTGCTGCCTAAAGGGGTCCCTGTCCCCTGCTGCCTAAAGGGGTCCCTGTCACTCGCTGCCTAAAGGGGCTCCCTGTCACCTGATGCCTAAAGGGGTCCCTGTCACCTGCTGCCTAAAGGGGCTCCCTGTCACCCGCTGTCTAAAGGGGTCCCTGTCACCTGCTGCCTAAAGGGGTCCCTGTCACCTGCTGCCTGAAGGGGTTCCTGTCACCTGCTGCCTAAAGGGGTCCCTGTCACCTGCTGCCTAAGGGGTCCCTGTCACTCGCTGCCTAAAGGGGTCCTGTCACTCACTGCCTAAATGGGTCCCTGTCACTCGCTGTCTAAAGGGGTCCCTGTCACTCGCTGCCTAAAGGGGCTCCCTGTCACTCGCTGCCTAAAGGGGCTCCCTGTCACCTGCTGCCTAAAGGGGTCCATGTCACCTGCTGCCTAAAGGGGTCCCTGTCACTCGCTGCCTAAATGGTCCCTGTCACTTGCTGCCTAAACGGTCCCTGTCACTCGCTGTCTAAAGGGGTCCCTGTCACTCGCTGCCTAAAGGGGCTCCCTTTCACCTGCTGCCTAAAGGGGTCCCTGTCACCCGCTGCCTAAAGGGGCTCCCTGTCACCCGCTGCCTAAAGGGGCTCCCTGTCACCCGCTGCCTAAAGGGGTCCCTGTCACCAGCTGCCTAAAGGGGTCCCTGTCACCTGCTGCCTAAGGGGTCCCTGTCACTCGCTGCCTAAAGGGGTCCTGTCACTCACTGCCTAAATGGGTCCCTGTCACTCGCTGTCTAAAGGGGTCCCTGTCACTCGCTGCCTAAAGGGGCTCCCTGTCACTCGCTGCCTAAAGGGGCTCCCTGTCACCTGCTGCCTAAAGGGGTCCATGTCACCTGCTGCCTAAAGGGGTCCCTGTCACTCGCTGCCTAAATGGTCCCTGTCACTTGCTGCCTAAACGGTCCCTGTCACTCGCTGTCTAAAGGGGTCCCTGTCACTCGCTGCCTAAAGGGGCTCCCTTTCACCTGCTGCCTAAAGGGGTCCCTGTCACCCGCTGCCTAAAGGGGCTCCCTGTCACCCGCTGCCTAAAGGGGCTCCCTGTCACCCGCTGCCTAAAGGGGTCCCTGTCACCAGCTGCCTAAAGGGGTCCCTGTCACCTGCTGCCTAAGGGGTCCCTGTCACTCGCTGCCTAAAGGGGTCCTGTCACTCACTGCCTAAATGGGTCCCTGTCACTCGCTGTCTAAAGGGGTCCCTGTCACTCGCTGCCTAAAGGGGCTCCCTGTCACTCGCTGCCTAAAGGGGCTCCCTGTCACCTGCTGCCTAAAGGGGTCCATGTCACCTGCTGCCTAAAGGGGTCCCTGTCACTCGCTGCCTAAATGGTCCCTGTCACTTGCTGCCTAAACGGTCCCTGTCACTCGCTGTCTAAAGGGGTCCCTGTCACTCGCTGCCTAAAGGGGCTCCCTTTCACCTGCTGCCTAAAGGGGTCCCTGTCACCCGCTGCCTAAAGGGGCTCCCTGTCACCCGCTGCCTAAAGGGGCTCCCTGTCACCCGCTGCCTAAAGGGGTCCCTGTCACCAGCTGCCTAAAGGGGTCCCTGTCACCTGCTGCCTAAAGGGGTCCCTGTCACCTGCTGCCTAAAGGGGTCCCTGTCACCTGCTGCCTAAAGGGGTCCCTGTCACTCGCTGTCTAAAGGGGTCCCTGTCACTCGCTGCCTAAAGGGGCTCCCTGTCACCCGCTGCCTAAAGGGGCTCCCTGTCACCTGCTGCCTAAAGGGGTCCCTGTCACCTGCTGCCTAAAGGGGTCCCTGTCACTTGCTGCCTAAAGGGGTCCCTGTCACTCACTGCCTAAAGGGGTCCCTGTCACTCGCTGCCTAAAGGGGTCCCTGTCAGGGCCGTTTCTTGGGCAGTTCGGGCAGGGCGACCGCACTGGGCACAGACCGGCAAGTAGATGAAGGGGGGCGCAGGCAGAAGGACATTACCGCTAGGAAGCTGGTGACGCGTGGTGCAGCCAAATGGAAGAAGAAGATTACCAGCACAATCACCTTCCTTGACTCCTCCTAGGTTGCCTGCATCAGACTTCAAGTCATCATCACGTCACCACTGCGTGATGACACCTGATGTCTTGTAGCGGTACTGCAGGCTGTGAGTGCGCGGCACCCATGGAGGAGTCTGCTTTCCGGGCTCTCCTCGCCTGGGTGTTTTCCTGCTTCCTCCTGGATGAGCGGCTGGTCACTAGAAAGTAGGCAGATCTACTTCTGACCTGTGGCTGTGTTTCTGTTCCTAAAGAGTAAGGATTCCCGAGTCCACGGGGGTGGCGGAAAGGGGGCACAATTTTTACACCCTCGCCCTGGGTGCAATTTTAGCCTAGAAACTGCCCTGGTCCCTGTCACCCGCTGCCTAAAGGGGTCCCTGTCACCCATTAACGATTGTGCATATTGGGGTCATATCTGATAACGATTGTGCATATTGGGTCATATCTGATAACGATTGTGCATATTGGGGTCATATCTGATAACGACTGTGCATATTGGGGTCAGATCTGATAACGGTTGTGCATATTGGGGTCATATCTGATAACGGTTGTGCATATTGGGGTCATATCTGATAACGGTAGTGCATATTGGGGTCCTACCTGATAACGGTTGTGCATATTGGGGTCATATCTGATAACGGTTGTGCATATTGGGGTCATATCTGATAACGATTGTGCATATTGGGGTCATATCTGATAACGGTTGTGCATATTGGGGTCATATCTGATAACGATTGTGCATATTGGGGTCATATCTTATAACGATTGTGCATATTGGGGTCATATCTGATAACATTCGTAGCTATAAACAAGATTCTTGCGCTCCTAGTCACAAGTCAACACATACAGACGCTTCCTTCTCAGATACGTGCACTGCGACGCTCCATTGTAGGGTGCTTGGCAGAAATTCTAAGAAAAAGAGGAGCGCGCCATAGTGCATTAAATCAAGAGAGGAAGTTTATTCAAGTTCAGTGTTATACTCACAAAGGTATATGTGGTAAGCGCGTGTCAGCGGACAGCCAACCGCTTAACCTCAGTGGAGGATGACGCGCTGTGGCCAGCAGCGCGGGTCCGGATCGTCAGGGTTCCGTCTCGCTAGAGGTGAGCGTGGCTGACGCTTAACACGCGTATGACGTCATTACGCGTTTCGGCGCTCTGCGCCTTCGTCAGATCGTCGCCAGGGGGTGCTTTGGGGGTGCTTGGACAAATTTATTGGGTGCTTGAGCACCCCCAAGCACCCCCCTGGCGCCGCCACTGGCCCGCACGTCATCCCCAATCCAGCCAAAAACAATATTGACAGGCACAGCAGCCAGTAGAGGAGAATTGAGAAGCCAGGTGAGAGGTGTCTACCATATTAAGGGGGCATTCTGCCTATTTATGTGAAATGCTGTCTATTTATGTGACTCATGACTGCTGAATTTGTCTTGTTGGGGGCCTCATGATTGCTGAATTCAACTTGTTGAATGCCTCATGATTTTTTGGGGGCCTCAAGATTGCTGAATGTCTTGTTGGGGGCCTCATGATTTGTTGGGGGCCTCATGATTGCTGAGTTTGTCTTGTTGGGGGCATCATGATTGCTGAATTTGTCTTGTTGGGGGCCTCAAGATTGCTGAATGTGTCTTGTTGGGAGTTGATGATTTGTTGGGGGCCTCATAATTGCTAAATTTGTCTTGTTGGGGGCCTCTGGGAAAAGCTGAATCATCATCCTATGAGACAATAGCATTAAACCTACTTTTTAGCTTTTTAAAACGGAAAATAAAACTGGGAGGTTCTAAAAAAAAGAATACATTTTTCAGGAGTAGGATGAATGAAATTGTTTATCTTCACAGTTTATTTTCAACTTGGATTTTCCATAATATTCATGTATGAGTTAAAACGTTTATATGAAGTTTAAATTGCTGTTGCCACTTTGCGATAGATAAAGTGACTTTTGGGTTGCAGTTTGGGCACTCGGCCTCCAAAAGTTTCGCCACCACTGTCCTAATCTATGTCCCACATTGCTAAGTTAATGAAAATTTGTCACCACCCATGGCCACACCCACATTCTGGTCCATGGCCGTACCCATTTTTCGGCGCACAACATAACCCTCAGGTTTTTCGGCGCACACATCTTCTCCACTTCTTCCCTGCCTTTTTGTCCCCCCCCCCCCCCCCCGGGAAAATTTTCTGCGGACGCCCATGGATGCAGCCAGACTCCTAGGCAATGCCCCCTGCAGCTCACACATCACTCCAGTACTGCAAACTTTTCACTGGTTGCCAGTAAAATGGAGAATCAATTTTAAGATTTGCCTGCTGACATTCAAGGCTCTACACCACATGGGACCCAAATACATAGCGGATCTATTGGAACTTTATGCCCCTCCATGCACCCTCCGCTCTGCCAACAAGATGAAGCTGATTATTCCCAGGATACACTTAACATTTGGTGCTCGGGCCTTTTCCTATGCAGCCCCTATTCTATAGAACTCACTTCCACAATCAGTACGAGAGGCTCCCTCTCTGGACAGCTTTAAAAAAAGGCTAAAAACTCACCTCTTTTCCCTAGCCTTTGAGACTTCATAATGCAGGGTCACAGCGCTTTGAGTCTCCAGGGAGAAAAGCGCTATATAAATATTATTGTTATTGTTATTGTTAGATTGTAAGTTCCTGTGATGACAGTCAGTAACATGGCTGTACTCTGTAAAAAGCACTATGTAATATATCAGTGCCATATACATAATAATAATAATAATAATAATAAAGCATTCTTTGTTTGCATGACTTTCAGCACTATTGGTGTTGTGTGGCTCTTTTAGCACTCTGCCTTTACCTGTAACATAAAGGAATGAGTTGCATATACCCTCACTGAGCTGAAGTGATAAACTTGCTAATATAAAGCTTAATGCTTATAAATAACTTTCGCTTTAAGAAGGCCAACATAATATAGGGGCTCTTGCGTTCCTTTAAGCTCTTTGTAAAGTATTGGCTACATTCACATTGTGCTACACATCATGCAAAAACAGGATCGCAATGGAGGGGAAAAGCCGCATCGCACATCATACATATAGTGTGATACATACAGTGAAGCGTACAGTACATACAAAGTATGCTTCACTGCAACTTTTAATGTGCATGTTATGTAGTAATGTACTGCATGCACCACAAAAGTTGAGGGGGGATGGGGATAGGGGGGCATGTCTTGGGGACCCGGGGGGTGGGGGGAAGTGGGGAATTTCAAAGAAACAAAGGGGCCCCTAATGTCACATTGTAACTAGAACTGGCCCTATCTGTGACCATAGAGTGCTTGTGGCCCCATGTAAAACTCGCACTGGGCTCCCAAGCTCCTTAGCTACGCCACTGATGGTTACTATGTAATACCCCTTGAGAGACGGAGCAGATAAAAATGGCGCACAGCGCCATCACTATAATAATGGCGCCGCATTAAGATACGCTGTAAAACGTGAAATTTAGCATTTTAAATGTTAAAAATGTATTGCATTACGTTAAATTATAAAACGCTATTTAGCATTGTTGGTGTCGGGAGGCAGCGGGACACTGTTGTCAGGCAATGGGGTGGAGGGAGTAGGATTAGGTGGAGGGAGGATGTGTGCATAGGCGGCATACATTACCTTGTCCCGGCCGGCGATCTCTCCTTCACTTCTTCAGTTAGTTTGCTGTAGTCCTGCATCCAGCCAATCACCATGTGGCTTCAGTCCCTGCATGGTGATTGGCTGGCTGCAGGACTCCTGCAAAGTAACTGAAGAAGTGAAGGAGTGATCGCCAGCAGGAACCAGGTAATGTATGCCGCCTATGCACATATCCTCCCTTCACCTAATCCTACTCCCTCCACCCCGCTGCTTGACACCAGTGTCCCGCTGCCTCTCGCCCCCCCCCCCCCCAGCCCCCGTTGTCTAACACTAGCCCCCTCTGCATTTTTAATGGCGCACCGTTCCACCAATAAATGTATCTTAAAACGCTATTTAAGGTAAATAGCGTTTTATGATACATTTATCGGCGGAACAGTGCGCCATTTTTCACCCTGAGCCATTTTAAGTGTACGCCTTGAGAGAAAGCAGGGATGGTCGTAGTCAGCCAACTTCGCTACGCTGGAACTACGCGTAGTTTTATGCAATTACGCTTCGCCAAACTATGGCTTCGAAATCAAATAATCGCTTCATATGCATTTCGTAGACTACGCATTAAAATACGCAATTACGCATAGTGTGAAGTTTAGTGTATGCGGATGCTTATGCCCGCATGCAGAAAATATTACGCATCAATTTTTCTTAACTCTTCTAAGCGTACATTCCCCTTTCCATTGCGTACATTTGTAAGCATGCAATCGCACGCGGAAAATTAGACGCGAGTAATGCATTCGTAGTTCACTACGCAATACACATGTAACTACACGTAGTGGACGTAAGCTAAGCGTAGTTTTGAAACTTCACCTACAAACTACGATGCGTAGATGCGAACTACGATGCGTAAATTCTCACTGGCGTAGTTTCTGCTCATCCCTGAGAGAAAGTAGAAGATGCTGTTGCCTGTGGAGGAGGAACATATAAATCAATGACATGCTTTCTACTGCACTCCCACATGCTTCCAAAGAGGTCACGGGGCTGGGGGGGATTCCAAGGACATAGGGAAAGTTTGGCTTATAGTCAGGTTTTGCCAGATTTCTGTCTTATCTATAAGTATAAATGTTATATTGTCCCTGTGTTGCACAACAGCTTGCGTGTAAGAAGTTACAACACATCCGTTGTAACACTGCAATCTGTCTGCCTCAGAGCTGCTATATGAGAATACTATATGTGATTAAGTCAATGTTTTCATTTCTCCACGGACCAATTAGCAGAAGTAAATTTATGCATGGACTTTGAGAAAAAAAATTATTAGTGAGGATTGATTGCTAAAAAGAAAAGCCTAGCTCATATGTGAACCACATGTAGAGAAATTAGTGTCACAAAACTCCCCATCCATTATTATACCATAACTTTTCAATTTGGTCGAACACTTGCTATTACAAGGCATACACTGGATAATAAATATAAAAAATAATTTACATTTTACATGTCTTACAGGTCAATAAAAGAAAAAAATCATGGCAATAGACATGGTTACTTTTTATTTAACAAGAACTGACTGCTTTTATAGCCACTAAAACAGCTGTATCTACTGAATTATCACACTCTCATGTGTTGTTTGGAGTCTTTCCAAATGCATTCTGGGATTTGTGGTCTTCATCTCGAAGCATGTAAAAGTAATTACTCATAAATATATTTTACAGAGTATTAAAAAGTTGTAGAAGGTGGCAAATTTGATTTACATATCCATAACAAAAGCCAAATGTTTGTGCTGTTATCGTGGCCACACATAATAGGAGCATAGTGAGGTACAAAATGACCAAACACTGCCAAATGACTGAAGATATTCCTTTAAATGCGATTGCCTTACACCACTACTTGAACTGTATATGATAAGATGTGTGAGGATTCATAAGCCCTTATACATCTTATCCACTGATCTAGAGTCATGTGTTAATGTTGTCTGTTTGTTAACCAGGAAGTGTTATATAAATGTTAAATAAAGTTTACTCAAAGAAAAGAAAAAAAGATAATCGAGTGTGTATGTTCCTGAGAGAAACCAAAGCATGGTGTCTGTGTGCAGTTTATCCCCATAACAGATCTGCAGTAACTCACAAGTTAAAGCGGACCTGAACTCAGAACGTCCTCTCTGTTCTAAAAGATACACAACGGCATAATAACCTTTAAGCAAAAAAACATTTCTTTGTTACAGCTGATACAAATCCTAAAATGAATCTGCACTGTTTCTACTTCCTGTATCATGGAAGCAGACATATTGTTAATATCCAGTGCTTTCAAATGAGCTTACCTGCAATCTCTGCCACGACAGTCAGGTGACATGGGGAGAGATCAAATTACAACTTGTGATTAGACACAAATGAGGGGGAATTAGACAGGCTAAACCAGGCCTGGGCAAACTTTACACAGCCCGGGGCGTATTGTGTGGACCACGGGCCACATTCATTTTTGGCCTCCTCCCCCCTCCCTCCCTACATAGTTGTGAGTGGGCAATTAGTGGGGGTTAATACTTACACACTTGTCGCTTCCTGCATCGCGTCTCTATGGTAACAGCGTCACATGCACATCATCACATGACACACAAGCGTATCACACGCTGCCAGCGGGAGGGAGGTGGGGAAGACAGGAATCTGGCTGCCTGTCAGCGGGCCAGATGAATCCAGCCCACTGGCCGTAGTTTGCCCAGTGCTGGGCTAAACTCTCTAGATACATACAGGGTGCATTTCTCTTTGTTTTCCTTCTGTCCTGTGCAAGGGTTCAGGTCCACTTTATGATTAGAAAGCAGCATCAGGCTGGTTATTCCACCTCTTAAACCAAAATGGCAACAGTATGTCATGATCATTTGAAGAATAATCAAAGCTACAAGCTGGATATCATGAGGAAAAAAAAACCCTATCATAAAATGAAATCTCTTTAGCTTTATAGAACTATTAGCCATTTTGCTCTCATTTGTTGTTCCTCTATCTGCTGCAGTCTTTAGCACTGACAGGAAAGATTAAGATTAAAAATGAGTTTGACTTTTCCTGGGCAGAAATATATCAGCCCATGACAATTGACAAACTAAATCTACAGACATGGGAAGATGATTGCAATGATTGCATTCACAGGCGTCTGGGCATTTTCTAAGCTAGCAGCCACCCAAACAACTTGGCTGAGTTTACCTGGTTTACCTGGTTCTGTTGAGCTTTACGACTCACTGGTAACACATAGATTTCCACCCATTCTGGTCAAACAATCTATTCCTCTCTGATTTAAATCTTATCAGACAGGGATTGATTCCTATCACATACAGCCCATCGATCTTTGCTGAAATCTACTGAAAATTGATCAGACCGCTGTACTGCATCGCTCGATGCAGTGCAATGCTATGGGTTGTCGATCTACCACCGCTCCTGCCCTGCCCTCAATTCAGAGTTACAACAATAGCCCTCATGACCCTCGCCATCATGCCAGAAAGGGGGCCCAGTGTCTTATGCTGGGAATATTTATTTATTTGTTGTATTTATAAAGCGCCAACATATTACGCAGCGCTGGACAATAAATAGGGATACATACAATATTTAGGGGTGACATACAGCAAAATGACAATACCTGAATACAAGAAAGATCAGATCATGCAGCACAGTATGAGTACAAGGTAATGCTTAGTCAGTCACTGGATGGAGCATGGAGATTAGGCAAGTTAGGTTCACTCAGATGCCTAGCATGGGTTCACAGTAATAGAGGTGCATGATCAGGTTGGACACAAAAGGAGGAGGACCCTGCCCAAAGGCTTACAATCTAAAGGGAGAGGTAGGGACACGAGAGGTAGGAGACCAGAGTTCAGCTTCTGTTTAGAGCACTTGTGAGGGGTAGTAAGCCAGAGTGAAAAGGTGAGTTTTGAGGGCTTTCTTGAAGATGTTGAAGGAGGGGGCTGCCCTAATGGGTGGAGGTAGGGAGTTCCAGAGTGTTGGAGCAGCTCTTGAGAAGTCCTGGAGGTGTGCATGGGACTGGGTGATGCGGGGGGCGGTTAGGCGAAGTTCATTGGAAGAGCGGAGTGAGCGGCTAGGTGTGTACCTCTGAGTAAGATCGGAAATGTAGGTTGGACAGGTTTTGTGGACAGATTTGTAGGTCAGACACAGTATCTTGAATCTGATTCTGGACTGGATAGGAAGCCAGTGGAGGGATTCAAGGAGGGGATCCGCCATGGTGGAGCGATGGGAGCAGTGGATAATTCTGGCTGCTGCATTCATGATGGACTGCAGTGGGGCTGTTCGGGTCATAGGGAGACTAGACAGCAGGGCATTGCAGTAGTCAAGGCGGGAAATTATGAGGGCATGGATGAGGAGTTTGGTGGTGGCAGAGGTCAGGAAAGGGCGAATCTTACAGATGTTACGAAGGTGGAAGTTGCAGGACTTTGTGAGGTTTTGGATGTGGGGAGTGAAGGAGAGTGCGGAGTCCAGGGTGACACCCAGACAGTGGGCTTGAGAGGTAGGGCGAATGATAGTGTGGTTAACGGTGACATGCACATCTGGGAGGTTAATGGATGTCCGGGGTGGGAAGATCATAAATTCCGTTTTGTCTAGGTTTAGTTTCAGGAACCTAGCGGACATCCAGGAGGAGATGGCTGATAGACAGGAGGAGACCTTGTCCATGGTAGTGGTGGATATGTCAGGGGTGTGGAGGTAGATCTGGGTGTCATCTGCATACAGATGATAGTTAAAACCCATGGAGGAGATAACCTTGCCAATGGAGGATGTGTATAGGGTGAACAGTAGGGGGCCAAGGAAAGAACCTTTGGGGACTCTCCCACCAAGAGGTGGTTGGGGGTAGATGAGGACTCATTGAAGGCGGTCGTGAAGGAGCGGTTGGAGAGGTAGGATGAAAGCCAGGACAGGGCAAGATCGTGAATGCCCATGGACTGGAGGGACTGGAGGAGTAGGGGATGATCTACTGTGTCAAAAGCTGCTGAAAGGTCAAGAAGGAGCAGAATGGAGTATTTACCTTCAGCTTTAGCTAAGGCAAGGTCATTGACCACTTTGGTGAGAGCAGTTTCGGTTGAGTGGGCAGGCCGAAATCCAGATTGCAGTGGGTCTAGCAGTGAGTTGGCATTGAGGAACTGGGTCAGGTGTTTGTGAACCAGACGCTCAAGGAGTTTTGAGGCAAAGGGGAGGAGGGAGATAGGACGGTAGTTGGAGGGTAGCGAGGGGTCGAGGGAGGGTTTCTTGAGCAGGGGTAGTACAGTGGCCTGCTTGAAGTCTGAGGGGAAGGTGCCTGTGGATGGGGAGAGGTTGAACAGGGTAGTGAGGACTGGGGCCAATTCCGTGAAGTGAGGCTGGAGTAAATCAGAAGGGATGGGGTCAAGGGGGGAAGTAGTGGTATGGGAAGTCTGCAGTAGGTGGATGACTTCCTCTGTGGTAGTAGGAGTGAAGGCTGTGAGGGGAGGATAGGGTGGAGGAGGAGCTGGTTGGGAGGGGGTGGGAGGTGAAGATTAGAGATTGGATATTTCCTGGCGGATAGAGACAATTTTGTTGGTGAAGTGGGTGGCTAAATCTGTGGCAGAGAGGGAGGAAACGGAGGGTGGGGGGTGGGTTTAAGCAGGGAGTTAAAGGTGGCAAAGAGACGCCAGGGGTTGGAAGCTTGTGCTCCGATGAGCTTGGTAAAGTATTCCTGCTTCGCATGAGCAAGGGCAGTGTGGAACTGCAGTAGGTTGGTCTTGTACTGTAGGAAATCCTGGTTAAGTCTAGATTGCCTCCATTTCCGTTCAGTGGCACGTGTTTCCCTCTGGAGGTTGCGAGTATGGGTAGTGCGCAAGGGCTGGGGGTTAGGGGGTCGGTTGCGGCGAAATATTGGTGGAGCAGCTTTCTCTAGGGCTGATGAGAGAGTATGGCGATACTGAGCTGCAGCAAGATTAGGACAGGTTAGGGTGGTGAGAGTGGAGGAGAGGGCATGGAGGGGGTCAGCAAGGACGCTAGGGTTGAGCTTGCGTAGGTCTCGCTGCCATCGACCAGGTGGGCGGACGGGTAGTTTGGAGGTGCCTTCCGTGAGGAGGTTGAAGGTGAGAAGGTGATGGTCTGAGGGTGGAAAGGGTGCAATGTCAAGGTCTGCAATAGCGGTGGATTTAGTGGATATAAGGTTGAGAGTGTGACGTGCAGTGTGAGTGGGGGCGTTGGTGTGTTGTACTAGTCCAAGTGAGTTGGCAATGGTGAGTAGCCGGGTCACAGCGGAGTTCTGGGCTTCATCTATGGGAATATTGAAATCCCCAAGGATGATGGTGGGGAGGTCAGAGGAGAGGATGTGAGGGAGCCAGGAAGCAAGGTCATCGAGAAATTGTGGGGTGGAGCCTGGAGGACGGTATAAGACCGCAACAATGGCAGGGAGGGGGTGGTAGAGGCGGATGGTGTGGGCCTCGAATGATGTGAATTGTAGGGAGGTATGTGGGGTGAGGACACGGAAGGTGCTGGATGGGGAGAGGAGCAGACCCACCCCTCCCCCGGTCCTGTTGTCTGGTCTGGGGGTGTGACTGAGGTAAAGCCCACCAAAGGAGAGGGCAGCCTCTGCGGCAGAGTCAGAGGGGGTGAGCCATGTCTCAGTAAGTGCAAGGATGGTGAGGGATTTGGAGAGGAAGAGGTCATGGACTGCTGTAAGTTTATTGCGGACGGATCTGGCATTCCAGAGACCGCATTGTAGCGGGAGCATGTGTTTGTGGGTGGAATGGATGGAAATAAGGTTGGAGCAAGGATGGGTGTTGAGGTTATTTGTGGACAGAGGGCTGTGAAGTGTATGAAGCAGGTCAGCAGGGGATGCTTGTCTGGCAGCAGGCTGTGGTCCAGGATTGGGTGATATATCACCAGCTGCAAGTAAGAGCAGGAGGGAGAGAGTAAGCAAATGTGAATGGGATTTAAATGTTTGTGAGGTTTTTGAGCTGCTGGAGGGAGAGAGAGATTTCAGGAGAGCTAACAGTTCGTGAGAAGCTGAGTAAGGTGAGGAAAGCAGAGCAGGTGAAATGAATATGGAGTGTGGTACATTGGGAGGATGCATATTGCAATGCAACTTGTAGATATTTGCAGACAGGCAGAACATGAGAAAAAGTGCAGTAAACATAGTAATGGTCTCTGATTATAACCAGGAAGTTTCCAACCACTAAACAGTTTATGAGTATGCAGGTAGTGCAAGCAAACCTGTGTAAATGAAGAAGCAGAGTCTACTTGGCTGTGCAACATATATCCAGCAGTGGCATTTTTAGCAATAGCATTGGAGGAAGTTGTGGATGCAGAGTAGTAGTTTCCAGTAGAGTCTTGTGGCTGTTGAATCCTGTTTGAATTCCTGGGTGAATTCTTGGTAAATTCTTGGTAAGTTGTGAAGCACTTTGTAATAAATGGCACACACCATATTTTGGCAGATAGGTTTGATAGGTCTGATCTTATTTTAGATTGTTTTTCTGATTGTTATTCTTCTCATAGAAGTGAATGGAAATTGATAAGAAAATTGATCGGAAAATCGATCGGAAAGTAAATCTGCTGAAAAACCTCATCGTGTATTCCCAGCAAAAGGGGGCCTTGTCCTGTCAGCAAATGCAAAGTTAAATGCAGTGCGGCAGCAGTGGATCATTATACATTCCTGTTCCGCTGGCATGACAGGACCTCCTTACTCCACTTCAGTGTGGCTGTGCACCTGGCAGCCAATTACCATGTGGCTTACGATGCCCAGGGGCATTGCTAGGATCCTAAGAGATCCGGGGCACTTTTGGGCACGCTAGTCGAAAAATGGGTGGGGCCATGCTCCAGAATGTGGGTGTGGTCATGGGTGGAGCTACATTTATATGAAATTAACAACGGCCTAAGTAGGCCAGCCTAGCAAAATGTTGGATGAAGTCCCCTCTCCATTAACCTCCTAGCGGTATGGACGAGCCTGGCTTGTCCAGCTAAACTTTGCTGAAAGTGGTATGGACGAGTCAGGCTCGTCCATGCAGCCAGGGAGATTTCTAGTTGCTCTGTGCTGCCGACTCTGTTTCTCTTTACTTCCAGGGACTGATGGATGCCTGTCAGCACACTGTGGGTAGCAATCTGAGCTACCCACAGTGTGCCAACCTGCATCTATCAGTCTCTGTGATACCCTCATAGAGCCGGCGGGGCAGAGCAGTGTGGCAGCATGACCCCCTTGCAGATTTCCCCCTCCCCTCCATCTGATCCTCCCTCCTTCCCATCTGATCCCCCCTCCTTCCCATACATCTGATCCCCCCTCCCTCCCTGCCGATCCCTGGGCACCGCTGAGAGATGAGCAAAGGGGGTATAACTGACCAGAGGCTCTCTCCAGTGACGATCACCCATTCTCCTCCACCACAGCTCCGGACTACTGTTCACTATACCGTTGACATGGCTTGATGATGTCATCAAGCCGAGTCCATCACTATAGTGAACAGTAGCCCAGGTCTGCGGAGGAGAATGAGGGATTGTCGGTGGAGAGAGCCTCTGGTTAGTTATACCCCCTTTGCTCATCTCTTAGCGGCAACCGGGGATTGGCAGGGAGGGAGGGGGGATCAGATGTATGGGGAGGAGGGGGGATCAGATTGGAGGGAGGATCAGATGGAGGGGAGGGGGAATCTGCAAGGCAGAAGGGAGAGACTTTCATACTGGGAAACCTACAACTAGCATACCTATACCATGAAACCTATAGCTGGCATACCTATACTGTGGAACCTATAGCTGGCATACCTATAAGGTGGCACCTATAGCTGGCAAACCTATATTGTGGCACCTATAGCTGGCATACCTATACTGTGGCACCTATAACTACCTTTGCTATACTGTGGACACTCATACCTGGTTTACCTATACTGTGGAACCTATAGCTGCTTACCTATACTGGGGACCCTCACACCTGGCTTACTTATACTGTGGAAACTATAGACTTACAAACTGGGGCACCTATAGGTGGTTAACCTATACTGGAACTTATACTCACCATCAGCATGCTGATCCCTCGTCATGTACCTCCGATAGCTTTCCCAGTGTCCTCTTCCATGTCCTTCAACTGATATGCTTCTCCCTCAGCAATGAAATGTTCCAAGGCGATCGGTGTTGATGACGCCAGGGTCAAGCAGCGGCATCAACATCTGGCGGCAAACTTATTTAAAAAAAGTACAAAAAAATGCTTGAAAATGATATGAAATTAACTGAATCACTTTTTGCACAGAAATACTGGGGAAATTGAATGCCAGGGAGGTAAATACAAAAATAAATGCAGCATATCACATAAATAGGCAGTGTCACTTATATCACATATCTGTGCAGTTACCTGGCTTCTGTGCTGGCTGCTCTGGCTTTCTGCTGGGCAGGCTGGCCTGCTGCCAGCTTGTCTGGCAGTCCCCCCATAGCATTCCCTGACCTTCTAGTGGACCCCCTTTCATGCTCCCACAGGCCTCCCTTTGAGGCACCACAACTCCCAGCATGCCCCCTAGAATAACCACAGCTCCTTGCATGCCCCCATAAAGGCACCACACCACCCAGCATGGCACCACAGCACCCAACATGTCCCCACAGAGGCACCACAGTACCCAGCATAGCCCCCATTGATACATCATAGCTCTTAACATGCCCACCCTTGAGGCACCACAGATCCCAACATGCTACCATAGAGGCTCCACAGATCCAGAACTCTGACTCGGCCTGGGGGACATCTGGGGCACCCCAGAAAAGATCTGTGGCACGTGCCACTGATCTTTGGGTCTAGCAACGCCCCTGACGACTAACACTTTCATTCCAGTGCAGGAGACTTGGGAGCGCAGCAGTGAGTAACTTCAGCACCGTCAGAAGACGGAGCTGAAGTTACTTATAAAACACTATAATTCGGCCTCCAGCAATTGTTTCATTCCCCACTATCCATGGTGGCCTGGAGGGGGAAAAGTATTTAACATCGATGGGAATATGTACCGGAGCAGGATCAGCCATACTGGCTGTATCCTGCGCCCAAGTCTCCTGCGCCGATTCCTCTCGCACGCCCTGATGATGCCTATCACATGACAGGCAGAGACAGGAGCTGCATGGTGACTGACTGCATGGCACAGAGATGCACTGGAGAGGAGTTAGGTGGGCCTGTCCCGCAACCAGAACCAGATTCCTTGACTGTTCTGTCCTGCTGGCTGCCATCTTTTACTTTCAAAGAGGCTAGTTCTGGGTTGTATATAGAGGAAGGAGGGGGGGTGTATGTGTGTGTGTGTGATGTGATGACTTCTCTCCAGCATCAGCAAAGGAATCATCCCTTCTTATGCAGTCACCATCTAGGGAAGCAGTACTCATTTATCTGAAGGTATATTAGGTAGATAAGCTTCCCTGCTTTCAGTGGTCACGTACTTAGCATAATATACTGCGGCAGCTAGCGTGTGATGGTAACTTACGTTTGCCCCTTCTAACTAATGGCTGCTCCAGTGGCTTTAATTTAAGCAATCCCTGCATTTTGGTTGGCCCAATAGGCAGGGCCGGCCTTAGGTTTCACAGCGCCCTGAGCGAAACCTGATTTTTGTGCCCCTCCCCCCTCATCCTCTTCCCACGTGCATATACACACACACGCATGTTTACACACACACAGGCCCATATGCAATTCCCTTTTTCTCCTGAGATATCTCCTAGAACAGTGGTTCCCAACCTTTTTGACGTTGTAACACAAATGCACAGATCTCCGTGACTCTGCCTCTGACATAGGAGACCTGGGTTCGAATCTCGGCTCTGCCTGTTCAGTAAGCCAGTAATTCAGTAAGGAGTTCATTGGGCAAGACTTCCTAACACTGCTACTGCCTACTGAGTGCGCTCTAGTGGCTGCCTCGCAAGCGCTTTGAGTCCGACAGGAGAAAGGCGCTATACAAATACTGCCATTATTATTATTATTATTATAATAGAAAAAATACTATTAATAACCACAAATGGATGGAAAAGTGCATTATCCTGAATACACTTACAGTACAAATGAAGGCTAGAACCTTTCAGGAATATTAATAAAAACAATCAGTGGGACAGTTAGCCGCCTTCCCCCCATTTAGAATGAAAGCACAGCACTGACAATTTGCACCACGTGTTATAGCCGCAGTGTGCCCCCCCCCCCCCCCCTCCAAAACGCCCTCAGACTCAGTATAGGTAGTTAGCCTGGTATAGGTGCCCCAGTACAGGATCTCATGTGTAGGTGCCTTCAATATAGGTTGCCAAGAATAGGTGCCCCCAGTATAGGAAGTCAGTTGAAGGTCTCCATCCCCCCAATATGTAGCTATGCGTAGGTGCCTCCAGTATAGGTAGCCAGTCGTAGGTGCCTCCAGTATAGGTAGCCAGGTGTTGGAGCCCTCAGTAAAGGTAGCCAGCTATAGGTGCCCTCAGTATAGAAAAACAGGTGTAGGTGCCCTCAGTATAGGAAAACAGGTGTAGGTGCCCTCAGTATAGGCAACCAACTATAGGTGCCCCCTTGGAAGCTGGAGCCCTGAGCGACCGCTCCGTTCGCTCATATCAAAGGCCGGCTATGCCAATAGGCTGCCTGTCAAGTGTTGAGGGGCGGTTGCTCAGTCCAAGTGCCAAAACAGTGTGCAAATTAGTAGGCAGGCTACCAAGATCTTTCTTTAGAGTTTCTCCATGAGGAGATGGACTAGTCCAAAACCAAAAGTCCAAAATCAGATCACTAATTTACAGTGCATTTTAGCCAGGGAAAAATGCACTCCTTACAGGTGTGTACACACGTATTTTAAATGTAGCAGTTTTTCACGATAGGGGTCCTCTAAATATTTATTAAAATGCCTAACATCCACTTTAACACTGTATCTCAATCTGTACCAGTCAATGATGTACACTACAAATTTTTGTATTCTTCTGCCTGGAGTTCGGCAACGACCTATTCTTTGAGTCACCAGAAAAACTTCTGCAGCCCCCCATAGTTAGCTCAGACTAACACAGCTAGAGTACTGACACATTTACCCTGATAAAATAACTTCCTAGTTCTGCATACTATCCTGTGGTTGCCAACAAAATTCAGATTCTACTGTGAGATATTTCTGCTATTGCTGATGATGTTTAAGCCTAACCAATGAGAATTGAAGGTCAGCTTTGCCCTCTCGTGGAAACAAAAGGCTGGAATTGGTGGCTATGGTAAGTGGGTGGGGTTTGCACCTTTGCAACAGTTCAAGCTTTTATGTGTAGGGATGGCAATGCTAATGCTGGATCCACACGGTGCGTTCGCGCACTCGATTTCCCGCTCGATTCCCGTCGATTTCCGTCGATTCGTTTATTTCCAACATGTCCGATTTGGATTTCAATGGATCGTTAGGTCGATTTGCATGCAAAGTATGCCGAATCGACCTAACGATCCATCGAAATCCAAATCGGACATGTTGGAAATAAACGAATCGATGGGAATCGAGCGGGAAATCGAGTGCGCGAACGCACCGTGTGGATCCAGCATTAGAAGAACTCATGGAGAAGCTAGATAGATTTGTAAGTTCTGATCGTCTGATTAGCGGATTAGACTGATAACATGCTTCTCCATCAGTTCTGCTAGGTATTGCCATCCCTATTTATGTGGTGGCTATAACTGAACAGCTATCACAACTCAAATGGTTGTGACTTAAATAATTGGTAAATATGTGACATCACAACAATGTGCCTATTATATCTTTATACCGGATCTATTCTGGTTGAGGGCATCCAGCAAGAAACCTCATAGACAAGCACCGCTCACTGCAATATATCATGGCAAACTCAGCACTGCTAAAATCAAAATACCCAATGAGTGTGCCCATACATAGAGCACTAGTTTCCCCTATGAAATGTGTAATTAGTTTAATAATTAAAATGATGCATTACTGGTAAATTGTGTCTGGAGTGCGGGTCCTCATTGTGCAAGCAGCCATTTCTTGTTTCCTCTGCCTCTGCTGCAGTGCCATCTCCAGCTGCTGATGGGAGGGTTCTCAAAAGGGGGTGTGTCGTACATAGGACTAAATTGCGGCTATAGCAGTACCCAGTAATATAATAACCCTACTGTCTAACACCTTCCATTACTGCTTAACGCTCTGGCTGCGATTGCTGGTGCCCACATTGGCCTCAATTCATAAAGCATTACCGCATGCGGTAATGCTGAAAACAGCACACTTACCCGAGCACTTAGCAAAGTGTCAATTCATAAAGGCTGTTACCGCATGAAAAACTGAAATTACCGAACAGTGAGGAAAAATACTGACTTGGCTGTAATTATCTCCAACACATGTCAGTAAATTGTCAGCAAATATCAATTCATAAAGCCTTCACCAAGCAGTAAGTCAGACGATAATTACAGACACCTCTGGTGAGATCTTAACAATGTACTGGCACCTCTGGAGAGGTCTTAACAATGCAAAGTGCAGGGAGCTGAAAGTCTGTGCTGGGAGCCGAAGTCTCTGTGAGTCTGTGCAGGGAGCCGAAGTCTCTGAGTCTGTGCAGGGAGCCGAAGTCTTTGTGAGTCTGTGCAGGGAGCCGAAGTCTCTGTGAGTCTGTGCAGGGAGCCGAAGTCTCTGTGAGTCTGTGCAGGGAGCCGAAGTCTCTGAGTCTGTGCAGGGAGCCGAAGTCTCTGTGAGTCTGTGCAGGGAGCCGAAGTCTCTGTGAGTCTGTGCACGGAGCCGAAGTCTCTGTGAGTCTGTGCAGGGAGCCGAAGTCTCTGAGTCTGTGCAAGGGAGCCAAAGTCTCTGTGAGTCTGTGCCGGGAGCCAAAGTCTCTGTGAGTCTGTGCAGGGAACCGAAGTCTCTGTAATTACAGCATCTTGTAACAAAAGAGAGATATCGTCACACTTCTGCTGTACCGCTCAATGGGCTGCGGTAATTTACCGAACTTCAAAGGCAGCTATGAAAATGTTTATGAGTTAGCACACAAAGGTCTAAAATACCGAATGCGGTATTTTCCCTCCCAGATTTTTTTTATCGCAAAGCCTTTTATGAATTGAGACCATTATGTTAAGCAGGGACGAGTAATGTTAGGTATAGGATTGATGGTAGGGCTAGATTAGAAATAGTTAAGGCAAAATTTACTAATTACTATAATTTGTTCTCTCTCAGGTAGGGGTGGAAATGCCGCAAAACCCGGGTTGGATCTCCTGACACACTCCTTTTTTGGAGGCATGTAAATGACACGCCCCCTACTGTACAAGCCTCTTATCCCACGCTAAAAGTTTTGGCTGCAGCACAGGCACAGAGAACGTGCAATGGCTACCGGCCAGAGGAGGACCCAGTATTTAGTATTTAATCATTTTAATCATTGATCCAATGACACATTCGAAGGGGAAATTAGTGCTCTATGTATAGGCACATGCGTTAGGCAATTTGATATTAGCAGTGATGAGTTTGTCGCAATTTATTGCAAGGAGCGGAGGTTGTCTATGAGGTTTCCCGCTGGGTTCCCTCAATTTATTAGACTAGCTCCTTTATACCTTGCCTGCCCCGTTATTATACTATTAAGAAGTTCACATGTTAATGTTTCTTTTATAACTAGGCTCCTTATTATTGCAGTTGGGGTTATGCTGTTTCGGATATGTGATGCTCATTTGCCTATTATGCATAGAATGGAAAAAGTAATCTTCATTAAAATTACTTGATTTGTACAGCAATTTTATGGAGCATATGTGACTAATTAACATGATTTTTTTCACAATATCTTCAGCCTTGATCACTAATAATATACATTACAGTAGTAATTTAAATAAATTAAATGAGCTGTAGCAAAAAATGTCTGTCGGATGCTTTGTTCTCTTTTTACATGGATTGCTTCTTATTGTCATATTAAATGTAAACATATTGTTTTGGTACCCACAGGCATACCAGATGCAACTTCCTTAAATCAATCCACACAGTCATTAGGGAACAAGAATAGACAGGATGATAATTAGGTATAAGTGCATCAACCATATGGCATCTTTTATGACACTAAAGCTATCCAATAATGTGCAGTAAAGACAAATGCTGGAAGACAGCTCTGTTTAATGCGAAAAGACTGTAGAGTCTATAAAACTTGAATAATTAATGTAACAAAAGCAAATCAGTTCTAAACACGTACATGGGGATATGGTAGCTATTTATATATATATTTTTGTGTGCCTTCTTTGTATTCTATGACATATTTCTCCTTTCACTTCAGACTAGGAGACCGACATAGGTTGTCTTTCCTTTCATCAAACATTTAGTTAACTTTTTTTTCTGTTGTACACCATACACAAAGTCCATGATGTGATTTAGTTAAGGTGAAGCAAAGTGCAATGAAGTGAAGCCATGTAAACATCAAACAGCCAATCACTGAAGAGGTCTTGTTGACATTCTGCTGCCCTGATGTATGTGTGGGTTCCACACTGTAACTCTGGATGGCTGGTAATGCAGAGTTCAAAGCGTTGTTCTGTCTGCACATGTACGATTGGTGAAACCTGAGTACTTTTTTTTCCAAGTACCTGCTGTTCATGCATCTAATACAGAGGTTCCCATGCTACATTTACATAAACTTGACATAACAGGAGCTACGATATCGGCCATGTTTTATTTACACAAGCAGTTGAACATGACATGCTTTACTGAGGTGTATTGAGGATATTGGAACATGGGGAGAGGCAGTAACACATCTGAAGAAATTGGCTCTCATTAATGTATAGTGCTTCACTCCGTTTACAGAGATTCCCTTTGGTTTTTGACTCTTTACATTTTTACTGAGGTTTGGTTTAGTACTCCATACACATTCACTGAGATTTGTTACCCCTCACACAAACCCACACAGAGTTAACACCCCAACTCTCAGCTGAGAAAAACAAAAACATATTGCTTGTCTACTGTCCTCCTGGTGATGGCTCTGCCATTCTCAAGGAATTAGCAGAACTTGTACCTTGCATAAAACTGAAACACCCCAGATGGATAATTCTGGGAAACCTTGTGCGTCCGTGGTGCAGGGGCATCTTTTATTTTCCCCTTGTACCTCTTGGGCCCTTCTCTGTCCCTCCTGTGTCCTCCTGTGCCCCCCCCCCCCCTCCCCCTTGTGACCTCCTGTGTCTTCTCTGTCCCCGTTTCCTTCTCTGTCTCCCTGTGTCTCTTTTGTCCAGTGTCATCCTGTGTCCAATCTGTCCCCCTGTGGCCTCCTTTGCCCCCCACCTGTGTCGCTTCTGTCCCCTGTTAGAATTTAAGTATTATATGATTGAATTTGTAGGTCTCAGTTACTTTAACTGAGTTTAGTTAAAGACTTGATTTGCAGAGTCTCCCTTTAAGCAGCATTTCTAGAAACACTGGAACATGGTTTGTGTCTTACACAAAACCAGCCAAGAGGACCTGTTGTGCAGCCTTCTCCCCCCTGTTGTGCAGCCTTCTGTCCCCCTGTTGTGCAGCCTTCTGTCCCCGATGTGCAGCCTTCTGTCCCCATTGTGCAACTTTCTGTCTCCTGTTGTGCAGCCTTCTGTCCCCCATTCTGCAGCCTTCTGTCCCCATCGCTCCCCCTCCTCTGCTCTTCACATGTGTACTTCTGTCCCTCTGTAGCCCTATATATACTTACTGATCGGCTTGAAGGGGAGCGGGAGTTATGTCCCAGATAGGCAGGAGTGGATGAGCTTCTTCTGAGCAGGGCAGATGCACCGATTCCCTCAGTGCACTCTCATGGATCCAGCTTCCCAGGACTCGGTTCAGCTGAGAGATGCAAGGGCAGGACCAGGGCTCCATCATTGGATCAATCACTGCACTCGCTGCTACTGAGTGAGTGCAGTGATTGGCCCAATGACAGAGCCCTAGTCCCGCCCTCTGGACTGTCTGGTCCTGTTAGATGTGCAGGCGGTGGTGATTGGCTAATTTAATTCAGCGCCCCCCCCACCTGACTGGCAGCACGCATCTCTCAGCTGAACTTAGTCCTGAGAATCTGGAGCCGCAGAGTGCACGGGGGGGAATCTGTGCATCCACCCTGCTCAGAAGCTCATCGTGGGATGCCACTCCCGCCCCCCCCCCCTTCAAGCCGATGCAGACACAACTCCTGCCCCCCTTAAAGCCAATCAGTAAGTATATATAGGACTACATGGATGGACAGAAGAACACAGGCAGTGGGCAATGGGAACAGAAGGCTGCAGAACGGGGGACAGAAGGCTGCACAATGGGAGGACAGAAGGCTACACAGGTGGGGGAAAAGGAGGCCACACATGGGGACTCCTTCAGACCATAAGATGCAGGGACTTTTCCCCCCACCTTTGGGGGAGAAAAAGTGTGTCTTATGGTCTGAAAAATACTGTACTTCTTTTTTTATGAATGAACTGGGTTCTCGTCTCAAGCCATCAACCTCCCTACCCACAAAAAAGACTACTGTGAGAAAACGCGGAAAAGCAGCCGCGTGTACTAAGAACAAGGAGGCTGGTTCCGCGTCCAACGCGGCGGTCTGCACGCGTAGGCCTATATCCAGTAGTATGGCTGAACGCGGAGAAACCGCCGCATGCCTTGATAGCGGTGACGCGGATTCCGCGTCCAGCGTGGCGGGTGCTTTGCAACATATGTCTGGTGTGGCTGGGACTGATAGTCCACACAGGTTCAGAAGGAAACGCGTGCGCGCGCTGAGAGGCAGAGCTTTTATGACAGCCAGAAGGGAGTCAGCTGACCAAGCCGGTCAGCTGACAATTCCACCACTTCCCATTGGTCCAGCACTTAGGGGAGGCGCCGGAGAGCGCCTTGCTATATATACTGGGTGCTGGTCATTCTCAGGTTGTCTGCCATTGCGATCACTACGTGGTAGCACTCAGACCTGTTTGTCAGAATCTGTGTTATTCTCTAGACTAGTTCCAGGGTGTTGATGACTACGGAGCTCACACCCAAGACTAGAGTGGATGATGAGTGGAAGACGGCCTTTAACACACCTAATGGGCATTACGAGTACCTGGTGATGCCCTTCGGGTTGTGTAACGCTCCGGCCGTCTTTCAGGAACTCATTAATGAGGTGTTCAGGGAGGTTTTGGGTAAATTTGTCCTGGTATATCTGGATGATATACTAATCTTCTCAGATAACCTCTCAGAGCACAGGGCTCATGTCAGATTTGTGCTGCACAAGCTAAGACAGAACATGCTTTATGCTAAATTGGAGAAATTTTGAGGTAACATCTGTCGCCTTTCTAGGGTACATAATTTCTACCTCGCTCGGGCCTTTCTATGGACCCATCCAAAGTCTCTGCTGTCCTGGAGTAGCCTCAGCCAGTGGGACTGAAGGCTCTCCAGAGGTTGTTAGGGTTCGCAAATTACTATAGAAGGTTCATAAAGGGGTACTCCACAGTCATTGCACCCCTCACCAGTCTCACAAAGAAAGGGGCAGATACCAACCACTGGTCCCCTGAAGCTTTGGCTGCTTTCTCCACTCTGAAAGAACTGCTTTTTTCTGCACCCATTTTGAGACACGTTGACACATCCTATCCCTTTATCGTAGAGGTGGATGCCTCAGAGGTCGGGGTGGGGGCTGTGCTGTCTCAGCGTTCTGGGTTGCAGGGAAGATTACACCCATGTGCCTATTTTTCTCGTAGGTTTTCACCAGCAGAGAAAAATTACGATATAGGCAACAGGGAGCTCCTAGCCATTAAATTGGCCTTTGAAGAATGGCGTCATTGGCTAGAAGGAGCAGAACATACGATTACAGTTTACACTGATCACAAAAATTTGGAATACATCGAGGGGGCTAAGAGATTGAGTCCCCATCAAGCTCGATGGTCACTGTTTTTCTCGAGATTCAGATTTGTAATTACATATACTCCAGGTAGTAAAAACATTAAAGCAGATGCTTTATCCAGATGCTTTGAGCCAGAGACAGCACAGCCCTCAGACCCAGTGACTATTATCCCACAGAAAGTGGTATTGGCAGCCACAGAGACCTGGAAGAACTGGATGGAGACTTTAAGTCCCTTCCAGCAGGATGTTCCTGAGGGAAAGCCTGAAGGGGTCATGTTTGTACCATTGCCGTTTCGTCTCCAGATATTGCAGATGTTCCACTCCCACAAAAATGCTGGACATCCTGGGGCCGCCAGAACACAGGACCTTGTTGCTAGGTGTGCTTGTTGGCCTTCATTGGCAACTGACTGCAAGGAGTATGTGAGAGAATGTGCATTGTGTGCAAAAAGCAAGCCCTCCCGTCTGGCACCTGTGGGAACATTGCAGCCTTTGCCCACCCCGAGTGAACCATGGACCCACTTGTCCATGGATTTTGTGGGTGAGCTCCCGAAGTCTGAAGGCATGTCGGTCATTTGGGTGGTAGTCGACAGATTCAGTAAAATGGCCCATTTCGTGCCCCTGAAAGGACTCCCCTCGGCCCAGGAGTTGGCCGATCTTTTCATCATGCACATTTTCCAGCTACATGGCATCCCGGAAAATATAGTGTCAGATCGGGGAGTCCAATTTGTTTCTAAATTTTGGAGGGCATTTTGTCATCAATTGGGCATGGAACTGTCATTTTCGTCGGGCTACCACCCACAGACCAATGGTCAGACCGAGAGAATTAATCAGTCACTGGAACAGTTTCTAAGGTGTTATGTTGCGGATGCGCAAAATGATTGGGTCAAGTTCTTGCCGTTTGCAGAATTTGCACACAATAATTTAAAAAGCTCTTCTGTATTCTCTCCATTTCAGGTGATAACTGGAAAGTTGCCTAAGTTCTCCCCACTGCCAGTAGCTTCCACTCCGTTTCCAGCTTTGGAGGCTTGGCAAAAGTAATTTAAGAACATTTGGGGGATCATGAAAAAGAATCTAGAGAAGGCCTTTCAGAGTCAGAAAGGTCAAGCTGACAAGAAACGTTCCATAGAGTGGAAGTTCCGGTTAGGAGACTTGGTCTGGGTGTCCACTCGTCATTTGACTTTAACACAGCCTTCGCCCAAGTTAGGACCCAGATTTGTGGGCCCTTTCCCGGTAACCAGGAAAATCAACAATGTTACTTATGCCATTGATCTTCCTGCCAGCATGCGTGGTGTAAGATCGTTCCATGTATCCCTGCTTAAGCCAGCAGTGCATGTAGGTTCCACTCCTCCTCCCCCTGTGATGGTGGATGACCAAAATGAGTTAGTGCTGGGCCGAAATTACGCATTAGCGTAATTACGCATCGTAATTCACTACAAATGCACCGTAAGCGTTACGTGTAAGGTTACGGTATCACACGTAATTAATTACACATAGACAGTAAGTTACGTTATTACGCGTAACAAATTACGCGTAAGACCGTAAACTCCTATTGAAATTACACAGTCTGCCGTAATCGCGTAATATTACGCTCCCATATAATATAAAAAAGCCGCCGACTTTAAGGGTTAATAGCAAAGCCCCCTTAAATGCTAAGAGCCTCAAATTTGGATGATATATTAAGGAGATCAGAAGGAATAAGAGGAAAAACATTTTTTTCAAAAAGACCTTATAGTTTGTCAGAAAATCGATCTTAAAGTTTCAAAGGAAAAATGTATACATTTAAAAACCCGCCGACTTTAACGGTTAATAGCAAAGCCTGCTTAAAATTTAGGAACACCAAATTCCCAGGGTATATTAAGGGGATCAGTGGGAATAAGATGAAAACATTTTTTTTCAAAAAGACCTTATAGTTTTTGAGAAAATCGATTTTTAAGTTTCAAGGGGAAAAATGTCTTTCAAATGCGGAAAATGTCAGTTTTTTTTGCACAGGTAACAATAGTGTATTATTTTCATAGATTCCCCCAAGTGGGAAGAGTTTTACTTACTTCGTTCTGAGTGTGGGAAATATAAAAAAAAAATGACGTGGGGTCCCCTCTCCCAGACCTCTTTAACCCCTTGTCCCCCATGCAGGCTGGGATAGCCAGAATGCGGAGCACCGGCCGCGTGGGGCTCCGCACCCTGACTATACCAGCCTGCATGGTCCATGGATTGGGGGGTCTCGGAAGGGGAGGGGCAGCCAAGCTTTCCCCTCCCCCTCCGAGCCCTTGTCCAATCCAAGGACAAGGGGCTCTTCTCCACCTCCGATGGGCGGTGGAGGTGGAGGCCGCGATTTCCTGGGGGGGGGTTCATGGTGGCATCTGGGAGTCCCCTTTAAAAAGGGGTCCTCCAGATGCCCACCCCCCCTCCCAGGAGAAATGAGTATAGGGGTACTTGTACCCCTTACCCATTTCCTTTAAGAGTTAAAAGTAAATAAACACACAAACACTTAGAAAAAGTATTTTAATTGAACAAAAAACATAACCACGAAAAAAGTCCTTTAATATTCTTAATTAACCATTAATACTTACCTGACCCTTTAAATAAATGATCCCTCGCAATAGCCTCGGAAATGTTCTATCAGTTACAATGTAACAAAGTTATTACAATGTAACAATTTTGTTACATTGTAACTACGCCGCACCCGACGTCACTCGCCGCTCAGCCGCCGCATACACTTACACATCCTTGCAGGACGCTAAGTCCCCGCCGGCTCCCGCTGTCCACCCCGCCCACATCTGTCACCCACATGTCACCCACATGTGGGTGACATGTGGGAGAGGCGGGGAGGGCAGCGGGAGCCGGCGGGGACTTAGCGTCCTGCACGGACCCGACAGAGCTCTGAGCTATATAGCTCAGAGCTCTCTAAGCATCTTTGAATTTGGGCTCCAAGGAGCTCCATTGGTCCTTAGCAGACCAATGGGGTTCCTTCAAATCAGAAAAAAAAATGTCCTCTTATTCCCACTGATCCCCTTAATATACCCTGGGAATTTGGTGTTCCTAAATTTTAAGCAGGCTTTGCTATTAACCGTTAAAGTCGGCGGGTTTTTAAATGTATACATTTTTCCTTTGAAACTTTAAAATCGATTTTCTGAAAAACTATAAGGTCTTTTTGAAAAAAAAAAATTCCTCTTATTCCTTCTGATCTCCTTAATATATTCTCCAAATTTGAAGCTCTTAGCATTTAAGGGGGCTTTGCTATTAACCCTTAAAGTCGGCGGCTACCTAACATTGATCCATGCGTCAACTTTTCCGCTTGGCAGCATGGCCTTACGCATTAATTTCTAGTAGGAAATTACGCGTAAGACCGTAACGCAACAACCTGCATTACGGTATTCTTACGCATAATTGCGTAAGGACCATGCGTAATTACAGACATGAAACGTAGATAAATGTCTACGCGGCAACCGTAATTCTGTAATGCGTAATAGCGTAAAATTACGCGTAATGATCCGTAAGCGTAGTTTTTTCCATTACGCCCAGCACTAACCTGAGTATGAAGTGGAGAAGATTTTAGACTCACGTATTGTACAGAACTCGGTACAGTATTTAGTTCACTGGAAGGGTTATGGTATTGAGGAAAGAACATGGGTACCTGATTGCCGCATGCATGCGGATGAATTAAAGAAAGAGTTCCACGCCCTACAGCTGTCCGGAGTCCACTCCTCGGGGGGGGGGTACTGTGAGAAAACGCGGAAAAGCCGCCACGTGTACTCAGAACAAGGCGGCTGATTCCGCGTCCAACGCGGCGGTCTGCACGTGTAGGCCTACATCCAGTAGTATGGCCGAACGCAGAGAAACCGCCGCATGCCTTGATAGCGGTGCGGCGGATTCCGCGTCCAGCGCGGCGGGTGCTTTACAACATGTGTCTGGTGTGGCTGGGACTGATAGTCCACACAGGTTCAGAAGGACGCGCGCGCGCGCTGAAAAGCAGAGCTTTTATGACAGCCAGAAGGGAGTCAGCTGACCAAGACGGTCAGCTGACAATTCCACCACTTCCCATTGGTCCAGCACTTAGGGGAGGCGCCGGAGAGCGCCTTGCTATATATACTGGGTGCTGGTCATTCTCTGGTTGTCTGCCGTTGCGATCACTACGTGGTAGCACTCAGACCTGTTTGTCAGAATCTGTGTTATTCTCTAGACTAGTTCCAGGGTGTTGATGACTACGGAGCTCACACTCAAGACTAGGAATACTGTGTATTATCTGTGTTATTATTCAGACTAGTTCCAGGGTGTTGATGACTACGGAGCTCACACCCAAGACTAGGAATTAGCTTAACCATCCTGTTATACTTCAGACTAGATCCAGGGTGTTGATGATCTAGGAGCTCACACCTAAAGACTAGACATTGTTGATTATTTGTTATGACCTTCTGCTTTCCTGACCTCTCTTCTGATCTCTGATTGGTACTTCGCTATATCTGATACTCCGTTGCCAAACCTTGCTTGCCTTAGGATTCCGAATCTGTCTCCTTCCTCTGTCCTTCTTCCTCTGTATCTGATCTGTCTGTCTGTTGCCGAACTGGCTTGTCCGACCTCGAGAACTATCTCCTCTGTTTAGAGATAGTTCACAGATCTGTCAGTGACACTCCACCATTGGTGTCACTCACACTCTGGTCCTTCCCATTCTCAGTCTGACTCCTCCCCTTGGGGAGCCCTAAGGCTTTTGGAAGGAGCCTGTTCTTTGGGCAGTATCTCTACTGCCCTGCACCCTCTATACGGGTGCTCTCCTCAAAGTATTACTGTTGCACCAAACACTCATATTACTCAGGTGTCCAGAAGTTAGAGATATATCTGATTATCGGTGATACTGCAGATCATCAATAATCGGGTATACATCTGTATTCTCGGTGATACTGCAGATCACGATAATCGGATCCTCTCTGTGTTACACCGATCGTTACAACTACACTTTGGAACTCATATTCCATCAATACTTTTAATATCCAATGTGGAAATTGATCCAGTAGTTTGGTCAGACCACCCATGCCATTTGCTTCTCCCTTACAGCACCAGCTATAAAACACCAAATAAAGAACTAATAAAATATTGTTCCTTGAAAGGCTTGTCACCCCAACACCTTCAGAACAGCCTCAGACTTGATGGGCTTGACAGATTACAACTTAACTCTTGAACCCATGCTCCTTAACCCCTTCCTGATTGCCTAACGCCGATAGGTGTCGAGAAGGTGGCAGCCCCAGGACTGCGTGGTCCTCAAGTGGTTAAATATAACCACTAAGTCTCAGCTGCTTTTGACTCTATAGCTCGCTTGCGCAATACACGTTGTGCATCGTTACATCATGCTCACTGGTTTGTCAACTTTGTAAAGGAACTAAAGAGAGGAGGGTGCAGACAGGAATGACAGTGGCACAAGCATCAGTCCTCTAAAAACAAACATTCCCTAATTGCTTACCTGAAAAAATATCAAATACCGATCAACAAGAAAAAGTCCTTATTCCTGTCTCAGGAGATTGCAAATGCAGTCAACAGACCTGCCCAGCATCATTTCCACACAGTTGACAATCTCTGCAACCCATCTTACCAGAAATCCAGCATCACTCCAGAGTGAGAATTTTGCCCAGTTCTTCTCAAAGTCTCCTTCATATCTTCCATTAATTTTAGCTTCATATCTTCCATTAACCCATTCTCGTTCCGTCGTTTTCACTTGAGCAATGTTCACCTCCCATTCATTAGCCTATAACTTTATCACTACTTATCACAATGAACTGATCTATATCTTGTTTTTTCTGCCACCAATTAGGCTTTCTTTGGGGGGTACATTTTGCTAAGAGCCACTTTACTGTAAATACATTTTAACAGGAAGAATAAGAAAAAAACGGAAAATATTCATTATTTCTCAGTTTTCAGCCATCATAGTTTTAAAATAATACATGCCTCCATAATTATAACTCACGTATTGTATTTGCCCATATGTCCCGGTAATTACACCGTTAAAATTATGTCTCTATCACAATGTATGGCGACAATATTTTATTTGGAAATAAAGGTGCATTTTTTCCGTTTTGCATCCATCACTATTTACAAGTTTAAAATAAAAATAAATAGAAATATTTCATCTTTACATTGATATTTAAAAAATTTAGACCCTTAGGTAAATATTTACATGTTTTTTTATTGTAATGTTTTTTTTTTTTTTTTTTTTTATATTAAACATTTTATTTGGGTAGTTTTGGGAGGGTGGAATGTAAATAATAGGTTTATAATGTAAATGTGTGTTGATTTTAATTTTTTTTTACTTTTAGTTGTAGTATCACGGCTAGTTGTAGTATTACGGCTAATCACCGCCAGGCAGCGCTAAGGGGTGGATCGGGACTCCCTCCGACGCCATGATATGGATGACATCGATGACATCATTCCGATCGTCGCCATGGCGAAGGGGGAAGCCAAACAGGAAATCCCGTTCTGAACGGGATTTCCTGTTTGCTCTGATCGCCGGAGGCGATCGGAAGGGGGGATGCCGTTGCACAGCGGCTATCATGTAGCTAGCGCTAGGCTAGCTACATGATTTTCAAACAAAACAATTTAAATTGCTGCGCTGCCCCCTGGCGGTTTTAATAGACAGCCAGGGAGGTTAAACAATGTCACACAGGGACATTATAGCATTCAACAATTGTACAAAAATGAAAAAAAAAAGTCACTAAGTTCATATGGTGGTGGAGAAGGGCATACGAGGAGGAGGGCCCTGCCTAATAAGCTTGCAATCTAAGGGGTGAGGGAGAAGGACACATAAAGTATGGGTGGGGTGTAAGTCCAAGGGAGGGTGATGGAGCTATTATGAAGATGGTAAGTAAGCAATGGTAAACAGATAGGTCTTTAAGGCCTGCTTGAGTGAACTGAAGGTGGGGGTGATCCTGAAGGGAGATGGAAGTTCCATAGAGTAGGGGTTGCTCTGGAGAAGTCTTGGAGCTTCGTCAGTGAGCAAGTGATACAAAGGGTGGACATCTGTAGAGTTTTGGAAGAGCAGAGTGGGTTGGGGAGTAATGGAGGATAGATTTGTATGCCAGGCAGAGTAGTTTAAATCTAAAGCTAACCCAAGCTATCTACACATTATTCTGTCATCCTTGAAAAGTAATGTCCCACCTGGTTTATGAAGAAGTCATAGAACACAGAATGTTGAGGTGCAGCAGAAAGGTTCAGGACACCAACTTCACATGCTAGACCTGTCGGCAGCTATTTCAATTCAAGGCACAGGATCAGAAGTAGCTGGAATTTAAAAAAAAGTTTAACAGGCCCTGATAGGTTGCCTATCGCCCTTTATTGTACAGACTGTTCAAAAAAGTGAACCCATTTTTTCCCCCATTTGTACAAACCCCCCCCAACAGACACACATACACCACTACCATGACCACCAAAACAAAAACAAACAAAAAAAACCTGCTGTCCTAAATCTCTTTGGCCTATTTCTGGGCCGAAAATGGAGTCTCTGTAACAGGGAGTACAAAAATGAGAACAGTCTAATTGACATCTGGATTTACATTTTCATGGCTAGCTGCTATTATTTTCCCAGATCTGTCATGACTAGTAATATCAGCCAACTTTTCTTCCTACAATGCTTCATAATAGCGAGTTTCTTGTTATAACCAGATGTCTGTGTTACCTTTTGCCCCTAGTAGGTCTTGAAGCCATGACCTGTCCCCACACCAAGAGTCTGGGAACTAACATTTTCAAACAGTAAAACATGCTGAGGGACAATATTGGTGAAACACAATGACTGAAATAATAAATATTTTAGTCAAGCTTGTTGTTTTTTTTAGCAGTAGCAATGACTTTATAAAGTGCATAGAGTTTCAAAAGCATTAACTGGAAGGGTCAACCTAAACAGGCCAATCGGTTATTTCCTATTGTCTCAGTTAATATTACAGCAGTGGGAGACAAAGTGACAGATGTATGTGAGATATCATTGATCTGTATGTTGAACACAAGATCTATACACACAGGAAACAGCATGACAGACCATTGATGCAGCATACCGTAATTTTCTCCTTCCGTGCTCCTATCATACACTTTTTCTGACATCTATGTGTGCTGACCAAGCATTCAGTATAAACATCATCGATTCCAGTATTAATCTCCACTTCCTTCCTACTCACCAGGGGATGAAAGAAATACAGCTGAGATGGAGATGAAACATCTAACAAACCTAGAAGATCTGGTGAATGCAGACAGACCTAGAAAGGGGACCATAATACACAACTTGTTACTAGTCAAGCAGTGCTTATTACTAACACTGCTTTCCCTGATTAAAAATGCTTCTTTATTTTGTGTTGTGTCTTTATACCTTCCCTGCAGTTGTCTTTCAGTACCCTATAGGCTCTAGCTCAGAAATGTGACAATCTGACCCACAAATGTAAAGCTGTAATAGTTTGGGCTTGATTTACAAAGCGGTGCTAACCTACTTAGCACGTCTAAAGTCTTTAGACGTGCTAACCAGGGTGCTAAGTAGGTTAGCACCGGATTTCTCAATCAGATCGCGCGCTAACTTTGCGCAAAATCTTATGCGCGCTAAGTCCCATAGGCTTTAATGGGCACTTCGCGCGGAGCGCCCTGCGCTCTGTGCAGAGCACGCGTAAAGTTTTACGCACGAAAACTCGTTTAGACGTGCTAAGGGGGTTTTCACAGGCGTGCTAACAGTTAGCACCGCTTTGTGAATCAAGCCCTTTGAGGGGTGTTGTACTGCCTACCTAGCTAGCTCTCCAGACTCCCCTCTCTAATCTCTGGGTCACTCAAGGATTGAACAGTAGTGGTGCTCATAATGGGTCAATTACGATTACGCAAAATTTCACATAATTTTCCGCATTATGTTGCATACAGCATACTACATTTGTGAATTGTAATTACACCTATAATTACGCATAATTCGCGTTCAATGCGTAAAAATATTCTATTCAGTAGTGTACTGGTGACTATTAGTTAAATATTCAATGCGAAAAAAAAATTGCATTCATCAGCCAGTACACTGCACACGCGTATATATTAAATATTCGATGCAAAAAAAATGCAAAAAATGTGTTTGTATGCAAAAAAAAAAATTGCATTCATGAGCCAGTATACTTGCACATGCAAGGCTATTATTTAAATATTCAATGCGAAAAATGTATTTGTATGCGTAAAAATGTTTGCGTCCAAAATTACACGAAAATTATGCTAACTTCCATAATTATGGTTAGCAATTACGTTTTCATGCAAAATATTGTATGTGGAATCCGCAAATTTCACATTGTGATTACGATGCGTAATTGCAAATTACAATGCATAATTATGCATGGGAGTAATTTCTACCCACCACTATTGAGAAGCACTGCTTCTGTTCTGCACATCATAACCATGAACTACTTTTCCTATTCATTATTACTCATAAGGGTTGCCAACCTAATCTCTAAGTTTTGCATGGATAAAAAGCCCAAAACATTTTTAAAGTAAGCTAAATTATTAGTTGCAACAGGCTATTTCACACCCACCCGCCATTGCCAACCTCAGAGGCCCCAAGCAATCAATTCTGCTATAATTAGAACATCTTCTCCCAAATGACAAATGTGGCAGCCCTGAGCCAGCCCTCCCCCCAATGCAGAAATCACCCAAGTAATGAATGTGAAAACCAACAAATGGAGCAAGCAACCATGAGTCTGTCTTCAAGAAAAAGGACAAGTGCAGCATCCCCAGGACTAGTCCATCACCACCAGCACACACAGGAAAAGGAACTACTGATTACAGACTCCCCCTCCCTCATACAAACTCTATGTAGGCCAAATGCTGCTGTGTGCGTTTGTGTTGTACAGTAATGTCCACATGACATCTTAAAAAGAAACTCTGACCAAGAATTGAACTTCATCCCAATCAGTAGCTGTTACCCCCTTTTACATGAGAAATCTATTCCTTTTCACAAACAGACCATCATGGGGCTCTGTATGACTGATATTGTGGTGAAACCCCTCGCACAAGAAGCTCTGAGGACCGTGGTACTCCTGGCAGTTTCCTGTATGTGAACCTTGTTGCATTGTGGGAAATAGTTGTTTACAGCTGTTTCCAAGTGCCAACAAAATATGCAGCAGTTACATCACCTGCCAACAGTAAAAATGTCACCATGTAATAAATGTCAGAATGTAAATCAGGGATTTAAAAGATTTTACAAAGGGCAAACACTGACTAAATCATTTCTACATAATTATTGTTAAAATGAAGCACTTTTTTATTACATTATTTTCATTGGAGTTCCTCTTTAAGTTGCACAGTAATAGCCACATGACATATTGGCTGCCCTGCACTCAGTGGCGTAGCTAAGAAGCCATGGGCCCCAGTGCAAGTTTAGCATTGGTCCTCCCTCAAGCATGCTATAGATAACAAATGATACAACACACCAAAACCAATCAAGAACAACCAGCGTCAGAGGTGCAAGAAGGGGATGGGAAACTGTGTTAATGATCACTACTATTCAAATCAACTATAGAAGTAAATATTATCAGCACAGGACCAATAAAGAGCTAATACGGTGTTTGAGGAGTGGGCCCTGTGGGGCCCCTCTACCCCAAGGGCACCCATCCAGTCGCTACCTCTGCACCGCCCATTGCTACGCCACTGCCTGCACTCCCTTTTCCTTGTCACATACTGTAAATAGTAGCTCTGTAGGACAGCCAACTTAAGATAATCAATGCGACTATACAACACAGAGTGACAGCGACATGGCATTTAATTTACACATCTAACAAACACAGTATAAAATTGTTATTATCACACTTCCAAGAAGGAGGCAGACAGCAAAAGTGTCTCCAGATGACCGTGGGAGTGAAGAAGGAGACTTGAGTTGTTGTGCATCTACAGTGTACCTGGCTGCCACACATGGAGGAGGGAAGGAGAACTCTGGAGCTGGGCGGGGCTTCAGCTAGAGGGTGAAGTGCTGGGCTAGCTTGGTTTTACATTTTTCCTCATTGGTGCAGAGGTAAAAAGGGTCTGGCACTCTCAGACAGTGCCTCTGCTCTGCCTTCTCTGATCGCCACATGTGGCATGCATGAGAATCTGCCTAAGAATCTCCAGGAGGATTCTCATTGATCCTAATTTTAGAATTCACCAGTGCTTCTCGCTGACTAGTTCTGGAAATGCATTGGCCCAATGCCTTTTGAAAGCAGTGAAGAAGAGTGTCCATTTAGTTTCAAAAGGTTTTATTGGCAAAAAGTAATTTCACATTAACAGCTCAAATGTGAATTCAATTGAGGGTTCCCCCGTGCTCTTCAGCCTTTGGTATCCAGAGCTGGCAGCCCCGAACACTGGGGAGGTAAATATTTACTGCACAGGTGCAGTAGCAGCTTTCTGATCGGGTGGGCTCAGGCAGAAATAGCCAAGCCCGATTGGGTCCGTTCTATTGCACAGTCATCAGGCGGAAATAGACAAGCCCAAATGGAAAGCCGCTACTGCGTCTGCGCAGGGTCACAGTATCTAAATATTGCAGACGCTGCTGCACCTGCTCCACAGCTGACATTCTTGGTGGCTTTACTTTCAGGAAAGACTGCGCTGCAACCCCGAGGATTAAGAGGATGGGGAGGGGCTTCTCTTTAACAGAAATGGTGTTACATAATGATGCTAAAGAAATAGTATCCCCATGTTCGTTTCTTACTTTGTACAGCGCCACGGAATATGTTGGTGCTTTATAAATTAATAATAATAATAGTATAACAAGGTATGCAAGGAGAGAGTCGGACATTAAAGAGAATCTGTATTGTTAAAATCACACAAAAGTAAACATACCAGTGTGTTAGGGGACATCTCCTGTTACCCTCTGTCACAATATCGCCGCTCCTCGCCGCATTAAAAGTGGTTAAAAACAGTTTTAAAAAGTTTGTTTGTAAACAAACAAAATGGCCACCAAAACAGGAAGTAGGTTGATGTACAGTATGTCCACACATAGAAAATACATCCATACACAAGCAGGCTGTATACAGCATTCCTTTTGAATCTCAAGAGATCATTTGTGTGTTTCTTTCCCCCATGCACTGAAGTTTCAGGCTGCTCTTTTCTTCCTGCAAACAGCTTTGCCCTTGTTTGTAATTCCTCAGTATGTGAAAACCCAGCCAGCTCAGAGGACGATTTATCAAGCTTGTAAAAGATAAGAGAGAACAGAGAAGCTGCTCTAATCTAAATAACACACAGGCAGTGTGCAGAGAGGGGCCTGGAAGGGGGAGTTCATAGCAGAACCACAACACTGAAGAACTTGGCAACCTTCCAGACACAGGCCGACAAGTCTGACAGGGGAAAGATACATTGATTTATTACAGAGACAGTGATAGTATAAAGTGTTGCAGTAAGCCAGAACACATTAGAATAGCTTTTGGAACTTGTAGGATGATAAAAAACAGAATGCAATTTTTGTTACGGAGTCTCTTTAAGTCATATACACACTAGATTAAGCCTGAAGTAGTGTCTGAATTAGACACCTGAAACAAGCATGCAGCTTATCCAGTCAGACTTCAGTCAATATCTGATCTGCATATTTATTCAGGGTCTATGGCTAAAAGTATTAGAGGCAGAGGAACTGCAGGACTAACAGGCAACTGGTATTGTGTATACGGAAATCAATATGGTAGCCTCTATATCACTCTCAGTTCAGCTGTCCTTTCAAAAAAATGGTGGTTTAATTATTTGGAAATTGCAGCCTGGGGATGTAGCAGCCTAATTCCAGTTTAATGGAAAAAAAGAACATTCATGATAAAGGAAGCATTTGGCAACCATAACCTGCACTGACAGAACATCAGATTTTCACATCTTCTGTATATAATAAAATACATTGGCTCTGGGATGTAGCAACATATATAGTCAGCAAGCCGCCATGACTTTGCCATCTCCACCATATTATCAAAGTATTCATATGTCAGCTCTTTGATTACTAGCTATGATGATGCTCTGTGATGATAGAAATTAATAGACACCGAGGGACACTGCATTTATTTTATAGAGTAAATTAGTCCATTCAGAATTCAGCACAAGCACTTTCTGATAAATATAATGATGACAGAGCATTGCTGCAGCTTTCATTGTGCTGTAACTTTGTGGCTTTTTCATCTTGCCGATCTATAAAGACATTTTCATTTATTCACATTAGCATACCATCAATGTTTAAAAGTCAATAGCGGCATTGTAAAAATAGTAAAGGAGAAGCCAACAGCGATCAATAGACGTAAAAGTTTTACTTTGTGAATCACTTTATAATTTCCTTGCTACTTGCTCCATCACATTCAGACTTGTCTATTCTGCACATTTTAATAACATCCTTCCGTACATGCTTAGTGCAAATCCTAGAAATGCAACTTGAAGGCCAAAGGGGTCCTTAGGAACACAAGGCTTCAACCTCCTGGAATTCAGCTTTTTTTGTAGTTACAATAGGTCTATTTCCCTTCTAAAGGTGGTCACTAGTGATAAAATGTACTGAACGATCGTTTACGTACGATTTTTATATGAATGATGGTAAATGATCGTTTGGGACCACTAATGAGGTGGCCACTAATGATACAATTTGTTGAATGATCAATTATGAATGATTCTTTGTATGAATGATTGTAAATGATCGTTTGGGACCACTAATGGAAGAAAATCTCCTAATCAATCTGATCAGATTAATAAAATCTATCCGAATTTCGGTTCAATCCCATCAATCTGATTGGATTGGTTAGGATATTTTTGTCCATTAGTGGTTCCAAAAGATAATTTACGATTGTTCATATTAGAGAATTGTTCATAATTGATCGTTCAGCAAATTATCTCATTAGTTGCCACCTATGGACAAAACTCTCCTAACCAATCCGATCAGATGAATGAAATCGATCTGAAATTCGGATCGATTTTCTGATTGGATTGATTAGGAGATTTTTGTTCATTAGTGGTCCCAAAGGATCATTTACGATCGTTCATATGAAGAATCGTTCGTAATCAATCATTCAGTAAATTGTATTGTTAGTGGCCACCTTAATGCTTGCTCAACTCAGACCAGTCTAATGCCTGGTACACACCAAGCAATTTCCCATCAGATAGATGGGTCATAATGATTATTTCCAACAGCTCCGATCTGATTTCCGATCATTTTTCTGATCACTTTTCTGATCACTTCTATACAAAATCAGAAAAACAATCGGAAATCAGATCTGTCAGAAATAATCGATTTGACCTGTCTATCTGATGGGATATTGTATGGTGTGTACCAGGCATTACTGGGAGGAGGAGGGGAAGCAGCACCCTATAGGTAAGTACCGGTGCTCTCCCAAGCCACGCACCCCCAATGACACAAACCATAACAAACCTCCCTTATCGAGAGGTTCATTTAAAAAAAAAATTACTGCACAGTTTACTTTAAGGTTAAGCAAAATGTAATTTTAAATGTAATCCCACCTGCAATCTGTCATTCCTTGATGAGCTCTTTTAGGCTCTGTTGCCGCTTTAGATGGCAATGGCCATTTTTTATCTGTTTTCCCCTCAACATAAAACTGGACAGGAGCCGTTCACACTTGTCTGTCTGCAAGGGGTGCGTGGGATTCATTCAGAGCCGGATTAAGGCTAAATGGGGCCCTAAGCAAAGTAACTGATTTGGGCCCCCCCCCCCCCCCCCCATCATGTCGTAATAGAATCAGAATATGCAGTTGCACAGCAACATGCCACACACACCAGGGCAGCTAAGCTACTGGTTGCTATGGGCAACAGACCGCTTTCCTCTGTGGGTGCACAATGCAGGGAATAGCAGCGGCAAAATGCAGAGTGAGAGTTGAATGGCTGGGACATTTGCACTCAGGGGCTGGGGCACCCCTGTGAAGAGGGCGCCAGATATCACAGCAGCAGCACTTTGCCCCTGCATTGCCAGCCTGGCAATAGCAGAAAGCTCTGGACACAGCCAAACCGGAAGCCGTTCCCCAGACAGAATTACATAACCACCCCCACCACCGAACAACCGATTTCCTCCCAAACTAGACAGCCACCATGCAGCCTCCATCCCAGTGAATATGATAGTCCAGCAGAGAAGGCAGCCGCAGCGGGGGAGAATGACAGCACCAGATGACTCACATTCACCTATTGTGATCCAAGCAATAGAGGTCCCGTCATCCGGATACCTTCTGTCTCCTCTAGAATGCTGCCGCTCTGTTACTACTACTATAACTACTTCCTACTTTCTGTCTGATCTGAGAATCAGGAAGGTCAGAGTAAGTGGCTGCACTGTAGAAAAGACAGATGTGTTTCAGATGACGGGATCTCTATCGCTTGGATCATGGATAGGTGAGTGAGCATTTGCCATCAGCTGCTATCATTCTTGCTGCAGCTGTGGTTCTCTGTGGGAAGGGAGGGAGGAGTGGGCAGCAGCTGAGTGCACAGTAGCAGGAGGGGGACCTAGGAGGAGAGCCTGGCTCTGAAGACAATCAGCAGCGCACGGCATCATTTGACAAGACAAGACAAATAACATTTATATTGCGCTTTTCTCCTAGCGGACTCAAAGCGCCACAGCTGCAGCCACTAGGACGCGCCCTATAGGCAGTAGCAGTGTTAGAGAGACTTGCCTAAGGTCTCCTACTGAATAGGTCCTGGCTTACTGAACAGGCAGAGCCGAGATTCGAACCCTGGTCTCCTGTGTCAGAGGCAGAACCCTTAAAGGGACTCCGAGCAGTGCCTGTGGGTATGCCTTTAAAGAGAAACTCCAACCAAGAATTGAACTTTTTCCCAATCAGTAGCTGATACCCCATTTTACATGAGAAAGACAATGATTTTCACAAACAGACCATCAGGGGGCGCTGTGTGACTGATTTTGTGCTGAAATCCCTCCCACAAGAACCTCTGAAGACCGCGGTACTCCTGGCAAACAGCCACAATGTAACAATGTTCAGAGACAGGAAACAGCTGTTATTAGCTGTCTAACAGCCAGAGCAGCTAGAAACAGCTAAATAACCTGCCCACAGTAACAATGTCTCCATGTAATAAATGTCAGAATGTGAATCTGGGAGAGGAAAGATTTTACAATGAGCAAACACTGACTAAATCATTTATACATAATTATGGTAAAAAATGAAGCACTTTTTTTACTACATTGTTTTCACTGGAGTTCCTCTTTAAGCATACCCACAACTAATTAATTACATTCTCACACCTACCAGCATGATGTTTGTAATTATATCCCCCTGAGTTCCTTATATTTCATTGCATTGTGCTGAATCGAGCTGCCGACTTTGGAGAAAAGTCGTCCTGTGTAATACAATGTAACTATGGAAAGATGCATATCATTTTGAAGCTCTCTTTCTCCTCTTTCCAATGATAGATAAACTGCCACCCTATGCCTTTTAGTTTTCACAATTTTCGTGATCGAAATTGCTGCGGCCATGATTTGATCGCGAAAATAGTGAAAACTAAAAGGCATAGGGTGGCGGTTTATATATGATTGGAAAGAGGAGAAAGAGAGCTTTAAAATGATATGCATCTTTCCATAGTTACTGCCCTGTTCAGAGTCCCTTTAACCTTTATACCATCCAGCCACCGCTGACAGGATGGCGAGGGCTGGTTTATGTGCTGATGGGGCCCCTTTGACTCTGAATGGGGCCCCAAGCGACTGCTTTTGTTGCCTGGTCAGTAATCCGGCCCTGGATCCATTGTGGTAAGCGGGATCCGTTGTGACCAGGCCTGGATTTACATCACAGGAGCCTATAGGCACAGATGTCCTGGGACCCTACACTTCGCCTTCCATGAGCCTACAAACCCTTGCAGACCCGCACTGCAAGTGTACTGGCTGGCCCAGCTGTCACTTCTCCCTTACTTCCCTGCCCATCTGTAGCTACAGGTGTCCCTTAGCTAGAGGCCTTCGCGGGTCCAATTTTTCATACCCACACCTGACCCGACCTGCAGATCCGCTACCTGCACCCGACCTGCAGCCCACTTTCAGCTGAATTTAATACCCGCACCAGCAGACCCGCTAACAATGGTTAACTACCAGTATGTAATTTTAAAGGGTGGACTTAAAGTACTGTTGCTACTTTGACTATTCTAAATGATTATCTGACTACTGATTTATCTGCTTTTATGTCTGCTTTAAGGTGACCATACATCTAGCAATTTGGCTGTATGATTGACTATTCGATTAGATCATTTTATAGAATCAAGAGAGAATCGAGTGTGCTCCAGAATTCCCAATCGCGGAGAAGTTGCCGATTTTATGTTGAATCGACCAGCTTAATCGGTTTAGCTGGATGGAAGATATCGGTCAATCGTACAGGAATCGGCTACTGTTCATGTCATTCGATCGACTCTGAATAGATGTTTTCATTCAGAGCATGGAGACCCAACATCGGTCAAATTGAATGTGAAGGTAAATTGCATAGGCTATCCTTTGTGGTGTGTGTGTAGTCGATCGTTTTGTCTATTGAATCAGAATCACTAGATGTATGTCGACCTAGTAAGAAGTTATATTAGCTGCAAACAAATAGGTTACATCTCACAATGTACATATAAATAAATGACAGTGCCATGTAATTATTCCTATTAGAAAAGAAGACTGTTTGGTAATTGACTTTATATCAGTATGGCAAGAAATGCTTCAAATTGTCAAAAGTCCAATCCTATCATCCAAATATCCATGATGTGTGTGAGTAATCCTAGGATCATGGACAATGACAATCTAAATCCCCTTCAGGAGAATCTGATCAGATATCCCAGAAGACACAAGCTTTGTCAGCACCTCAATCTGGTTTCCAAATGTCTGCAAGCTTTCACATTTCTCTGTATTTAGTAAATCCCAAAACTTTTTTTTTGTCATTGGCCCAACATTACAGCTTTGAATGCAGTTATTTATCTGAAGCTGCAGTATGGTATTAATACCCTCCACCCCCTCCACCTCCCCCACCACAACAATGGATGATATAAATCAATATCCTGTAGACTTCCAGTCCTCCTAATGATACAAGATTATAACACCAAGAGGAGAAGGTGAGCAACATAATAGAAAGATTAATGATGCTTTGCTGACAACCTTCAAATGGATTAAGATGAAAAAGATACACTATAACTGAAAGTCCCTGGATGTTTTTCTCTTGGCGTGTGTGTGTGTGTATGCGTGTGGTGTGTGTGTGCGCATGTGTGTGTGTGTGTGCGCATGTGTGTTTGTGTGTGTGTGTGTGCGTGCGTACGTGTGTGTGTGTGTGTGTAAGCGTGTGGTGTGTGTGGTGTGTGCGTGCGTATGTGTGTGTGTGTGTGTGTGTGTGTGCGTGCGTACGTGTGTGTGTGTGTGTGTAAGCGTGTGGTGTGTGTGGTGTGTGCGTGCGTATGTGTGTGTGTGTGTGTGTGTGTGTAAGCGTGTGGTGTGTGTGTGTGTGTGTGTGTGTGGTGTGTGTGTGTGTGTGTGTATGCGTGTGGTGTGTGTGGTGTGTGTGTGTGTGTGTGTGGTGTGCGTGCGTGTGTGTGTGTGTGTGTGTGTGTATGTGTGTGGTGTGTGTGTGTGTGTGTGTGGTATGTGTGTGTGTGTGTGTGCGCCTGTGTGTGTGCGTGTGCTTGTGTGTGTGTGTGTATGCGTGTGGTGTGTGCATGTGTGCGCATGTGTGTGTGTGTGTGTGTGTGTGTGTGTGTGCGTGTGTGTGTGGTGTGCGTGCGTGTGTGTGTGTGTGTGTGTGCGCGTGTGTGTGCGCGTGTGTGTGTGTGCGCGTGTGTGTGTGTGCGCGTGTGTGTGTGCGCGTGTGTGTGTGCGCGTGTGCGCGTGTGTGTGTGTGCGCGTGTGTGTGTGCGCGTGTGTGTGTGTATGCGTGTGGTGTGTGTGGTGTGTGTGTGCGCGTGTGTGTGTGTGTGTGTGTGTGTGTGGTGTGTGTGGTGTGTGTGTTACTCAGTGTATACGTGTGTGTGCATCTGAGGTTTTGTACTTGCCTGTATGTGTGTATATACAATATGTATATATGTACTGTATATGGGTATGTATGTATCATTCCTTTAGATTGTAAGGATGCAAGGTCAGAGCTCTCTCACCCTTTTGTGTCTTGGAATTTGTTATTAATTTTGTATCTTGCACTCTGTTATACATTTTATTCATCATGTTACATTGTAATATTGTCTGATTGTAATTATCAATTCGGTATTTTGTGCCAGTGTGTATATTTAATGTACCGTATATTATTGTCTGGATCACTATGTACCACTTGTGCTTTCTTACTTTTTACAGCACCACAGAATATGTTGGTGCATAATAATAATAATAGTAATAATAATAATAATAATAATAATAATATGTGTGTGTGTGCATATATGTTTTGCAATGGTCTGTGCATACAGTATGAATGAGTATACGGTATATGTATCAGGAGTATAACGTAATAGGCAATACTTCAAACTACAGTTTCTAACTTTGATAAAATTGATAAAACTGTTAAACATCCCGAGAGCTATAAATTGTTTGATCTTCATTTATCATTATAATATTATTGTTATTAAAGTAAAAAAAAAATCCCAAGACATCTTAGAAATATACTGTAGCTTTATAAGAGCTTATTCACTCTGCCAGTGATTCCTTTGAAGAGTTCTCCACTGACCATAAACTGCAGATATAGCGCGGAATTCATTGTTTTAATCAGGCCTTTTCACATGATAGGGGTATGCTGGCTGCTGATTAAAAATATTATTAAAAACACAACTGCAAGCACTTTGAAGGTTTGCAGTCATAAGTTGAACCTCCATAGAGGTCAGTGAACATGCCGGTAAAATACCTGCCTGTACCAGGAAATATGCAAACAATCACCCGCATCTTAGCAATATTCTAATGACACTATTCCACACTAGCAAAGTCCACATGCGACATAGTGTTAGCCAATAGCCAATGTCAACTAAAAGTTTCTGCCAATGCCCTTGTGTCCTCCCACATAGGGGATGCAGAGGTTATGACAGCATCAGGGCCCCTGGACCAGAGGGAGCCACAAGGGACCCTCCTTCATCCATCTTATTAGCGTTTCATTGGAGCTATGCTGGTAATAAACATCTCTGTATGTACAGAACAATGAATAGTGGCAGGCCCGGACTTACATCACAGGAGCCTATAGGCACAGATGTCCTGTCACCTTAGACTTCACCCTCCATGAACCTACAAGTGTGCTGGCTGTCCCAGCTGTCCCTTATTTCCCTTACCCATCATAGATAGCTACAGGTGCCCCTTAGCATTAGTTAGCCAGAGGTACCCTCAGTATTAAGTAGCTAGCTAGAGGTGCCCCCGACTGAAGAGGGATCTCGTCAGTGAAATACCAAGAGCAGGATGAGTAACCTCACTTTTAGGACACTCAAGACTCTGCATAGGGAGGGAGGGAGGGAGGAGCAGAGTGAGCCGCCTTTCCATCATCAGGCGCCTGTAGGCACGTGCCTACAGTGCCTTATGGTAAATCTGGCCCTGAATAGTTGTAATCCTTAACAAACTGTTTCCTTACTCTGATTAAACCTCTCTGACACTGTAGCTGTCCTTGATAGGTTTTGGGGCTCCATATCAATACAGCCCCATATAAAACTTGCACTGGGGCCCCAAGCTCCTTGGTTACTTCACTGCTTGTGTCAGTTAGCATTAACACTAGCATTAGAAACTTCCAATGCTTGTATTGTTAGAAGAAGAGCCATAAACTGTTGTTATTCCCCCTGATTAGTCATCAGCTCACAACATTGGCTAAGACATGCCAACATACAGTCACTTTCTAACATGTTTATACATTTAGGAACATTACTTTCTCCCATTTCACTAGGTAGGGAGAAGGCAGTGACAATTAAAGCATACCCTAAGCTCCAAATCTCTACAGAGCCAGGGAGAAGATTTGACCTAGAGAATATAAGCTGTGTCCTCTCTTTCTGTGTCAGTGAATATTTTCCATACTCCTGTTAGGGTGGAAAGCAGAGAAGTCTCTAGCAGTAACGTAACTAGAATTTTTCAGGCACCCACAAAACCTTGGAGTATCCCCCTCCCCATCACAGAGAATTAGCCTATGTGCATATATTCGCCTCCAAGTAGATGGCATGTGGTTACAATGAAGAGAGGATTGAGGATCTAACCAGCCACCAGGGCTGGGCCGAGGCAGAGGCAAGAGAGGCTCCAGCCTCAGGGCGCAGTGTAGCAGGGGGCTCAAAAATCACTCAGCTATCATTCCCCTATTGTGTTTGAAGCCAAAAGAAATAAGAAAATGGAATGCATGGCAGTGACTGCAAGCCATATAACTAGACATTAAGGTGTGGGGGCCCTGGGCTGCTTCTTAGTCCAATAGCAATCAGTGTGTGATGGCTGGGGTTGGAGGGATGGAGGGGCGCACTTTGGTGTTTCAGCCTCAGGTGCTGGAGGACCTTGTCCCGGCTCTGCCAGCCACTAAAAATGGGTAAGGCATTGAGCACTGCTGTTGCTACTCTGCACCTGCAGGAACAGGCCCTCTTAGTCTCTAGACCACACTACAAGAGTGGGGGGCACAGAGGCTATTGTTATGCCCCTTGTCTCCAGCCAGTTTTTCACTCTGCTTTTATAACCACAGTATGCTAGCTTGTGGTTTGCTCCATCTAGATTTTTGCTAGATACAGTGTCAGTAATGAGTAGATGTTATGCTTAGTAAGAGCCATGTCTGGGTGGGTGACACAGGGGAAGACCAGAAGTTGCCAATCTATGCAGATGTCTGTTGGATTACACTGCTTTGAATTCAATTGGGCCTGAAGATAACTGTGTGTGCACATATTGGTATACCTCTTAATTGGAGAGCACTCCTAATTAGATTCATTCACAGGTTAGCTTATTTCAGCAATGTTTAACCAAAAATGCATTGGCTTAGAGCTAATTTGTTGGAATAACATTTGTTATATTTCTAGCTCTGTGCTCCCTTAGTGCATCAATATTTAGAGGCTAGAGCCCATATTTTAGAAGGTGGGACAAGCACTATATATTATTGATTGATATCCTGTAATTTGTGTATTAGTGATAACTCATAAAGGAAACCAGAGCTGATAAAAGTTAAAAATGTTATACATACCTGGGGCTTCCTCCTGCCCCATGCATACGGATCTCTCCCACGCTGCCGTCCTCACTCTTCTCCCTCTTTGGTAGCGGGTCCCGTAACTTCAGCCAGCCGCAGCCAGTCTGTGCAAAAGAAGTGTTCCCTCTACGTACAGTGGAGGAAATAATTATTTGACCCCTCACTGATTTTGTAAGTTTTGACCAATGACAAAGAAATGAAAAGTCTCAGAACAGTATCATTTCAATAGTAGGTTTATTTTAACAGTGGCAGATAGCACATCAAAAGGAAAATCGAAAAAATAACCTTAAATAAAAGATAGCAACTGATTTGCATTTCATTGAGTGAAATAAGTTTTTGAACCCCTGCCAACCATTAAGAGTTTTGGCTCCCACAGAGTGGTTACACACTTCTACTCAATTAGTCACCCTCATTAAAGAGACTCCGTAACAAAAATTGCATCCTGTTTTTTATCATCCTACAAGTTCCAAAAGCTATTCTAATGTGTTCTGGCTTACTGCAGCACTTTCTACTATCACAGTCTCTGTAATAAATCAACTTCTCTCTCTCTTGTCAGACTTGTCAGCCTGTGTCTGGAAGGCTGCCAAGTTCTTCAGTGTTGTGGTTCTGTGATGCATCTCCCCCCTCCAGGCCCCTCTCTGCACACTGCCTGTGTGTTATTTAGATTAGTGCAGCTTCTCTCTGCTCTATTATCTTTTACAAGCTATATAAATCCTCCTCTGAGCTGGCTGGGCTTTCACATACTGAGGAATTACATACAGGCAGAGCTGTCTGCACTCTGCAGGAAGAAACAGCCTGACACTTCAGTGGAAGATAGCTGCAGGGGGAAAGAAACACACAAATGATCTCTTAAGATTCAAAAGGAAGGGTGTATACAGCCTGCTTGTGTATGGATGTATTTTCTATGTGTGGACATACTGTACATCAACCTACTTCCTGTTTTGGTGGCCATTTTGTTTGTTTATAAACAAACTTTTTAAAACTGTTTTTAACCACCTTTAATGCGGCGAGGAGCGGCGAAATTGTGACAGAGGGTAATAGGAGATGTCACCTAACGCACTGGTATGTTTACTTTTGTGCGATTTTAACAATACAGATTCTCTTTAAGGACACCTGTCTTAACTAGTCACCTGTATAAAAGACACCTGTCCACAGAATTAATCAATCAAGCAGACTCCAAACTCTCCAACATGGGAAAGACCAAAGAGCTGTCCAAGGATGTCAGAGACAAAATTGTAGACCTGCACAAGGCTGGAATGGGCTACAAAACTATTAGCAAGAAGCTGGGAGAGAAGGTGACAACTGTTGGTGCGATTGTTAGAAAATGGAAGGAGCACAAAATGACCATCAATCGACCTCGCTCTGGGGCTCCACGCAAGATCTCACCTCGTGGGGTGTCAATGGTTCTGAGAAAGGTGAAAAAGCATCCTAGAACTACACGGGAGGAGTTAGTGAATGACCTCAAATTAGCAGGGACCACAGTCACCAAAAAAACCATTGGAAACACATTACACCGCAATGGATTAAAATCCTGCAGGGCTCGCAAGGTCCCCCTGCTCAAGAAGGCACATGTGCAGGCCCGTCTGAAGTTTGCCAATGAACACCTGAATGATTCTGTGAGTGACTGAGAGAAGGTGCTGTGGTCTGATGAGACCAAAATAGAGCTCTTTGGCATTAACTCAACTCGCTATGTTTGGAGGAAGAAAAATGCTGCCTATGACCCCCAAAACACCGTCCCCACCGTCAAGCATGGGGGTGGAAACATTTTGCTTTGGGGGTGTTTTTCTGCTAAGGGCACAGGACAACTTAATCGCATTAACGGGAAAATGGACGGAGCCATGTATCGTGAAATCCTGAACAACAACCTCCTTCCCTCTGCCAGGAAACTGAAAATGGGTCGTGGATGGGTGTTCCAGCACGACAATGACCCAAAACATACAGCAAAGGCAACAAAGGAGTGGCTCAAGAAGAAGCACATTAAGGTCATGGAGTGGCCTAGTCATTCTCCGGACCTTAATCCAATAGAAAACCTATGGAGGGAGCTCAAGCTCAGAGTTGCACAGAGACAGTCTCGAAACCTTAGGGATTTAGAGATGATCTGCAAAGAGGAGTGGACCAACATTCCTCCTAAAATGTGTGCAAACTTGGTCATCAATTACAAGAAACGTTTGACCTCTGTGCTTGCAAACAAGGGTTTTTCCACTAAGTATTAAGTCTTTTATTGTTAGAGGGTTCAAAAACGTATTTCACTCAATGAAATGCAAATCAGTTGCTACCTTTTATTTAAGGTTATTTTTTCAATTTTCCTTTTGATGTGCTATCTGCCACTTTTAAAATAAAACTACCATTGAAATGATACTGTTCTGAGACTTTTCATTTCTTTGTCATTGGACAAACTTACAAAATCAGTGAGGGGTCAAATAATTATTTCCTCCACTGTATCTCTCCGGCGGCTGCTGGTGTGTGGTGTTGCTTTGTTGCTGCAGCGTTGTGTGGACTGGTGCAGGTGGATTGAAGTACACAGGGAGTGTAATGGGAATGGTCAAGGATCATAAGCTGTACTGTGTGCCCAGACCTAGAGTTGATCGGGAGTGGATCGTTTGAGGTCAGTGATGTCAGGTTTTATCAGGTGGGACATAAAGACTCAAAAACTTGCGGTCAGGCTTGGCCTGCAGACGGCCTCCCTAAACTACGGTATATATAAACGTCTCCCCTATGATGCAAGATATACCATTTATACTCGATTATAAGTATAGAAATGTAGATTTTACACTGGGTGCCACTATTGCCACAATTAACATTGCAGTCTATGCATTCAATGTTGCGCCAAAATATCCAAATGCACAGAGGCACCCAAATTGTCTGCTTTGATTGGTTGAAATACAGCCCATTGATGAACATGGGCTAACAGGTCTAATACGTTTTTGAAAACAGAAAAAATGCGGACAGCCACATGCAGGGAAAACAGGGCTGTAATAAGATGAAAGCGACCATTAGAATACTATACACCATTATATAGTTCTAGGTATCTAGTTTTCTGTAGCTTTAGTTAGGCTTTAATCCTCAAGTCCATCATCATTTCTATTGCTTTCTTTGTGCAAACCCCAAGGATCTCACCTGTGGGAAAAAAAGAGATATTTCCAATTACACTTCTAACAGGTTGCTATCTATTTTGTGCTGGCAGCCTCCCCAAGTGACTACTTTATTCTGCTGCTACCTTTTATTTTACCATCACTTGAACTTCCAGCCCTGTCACTGTTTACATATACTTCCTATCATTTCTTACCATTTCATTCTGTTTGTTTCCCCCTTCTTGTTTGGAGGCGTTATCTTTCCAGCTTGAACTGTTTGTTTAACTATTTCCCACATTTCTGTAATTTTTCACTTTTGTTTCCAAAACTAATAAAAATCACAAAAGAGCTTAGATGAATGTTATGCGACACTGCTCAATTATTTGAAAAGAAGACAAAAAAATTCCTCTAGAATAATAGCCATTATTATTCAAGTATTTGAATTTGGTTCATGTCTGATTCATTGCAAGGCGATAAATAGACATTATTAGGATTAAACTCAGCTGTAACTTCACATGTTAAAACGCTAAAATACACATTTTACTTGGCCAAGACTAACACCGAATGGTTATATTTATTTTAGTTAATCATAGATTAATTATACAAGAACAATAAATCTGTCAGCAGGCTGGAATGGGACTTGTATACATTTCCCAGAGCTGCTGTTATAATGAACTGCGAGTTAAAATTAATTATCTGCTATATCATCTGACTATCGTTCACTGATATCAAACCATTTGATATAAATCAATCTTCATCTGATAGAGGCATATTAAGATACGCTGTGCTCATAATGAATAACCTTGTTTAAAGTAGGACTCAACACACCCGGAATTGAGACTAACAATCGGTAAAAAATACAGTGAAAAAAAGAATGGTCAATTTTTCACGAATAACCAAACAGGAATTGGAGACTTTGTCGCGACTCCAGAAACTTAATACAACTTAACCAAAAACTAGCATAAATTTAAAGCAATGTGATGTATTAATGCAAACAAATGCTGAATTGAATGTGAATATTTTGTGAAAAATAAACTATTTTAGAGTGTGTAGGTAAGAACAATGAACAAGGCAGGTGCATTGTTTAAAACTTGCATTACATTTGGCCTTCTTTGCTCCTAATGTGTTGTAACATTTTTAAAACAGTAATCTTTCGCATTTTCCCACAGTTGTGATAGGCGTACTCAGTGAACCCGAAGTGAGATAATCCAAAACAAAGCTGCTTTAAGGAAGGTTGTAGAAATTTTCCGATAGGTGAGAGCTTTGAAGACGACCATCTTTGAAGTTCCAAGATTAGAAAATACAGGGCTTAATCTGACACATTTTCATTGCTGCTGAACACAAAGCCTAAATATTTGTCTTGATCCCACCTAATCTTTATCAGTTTGGCATTTAAACGGGAATGACTGAAGACTGCCGCAAAATGCCGATTAGCATGATTCAGAATACATTAACCAAACCTCAGCTAGCTCTACATATAAGACATATATATATATATATATATACCGGCACATACAATATATATATATATATATATATATATATATATATATATACGGTATACATACAGTGGGATGCGAACGTTTGGGAAACGTTGTTAATCAACATGATTTTCTTGTATAAATCGTTAGTTGTTACGATAAAAAATGTCAATTAAATATATCATATTATAGGAGACATACACAGGGATATTTGAGAAGTTTATTGGATTTACAGAAAGTGTGCAGTAATTGTTTAAACAAAATTAGGCAGGTGCATACATTTGTGCAACACAAAAGAAATGAAATCAATATTCAGTAGATTCTCCTTTTGCAGAAAGTACAGCCTCTAAACGCTTCCTGTAGGTTCCAATGAGAGTCTGGATTCTGGTTGAAGGTATTTTAGACCATTCCGCTTTACAAAACATCTCTAGTTCATTCAGATTTGATGGCTTCCGAGCATGGACAGCTATTTTTGGAACTAAGCTACTTCTCTCCATGAATGAACTGGGCTTCTCTCAAGCCATCAACCTCCCTACCCACAAAAAAGGACACACTTTGGACCTCATTTTCTATTCAGAACTCCTAATATCCAATGTGGAAATTGATCCAGTAGTTTGGTCAGACCACCACACTGTCCACTTCTCCTTTACAGCACCGGCTACAAAACTCCAAGTGAAAGAACTAATAAAATATCGTTCCTTGAAAGGTTTGACACCCCAACACCTTCAGAACAGCCTCAATCTAGGTGGATTGACAGATCACAACTTAGGCCTTGAATCCATGGTCCTTAAATATAACCACGATGTCTCAGCCGCTTTTGACGCCATAGCTCCCTTAAAGATTAAACGTTCCGCACCATTACATCACGCTCGCTGGTTTGACAACTCTATAAAGGAACTAAAGAAACAGGGACGCAGACTGGAACGAAGGTGGCGCAAACATCAGTCTCCTGATGACAAACTTTCCCTAATTGCTCACCTGAAAAAATATCAAACGATGATTAACAAAAAGAAGTCCTTATTCCTGTCTCACGAAATTGCAAATGCAGCCAACAGACCTGCCCAACTCTTCCGCACGGTTGACAGTCTCTGCAATCCATCTTGCAGGAAATCCAGCATCAAACCTTCACAGGAACTGTGCGAGAAATTTGCCCACTTCTTCTCAGACAAAGTCTCCTCCATACCATCTGCCATTTAATTCACAGCCCCAGAAACCCATGCAGAGCCATATAACAGGTGCAAAAATAGCCTACCACCATGGTCTGATTTTAAGGTAATCACTGAAAAAGACATCTTGGATATCCTCTCAAACCTTCGCCAGACTACCTGCGATCTGGACCCTGGCCCCACTAAGTTCATGTTGAAATGCCCTGAACTATTTACACCGGCATTCCACAAAATAGTCAACGGCTCCTTACAAGAAGGGTGGTTTCCCTCTACTCTGAAAGAAGCAATCGTCAGGCCTCTACTCAAGAAACCATCCTTAGACCCAGATGCTCTAAACAGCTACAGACCTGTCTCAAACCTCCCCTTTCTGGGAAAAGTTATTGAAAAGGCTGTCTACCTCCAACTTGAAGCCAGGCTCTCCAGAAACAACATCCTTGACCCTCTTCAATCTGGTTTCAGGAAATATCACAGCTGTGAGACAGCCCTCACCCAGATTTGCAATGATCTGCTCATTGCAAGAGACAAGGGTCAATGTTCCATCCTGATTTTGCTCCACCTCTCAGCGGCTTTTCACACAGTCGATCATGAAATCTTACTCAACAGGCTACAAGAGTTCTGTGGCATAGATGGCATTGTTCTCCGGTGGTTCAACTCCTTCCTGGCTGGCAGAACACAAAGGGTAGCCTTAGGGCCCTTCCTCTCCAACCCTGTACCACTAAAATACGGTGTACCTCAGGGCGCAATATTATCCCCTTTACTGTTCACCATATACATGCTGCCACTTGGAGAAATCATACAAAAACATGGCCTGACATATCATTGCTATGCTGATGACACCCAGCTATATTTGTCATTCAAACCTGATGTCACAGACCCTACTCCACAAATAAACGCATGCTTAGCTGAGCTTCAGGAGTGGATGAATAATAATTGGCTAAAACTTAATGCTGACAAAACTGAGGTTCTTGTTATCGAGGGCCAGGGCTCAACAGCAAAGCAGCTCCAGTCTCAACCAACACCGCTAAGGATAGGGAGCTCAGACCTGAACAACTCAGACTGTGTGCGCAGCCTGGGAGTACTGATTGATGGGAAATTAAGCTTCAGGAATCAAATCTCAGCTGTTGTGAAACATTCCTTCTTTCACCTAAGGAATATTGCAAGGATTAAACACCTAATTCCTTCAGAGAATCTTCCAACCCTAGTTCATGCCTTCGTCACATCAAGGTTAGACTACTGCAACGTCCTCTACACAGGCCTGCATAAGAAAGACTTACGCCGCCTGCAATTAGTACAGAATGCCACCGCAAGGCTGTTAACGAGCCAACCCCGCCATTGCCACATAACACCAACCCTGAGCTCACTCCACTGGCTACCGATAAAATGGAGAATTCTGTTTAAGATTGCCTTACTGACATTCAAATCCTTGCACAATCTGGGCCATGGATACCTGAAGGACTTGTTGCAACTACATCACACCCCCCACAATCTTAGATCAAAAGGACGTAACACCTTGGTCACCCCCAGAGTCCACCTCAAAACCTTTGGAGACAGAGCCTTTTGTCATGCTGCCCCTACACTTTGGAACTCCCTGCCACACCCAATCAGGACAGCCCCATCCCTGGAAGCATTTAAGTCTAAACTGAAAACCTACCTTTTCAGTCTGGCATTCATGAACATCTGACTATCTCCTCTGTAACGCAACCCAGCCTGAAACCCTGTATTAATCTGAGACACAGCTATGCGCTTTGAGTCCTATGGGAGAAAAGCGCTTTACAAATGTTATTGTATTGTATTATTGTATTTTTAACTCATACCACAGATATTAAATTATATTCAGGTCTGGGGACTGAGATGGCCATTCCAGAACATTGTACTTGTTCCTCTGCATGAATGCCTGGATTTTGAGCAGTGTTTAGGGTTGTTGTCTTATTGAAAGATCCAACCCCTGCGCAGCTTCAGCTTTGTCACTGATTCATGGACATTGGTCTCCAGAATCTGCTGATACTGATTCGAATCCATGCGTTCTTCAACTTTGACAAGATTCCCAGTCTGTGCACTGGCCACACAGCCCCACAGCATGATGGAGCCACCACCATATTTTACTATAGGTAGCAGGTGTTTTTCTTAAAATGCTGTGTTGTTTTTCCTCCATGCATAACGCCCCTTGTTATGCCCAAATAACTAAATTTTAGTTTTAGCAGTCCACAGCACCTTATTCCTAAATGAAGCTGTTTTGTCCAAATGTGCTTTAGCATACCTCTGTTCTGTGGGCGGAGAAAATGCTTCCTCTGCATACAACATGTCCTTGTGTAAAGTGCGCCGAATGGTTGAACGATGAACAGTGACTCCATCTGCAGCAAGATGATGTTGTAGGTCTTTGGAACTGGTCTGTGGATTCACTCTGACTGTTCTCACCATTCGTTGCTTCTGTTTATCCGAGGTTTTTCTTGGTCTGCTACTTCGAGCCTTAAGTTGAACTGAGCCTTAAGTTGAACTAAACTTGGACAAAACAGAATTTATAATCTTCCCACCCTGTCCATCGCTGACCCTCCCAGATGTGAAGGTCACTGTTAACCACACTACCATTCGCCCTACCTCTCAAGCCGCTGTATGGGTGTCATCCTAGTCTCCACACTCTCCTTCACCCCCTCACATCCAAAACCTCACAGATTCCTGCAACTTCCACCTCCGTAACATCTGCAAGATTCGCCCTTTTCCTGGCCACCACTAAACTCCTCATACATTCCCTCATAATTTCCCACCTTGACTACTGCAATGCCCTTCTGTCTAGTCTCCCTATGACCCGAATTGCCCCGCTGCAGTCAGTCATGAATGCAGCAGCCAGAATTATTCACTCCTCCCATCGCTCCACCACGGCGGCTCCCCTTTGTAAATCCCTCCACTGGCTTCCTATCCATTCCAGAATCAGATTCAAGATACTGTGTCCTACAAATCTGTCCACAAAACCTGCCCAACCTACATTTCCAATCTTTCCCAGAGGTACACACCTAGCTGCTCACTCTGCTCCTCCAATGAACTTCGCCTGACTGCACTCCGCATCACCTTCCAGGACTTCTCAAGAGCTGCTCCAACACTATGGAACTCCCTTCCTCCTCCCATTAGGGTTTCCCCCTCCTTCAACATCTTCAAGTAGGCCCTCAAAACTCACTTTTTTACTCTGGCCTACCCCCCTCCTCTAAACCCGCAGCTGAACTCTGGTCCGCTACCTTTTGTGTCCTCACCTCTTCCTCTCGATTGTAAGCCTTCAGGCAGGGTCCTCCTCCTTAAGTCTCCTACCTGTTCACATTTACCGTACATCCATCCTATGGATCTGAGTGAACTCTTGAGTGAACTCGACTTGCCTAATCTCCATGCCCCCATCCAGTGACTGACTAAGCATTACCTTGTACTCATACTGTGCTGCGTGATCTGGTTTTTCTTGTATTCCTGTATTGTCTTATCACTGTATGTCATCCCTAAATATTGTCTGTAACCTTAAGTAATGTACAGCGCTGCGTAATATGTTGGCGCTTTATAAATACAATAAATAAATAAATAAATACTCCCCATTGTTCTTATCTTAGTTGTTCCAGGCTCTGCATTCTTCTGGAGTTTTCTGATCTGCCAGAGCTACACTTCCAGCTTAGGAGTCACATCCCCTCATGCTTTTTCCACTACTGGGACCACTTTGGCCTTCACTTTCCTAATACTGTCTTGTTCCTTGTTTTAGTTCCTGGTAGAAGGACTCTGATATAATCTTTTTAGAGCAGGTTCACTACTTACCTCACCCTGTACTCCGGGTCAAGCCTGTCATGGTGTAACCCGAGGCTGACACACATCTCAGGAATGCTGTTGAAAAGGCAAATGATCCAAAATCCACAATCTTCCCTGGAGGCCGGTATAACACTGCTAACCTGTGGTTGTAGTGCACCGCACCGCAACGCCACAAAAAGCCTTTGGAGATTACTGCAGCAGTGTGCGGTAATTTCTGTTCTGGATGCAGGACAAGCAGGAAATTAGGCTCTCTAGCATTCACTTCATGTGGCTGCAATAAGAATTGTGCAGAAGTGTATTGAAAAAAATACTCTTTTGTGCATCCGCACCGCAACACATACGCCACACAATTTTAAAAATATGCGTTACCATACACTTACATGACTGCCGGTTCGCTGTGTGTCGCTGCACATGCTGCCCAACAATGCACTGTTGCTTTTGCAGTGAATCGGACACTTTCAGCGGATTGCATTGCATTCCACATGGTATGAAATGCCTGACAGACTCATTTTTTTTTCAGCAAAACAGGGTAACACAATGTGCCAGTGTGGAAGGGGCCTCAAGCTTTATGAAATGAACTCTCAACCGTCTCCCACATTTCCTATCATATATTAAATGAAACCAAGTCAGTGATAATGCTGCTTCACCTAACGATCAAACCCCAAGCTTTAAGCAGTCTTGTTCTTTCTCCTGGTCCATAAGAACAATTCAATACCTTGATATTACTCTCAACCCTTCTATAACTTCCTTATACAAGGCAAACTAGAAACCATGGATTTCTCAAATGCAAATTAAACTTCAAAATCTTGCCAAATTAGAATTCTCATGGATGGGAAGAGTGGCAGCGTTTAATATGATGATACTACCAAAACTTCTGTACCTATTCAGGAACCTACCCATCCATGATCCGAAGAGTTTCTTTAGAAGTGTCCAAAAGATGTTAAATAAATATGTTTGGTAAGGTAAAAAAAGCCAGAAATTATCAAACTGTACTCACGAGGCATACATTAGAAATGGGCTTTGGCCTAACAGATCTAGAAGCTTATCACCACTCACCAGGTGACCATACTTGACCAGGCACGTTTTGGTTTATGGATAATTATAAGAACTGGATTATGCAACAACAAGAACTTCTATTACATAAAAATGACAGATTATATCTAGAAGCTGTTTTATACACAGATATTGGACAAGTGGCTCCTTATTCAACTATATGAACTACATTTTTGAAATATCTGACGTACTCACTGATTTCAAGCCAAATAGGTCAGTGTAACGATTGGTGTCAGCACGCAGAGAGAATCTGATTATTGGTGATCTGCAGTATCACCAAGAATGCAGATATATACCTGATTATTGATGATCTACAGAATCACCGACAATACAGATATATTACTAACCTCTGGACACCTAAGGGTATGTAAGTGTTTGGTGTAACAGTAGTACTTAGTAATACACCTGCTGGGCAGGTGATATTAGGCAGTAAAGGAACACTGCTCGGAGAGCACAGGAACCTTCCAGCAGCCTGAAACTATCCAAGGAGTGGAGTCAGGCTGGAAACAGGAAGGGCCAGAGAGTGAGTGACACCTGAAGGTGGATGTCACTCTCTGATCTGGAGACTATCTCTTAAGGGGAGAGATAGCTCTCAAGGTCGGACACGCCTGGTCGGTAAAACACGGACAGATAAAGTACAAAGACAGAAGGCTGATTCGGTATCCAGGGCAAGCAGGGTCTGGCAACGGAGTATCAGATATGAGAGGTACCGAATCAGAGGACAAAGGAGTAGACAGGAAAGCAATAAGTCATAACAGATATCAAACAATGCCTAGTCTGGGTGTGAGGTCCGTGGTCTCTCCACCCTGGAACTAGTCTGATGTATAACAAAATGATCGCACAAGTTCCCTAGTCTTGGATGCGAGGTCCGTGGTCTCAGCACCCTGGAACTAGTCTGATGTATAACACAAATGAATACAGTTCCCTAGTCTGGGTGCGAGGTCCGTGGTCTCAGCACCTGGATCTAGTCTGGAGTATAACACAAAGGATAATACAGTTCCCTAGTCTGAGTGCGAGGTCCGTGGTCTAAGCACCCTGGAACTAGTCTGGAGTATAACACAAATGATAATACAGTTCCCTAATCTGGGTGTGAGGTCCTTGGTCTCTACACCCTGGAACTAGCTTAAGCATAAACAGTATAACAGTTCAAGTAATCTGGCTCAGTGTGAATTCCCAGGTCCACCTGGTTCAAACACACTGTTGGATCTGACTAAGGTCTGAGTGCTTCCACGTAGTGTTCGCAACGGCAGGCAACTTGCAACTGGCCAGCAGTAACTATATATGGAGTAGTGCTCTCCAGCACCACCCCTAATTGATCAACCAATAGTATCCTGCTCTGGAGTCAGCTGATCGGCGTGATCAGCTGACTCTCTCTGCCCAGTATAAGAATTCTGCCTCTCAGCGCACGCGCGTATTCCTAAGCCTGTGTGCACTAACAGACTCAGCCACACCAGACACACGCTGCCGCGTGCAAACCGCCGCACTGGATGCGGAACCAGCCTCCTTACTGTTGTTGCATGCGGCGGCTTTTCCACGTTCTGCCCTGCTACCAGACACACGCTTCCGCGTGCAAACCACCGCATTGGACGCGGAATCAGCCGCCTCAGCAGCACACGCAGCGGCTTTTCCGCGTTCTCTTACAGTCAGGAACTCCCTATCTCAATAATCTCTTTCTCACTGTTTGTAGGTAATATTTCCTCACACAACTGAGCAGACCTTGGGTTGGACACAGTCCATAAATTGTTTAAAAACAACACTCCTAAATGTTATGCTGACTTAAGCTCTGAATTTAATTGCACAAACAAGATTTTTATATATATTTGCAAGTAAGACACTATCTATGCTAAACTAAATATGCCACTCCCTAACTGGCCCCTCACATACATAAATTACTGCAGACCACATCAAAGCACTTAAAAGGAACATCTACAATGTCAGTGGCATAGCTAAGCAGCTATGGGCCCCAGTGCAAGTTTTACATGGGGCTCCCCAAGCACTCTATACATAACAATTGATATACGACGCACAAAAAACCTACCAAGGATTTCCACAGTGTAAGAGGTGCAAAAAGGGGGTGGGAAACAGTTTGTTAATGATTACTACTATTTAAAGCATCTATAGAAGTGATTATTACCAGCACAGTGCCAAGAGAGCTAATGTTGTGTTTGAGGGAGGGCCCCTTGGGGCCCCTCTGGCCCAAGGGTCCCGATGTGGTCACTACCTCTGCAACCCCTATTGCTACGCCACTGTACAATGTACAAGTATATAATTTATTCTCAATGGAGAACTACCAATTGGCAAATGGGTAAGTGAGAACACGCTCTCAACCTTTGGAAACTATTGGAACCTGGCTGGCAATAAAGGTGTTTAAAACATCATCTTACTGCATAGCACACCACGAAGAACTGTTGATTTGGCAATGGTGCCTAACATGGCGAGATTCTCCAAAGACACCTCAAAAATGTGTTGGAGGAATTGTGGAAATATAGGCACAATCAAACACGTTATCTGGTGTTGCCCTGTAATTAGAACCCTATGGAGGGAAGCAGAAAGCAAGATTTCTAAAACCTGTCGGAAAACAAACTCCTCAAAGGCCCTATCCCATTTTGAATTATCTGAAATACCTTAGCAAGAGAGATGAATCATATCTCCCCAAATCATTGCTACCAGACCTTTAATTTCTGAGTACTGGAAATCAGACTATAAACCACCTCTTCAATCAGTATTGAAGAAAGCAGACTTCTGCCTTATTGCATAAAATCAATAGGTATTTTCAAAGGCTATCTCACTTCTTTTCTGCAAAAAAGTGCAGATTAAAAGATTATTTTCCCCAAAACAAAAAACAAAACTGTAAAGGTAGCCATATACTGGTCGATTTGCCATCAGATTCGACCAACAGATAGATCCCTCTCTGATCGAATCTGATCAGAGAGGGATCGTATGGCTGCCTTTACAGCAAACAGATTGTGAATCAATTTCAGCCTGAAACCGATTCACCTTCTGCTGAGCTGCCGCTGTCGCCGATTCCCCCCCCCCCCCCCCCCCTGCATACCTTACCTGAAGCTGGCTCATGGCATCTTCTCCACATCACCTCCTGCTCCCGGCTGGCATCTTCTCCGCATCACCTTCCGCATCACGACATCCGGCATCCACGTATATCTTTCTGTCGCTCCAGTGACAGCGGAAGTTCAAATAGAGCGCCCTCTATTTGTACTTTCGCTGTCACTGCAGTGATACAGGAAGTTATACACAGATGCCGTGATGTGGAAGGTGATGCGGAGAAGATGCCAGCCGGGAGGTGATTCGGAGAAGATGCCGGGAGCCAGCTTTAGGTAATGTATACCTGCGTCGATCATACGCCGCTAGCGATGCGCTCCTTACCCGCGGGCGACCAACGGTAATTTCCTGCACGGAGCGATCGACGGGATCGATCTATTTCGGGACGAAATAGATCGAAATTTAGCGTTAAGCATGAATGATGTGACAGCAGATTCGATCCCAGTGATCGAATCTGCTGTCGATCGGTGGGTAATCGGCCTAGTGTATGGCCAGCTTAAGAGTCATGAGGCCATATGCAATTCACTTTATCTACAAAGTTTTCTCCTTGGAGATAATTTTTCATCTTCTGTTTTAAATAACTTTTCACCAAGCTGTAATTGAAAAAGTACTAAAATATACCAGTAGGTGAAAAAGTACTGTCAAAATTATTCTGAGTATTGTGTTAGTTGCTGGTGGCTTAAAGAGACACTGAAGTGAAAAAAAATTATGATATAATGAATTGGTTGTTTCGTACGGATAATTACTAGAACATTAGTAGCAAAAAAAAATTCTCATATTTTTATTTTCAGTTAAACCCAATCAACACGATATGATTCTTTGTGCGATTCGATTACGATTTTATTTACGATTCGATTAAATCCGACATCTCCGTTCGGGATTCGATTTGATTCAATTCGATTTGCCATTGCAAAACAATGGCCAATCAAATAGAATCGAATCGAATCCCGATCGGACATGTCGTTTAATTGGATCGTAAATAGAATCGTAATCGAATTGCACAAAGAATTGTATCGTGTAGATGGGGCTTTATACAGCTTTTTTTATAACATGCATCATTCTCTAATATTTGCAGTTTACACACTACTCAGCTTTTTACAGAACAGGCAGTGAAGTTTTGACCTGTCCTTAAAGCTGGCCATACACTGGCCCGATTTACCGCCGTTTCGACAGCAGATTCGATCACTAGGATCGAATCTGCTGCCAATCGTTCGCGCTACACGCCGAATTTCGATTCATTTCGTCCGATCCCGTCGATCGCGCCGTGCGGAAAATTACCGTCGATCGCCCGCGGGTAAAGAGCGCATCGCTAGCGGCGTTCGAGTGCCCGACGACCGACGCAATAGAGCCCGCATACATTACCTGCTCCGCCGGCGCGACTGCCCCCGCTCGTCTCCGCTCTTCTCCGCTCTGGTCTCCGGCATGCCTTCACTTATTCCTGCCCGGCAGGAAGTTTAAACAGTAGAGGGCGCTCTACTGTTTAAACTTCCTGCCGGGCAGGAAGAAGTGAAGCATGCTGGAGCCGGAGACCAGAGCGGAGAAGAGCGGAGACGAGCGGGGGCAGTCGCGCCGGCGGAGCAGGTAATGTATGCGGCGGGGGGGAGCGGCGGCAGCAGCACCACCACAACAGATTGTAAAAGGTTTCAGGCTGAAATCGGTTCACAATCTGTTTGCAGTAAAGGTGGCCATACGATCCCTCTCTGATCAGATTCGATCAGATAGGGATCTGTCTGTTGGTCGAATCTGATGGCAAATCGACCAGTGTATGGCCACCTTAACTGTTCTCTGCAAAAGAAAAAACAATACAGTTAAGTTAAGATAACGGCCTTCAGAACACAGAGCTCAGTCTCTGCGACTTTGAAAGTCGTGGAGCTCAATGGCAATTTGCATAGATAACAACTGGAGTTTCTTATCTCTTCCTGTACTGGAAATAACATTAGACTTACAGTATGTCTCTGCTCCTAATGCTTTCTTTCTTAGCTGTACTACACATACAAATCATTATATCATAATTTTTTTTCGCTTCAGTGTCTCTTTAAAAGCCATTTTATTACTAAGTAAGGTGTGAAAATTTCACCTAGGAGAAAACTTAGGAGAAAAGTAAATTGCATATGGCCCCTCTAATCTTTAGTTCCGATCTAAATGTAGGAATCTACAAATGGTTAGTCAACTAATCCCCCACCTACTCTCAATATTGACAAGCCAGATTTCCTATACTCCCTTCAGAGAATTCTAATTCAGAAAATGCTTGATTCTTCTCCTCCTTCTTCTTCACCTTCTCCTTTTTCTTCCTCTGCTTCTTCTTCTATATTCTGTCCTTTCTCTTCACTTTTATTTATTTATTTTATTTATTGTATTTATAAAGCACCAACATATTACACAGCGCTGGACATTAGTTAAGGTTACAGACAATATTTAGGGGTGACATACAGCAATATGACAATACAGGATTACATGCAAACCAGATCACGCAGCACAGTATGAGTACAAGGTAATGCTTAGTCAGTCACTGGATGGGAGCATGGAGATTAGGCAAGTTGAGTTCACTCAAGAGTTCACTCAGATCCATAGGATGGGTATATGGTAATGGAGTTGCGTGAACAGGTAGGAGACAAGAAGAGGACCCTGCCAAAGGCTTACAATCTAGAGATAATCTTCCTCTTTTCCTTCTGAATTGCTCCACCATTAAGAGTAATGACAGTTATTGATGTTTCATGCTGACTGCCTAGATTTGAAGCAGTTGTCCAGAGCAAGAGTTAAGACTGATGCATATGCACAGTTTAGCTTTGTCTCTAAAATGTTTATTTTTCTTTAAATACCAGTTTATGTACTTACTGTATATCTCTTGAGTTGCATGTATGTCTGGATACTATTCCTACACAGTGGAAGCCACCCTTGGCTGCTACTCGAAGCGAAGGGCAATTCCCAAGTAACCATGGGCACCACTTCTTTATACAGAACTTGTGCCTCAAGATCTGCTTTAGGAAAAGAATCATTACTACCTCTTTTGACCCATAATTGAGTGTTGTGTTTTCTCTTGTTAATTGTTATATACCTACGTATACTGTTCTTTTTATTGTCGACTATATACATGGGCAAAATGCTTACTGATTGGACACTATTGATTGTCCTTTTGTTATGATGAAACTCAATAAAAATTATTTTTATAAAAGAAAAGGGAAATTAAATAACACTGGGTTGAAGCACAAATTATTCACTCCATTGTTTTTGTAACATAGAACATTTTAGGCCTGATGCTATTCCAGGTGATAAGTAGCTTGCAGATGTGAACTACTTATCACCTTGCCACCGCACGAGGATTACCAGCAAATCTTATTGCCAGTTTTATTCAAGAGATGGCCGATCGTTAGGGAGCATTACCAAGGTGAAAGCCTGAGCGATGTATAGACCAATTGTAGCGTCCAGATACTGTGCTCATACAATTTATGTGACCGTAAGCTAAGATTATCAGATAAAAGCAAGCATCAAACAACACTAAAAACGTCTCTATTGGACAATTTAAACAAGTGGAGCACTCCTCCTTGATGTATACACCACCAATAACAATGCTCTTGAATGAATAGGTAGGTGCTCATAGAGGCTTGCATGCATATAATGAGTCTCTTATAACTTCAATACAGCAGGATCCCTCCTTTAGGTGCAGACTCACCAAATGTTGCAGCCTTCAGGGCCCGTAATCGCCTCTGGGATATTGGCCACCCCACAGCCTCACTGGTAATCCACCTTTGGCATCTCCACAGCACTTATAGGGGACATCTGTGTCACACTCAACTCTTTCTGCTGACGACATGTGAAGAATTGTTGAGATTTCACCAAATGTTTCAGTTATGGCTGTGGAACCTTAAAGAGGACCTTATCTTCCCACAATGAATGAAAGCCTGAGCAATGCTCCCACGTTACGGGCGATGGGGAGCGAGGTTTTACCCTGTGGTGCTGTCGATCAGCACCACGGCCTTGCTTCCCCCACAAAAGCGCACACACCTGCCAAGCATCCGCTGTCATCTTCCACCGCTGCATCCGGGGGTCTCCTTTAATAAGCAGACCCCCAGAGCTCCCTATCGGGCCGCCGCATATCGCCGAAGCCCCCCACATAGCTGCACTGTCACCCCTGGCAATTTACCTCCCGCCGCCCCTCGCTGCAAGTCCCGTAGGTAATTACAGTGTATGTGTAACTGTAATTACTCTTTCTCTATTGCAGAGCCCTGGCAAAACATCTTTGAAACTCCCGCCGGTGCTCCCCATTGGTCCACTGTCTGACAGTAGACCAATGGGGAGCCCCAGGGGGAGCTTTAAAGATGCTTTGCGAGAGAGAGAGTAATTACAGTTACACATACACCATAATTATTACTATTATTAATTGTATTTATAAAGCTCCAACATATTACACAGCGCTGGACAATAAATAGGGATACATACATTGCAACAAGGGGTGACAGACAGAGAGGTAGCAAACGGTTATACAACATAGCACAAGGTTATACATGCAATCAGGGTATAAAATGCATTTTACAGAGACTCAGCAAAACAAGTCCAAGTTGGTCCATGAGAAGGGTGTCATTGCTGGGGTAGTAAAATTAAGAAGGAGACACTAAGGGAGGGGGGGACACAATAAGGGATGACACACTGTAATTAGCGATGGGACTTGCGTCGAGAGGCGACAAGGGTTCAGCGGCAGAAGTAAATTGCTCTGGGGTGACCGGCGCAGTTGAGTGGGGGGCTTCGGATATTTGCAGCGACCCGACGGGGAGCTTTGGGGGTCTCCTTATTAAAGGAAACCCCCAGATGCAGCAGTGATGATGTGCGTTAGCATTTGCAGGTCTAAGGTAACGCTCATGTCTGCTGGGAAGCAGGATAGGGTGTAAAGAACTTGCTGGGCAATAATATCACCCAAGTGAGTTTGTTTAACACCCTGCCCAGGACTGAATGCAATTGGATAAGATGAGGTTATCGTTGCCGGATTATTGGACTGCAAGCGTCTAATGCTAGTGAGTCTGAAAATAGCATCAGGCCCTTTTTCAGTTATACATACTACTGTGAAAATGGCAAATGTATATACAGTGAGTGATCACTGCCATTTTACAGAAAAGAAAGACAAGACAAGAAAGACACAGAACATTTATATTGCGCTTTTCTCCTGGCGGATTCAAAGCGCCAGAGCTGCAGCCACTAGGGCATACTCAGTAGGAAGTAGCAGTGTTAAGGTGTCTTGCCCAAGGGCTCCTCACTAAATAGGTGCTGGCTTACTGAACAGGGAGAACTGAGATTCAAACCATGGTTTCATGTTGCAGAGGTGGAGCCCTTAACCAGTACACTATCCACAAGACAGCAATCAAGCACAAATGTGTCAGAGGAAATGTAGCAAGCACTTTTTACCCTTGCAAAGCGTGTTGGGGGGAGGGGAGGTTTCATGCCATTTACTAACATGTTAATAGAAATTGACCATGGAGAAGTATATGGATCAGGTTTTTTGACACCACTAAATAACAAAGCCAAAGGATCAACATGGTGGCTGATCATCTGGCAGTTTCAAAGTGTAGTAAAACATTTTTTAAGAGAATCTGTACTCTAAAATTCTTACAATAAAAGGCATACCATTCTATTCATTATGTTCTCCTGGGCCCCTCTGTGCTGTTTCTGCCAGTCCCTGCTGCAATCCTGGCTTGTAATTGCCAGTTTTAGGCAGTGTTTAAAAAACAAAAGACATGGCTGCTAACCAGCATGTGATAGGCTGAGAGGAGCTCAGTCTGTGACTCACACAGAGCCTACAGGGGGCGTGGAGAGGGTGTGTATAGCTTATATCCTATCACAGGCAGAGCAGCACATTCTTGCCTGAGTGCCTGAGCCCGACAAAGCCGTCAGAGGAAAGAAGATTAGATTATATAACATACAGATAATACAGCCACTGTGCAACTAGGAAAGGCTGCAATAAGACAGACCACATTAGGACAGGTATAGGAACTTATAGTATAGAAGAAATAAGGCTGAACATTTTGTTACAGAGTCTCTTTAAGATACTGTGTACAAATTAATTCAAATACATATATATATACAACATTTGAATGAAACAAATTACAGAAGTGTCTGTAATAATGTATTTCAATCTACAGTATTTTTAATCATCTAGTCTATAGACCATATATGAATACCTTTGTTATCAAAGCCTCCTACGATTCAATTTAAACATCAGTGTTGTTTCTTACAAACAAGCAGCTCTCATTATTAAACAACGATCTAACCATGTTAGTGACAGACTTATATTTGGCAGTTGACAGGAAATGAGTTGGTGGTCCCAGCCCAGTGTCTAGTGTCTGCATTAGAACAGAACATAATTACTTATGATGTTCCAACTGGCAGTCCCTGCACAGATTAAACCAAAGTGATGAATAATCCTATCACTTTTACAGGCAAACACTTCCTAATTTTTAATGGGCAGTGTGGGAAGTCTGCAATTGTGTGCCACACATCATTCTTTGCAAACATAAAAAGGATTGAATAGGCACAAAGCTAATGATAACAAATTAAGGGGGGAAAAACACGATGTGTGAACACTCAAAAACAAGGTATTTTTGTTTGCTGATTTGATTAATAATTGCCCTAATTAATTATAATTATGGCATTTTACCCATGTTGATTTCTTCATGCAGGAGAGAAAGGATGCACACATCAAAGGCAAAGAGAGCACATAGAAGTATAATAATGAATTGCAAATGGAATATTAACTTGGTATTGTGAATGATGAAATAATTCAGAATTTAACACAGCATACACAAATTATGAGCTGTGTGATCTTTCATTAATTGTGTTGAATAATTAGTCGTTCCATCTTGAACTGGCAGTCTATAAGTTTATTCAGCGGGAAAGCCTGGTGACTAATATATTCATATTCTGCTGATTAATAGTGCGCTTTAGAGCACAATGAAGTCTTGTAATCCGCCTTTCAACCAAAATAATTCCACTAAAAAGGAAAATGTTTAACATATCCCATGGAAATGACCCATATCAATCTCCAAGAAGCATGACCGTCTACTGCCTCTGAAAATAGTATTATTCTTTTAGAATTTTTTTTCTCAGCTTTATCGCTAGCTTTATGCCTTTACAACAATTGGGTTGTAGTAAGTAGTTTTAAAGGGAATGCACAGAATTTAAAAATATTTTTTAGATATAGACATGATACAATAAATAACCTTATCACTGTGGTAATACAAGCAATTTTCTTTGTTATTTTTTTTTAGATTTTTTACATTATATTATATGTTTGAACTGTAATTAAAGATCCTGCCTCCAGATTTGTAGGGACTGCTTCCTAAATTCCTATTGAAGTAGACATCCTGGATTGCCTTGTAACTGACTAGGAAGTAGCATACATAAACATCCTGGGTTGCTTAGTAACCAGTAAGTAGGAGGAACAGGAAATTAGAAGATTCACAATGGTTCTACACACAGCTTATCTATTGAAGGAAGTTGCAGAGATTACCTCCAGCAAACTGTCACATGTATTAATAAAGTTAAATAACTTGAGCTGCCTCAGTGACGTTGTATGATGCATGCATGTGACCTATTCAGGTTATAACACAATCACTATAGAAACCCTTCAGAGTCCACTTGTAGGTTCAAAGTTCATCTGTGTTCCATGAGTTGACATGGTTAGTCTCCAAAAGGTGTGGAGGATGGTAATTGATATTATTTGGTATTAATATGATGAAATATTTATACAGCACCTTACAGAGTACATAGACCAAGTTCATGTCATTAACTGTTCCTTCATTGTCCTGGCTAACTTGTGTTTTTTTTTTGTTTTTTTGGGGGGAGGGGGGGGGAGGGTGAGTGGGGAGGAGTCTTCCAAATTATGCTACTAGCATATTTTTGGGATGTGGAGAAATACCAGGTTAATGAATTTGGCTACAAGGCGGATAGAAAATCTCCATACGGATAATTTACTGCCAATGATCCAACCTGAAGCTCTACCACTGCAAGGTAAGCATACTAATCACTTAGCCACTGTGTTGATCTTGCCAGTACTAGAAAAATATACATAAATGTGTGAACATGTGCAGAGGACCATGGGCATCTCCAGTATCTGTTTTATTTGTATTAATTATGAATGATTACATGCGCTTGCTAAACCATACCTAAACATGTTTATTGAGTCTCACTAAAGTATGGTCCTTGAGCCCAAACTTCACAACATGTACATAATGTATTCACATTCATATCGCTTGTCACTTTAACCCTTCCTCAAAGTACTGATTTTTTTTAAATTGCTGTTTGATTTCTAGCTTGGGACATTAACTTAATTTGTTTCACCATTCTAAAAATTAAGAGGTGTAAGAAAGTCCTCTGAATAAGGTAGAATAAGATAGAAATAAAATACAGACAGATCTTTTTAATGTGCCCTAGTTTAATCTAAAGAAAAAAATAAAATGTTCCTATTGGAGGATGTTGTTCTCATTAAGGCCTTGTTCACATTTTGAAACACAGATGGGTGTGCGTTTGGCATGCAACGCATGCGATCACACTTTATCTGTGATGTTTCTCTTAGTTGTGCTGCTAATCCCATTTACTATAGTGAATGGGTCAACACTGCATTTTGCCAAGGAAGCATGCAGCAGTGCGATATTGCAGTGTTGTGCAGAGCATAAAGTGTGACGTCAAACAGTGCAGTCTGTCCACTTCAGATGTTCTTGCGTATTGTACACCATTCATATTGCCAAAATGCGCACAGAAACACATATAGTGTGAATGAGGCCTGAGATGGATAAGTAGAAGGAATGACCACAAAACTCTCATTAAAGGACCACAGTCGCGAAAATCTTAAAATATAAAATATATATAAGTATATACAGATAAGAAGTATGTCTCTTGCTGAATAAAATGAGCCATAAATTAATTTTCTCCTATGTGGCCTTCACTTACAGTAAGCAGTAGAAACCTGACGGAACTGTCAGGTTTTAGACTAGTCCATCTCCTCATGGGGAATTCTCTGGGTTTTCTTTATTTTCAAAAGCTCTTAGTGAATGGCAGTTGCTCTGTCCAACTGCCAAAAAGTGTGCGGTGAGCAGGGAGGCTGGCCAGCATCTTTTTATAACTCTTTTTCAAGGAATGTCTTTATAAAGAATACAAGTCATGCATCCCGTATAGAGAGATGGACTAGCCCAAAACCTGTCACTTCTGTCAGATTTCTACTACCTACTGTAAGTGACAGCAACATAGGAGAAAAGTAATTTATGGCTCATTTTCCTCTGGAAGAAACATACTTCTTATTTGTATGTGTTTACATGTATTTTAAATTTTAAGAATTTTGCGACAGTGGTCCTTTAAGGACTTGATTATAAATAAAGACCATACAATACATTTATGGGCAAATATGAAAAAAAAAAAACAATAGAAAATGAGCTGCAGATTGAACATTTCTTTAAAGGAAATAACATAATAATAATTTGAATGTGTGGTCACCAAAAATCCTCCAGTTTTCTATACTTCACCATACCTTCACCAACCATAAATGGCACATATTACTAATATCTATTTTTCTAATCACTGTATTTTTTTGTCTAACATAATGTGTAGAACACACACAGAAGTACAGCTTGTGACTGGCTAGAGAGTTAAGGTGACCATGTGGAGATATTGATGGATGGCTACTGTACAAAGCTAGAATACTGTGCATATGGTTGTCCTCAGGCAACAAGTGGCTTTTTTAAAAGACTGCCTGGGCCGCATGCAGAATCATGATTTACTCTGGAGAGGGAAAACAAGTTAATTAATCATTTTGTGCTTTACTACAGAAATCTGACTGATCTGTGAGGAGTCGGGGCAAGAAAAACTTGGTAGACAGTGAAGCCGCTTCCTAGTGCAACCAATCAGATTCCATGTTTCAAATGAATCTAGAAATGTAAAGGGGGGCAGCTCTAATTTTACTCCTTCTCTCTTTGCTTTGATTTATTCATTTGTATAAATCATAGTATTACAAAATGCTACCTAAGTCAGATGCAGTTTGCTTCAATATATTACTGCAACACTGGTAGTAATATAAAGCATACTATTATTATACTATTATTACAAATCACATTGGCTTACTTTGGGTAGTAGTGTATTGCTCAATCATTAACACAGTCTTTTCCGGGTGCTTGGAAAAAGGACAGCTTGTAGTTGAGGTGCAGGGGCACTCCTGTACATAATGCAAAGCAGCAGCAGGGCATTGAACATTACCATTATCTCCTTTCGGTGGCAGTACAGGTCCTCTTCACTCGTCTTCAGTGTACATACCCTGTACAGCCAAGCACTATACGGCTTTCATCACTGCATGTCATGTGACATGGATGGACGGTTCATGGCAATGGTTCTCAAACTAAGGCCCGCGGGCCGAATGTGGCCCCCTGAGGCTTTTTTTACCAGCCCCCCACATACAAAATGTATTACTTATAGATGCGGTCAGCTACATCTTTATATATTGGTTGTCCACATATAGAATAGCAGTGCTGGCACCACCCATCCACATGGAAGCCAGAAAGCAGTTATTCAGTGGTTTCCAATCAAATTACACATCAGGTGACACTGCTGTCCTATTGGACTGCAGGTTGTTGTCACCTGGGTATGCTTAACTGTCTGTCCCGCAAACACGTCTACATCATTTTATGTATACTCCGGCCCCCCAGCAGTCTAAAGTATGTTGACCCAGCCCTCGACCCAAAACGTTTGGGGACCCCTGGTTCATGGTGATAGGCTGTGCTTGTACACTAAAGTGTAGTAAAGAGGAGCTGTCCTGCTGCCAGAAGGAGATAATGTTATGCAGCTCTGCATTATGTAGCCCCCTATACAGCAGCAGGGGTCATGGGGGATATTGTTATGCCTTGCCTCTAAGGAACAGTGACATGTTGGTGACTTGACTACCTATATACTTTGTAAAAACGCTGTGGAAGATGTCAGTGCTATATAAATAATAACAATAATAATAATAATATGTTGTTCCTGTACATATTGTAGGCACTATATTGCCTCCTAGGCTGGTTTTCTCCAGATGATGCTATGATATGCCATCTTCCATTCACAAGATCAGCATGTAGTGTTTATAGTACTACGATAGTGTTAAAATGCTCTCGACAATCACTCATACTTTTAGATTTGATTTACACAGAAAAATAATATTTTCTACACTGGAGTGTGATGCTTAGTAAAATCAAGCAGACAAAATAGTAAAAGGATAGTAAAAGGAGCATCATTAAAGGATCAATAAAACAACTGAAAACTCAATTCCTGAAGTCAATAAAAAAAAAAAGAGAGAAAAGAATATGTATCACCCCCACCACACTTGACAAATGCATCCTTCCAATGTTTATCTTTCAGGATCCAAAGAAATAGGAGCCAGTCCTATGATATATTGTATGCCGAAAGAATACTGCTCTTCTGAGGCAATTTTAGTCATCACTATGGAGTAAATCTAATCCTTTGTTTTGAAAGTGTTCTTGAAATGCAATTAAATCATTGAGTGGAAAGTATCTAAAAATAAAGATGTAACTGCAAAATACGACTGTAAAAAAATGTTAAACCTGGTAGAGCAGTTTAAATAGCCTGACTACTGTTTCACATAGTGGAAACAGTCATGTTCAGTGAATGATCTGCCTAACATAAAGTTCAGCCCAGAAAAGATGTAGTCATTGTTTCATTCATTTTCTTGAAGGGCTTGCATCTGTTCTAGAGTACTATTCAATATTAATGGTAGTGAAACATGAATCATATAAACGATATTATCTAAAGGAAGTGGTCAGACATAAGACAAAAATCTCCCTTCTCGCTGAAATAATCTTTCAGGTGCTGACGAGTATCTCATCTAAGACAAAGGAAGAATGTTGAGCATTGTTAACAGATTCAAGCAGTTTATCTGCTACAAGATCTCTCCTATGAAACTGATCTTTTGCCTTTGTGAATGTACCTGAGTGTCTGCAGGGAAAAAATGTGTTGAAATGCAGTCAGTGAACAAGCTGCATTTTATAGCTTAATCTCCAGTTAACTTGCTTTTTTACTATATTACGTGGTATATGATTTAGTTGCGCTAATCCCATGTAATCCCCTAGATGAACACCTTTTCTTGAAAGGCAATGATGACAAGATTAACTGATGCTTGTATTTTTTGCTTTGTGAAAATTAACATTAAGTACTAGGGGCTTGATTCACTAAAGGGTGCTAACACAGTTAGCAAGCCTAAAAGCTTTGCACGTGCAAACTAGGGTGCTAAGTAGTTTGCACGGCAAAGCTGTTACGTAAGGTTTTTACGCGCACTACTTCGCTTGCAAAACCAGCTGCTTCGCGTGCAAAGTATGCTTATCACACTACTTAGCACGCGAAGCGGCTGATTTTGCACGCAAAGTAGTGCGCATAAAACTTTACGCGGGCAAAACTTTATGCGTTCAAAAAGGCAGTTTGCACGTGATAAGCAGCTTTTCACTGGCATGCTAACACTTAGCACGCTTTTATGAATCAAGTCCTATGTGATCAATCTTCTGTGACATCTTACAATATATATATATATATATATAAATATATATATGTATATATATATGTCTATATATATATATGTCTATATATATATACACACACTCACATAAAGGATTATTAGGAACACCTGATCATTTCTCATTAATGCAATTAACTAATCAACCAATCACATGGCAGTTGCTTCAATGCATTGAGGGGTGTGGTCCTGGTCAAGACAATCTCCTGAACTCCAAACTGAATGTCAGAATGGGAAAGAAAGGTGATTTAAGCAATTTTGAGCGTGGCATGGTTGTTGGTGCCAGACGGGCAGGTATAAGTATTTCACAATCTGCTCAGCTACTGTGATTTGCACACACAACCATTTATAGGGTTTACAAAGAATGGTGTGAAAAGGGAAAAACATCCATTATGCGGCAGTCCTGTGGGTAAAAATGTCTTGTTGATGCTAGAGGTCAGAGGAGAATGGGCCGACTGATTAAAGCTGATAGAAGAGCGACGTTGGCTGAAAAAAACACTCGATACAACCAAGGTATGCAGCAAAGCATTTGTGAAGCCACAACACGCACAACCTTGAGGCGGATGGGCTACAACAGCAGAAGACCCCACTGGGTACCACGCATCTCCACTACCAATGGGAAAAAGAGGCTAATACAATTTGCATAAGCTCACCAAAATTGGTCAGTTGAAGACTGGAAAAATGTTGCCTGGTCTGATGAGTCTCGATACAGTCAGAATTTGGCGTAAACAGAATGAGAACATGGATCCATCATGCCTTGTTACCACTGTGCAGGCTGGTGGTGTAATGGTGTGGGGGAGGATTTCTGGGCACACTTTAGGCCCCTTTGTGCCAATTGGGCATTGTTTAAATGCCACGGGCTACCTGAGCATTGTTTCTGACCATGTCCATCCCTTCATGACCACCATGTACCCATCCTGTGATGGATACTTCCAGCAGGATAATGCACCATGTCACAAAGCTCAAATTGTTTCAAATTGGTTTCTTGAACATGACAATGAGTTCACTGTACTAAAATGGCCCCCACAGTCACCAGATCTCAACCCAATAGAGCATCTTTGGGATGTGATGGAACGGGAGCTTCATGCCCTGGATGTGCATCCCACAAATCTTCATCAACTGCAAGATGCTATCCTATGAATATGGGCCAACATTTCTAAAGAAGGCTTTCAGCACCTTGTTGAATCAATGCCACGTAGAATTAAGGCAGTTCTGAAGGTGAAAGGGGGTCAAACACCGTATTAGTATGGTGTTCCTAATAATCCTTTAGGTGAGGGTATATATATTCCATATTTTTTGGACTATAAGAAGCTCCTGACCATAAGACACATCTAGGTTTAGGACAAGGACCTTGGGAAAAAAAAAAGTATATATATATAGATATGCCAAACCTTTGTACCTCATGCCTCCTTTTACCTCTTGTGTCTTCCTGTGTCCTCCTCTGCCCCCTTGTGTCCTCCTGTGTCCCCCATGTGTCTGCCTCTGTCTTCCTTGTATCCTCCTCTATGCCCCTTTGCGTCTCCCTTGTATCCTCCTCTATGCCCCACTGTGTCCTCCATTTGTACCCCTGTGCCCTACTCTGCATGGGCACAGCACAGGGTGTCACCGACATTGTGGCAGGTTGGAGGTTCATATTGGCAAGCGTTCACAAGTCAGATACTTCCTGAATTTGGACTATAAGATGCATTGACTTTTTTCTCCTATTTTGGGGGAGAAAAAGTGAGTCTTATAGTCCAAAAAATACGGTATATATCGCCTTATTGTCTGGCTATACGGTAAAAAGAAGCACTTACCATGTGTTTTTTTTTTTATTGGAAGATAGCGCCATCGCTTGCTGCAGGGGGGGGATTCAGCGGGCTCTGACTTATGCTGTGTGTGTCTTTTACCTCTCCTGGGCATACCAGGAGAGAGAAACAGATGTTCGGCATCACAGTACTGCCAGCAGGGTAGAAGGGCAGCAAGTGTCCTCATTCGCCATTTTAGTCATGCCCACCATTCCTAAGCTTGGAGATTAGTCTGTCCAGAGCAGGGATTGCAGAATGCTGCAGGAATGCAGAAGACTGAAGAGGCACGTGATGGTCAGGTGGCGGCATTTTGCAACCACCGTGAGTGACCGGCAGCAGCAACTTCTAAATTTACTCTCTGACTATATACCAGCCTGCATGGGAAGCACAAAATGTAAACCATCCCCTCATAATTATTACTGGTGTTACTTGATACGAACTGATTGTCTCCTTCTGTGCACCCTTTTCAGTTCTAGCAGGGAAAAACACAGCCTGACCTAGTACGTTTCTCTCAGGGACCTTTGGATGCTCTATAAAACTGTACGCAAGCCTTGATTTTAGAGTTTGCGCTCTCCTATGAATGAAGCTTTGTTCTTTAATTCCCCATCCATCTTCAATATATTCCAGTTTTTTTGTATAACTCTTTCTAGGTCTTTATGCTGGTTAATAAAGTTACTAAAATCATAATAATAGAAAGAAGTAATGGTTTGTGTTTGTCACTCTGGTCTTATTCCTTAAAAGCTTGTCCCTGTCCAGTTTGGCCACCTTCTCTACTTGCCGTTTCAATGGTTGTTTCTTATACAGCAATTGTTCATCCTAGGAGCGGTATGAATGTGAGGACTGCCTACCAAGAAGTGCTTAAATTGCTGGTGGTGGTGTAGGGAGTCACACCTGATGAAGGGTTCAGCCTGTAACATGTAGCATGTGTGACATGAAATAAATTGAATGCAAGTTCAAGCCAGTGGAATGCCTCCTTCTGTGTTTATCTAGTTGTTTCCTATACCCTTTCTTAGTAAATCGGGAACCAGTTAATCACAAGAATCAACTTACCAGTTATTTGACCTTTGTTTTAAATCTGACATATGTACAAAGCTTTACTGTTAATGTGGATGTTGAAGTCACCCACAATGATAGTAGGAATATTAGTAGACAGGAGCTGGAAAAGCAATGCAGACAAATGATCAAGGGAAAGAGAGGTGGGACTAGAATGTCAGTAGATTATTGCAATTTGAAAGTAGGAGGGAAAATATACTGTAGATGGACACTAAAAGATGGCAGACAGACCTTAAAGCGATGACTGGCATAAAGAAGCAACATTCAGTGATGTCTACCCCACCATGGCCCATATGCAATTACCTTTCTCTCCTGAGTTATCTCCTCCTAGGAGACAAATTTAATCTTCTCTTTAAAATAGCTTTTCAGCATTTTACAAAAAGAAACAAAAAAACAATTACCTAAAATTGGTGAAAAAGTACTATCAAAATTATTTTGAGTATTTTTTTTTGTTTGCGGGTGGTTTAAAGAGCATTTTATGGCGAGCTGGGAAATATCCTCTAGGAGAAAACTCAGAAGAAAAGGTGAATTGCATATGGTTGCTTAAAAGGCGTTTTATTAATTAGGCGTGAAGATATCATATAGAAGAAACTTAGGAGAAAAGGTGAATTGAATAGGGACCTGTATCGCCTACCACACTCTCTTATGGTGGACACATTAGTCATACCCCTACAATGGTAACAAACCTATATTACCACATAGTCATACTCCTACAAGAGGTAACAAACCAATGTTACCACATAGGTGTGTTACCTCGTGTAGGGGTATGACTATAATGTCCACCATAAGAGAGTGTGGTAAGCAATACTGGTCCCTATTCAATTCACATTTCCTCCTACGTTTTCTTCTATATGATATTTTCACACCTAATTAATAAAGTGCCTTGTATGCAACCAAGAAGCAAGAAAATACTCAAAATGATTTTGAGAGAACTTCTTCACCTTCTTTTTTGCATTTTTACAATTGTACAGTGCGCAAAAGATATTCTAAACAGAAGATGAAAAATGATCTCCTAAGAGAAAAAATTTAATAAGGGCCAGTGTCAGAGGAAGTTAGCTATATTTCAGTAACCCCGAAACAAGTAAAGGTCTTGGTTATGAAAAAGATCAAGGATATATAGAAGTTTTGTTATGATTATTAATTTAAATAACACCACACCATGCTTCCTGTCTCTTAAGGAGGCCGAAGGCCATTATAATAAAGGTTACTATGAACCAAATTCTACTGAAAACATCTTCAGCATTCCTTCAGGGTGATGTGCTATGTTTATCTCTTTTGTACCTGAAAGGTATGTGTGGCTAGAGTTACCCTGGTATTTTACAGAATACTGAGGGCAGCACAGAGAAAGGGTGAGGAGTGACAAGATCTACAGACTGTGAATCAGTATCAATAGTTTGATTATACTAGGTTTTACAGCCCAGGACTTTAATGGGATGAAAAATTCATCTGCATAGTGAAATCTGAGCCTGCCTCACCAACGCCAATGAATGGTGCATCATGGGAGGTGTGGGGGGACTGGATACATCTTCCCCAGGCATTGCTGAAATCCACACTCACAAGGACTTGACCTCCTCCTTCATTTATATAGACAGGAAATTTAATCTTGTAGTTTCAGTCTGTTGGTGACTGCTATCAAATGTTGTCACTCACAACAGTTTGTCAAGAGAAAAAAATATATTGCGATGATGGTTGTCAGGATCTTACTGTGAGAAGTCACATTGGTTTCAGTCTGTGGGTAAACATGTTCTTACATAGAGTCCACTGTGATATCTGATCTCAGGTGACACAGTGACAAAGTGATTGTCTGTTCACTCCACTGTGTTTATGCAGGAAATAACTTCCATGTATCATATGGAGGTATACTAACAGCTACAGGGCAAAATACTCTGCAAGGGAATACAAATGTCAGATTAAATGTCACATCTATACATTACTTAACCAAGCCACTTCCCGTGATCATAGACACATGGCAAGCCTTTCCTAAACCGTAAACAGCGAGTAAAGAGCAAAAGATTGATCAGTATGGGCAATACAACATTAACATCATTTGAAAAACTCAAATAAGTTGAATTGCAGACAGAATAACTCAATATTTTGCTACACTATTATTAGTACTAAAAAAAGAGTTGTTTGAAAAAAAGGCAACAAATTAGTTGATAACACTTTTTTTCACCATATCCTAGAGCTTTATTTGACCTCATCAACAGGAACTGTTATTTGCCACGAATTACTGTGAGACAAAGGCAAGTAGGATAACTATATGGGCAATAAGGAGATGGGGTAAATGTTTTTACTGTATGCTTTTTTGTTTAATAGCATTCAGGCTCACACCATTCATTTCTCTAAAATCCTGCTGCACTGACTCCTTGTGTGTCCCCTGAAGGGCTTATATTTAATTGCTGACATACCTCCTACCGAATGGAACTGTATTGCAGCTTCAGCAATGGCAGAGAACTCATGACATGATATAGGCAACTTCTACAAAAAGAACAGGATCTTTTTATCAATTGCTGGAACCCTATTTCAGACACAAGAATGAAGTTTAAGAAAATAATTGGAATATGGATGACAGCATGGTGCATGATGGAGAGGCGATTGGAGGTTGTTTAAAGCGGTATCGTCACCATAAAAATCAAATTTCAACAGCAACTGGTCTGAGTGTATTAAGTTATAAAGATGCTAATCCTGCATTCAAAACGTTTTCTGCTGTTATGATTTGGAGTTATCATATACCTTAGGAGCACTGGCTCTTTAGTAGTCAGTGCCAAAGAATTGCATGCTGGGGGTTCTTTTTATCTATTATCTATTCTTCCTTTTCCCTTTATGTCCCTGTCTGCTGCTTATCTGAAACCTGATCCCTTACTCACTTGTGTTTACAAGCAAGGCTGAGGTGACTCAGTCGTGACAGTTAAAAATGGCGCACAGCGCCAGGGGAATAAAAAGGGCGTCCCATAGACTTACATTATATAACGCTATTTAGCGTTATAAGTGTAAAAAAATGGCGCAGGCAGTGTGCGTTACACTTATAACGCTAAATAGCGTTATAAGTGTTCAAAAATGCAGCGGGGGTCGGGGTAGGAGAGAGGCAGCGGGACACTGGAGGGCATAGGCAGCGGGGGAGGATGTGTGCAGAAGCATATGTTACCTTGTCCCGGCTGCCGATGGCTCCTTCCCTCCACTCCTTCACTTCTTCCATTCGTTTACTGTAGTCCTGCAGCCGGCCAATCACCATGTGGCTTCAGTCTCCGCATGGTGATTAGCCGGCTGCAGAACTACAGCAAACAAATGGAAGGAGCGGAGGGAAGGAGCGATCGCCGGCCCCGGACAAGGTAATGTATGCTTCTGCACACATCCGATGCCTATGCCCTCTAGTGTCCCGCTGCCTCTCTCTCCCAACCCCCGCTGCCTATACTAGCAGCCCCCTGCATGTTTTTCATGGCGCACTGCTATGCAATCAATGTATCCTAAAACGAAATTTACTGTTTTATTGTATTTACATTAAAACGGTAAATAGCGTTTAATGATACATTTATCGGCAGAACGGTGCGCCATTTTTCTCCCTGCGCCATTTTCAGATGGACCCGACTCAGTGATTAGAGGAGACAAGAAAAAAGTAAAGGGCAGAAATGACATCATGAGTTAGCCTTTCGGATCGGAACATTATACATTATCTGCCCCTGGCCTTCCTCTTTAATTTCCAAGTGCCATGCAGCCAGCCAATCACCATGCAGCTTCTGTCCATGTCACATGACATGACATAGGACTGAAGCTGCAAGTGGAAGTGAAGGGGGGACCGGTAACGCTGCCAGGAGGAGGTAATGTATAATGCTACGCTGCTGCTCTGCATTATGTACAGGACTACGCCCCCCAGCTCTGAGCCGAGCCCCCTCCCCTGTAATGGAGGTTGGGGGAAGGAGCCAGGCTGACAGATCTCTGTGGGGGCTAAGTCCAATGTAGTTGAACACACAAAGTTCTGAGTGGTAAATCTTTACACCTGTAAACATTTACTCATATAAAATAACGTGTAAATCTAAGTGTTAAGTATTTAAGCAGCTGGCATGGGATAGGCATGTGATCATATCCAGGCTCAGATTTATGTCACAGGAGCCTATAGGGGCAGATGTCCTGGCACCTTAGACTTTGTCCACCATAAACCTACAAACCCCCACCAATACAAGTGTTGTATTCAAGTGTGCTGACTGGCCCAGCTGCCACTTCTCCTTTACTTGCCTTGCTCGTCGTAGGTAGCTACAGGTGCCCTTAGTGTTACCTAGACAGAAGTACCCTAAATATTAAGTACCTACAGGTGCCCCTAATTGACAGTCTCATCAGGACTCTGCATAGGGAAGGAGGAAGACACTCAGGGAGGGAAATGAGCCACCTTTCCATCTTCAGGCTCCTATAGGCACGTGCCTAAAGTGCCTTATGGTAAATCCGGCCCAAATCTTATCAGCGACAGAAATATGGAAACATGCACCCGGCTAGCAGGAATAAGCTAGTGTATTGTGTAAAATTATCTTAAAAAGCCTTAGACTAGTTAAAGTGTACCTGAAATCTTGCACAGGACAGAAGGAAAACATAGAAATGCACCCTGTATGTATTTATAGAGTTTAGTCTGTCTAGTTCTCCCTCATCTGTGATAAGCACAAGATGCAATTTAATCTCTCAGCTGTGTTAGCTGGCTGCCTCAGCAGATCAGCTAATTTGTAAACACAGGAAGTTAACCCTATGTCTGCTTCCAAAAGCAGAAAGTATACACACTGCAGATGTATTGAAGGATTTCTTATCAGCTGTAAAAAAATATATATTTTCTTTAAAGCTTATGCTGTTTAGTATCTTTTAGAGCAGAAAGGAAGTTCTGAGTTCAGGTCCACTTTATGAGACTCTTCCAAGAATGGGAACCAGGTCAACGAATTCCAGTTTGTTTCCAGCAGTATTAGATTGTTGTGAGGATAATTAAATTTGAATGAATTAAAATGTGTATGATTTCCCTCAGAGGGATGAACAGCTGACTGAAAGTGGCAGGTTTGCCCTTAAGTGTATAGGTAATCTGAGGTAGGAGGTACGTTCATGCTAACCTTCTGTCAGCTACCATTACTCTCCCTTCTCATGCTGTGTGCTGCCTACACTTTCACACTGTCAGTATCAATGAGCACAAGAGAGACTACAGCTCCATGGCTGCAATACAGCACAAGAGCACAACATCCTGTGATTTATAAATCCGTTATATTACATGTTAGCAGACAATACAGACAGCTATAATGAAACCACCACACAAAACATGAATGCTCCTTTCATGCTTTGCTGAATTATTTATCTGTGTATGCTTGTCCAGTTGCTACAGGGCTACAGAAACAGCACAGGTAATTTTGAGGTAACATTACAGTGATGTATCCACACTCTGCATGTTCTTGACTAAGCAGACTATCACATTTCTGTCACCCTCTCCTGTTTGCAGTCAGCTGGTGATGGCTGTTATCCTATCAGGAAAGGATACTCACGGTTCTCTCAAACTGGAGAACAGTGGAGATCATACGTAATCCTACCTACCTGGCCTGGGTTAAGAATCCCATTCAGGGACAACAAAGGGACTATTTGAATATTCAGCAGTGATGCATTGTGGGAGACCTATTATGCTCACCTCAACCTGAATAATTGCAAATACCTTTTATTTTAAGAAGGGGGCTTTCTGTTTTGAATTACTGTTAGGGGATAATCAATTCTATACCAAAGCATAGATAGCATTGCTGACAGCAGGTCTGTTTCTGACCTATGTGTTGCCTCAGGCAATGGAGCCTGTGCCTAGGGCCGGAGAAACCATAGGGGCAACCTGAGCACTAGGCATCCTGAGCACTGTGAACCCCCCCCCCCCCCCCCCCCAGGTTTCCCCACAACTTGTACTCCCCGGGCCCCTGCAAAGTTTTTGGCAGTATAGAAACTCTCCTGTCCAGGCCGGCGCACTCCTCCATTAGTCCTTGGTTTTCATATTCATCCCTGGTGGCCATATCTTGCCAATGACCTCCTTTACCAAGTAGCCCCTCCCCCCCTGCACCGCCCCAGTACAGGTAGCCTAATGACCTCCCCATTATAGTTAGCCAGATAAGCCCCCCTCCAAGTATATGTAATCAGACAAACCTTCCCCCCCCCCAGTAAAGGTAGCCAGGTGACCCCCACCAAATATAGAGGGCGCTCCCAACCCCAGAGTTTGCAGCAAAGGGAGAATTCACTTCTCCAGGATCTGTCTATCTCCTACTAGGCTCTCCTCTGTCATCATCCAGAGAAAGACCATCCTTGAGAGACTTCCCCCTAAGCTATGCACTGCACTCTGCACAACGGCCCACCAGGCCATTGCTCTGCCCTTTCGCCTGCCTGGCCATTACTGCACCCATTCATCTGCCAAAAAACACCACTGTCAGGGTTTCACCCCTTCGTCTGTGACATCTGAGTGCAGCCTGTGTTGGGGCGCCACTGTTAGTAAGAGCTAATAATGATGTGTGCAGAGCTGTAGTGGGTATTCAGCTACAGATGGTGCCATGTGGCAATTGGTGCTAAGTAAGTAACAGTGGGTACTAATTAGAATTGAATGATACATTGCAGTGGGTGCTAAATAGTATTGGGTTTTAAGTTGAAGTAGGTGCGAAGTAGTATTGCTGCCAAGCTGCAGTGGGTGCTAAGTCGCAGTTGGTGTAATGCAGCAGTGGGAGACAAACAGTAGTGGATGCCAACTCTGCTGAGTTGCAGTTGATGCTACTGTAATTAGCAGTGGGTGCCAAGTTGCAGTGAGTGCTGTGCGACATTGGGTGCCAGGTTGCTGTGAGTGCTAAGCACTATTGGCACTATTGGATGCCATGTTAATAGTGGGTGCCAATTTGCAGTGGGTGCTAAGTAGAAGTAGGTGCCCGGTTGCCATCTGTGCAAGTAGTACCAGGTGACAAGCTGAATAGTATACAGGCTCTCAAATGTCCTTGGCACAGCTAACGCATTAGCAGCAGTCCCGGATGACAGAGGAGAGCAGCGGAGGGTGGGATCTCTTACTTTGCTTACCTTCCCACCTGCTGCTCTCCTCTTCAATAGCAAATCCTTCTGACTGAAAGGTTATGGCCTCTTCACCCAACTATGTCACTTCTCCTCAGATTTGTAGTTTATGGTTCTCTTCTGGACATACTTGTCTCCAACTTCCTGCCTGTACGTGAGATTAATGCAATATATAGATTACACTTTTCTGTCACATTTAGACATGAGGAGACCTCGTCTTGTGAAATTAATATCTTTAGAAATTCTATTTCATAGAATGTTCACAGAAGAAACCATAGAAGCCTATATACAATGTTACAGCAGACTTCCACATGGCCAAACAGCCAACTAGACTCAATCACCACCGACTCCACTGGATTTGTGTTTTCTAGTCTGAACTGCCCATGAACCAAGCACAGACATGTTCATGGAACACCAATGGCTGCAATAGTTTACACTATTGCTTTGCAGCAATACAGTATATAGAAATTGTTTCAGAGTACCATTATGTCCACTATATGATTGCTGGACAGCAAATGCTGCACCACCTGAAAAATACTCAATTCCCAAGTCTTATAATTCAGCTTCCAATTAGTTGGGATAACTATCTATCATGTGCTCTTTTCTGTGCTTTGTAAACAAAGCCATCCCTTGAATTAAATAACATTTTTCAAACGTGGAATGCTATCGTTTGTATAGTCTGTCAATGCAAGGTGCAGAATTCAATACAAACCATTCAAAGAAAACAAGATCTTTTTCTGGCAAGATGCTGGTGGTCACACAATAAATGTGCTTTTAGTTCATCATATCGTACATCTGAATTTACAATGAAAGAACATAGTCAATACATTGACATTGCCCTCCGCTGCTGGTTCTGAGTATAAGCCCTGCTGTGTTATGAAGCATTACTATTCAGAAGCAGAATTAATAATACACATTCATTTCTTCACTTCTCAGTGGGATGCCTGTATAAAGTGGTCAGTCTCAATAGAAGGTATATCCCGTGGATGCATGAAATTAATCATTGCCACAGGATGTCAGAAAAGCCCATTAGGTATTAAAGATTGTCTTCCATAGTATAAATCAGGAACCTTAGCTTCCTAAGAAGCTGGGGATTTTTCTTTCTTTAGCAACTCGTTCTTTTTATTTATGGACCATAACAAATAGCTTTAGTAAGTTTTCAATTGCTTTACAACAGCTTTTCCCTGCCAGTTGGCAGAATAGGGGTTTTGCATTAACAAGGAAAAATGAAAAGCTGAACATATGTAAACCGGCAAGTAAAGTGAACTCTGTAGGTCAGTGTCTCTTCTCACTATAAGCTGCTTGAAATATACTTTCACAAGTGGCTAAAGTAAAAATAAAAATATCGCTTGCTATCAGTCAGAGCTGCAGCAAGTCCTTGGATAAGAATGCCAGTTATTATACGGAGCTCTTATTGGGAACAGACATAATTAGGCTACTGTCTGCACTGGGTCCTAGGAAGGAAGTCTCCTGAGGTTGGATAAACGAGGACTCTTTCACAGATTACAAAGCGCACAGGAGTAGGCAGGACTTCGACCCTGTGAGAATCAATCTAAGGAAGCAAAACGCCATAGAACAGCTTCCTGTGTACTGCGTGGGAAAAACAACTAAGTGCAAACTCAAGGCAACAATGAGACAATTAAAAATGATAAACAGGAAAATAGCATGAGATCACAAACTCAATAGTGTGATGTTTGTAGCAAAATGAGCAGACCTGGGAGAAAGAATGAGAATCAGGTCACGATATGTGATATGTGATGTGAGCCTCTGCATGCAATGACTGCTCTTCTTATCCAAGCAGGGCACAAAGTCCCACGCTGCATCGTTACTTTTTAGGAGGAGGCCATTATTAGTGCAAGTTGTAGCTTTGGTAGTGTTATAAAGAAAGCTATAGACAAGTGTAGATCTTACATTTCCCTTATTTTACTCTTGACATATTTTAAGAAGTTACTGCTTGTTTGTATTAAATCAAAGTCATTAGTAAGTAACAAAAAATCTATGACCCATATGCAAGTTTTTTTGCCACAAAGATAAACAAAGTTACAAGTGACAACACAGTAACTTTCCAGCACTGTGCAGTTGAAAAGGTAGCAAAAAAAGTAGGTAAAAAAGAAATATCATTCAAACTGGCATAACTCTAAATCATGCCTTGTTCACACCCTTTCCCTTGTTTACCCTTTGTGACCCTCAAAGCCTGGTGGCCAATCTTGGAAGAGTCATAAAAAAAGGTGGACATAATGATTTGTATACCCAAATGTAGCCACAAAAACACCTGATCTGAAGGATGGACCCCTTTTATCAGAGGGAGTGAAGAAGTCATTGAGACCCCTTACAGCTCTGGGCTTCACTGCAGTTGCAGTAAACTGAAACATGTATTGAGTATTTTCTTGCTTGCTGGTAGCTTAAATGTAGTTTATTGATAAGGTGTTAAAATAATAGAAAGAAACTCAGGAGAAGTTACCATATTTTTCAGACTATAAGATGCTCCTGACCATAAGACACACCTAGGTTTAGAGGACAGAAACCAAGGAAAGAAATATGTATACTAAACCTGGTGCATCCATGGTGAAGGGGCATCTTGTGGATTATGCACCTTTGCACCTCATGCCTCCTTGTGTCTCTGTGTTCTCCTGTGTCCTCCTCTATGCGTCTGTGTGTCCTCCTCTATGGCCCTTTGTGTCCCCCTGAGTCCTCCATTTGTCCTCCTGTGACCTCCTCTGCATGGGAACAATACAGGGAGTCCCTGACATTGCGGCGGGTTGGAGGTTCGTATTGGCAGGCATTCACAAGTCAGGAACTCCCTGCATTTGGACTATAAGACACAGTGACTTTTTTACCCCACTTTTGGGGGAGAAAAAGTGAGTCTTATAGTCCAAAAAATACAGTAATTGATTAGGAGCCTATACTTGACTCTTCTTAGGAAAATGGTTCTCTCTAAGCATGTGGTAGCTGTTTCCATGTTGGAGCACAGCAGTCATTATAGTGAGGAAACATATAGGTACACAGCCTTGTTGGTATTGTAGCTGTATCTTCCAGTATGACAATATAAGGCCTAATTTATCATTGCAGTAGGAAAAACAAAAAAGTGCTACTTGCAAGTTCAAGTGATTCCTGCCCATAATACTGAGCTTTATGTCCCATACTGTGGCTGCAGGGATTGAACTCCTATTAATATCTTTTGAATGCTTTATAAAAAAAATAGTCCTTAGGCCCGTTACAATAACGGGTGCTAGAATTCCAAACCACAGACTACAGCCGCAATGTGCATGGTCTGCGTCCGTGGTTTGTGACACCCAAACCCCCCCTCAACACACATGCGGGTACCTGTGCCTGTGACCACCGCACCCGTGCCCACACCCCTCACATGCAGCCACAGCTCTGCACTTGTGCACTATGCTGACATGGAGGCAGATGACCAGAGAATTTCTTAGGTAAGGTTAAAAAAGCATAGCCATACCTCCAAGCCTTTATAAGTCTTTCATCAGCCCTATAGGTTGGGTGGCCATATGGAAGGAGCCAGTGGATGTGAGGCTCCACCTGCTGGCCAAGACCAGCCCGTGTAGTAAGGATCAAAGGAGGGTTAGGGGCAGTAAATCACACTTCTTACATAAGACCCTGTCCCATTGTTAAGGACAAAGGGCTTGTCCTTACCTCCAGTCCTCAAAACAAGGTGCGGGTTTTAAACCTGGGCTTTACAGAGCTGTCTAGTCACCACTTTAAAGTGGTAGTGTCACCATAAAAATCAAATTTCAACAGCAACTGTTCTGAGTGTATTAAGTGATAAATATGCTAATCCTGCATTCAAAACTTGCAAAACTTTTTCTGCTGTTATGGTTTGTAGTTATCACATACTTTAGGAGCACTGCCCCTAGTGCCAAACAGTGCCAAAGAGTTGAATGCTGGGAGTTCTTTTTATCTATAATATATTCCTCCTCTTCCATTTATTTCCCTATCTAGCTGCTTATCAGAAACACCCTCTGATTACTTGTGTTTACAAGCAAGACTGAGGTGACTCAGTGATTGGATGTGTAAATAAAAAAAATAGACAGTACAGTTGTTAGTATACACCTCAGTGGGAGCGTCTGAAGACTCTGGGAGGAGGGCAGCTAATGAATACACAATGAGCAAGAGAAGGGAGGGGGGGAAACATGAGTCAGGGAGGATATGATGTCAGCATTAGCTTAGCAAGATGGCCACTGCCTAGAATAGGATTTTCTGCTTTTCTTTATAAAATTCACAGGAATGATTACGTGGACAGTGCAATACATCTGTTATGTAAGTAGAAGTAGTATTTATCTACTTATATATGTGTTTTTAATTTCTAGGTTAGCATGGGTGTTGCTTGTTCTTTAAGGAGAGGGAAACCAAATAGCCACCCTCTCATAGGTTAGTAGACAAAGGGGGTCCTTTCTGATCCCTTACCTATTTACACTAAGGGTTGAAAGGCATAAAACAAAAACACCCACTCCATGATTTTTTTCCTGTTTTAAAACTCTTTCATTACAACCATTATTAAAACCCAAAGTGGGCAAATACCTTATGGTTTCTCTAGAATGCCAAAATGATTGATCTATATGCTTAGCTGCGGTCTCTATTATGACATTGAGCAGTTATGGAACCTAGCAGCAATGTAGGAATTGCATAGACACAGACTGGCAGTGGCAGGCATTCCAGAGTGCTCATACTATCTGTGCTGTCTGCACCCCATATCATAAATTCCTTAACTGCTCAGATAAAACTAAACTATACAGCGAAGTGCTCATTCATACTGCCGCAAGCATTAACATAATAGAATAATCTCGTTTTCTTTTTCACAATGCCCCATTAATTATTTCATAAGGTGAGCTGCTTGCAATGATGTCCAATCTGGAACACACTCACGCTTATTTAAACATGATACACAGAGCCGTGTACAACAGCCTTGACCTGTGAATACTGTGGGGGGGATTGTTTGTCTATGGAACCGCCGAGGGATACAGCTGAGCTATGAATTATGGCTGATATATTTATAGAAGCCTGACACTGAAAGATAAGTTGAAAGTGATAATGTGCACACATACATGTTATCACCAATAATGATAGATTAGCTCACATCTATGATAAGGAGCCTGAAGGGGGGTTATGAAAAGCACATACAGCCAAACCAAATACTTCAGTACAGTGGGAATATGTTTCTCAAGCTTTACATACTAAACGATAAGAGACTACTGACACTGCCCATGGGATTTATTTGAAATTGCAAAGCTATATGACTATGCAAATCATGTTAAATGGTTAGTAGAAAGTGATTACAGTGCCACGGGAGATAATAAAAGACTATATATAAAATAACAATACTACCAATAATGATTAGCTGAATTCCCGGCAGAGGTGTTTGCCTCGAGCTGTGCAGTCACTTCGTGGAAGCGCATATTTTTATCTGCCTATGACCTTCTTGATTAGCTGATGTCAAAGAAAGCACTTTTAGATTATCAGTCGCTTGCTGCAATGCAGACTTCACAGCTTCAGGTTGCAATTTTCTAAAAGTGGATACGAGATAAAATGTGGGGTCCTTTGTAATGGCCTCTTCTCGTACATTACTCCATTTATCCTCCTAAAAAGTTATTTTTCCCCTCTCCTTTTATTTATAATCTGGAAATACACCATGAGATATTTTGGCAGATAGATGGTTCGATAGATAATTTTTGACAGGTCCGATCTTATTTTCAATCGTTTTTTTCTGATTGATTTTTCATAGAAGTGAATGGAAATTGCTAAGAAAACAAAATTTCCGATCGGACAGTAAATCTGCTGAAAAATCTCACCATGTATTCCCAGCATAAGTTAATGTAGCTTCTCCCCTTATCTCCCTTACCACCATGGCACTCCTCATTCCAAGATAGCAAGTGCTCGTGGGTGGACCAGAATTGCAAACATACATAAATTACAAGAACAATGCATGAGTTTGCTTGGACAGTTTAGGCATAGAGTTCATGCTTAGTGAACACTGTAAAGTTTTTACAGTGTGTTTTGCAAGGAGAATTCAAAACTTCTTAAATACTGTTAGCATTTTCAACCCAACCCAAGTGACTTTAGTTTAAAGGTCAAGCCAAGCTCTGTGGAAGTCTTGGAAAACACACAAATCCAAATGTTTAATGCACATTTGATTGCAATGTAAATGCACAAATACTATCCTGCTCCTGCCTAACTGCCTTGCCTGCCAGTCTAGTCCACAACCTGTCCCTCTTATTCCAATCATTCAATCCTGCGTCTTTGTCCTGCCTACCTACCAGCCAGTCTACAACCTGTCCCTCTCCTGCCAATCATTCAATCCTGCTTCCCTGTCCTGCTTGCCTACCAGCAAGCCTAAGGGCCTATTTCCACTTGTGCCGCACATGTCTGCAAGACGCGCGGCGGCACTTCCGGGTCTGCGGGTACATAGACGAATCCCATTAGGTGTGTAATGCATGGCTATGGGATTCGCAGCCTCCCGGTCAACTTCAGATGGAAAAGCCAGCCGAATCGCTAGTGCAAGCGATTCGGCCGGTGGCACTATTGCACCCTGTGGCAGAGTTTCCCCGCGCAATTTACCTGTGGGGAAACTCTGCGGATTCTGTGTGGAAACGGCGCAAGTGGAAATGGGCCCTTAAACCTGTCCCTTTCCTGCCAATCAGTCAATCCTGCTTCCCTCTCCTGCCTGCTAGCCAGTACATCCTGTCAGTGCACTGTACTTCCTTGTACATCCGGACCCTAGTCGTGCACCAATTACCTTGGCCTGTTAGTCTTATTTCCGTGTTCAGCACTAGTTATCCTTGTCCTTCTTTACAGATCACCCTACTCATCCATCGCCCCACTGTTTTTCTGATCACCCAGCTGTTGCCACCTTGCAGCTACGTGCAGCAAAGTAGTCCACAGGGGGTAGTAGTCCTTCGGCTCTTATCCATTTTGAATCTTTACCTTGACTCGTCTGCAATTGTATTTTTATTCCACAGACTTTTATTTAATATTTAGAAAAGTTACTTGCAAAGTTGTGAGAAGTAGTAGTGAATGTGAGAGAGGAGGTAAGCTTTTTCTAAACGTGCTTTTGAGCTTGATGGCACAGTGCCATGCTCATGCAGGAGGCTTACAGAGGCAATTACTGAGACAAAACAGATGGATTGTGGATGGTGATGCTGCAGTATGAGAGAAATTTACATGTGTAGCTGCTAGAGATAAGAATCATTGCTCATAGATCATTGGCAAACACTGAAAATTGTATGTACTGTTAGCACATGGATTCACAACATAATAGGATCATCCCATGTCAAAGCAACACATCGTTTGAACCTGGCCTACTTATATATTTGTTTTCATTGCTGTTTGTTGGTGCTGTAGTAAAATCAAATCAAATAAAAGTGCAATCTCCAAATTGGGTTTCTTTAAGTTATAGCCTTTCAACTTTTCCTGATACTTTTATTTAATATGATACAGTTTAGCTCAGAATTATAATACATAGAGGGGTGAGATCGTTTTTATTTTAAAGCATTTTGATGTGCTTTTATCTGATATGCAACTTATCTACCTTAAAGGGGCACTATGGCAAAAAATTTGTAAAATTTAAAATATGTGCAAACATAAATAAGAAGTACGTTTTTTTCCAGAGTAAAATTAGCCATAAAGTACTGTACTTTTCTCCTATGTAGCTGTCACATCCAGTAGGTAGTAGAAATCTGACAGAAATGACAGGTTTTGGACTAGTCTATCTCTTCATGGGGGGATTGTCAGGGATTTATTTATTTTTAAAAGCACTTAGTGAATGGCAGTTGCACTGTCCAACTGCCAAAAAACTGTGTAGCGAGCAGGGAAGCTGGCCAGCATCATTGTTTAAATCCTTTTTAGGGAATATCTTTATAAAGAATAAAAGCCTTGCAGAGAATCCCCTGTGAAGAGATGGACTAGTTCAAAACCTGTCGCTTCTGTCAGATTTCTACTACCTACTGTAAGTGACAGCAACATAGGAGAAAAGTAATTTATAGCTCATTTTACTTTGGAAAAAAACATACTTCTTATTTGTCTATGTTCGCACATATTTAAAATTTTACAATTTTTTGCCATAGTGCCCCTTTAAAGTTGTGGTCAGTGTGGGCTAGTCCTGCTCAGAGTTGAAGACACAAATTCATTGAGAAATACTAGTCTGGATGGAGGATAAAGGCTTAAGGAGGTGACCAAAGTTTTCCTCCTGGTCACTCCAATGAGGCCCCCACCCACTACCTCAGCTTCATGCATCCACAAACGGGCGTAACTAGTAGCCACCGGGCCCCCCTGCAGAGATTCTGAAGCCCCCCCCGGGGCCCGCTCAGGGCCGCTTTGGGGGGCTGGAGGGGATGCAGCATGAGGGGAAAGCCATGGCCACACTCGGCCTCCCTCACCTTGGGCTCTCCCCTCTGTGCTCCCCTCCAACTTAAATTAGTGTCTGGGCAGAGGCGGGTGGCGGGCAGATACATACCTTCCTTGCGTTCCACTGGGAATGATCCTCTTTCTAGCGTCTGACTTCACTTCCTGTATAAACAGGAAGTAGCGTCAGACACTAGAGCGAGGCTGCAGGCCCTATTGTTATGCCCATGTCCACAAATCTCTTGATGGCAGGGCAGGTTCAGGCCACAATGGGGATCTATGGTGAAATACATTTTGAATACTATGAACACATTGGAGTCAATTCGCAAAACCTCTCATAAATGAATTATTTTTCTCCTGATTTATACAAATAACCTTTCAGCACATTTACAAGCAAAATAATCACTCAAAATAAGTTGTTCCTGATTAACTTCATTTCAATATTACTTTTCTTACCTTAATTAGATTTTTTTTATTTTTTTTGCTCTTTGGGAACTTAAAAATGTAACATAGATAAGGTGAAAACTGAGTTAAACAGGTTAAAAAAGTTTAGTGAATCATGCCCTTTGTGTAGGTAAGATCTCATACTACATGGAAGTGGTAAAATAATCTAGTCATTGATCAAAATCAGATGTATGTACCAGGCTCTAGTTTGCTGCCTGCATTGATATGGATTATCAACTTTTACTGAGTGACATGTCAGTATTTTAAAATCAGTAATGCACATGGAGTTTTACTGATCTCATTTTCACACATTTTAACCATCTTTATGTACAAGTGCACTAGCACTTGATTAAGTATATATAGCCTAATGTTATTATTGTTTTTATTACAGAGTTATTAACTGATTTATATAGAGCCAAATGCAGTGTGTATTATTATTATTATTATTATTATTATTATTATTATTATTATTATTATTATTATTATTAAATAATGGACAGCCATTTAACTATGAGTCTATGATAATTTTAACTCAACACACTCCTAACTTGTGTCATATTGGGCCAGATTCTATTCACTTTTTCTCCTACGTTTTCTCCTAGGAGATAATTTTCATCTTTTTTTTTTAAATAACTTTGCAGCACTCTGCAATTGAAAAAGTACCAAAAAGTAGGTGAAAACTACTGATAAAATTATTCTGAGTATTTTATTACTTACTTACTTAGCTTAAAAGGCATTTTATTGATAGGATGAGAAAAAGTGAATAGAATCGGGCCCATTGTGTCATATGTCCTTGAATTAAGTAACTGTAGAAGAGGGGGAAAAAGTCTGGGGCAACTTAGAAAAAATACAAAGCTAGAAAGATTCTCACTTGTATTAAGAGACGAAGATACAACACAGAGGGGAAGCAGCATTTTGCCCTTATGCAAAGCATTAGTGTTACCTGACCTTGTAAATGCTGTTTTAGTTTCTAATTCACTGAAAGCATATTCTGGAACTGGAAAGAATGCAGCGAAAGGCCACAACATTAATAAGAGGCATAGAGGACATCAGTTAAGAGGAAGAGCTAAACTAACTAAATTATTTATCCATGACTAAGAGCAATAAAGGGAGATATGATCACAGCATATACGTACATAAATTGTACAGAAAAGTTAGTGAAAGTTAATTGCCACAAAAGACTTGGGGCCATTGCTTGAGTTCCTAGAAAAAAAAAATATCTATAACTACAGATCTGCAACTGTGAAAAAGTCTTTCCATCTGAGCGGAGTATGGTGGATACCCTAGTGATATTCGCCTGGAAACTGTGGTGGTGGTGCTCAACGCAAGCAATGTGGGCTCCCCAAATACTGGGCAGCTGCAGTACCCAATAAATATTGTTTTTAGATAGCACAGATATCAGCAGAAGGATGGGGGGAGGGGTTTAGCAGTGAAAGTGGCGCAGATATCGTAGGAAATTGCGGCGAGGGGGTCAGTTAGGTCTAGGTATTGATGGTTGGAGTGTATAAGTGACAGTAGGGTTAGATTCAGCAATAGTAGAATATCAGCAAAAATGACTGATTTTCTATTGTATTACCCCTAGCCCAATAGCAGAATATCGGTAATTTTACTGATATTTTACCAGCGACTTTGTCCAATGCCGAAATTACCATGGCACCTTTTCTAAATGTATGCAGTGATGCTGGCCTATACATCCATAATACATAGAACTATAGCACTCAAAATGTTCTTTGATGAGCTCAAACAGGTAAAAAAAACTGTAGTTTTAGTTCTTCAGTGAAGGTATAATAATTAAAACTGCAGAGCCATTTACAGAAATAACCAACACAAATTCATATAGAAAGCACACTGATGTGAATGCGCGCTTTATATACTCCCAACATTACTGTCTGCTGAAAATGTATTTAACATTCACTAAGCTCGACTATGGTTACTGAATTTCACAAGCTCAATATTTCTGACTTGGAACTGCACAATTTATTAAATCACAACGAAAGCATTAACTTTAACAGTCTCCAGGGTGTATAGAGCTTTCAGCAACAGTCCACAGATTGTTCTATTTCAGAACTGCAACAGTCTGTTTATAACAAAACTATTAAATCCTATCAAATCCGTCAATGAAAGTGCAGTTTACTGAGTTAGGGCATTATCTCAATGCCAGTTAGAAATCATTGCTTACATAAAATACTTTGATTTCTCATTGTTTTCATTGTTTTCCAGGGCTGGAGTGTTTCCTACCATAACACTGACTGATTTACTTTCAGATTTAAATACAGATTTTTTCAGGCAATACATTGAATTGGAAGTAAATGACAGATGTTCGCAATGCTTAAAAATGCATATTTGTCTTTTTTATGTTAGGGAAAAGCAATAAAGAGCTGAGAAGGAAAAGTTATATAATGATTCAGTGGATGGCTTACAATACAGATTTTCTACGTCTGAAGACAGCTGCAAATAAAATCTAATATGCTCAGAATAAGGTTTTATTTTATATGCAGATATCAGGAGTTATGGCTGTGTTTCAGTAATACCGAGCTTTGATTTTCAAGAAAAAGGCAATACCAGATCACCTTCAAAGCCAAGCGGAGTGATACAGCAATGACAAGAATATATCATGTGGAAAGGATTTATATTCTCACATTTTTTATTTGGCATGCGCCACTTACTCAGTATCCCAGTAAAAACCATTGATCTGGATTACATGTTTATGATTGGCTCACATTACAGTGAGAAGGATATAGAGTTGCAGGCCTGGTAAACTGCTGAAAGTGAAGATTAGATATGCAGGCATATGATAAAGCTAGGACATACAGGCTGACATGATAACCACGCCCGTAGGATAGCTTGCAGCAGCAGTGCACAATACAGCCTCGAAAGATGGCTTAAAAGTGAACTAAGCACCATTTTTAACACCCACGGCATCTCAATAGCACATTTAATATGCATGCCAACAATGTGACTCATTAATAAAAAAAATCAATTTTACCTCTTCTTTCAACATTTAAAAGTTTAGCATAGGCCTTTATTATCCTACTTCCTAGGCCTGCCCGACCCCTGCAGAAATGTAATGCTAGCCTGGGTACACACTATGAGATTTTCTGGCAGATTTACTGTCAGATCGATTATTCCCAACATGTCCGATTTGATTTCCGATAGAAGTGATCGGAAATTGATCAGAAAATGCTCAGATCGGAAATAAGATCAGACATGCTGGAAAAAAAAATTATCTGACAGTAAATCTGCCAGAAAATCTCATAGTGTGTACCTAGCATAAGGCAGGTAAGCACTGCTTTAATTATTTTCTTGCACACATTAATAGAGCAAACAAAGAGCTTTCATCAACAGGGGGCGTGGGTAGATTGGACGCAGTGCTTCAAAGAGTTTACAGAAGTCACAGATGCAATCTTCACACCTTCTCCTGGATAAATAATGGGCAGCTAAATGGGGAGGTGGGGACATGGCAGCTCCTATAACCTATTAGAAACCAGGAAAAAAGTTGTGCTTGGTTCCCTTTAACTGCTTGCCGACCGCATCACGCCTAGGGCTTCATTTTGCAGGAGAAGTCCTAGGGCTAGGGCTAGCCCTAGGACGTCCTAGGGCTTCATTTTGCAGGAGAAGTCCTAGGGCTAGGGCTAGCCCTAGGACGTCCTAGGGCTTCGTTTTGCAGGAGATTGTGTGCATGCTGCGCGCCCATCTCATGCTTGGTAGGCAGAGCTCCGCTCCGCCTTCAGTCTCCCAGCGGCAATCGCCGCTCGGAGACTGTTAGACAGCGAAACCGCCATCGAATTACCATGTACAGCGCTACGATCTAAGGCAGCACTGTACTGGGGACAGCCGTATGACAGAGCTGTCCCCCTGGGGGACACAGAAGCGATCAGCGGCGATAGGCTGAAGCCTATCACAGCCGATCACAGTGATAGGCTGGCGGGGGGAGGAAGGGTGGGACTGGGAGTATAAAAAAAGAGGAAATTTATTAGAAAAATAATAATAAAATATTTGTAACAAAAAATAAAAAACACTGGGGGAGCGATCAGACCCCACCAACAGAGAGTTCTATTGATGGGGAGAAAGGGGGGAAATAACTTGTGTGCTGTGTTGTACGGCCCTGCAACTTGGCCTTAAAGCTGCATTGGCCTATTAAAAGAAAAATTGCCTGGTCTTTATTGGAGTTTAACACTGTGGTCCTCAAGAGGTTAAAGGGAACCAAGCACCACTGTTTTTGCCTTTGTTTCTAATAGCTATAGGAGCTCCCATGTTCCCCCCTCCCTGGTGCTCATGGTAACACGCTGCAGGCTGTGCGTTGAGATTGCGGCGGAATGAACACTTCTGGTGCATAGCAGAGCAGTATGTGTAAAAGGCCCCATTGACTTGCATTGTCATTGCGTCACTCTGTAGTAAAACAGAGTAATGCAATGCACACTTGGAATGCTAGTGTAAAAGGGGCCTCATCGGTTGTTTGGTTACCACCTCATGAATTGTTGTTGAATTAGTCCCTTCTCAAAGTGTGATGCTCATCATTTTTGTCACAGCATTCTTCATGACTAGGGGTGTTGTCCATTATTTATAACACCCAAATGTATTTTTTTTACATCCGTATCATGGTGACTATCCTCCTCTTCTAACAAAATTCCCTTGTTGTTGTTTTTTCAAATGAATGTCCAGAATAAACTTTAATCAGTTTTTGAAATTAACGATTTGAGGTGCTGGTATTTACTCTTGTGCTTTTGCAAACAACAACGTTGCCTTCTTTTTCTTGGAATTTTAGTTAGGTGTTTTGGTGATTAGTAAATGTTATTTGAAATTTTCTTTCTTTCTTGTTGCATAATAGGAATATCATAGGCTACCTTAATTAGTTGCAGACACCAATTTTAAATTGGTAACTTATATACAGAATGATGTTGTTTCTCAAAATGAATCTATAAAAAGGATACAAACATTATTACCAGATCAGATGCCCCTCAAATGTCCAGCTATATAACTGTTATGAAAAGTGTGAAGGCACTTTATAAATATATTTGTGACCCAAAAGGGGAACCAGTTAGTATAATTTCTCCTACAATCAATAATGTATAGTCTATTGAATTTAGACTCCCCCACATCTCATTCATTTATAGAAAGTTGAAAAAAGAGGGTGAGATGGACTAAAGAGGGGAAGTTTACCTGCATGTGTTAGAACTTTTATAAATAAATTACTAATGTTTGAAAGATAGGTCTTGAGTTTCCAATAAAGTACACATTTTTATTGAATGATTAAAAGAGCAGCTTGGTCAGATAATTTTCATTCAATACAGGATCTTCTCAAAAAATTAGCATATTGTGATAAAGTTCATTATTTTCTGTAATGTACTGATAAACATTAGACTTTCATATATTTTAGATTCAAATACACCCAACTGAAGTAGTTCAAGCCTTTTATTGTTTTAATATTGATGATTTTGGCATACAGCTCATGAAAACCCAAATTTCCTATCTCAAAAAATTAGCATATTTCATCCGACCAATAAAAGAAAAGTGCTTTTAAAACAAAAAAAGTCAACCTTCAAATAATTATGTTCAGTTATGCACTCAATGCTTGGTCGGGAATCATTTTGCAGAAATGACTGCTTCAATGCGGCGTGGCATGGAGGCATTCAGCCTGTGGCACTGCTCAGGTGTTATGGAGGCCCAGGATGCTTCGATAGCGGCCTTAAGCTCATCCAGAGTGTTGGGTCTTGCATCTCTCAACTTTCTCTTCACAATATCCCACAGATTCTCTATGGTGTTCAGGTCAGGAGAGTTGGCAGGCCAATTGAGCACAGTAATACCATGGTCAGTAAACCATTTACCAGTGGTTTTGGCACTGTGAGCAGGTGCCAGGTCGTGCTGAAAAATGAAATCTTCATCTTCATAAAGCTTTTCAGCAGATGGAAGCATGAAGTGCTCCAAAATCTCCTGATAGCTAGCTGCATTGACCCTGCCCTTGATAAAACACAGTGGACCAACACCAGCAGCTGACATGGCACCCCAGACCATCATTGACTGCGGGTACTTGACACTGGACTTCAGGCATTTTGGCATTTCCCTCTCCCCAGTCTTCCTCCAGGCTCTGGCACCTTGAATTCCGAATGACATGTAAAAGTTGCTTTCATCCGAAAAAAGTACTTTGGACCACTGAGCAACAGTCCAGTGCTGCTTCTCTGTAGCCCAGGTCAGGCGCTTCTGCCGCTGTTTCTGGTTCAAAAGTGGGTTCATGCTTCCATCTGCTGAAAAGCTTTATGGAGATGAAGATTTCATTTTTCAGCACGACCTGGCACCTGCTCACAATGCCAAAACCACTGGTAAATGGTTTACTGACAATGGTATTACTGTGCTCAATTGGCCTATCAACTCTTCTGACCCAAACCCCATAGAGAATCTGTGGGATATTGTGAAGAGAAAGTTGAGAGACGCAAGACCCAACCCTCTGGATGAGCTTAAGGCTGCTATTGAAGCATCCTGGGCCTCCATAATACCTGAGCAGTGCCACAGGCTGATTGCCTCCATGCCACGCCGCATTGAAGCAGTCATTTCTGCAAAACGATTCCCGACCAAGTACTGAGTGCATAACTGAACATAATTATTTGAAGGTTGACTTTTTTTGTTTTAAAAACACTTTTCTTTTATTGGTCGGATGAAATATGCTAATTTTTTGAGATAGGAAATTTGGGTTTTCATGAGCTGTATGCCAAAATCATCAATATTAAAACAATAAAAGGCTTGAACTACTTCAGTTGTGTGTATTTGAATCTAAAATATATGAAAGTCTAATGTTTATCAGTACATTACAGAAAATAATGATTGTTATCACAATATGCTAATTTTTTGAGAAGATCCTGTATATCACAATACATCATTACTGTGTATCTCTGTGAATAAGCCATGCCACGCATAAGCCCGCATACACACAGACACACTTTTGGTTAAAAAAAAATTAGACCAAAAGTCTCACTTCTGTAGTATTCAGTAAATATGCGCTATGCTCTACAGATCTAGATCTTTGTTTATTTTTTGTTGAGAAAGTGGCAGATGTACTTTAATAAGTTTCCTAAACACAGCTTCAAGATGTCAGCTGTCCAATAACAGCTTAATTGCAGGTATCAGCAGAACAGAGCTGGATGCGCAGCCTGGGGATCAGAAACTAAAATCAATGGCAGGTCAAGAATAACAATGTTCTGGTACACCATTAAGTGGCGATAGTTTCAGATGATGCTACCTGAAAGCAGCATCCGGAAGTGAAGGGGCAAAAGGAGCATTTTAATGATTAAACTATTTTACATTACCCCTGTATGTGGGATGGCACTGAATGGCATATTGAAGCTCAGTTATGTTTATCTCCTCTTAAAGGAAATAAACTGTTTGACCAACCCTCCCAAACCCCAACCCTAAAGGCTGAATCTGGTACACACAATGCATTTTTCGAATCGGAAAGACTGATCGTTTGGTAATTTCCATCATGTCTGATCTGAGCAAGACAGGGATCGATTCTGAGATCAGTACTGCACTAAATTGATTCCTTTCTCGATTGGAAGCAGATTAGACATGCTGAAAATTATCAAACAATCATTCTATATGATGCAAAAATTGTATCATATGCAGCATTACTAGTGATGAGCAGAGGAAAGCTGACATAGGGCTGGTACACACCAAGAGCGGTTCTGAGCGTTTTAAAAAAAAAACGCTTGTGCTTTGAGAAGTGCTTGGCTAATGTATTTCAATGGGATGGTGCACAACAGAGCCATTCATTTTTTCCCCAAAAGCAAACGATGGGTCCTGCAGCATTTTTGCGGATTTCTGATACGATTCAGCCTCAGTGTTAAAGCTGGCCACTAACGATCCAATTTCTACTGAAAAATTGTTCGAGTGATCAGAAATTCTGATTGGATTGGTTGTAAATAATCTCCATTGGTGAACACAATTGATTATGAACAAGTGAAAAATATGTCACCCGAATGAATTTTCGTCGAACGAAAATTTGGATTTTCTTGGTGGTCGTGATAGATAGGAAGCAAAGATTGGTTAGTTGATGGTGTAGTGAACGATTTTTCGTCCGATCAGAATTTCTGATCACTCGAACGATTTTTCGCTAGAAATTGGACCGTTAGTGGCCAGCTTTAGTATAGGGAAGTGGGAAATCGCTCTGAAAAGTACTAGATCAGAGCAGTTTTTCAAGCGTTTTAGTTACATAAGCTGTTCACTTACAGCTCTACTGTAACAAAAAAGAAAAAACACTACACCAAAATGCTTTAAAAATCGCTAAGCATGATTAGAAAATCACTAGGCACATGCCTAGAATCGCCTAGAAAAAATCACTTCAATGCTTTTTGGTGTGCACTGGCCCTAAAGCACACTTGTGTAGAAAACCCCAAACGCATCTTTCTTTCACCTTACTTTTGCATGAACCATAAACTCCCACGTAGACATTACTTTTTCCATTAGGCAGCATTCATACTTGTCTCTGCATGTTTTTCTGAATGTATTTTCTGAACACCATGGCCCATATTCAATTAACCTTTTCTCCTGATTTTTCTCCAAGGAGAAAATGTTTCATCCTCTCTTTAACCTCTTGAGGACTGCAGGGCTAAACCCCCCTAGTGACAATTAGTAAAATTGGCCACTGCAGCTTTAAGACAAGCTGCAGGGCCGCACAACATAGCACACAAGTGATCCCTCCCCCCCTTTTCTCCCCACCAACAGAGCTCTCTGTTGGTGGGGTCTGATCGCTCCCCCCATGTTTATTTTTTTTAAATAAATATTAGTGTTGCCTTTTTTTTTTTTAAACCCTGTTTCTTGAAATACTCTCCCTCCCCCCAGCCAGCCAATCATAGCGATCAGCTCTCATAGGCTTCACCCTATAAGAGCCGATCGCTCTCTTATCCCCCAGGGGGACAGCCGTGTCACACGGCTGTCCCCAGTGCAGCGTTGCTGCTAATCGCAGAGCTGCACCATGTTAATAGACGGCGATCCCGCCATCTAACAGTCTCCCGAGCGGCAATAGCCGCTCAGAAACTGAAGGCAGGGCGGAGCTCCGCCCCCCAAGCAGGAGCTGCGCGCGCATCCTGTGCGCAATCTCCTGCAAAACAGAGCCCCAGGACTTTTACGCCAATCGGTGTTAGGCGGTCCTGGGGCTGCCGCCGTGGCCACGCCCATCGGCGTGATGCGGTCAGCAAGAGGTTAAACTACCTTTACCCCACTTTGTGACTGAAAAAGTATCTAAAAAATATATTATTTTGATTATTATTTTGCTTGCTTGTGGTTTAAAAAGCATTTGAAGCATTGAAAAGGGGGGGGGGGGGGCAATGTTACGTGGGAGAAAACTTAGGAGAAAAAGTGAATTACATATGGGCAGATGTGTGTTTGTATGTGGGAGAATGTACATGTTTTTACACAGCAGCAGGGGCGTAGCAATAGCCATAGCAGCTGTTGCGGCTGCTATGGGGCCCTGGAGAATAGGGGGGCCATTAACTCTCTTGTGTTTCTCCACCCTCTGACTTTCTCTCAGTGCCCATTTAACTCTTATCCATATGGTAAGGGCAGGGGGCATTGCTTTAGGTTACCTAGATATGAGGGCTATGGGGCCCCATGGGACTTAATTCACAAAAGCATGCTAAGTGTTAGCACGCCAGTGAAAAGCTACTTAGCACGTGCAAACTGTCTCTGCACGCGCTAATATGCGCGTAAGGTTTTGCGCAGCGCGTGTAAAGTATTGCGTGCACCGCTTTGCGTGCAAAATCATATACTTTGCGTGCTAAGTAGAGTGATAAGCATACTTTGCACGCGAAGCGCCAACAGCAGTTGGCTGTTGGTGTAATGGTTAAGGGCTCTGCCTCTGATGCAGGAGACCAGGGTTCGAATCTCGGCTCTGCCTGTTCAGTAAGCCAGCACTAATTCAGTAGGAGACCTTTGGCAAGTCTCCCTTACACTGCTACTGCCAATAGAGCGCGCCCTAGTGGCTGCTGATCTGCTCTGGTGCTTTGAGTCCGCAAGGAGAAAAGCGCAATATAAATGTTATTTGTCTTGTCTTGTGATTTTGCATGCGAAGCGGTGCGCGCAAAACTTTGCACGCGTTTAAATAGCACGCAAACAGTAATAGCTTTGCCGTGCAAACTACTTAGCACCCTAGTTTGCACGTGCAAAGCATTTAGGCAGTTAGCATGCTTTTGTGTATCAAGCCCATGATCTCTAGCTATGCCACTGAACAGCAGCTAATACAATTGATATGGAAAGGCAACTGCTGTCAGGTGTTTCTTTTTTTCTGCATGAAAAACGCATTTAAGTTTGAACTACCACATCTTCAAGGAAACATCTGGGTTTAAAAAAAAACAGATCTACTTACCTGGGTCTTCCTCCAGCCCCTGGCAGCTTATGTGTCCCTCGCCACAGCTCCCCTCCCAGCCAGTGGCCCTGGCGAGGTCGGCATCCTCTGTACCTGTAGCCGGGAGCGTTCTGTGTAGGCACAGAAGTACTCCGCCTGCACAGAACACTCCCCACGGCAGGAGCATGAGCGCGAGCGGCTCGGCTGCACGCTTACCCAGGCGCCAGGTCGGCTGCTGCAACGGAGGGGAACCCGGGCCATTGGCTTGGAGCGGAGCTGTGGCGACATAAGCTGCCAGGGGCTGGAGGAAGCCCCAGGTAAGTAGATCTGCTTAAAAAAAAACAGATGTTTCCTTTTATGAAATGCTGTGGTATGCCGAGCTTCCCCTCTAACACAGCTTACAACCCCATGCAGTTATATATTATTCTATTGGACATTGCTTCCAGGAAAGGATGAACAGGCTGAAAAGTGAAAACTACATATACTTATTTTGTGAGGTTCATCCTTTACCGAATACCACATAACGAATGCAGAGCCATGCCTGTTCTTTGTATACATAATTGATGTGACCATCTGATGGATCTTATAAATTAACCGTGACAAAACATCTTGATTTATTTCTTCTCTTTATAGCTGTTGTGTGATGCAGCACTTTGCTTGTAGTGTGTATAGAACCATACCCAGCAGTCACTGCCTACACAACAACAGCAGCTTCGTATCTAATGTTCCAATCACACACATACAGGAATACACTCAAATGCTAATGTGGTCATTTGGCAATCAGCCTCACAGTGTGATTTTTGGTTATGGGAGAAAACTAAAGCATTCAGAGGAAGCCCATGTGACCACACTGATGACTTACAAATATTGTAGAGACTGTGTCCTTCCTGATATCCTGAATAAGTGTTATTATCTACTTGCAAATAACACACAATACATATTATTATTTTATTAATAAACTTTATTTAGAAATCGCTAACATATTACACAGCACTGTACAATGGATTGGGGAAGCATTACTACATTACACAATGCTTATACAGGGGCATTACAGCGTTACAATGGTACACAAAATAGTAATGTAACAATAAACAATGGTGAGCAGATTGCAATGTAGGGATAGATAAAGCAAGTCACTGAGTCCATATGGTGGAAAAGCACATAGGGGAGGGCCCTGCCATAATAGGCTTACAATCTAAGGACATACTGTACTGGACTCAATTACGTCGTATTTATTTTCATGTCCAATTCTGGTAAAGTACTTTTTTTTGTGTTTGCTGCAAACAGATGCCACATTTAAGCTCCTTTCCTATATATAATTCCATTTATAATTTTCACTCGCATAGCTGAATCTCTTTCACTATAAATTCTTTCGAGTCCCTTTGTCAGCCACAACAAGTGCAACGGGAGAGCCTGAATTTCTTATTTAGTTATGAACCTCTACTATAATATACTTATGGTAGCAGAACAGCATAGGCAGTGATAACCATTTAATGTCTGGAGTAGCTTTCAGACCTCATTCAGAAATATCAAATTTGCAGGTAAGGTAATTTTTTGAATTTCCAAAAAGCAGGATACCAGCGATTATAAAACAGAGACAGGTATTGCTGCTCTGTCCAGTGAAGTAAGATGATTCCCTGCATTGGTTAAGCTATTTAGCCATGCCCAATGTTGGTGAGATAGGAACAAGTAAAGGAGAGTTTAGTCCTGCACAGTAGCACTCAGATTGGGGCAGAGAGATCCAACTATGCTGACAGTTGTTCCCTATGAACTTCCTTACAGCAAAAGAGACACCAGATATGATCTCATGCATGTTATACATTTTATTCATAATGTTACTTTTGTCACTGTAATTACCAATTCTGTATTTTGTACCAATTCAGTATTTTGTATAGTAGGGCACATCACTGTCTGTATTGTTTTGTACCCCATGTTTGTTGCTCTACAGTGTTACAGAATATGTTGATGCTTTGTACATCAATGATAATGATATGCTGCTTCTCTACATTATGCAGTAAGTAGCCTGGGAGTGACCAGGACCATATTGTGCTTGTTTGGAGTGCAGTGGAGAAAAATACAAAGACCCAGTTGAGTTGCTCAGAACCTTGTGAATTTCAGGACTGACAGGAGAAAATTACATTTTTTGTGGACAGGCAAGACAATTTTTCTTATATGTATTTCAGTTGTGCATTTGGCTGTTTGACTGTAGCCAGATTGAAAGAATGCTGTCTTTTTATTCCAATTTGCAGTCAGCCAGCAGTGATATTTTAAAATTGCTAGCCATTTAAAGAGACACTGAAGCGGAAAAAAATTATGATATTATGATTTTTATGTGTAGTACAGCTAAGAAATAAAACATTAAGATCAGATACATCAGTCTAATTGTTTCCAGTACAGGAAGAGTTAAGAAACTCCAGTTGTTATCTCTATGCAAAAAAGCCATTAAGCTCTACGACTTTCAAAGTCGTGGAGAGGGCTGTCTTCTGACTTTTATTATCTCAACTGTTAGTGAACAAATTTCTTTTTCTCTGCCAGAGGAGAGGTCATTAGTTCAGACTGCTCTGAAAAAATCATTTTGAATGCTGAGTGTTGTGTAATCTGCACATATTATAGAATGATGCAATGTTAGAATAACACTATATACCTGAATATGAGAATATTTTCTTTGCTGCTAATCTTCTAGTAATTATTCATAGTACACAACCAATTCATTATATCATATTTTTTTTCCGCTTCAGTGTCTCTTTAAATTTCACTTTTGGCAGCCATAGGAACAGTATTCTGGAATGCTGATCCCTCCTTCAGGAGTAGAGGGCATCATTAAATTTCCATCATATTTGCTACACCGTTCATTCTCTGCTCTATCTTTTACTTTACTGAGGGCTCTTTCACACTAGGGGCTGATCCGTGTGTTTTGATGGATCGCTCCTAGGATGCGGTTAGAAAGGTTTGACTTTCATGTTAACTGTCACATTAGACAAAGCGTTCCAGAGTGTTACGTTGTAAGGCATCTGGGAGCTTTTAATCGTCCAGCGCCAGCGGTTTTCGTTGCGTGAATTAGAACTAGCGTCGCTGATCAGTGTTGAACCGCAACTTCCCAACATCACGCCGTAGGTCTTAACACGTGCATGAAATTGGGTTTGTGCACGTGTTATCTAATGTGAAAGAGCCCTGAATCTTAAACAGCTCACACATCGCAGGTTCACTTCTTGTGGGAGGCTGTGTATCATTGGTGTTCAGCAAGTATCTCAGCCTGGCAATGAAGTCTTACATAAAGCTTTACCAGTTTAGCAAAGTTTAGGCCCTGGGTAATACCCCTAGATGTTACATGCATCTGTTTTAAACCATGTGGTCTCTAGGTCTCTAGGTGGAGCTACACAGCACAGCAACCAACAATCCATCTGTACTAGTCCTAAAGGAGATATCAAGAAATCTTGTTTATCCTACTGTCAAAATCCTCACACTCAGCCTTCCAAAATGTTTATAATGGATTGCTATCAGTCAATAATGCTATAATGGATTGCTAACAGTCTTGCATGTTAGGAAGGTGTGAAAATAGTTTTTTGTGCGGCATACTACACACTTGCAAATAAAACAAGCAGCATTTCTTTTATACAAAAATGGTACTTCCACTTTAGAAAAACACAGAGGATAGCATCTTCACTGTGACAGCCAAGGGATAAATAATTGCTTAGGTACCCTTCCCATCCACATGGTATATTTACCAATGGAAGGCTGTCAGGTTTTTTTGCAGGCTGTTTATCAAGCAAATATAGCTACTAGCTGTCATTGTTGCCAACTCATCACTTTAATTACTGACACATATGAATTATACAGATTTTGTGGCTAGGTAGATGCAGTTAAGGCACTGATTATGTGCAAATAGCCCCAGAACCTGTATAACTTAGATGTGTCAGTAAGTAAATGGATGAGTTGGCAACACTGCTAGCTGTTTGGTTATTTGCTGATATTGGCCCATGTTGGAAGGCATATTTCTGCAAAGCATTTTGTCTTCTACAGGATCCTGTACTTGCAGTACGGTAAGTTTGGTCACTTTACTCATATGTAGTTTACACTGGCCACCAGATGGCAGCATGTCACAGAGAACTCATCTGGATGAAGGTAGAAAAAATCCAGACAACCTTTAACAGAACAACCTAAACCTCAGCAGCAAACATTTACCTCTTATGTGCAAATTTCAGAAACAGTTAATTAAAAAAAAAAAAGTTGTTAATTTTATTTTTAACATTTCATGGTTTATTAAAAAAGATGAAAAGAACTCTACTATTTTGAATCAAGGTTAGACTAAGATGAACTGCTCAGTGTTTTCAATAAAGTGCTGTAAAAAGAAATCAGCTCTATAGAAATTAGCAAAATAACTAAATAGACAAACTGGGGTATAAATACTTTTTTTTTCTTGTGAGAACTTTCAAGATCACAAAATGTGCTTTGTAGGTTTTTTTCATTTGGTGTTAGTAATCTTGTTGGAATTATCACCTTTTAAAAGTCATTTTGAAAGCCTAAAAAAAGTAAACAATGGCAATATAGTTCATGACACATAGGCTTTATGAAGTGATGTGTGTGTAGCGCTTTCAGGAATTACTCAAAACACAGGCAGACATTTTAGCGTGAGTCATAGGCTGATGGGAAATCTCGCCATCGTGCCTTTGTTGCGTTCGCTTATCTCTTATTCATTTCAAAGAGCAAATGTTTGTCTTCTGCGCTCACTGTTTCATACCAACTGACTTGGAAATAACAGGGGATAAACATTGTTGGCTTCTTTAAAAGAATACATTTCCTGTTGCAGGTGATTGGCAGCTCAGTAATTCCTGCATTAATGGCTCCGGAGGGAGGAAAACTGCTCAATAATAGCGACAGGAGCACAGGAACGGAGAGATGGGTGTTTTGATGAGAAGCAGGGACAGTCCTGTGCCCAGAAGGGATATATTCATTCACAAGGATCACATAATCTCACTCACTTCCCCTTTTCTGCTCTTATTTGTTTATGTCTCAGTGAGAAATGGTTTATGGAGAAGTATTTGTATGTCTAGTCCCTGGTAGGTGGGCAGTGGCCACTCTGGCTCTGTGTTTATGTTGTTGATTAGGATCACATTTTTTGAAAAACCTGCATGTATGTTATCGTTCAAGTCACGAGCGCTGGTTTGTGTCACCATATTGTAACGGTGGTCACTGTTCTATATTCCCTGCAAACAATTATAGCATTGCTACTGATTATCAAGCAGAGGAGTGGACAAGTGACAAGTAAAAGGTATAAGGGATTAGTCACAGAGAATGTCCAGCACTCTGGTGGCAACCACTGCATCAGGAGGTCTTTTCACTAGGTATATGTAAAGATATACGTTCTTCTGGCTCTCAGTGTTCAGGACAGACCTCTCATGGCTACACCCCCCTTCCCCTTTAGAATTGGAATCAAAAGTCCCCAGAACACTCCATGCTGATTTCAGGATGTTGTTTACTAAGCAAATAATGATGTAGAATGCTGCCCACTAATGGGCTGGTGCGAACAGACTGGTCTCAGCAGCCTTTTCCCACGAGAATGCCCCAGATACAATAATACAATACAATAACATTTGTAAAGCGCTTTTCTCCAGATAGTGCTAACTAAATAGGTCAGTGTATTTATACCTATATACTAATGTTATTTTACAGTTTTTTGTATTAGATGAGGGCCCAGGTGAGCTCAAGGGGTGGAGCTTTTGTGATGCCTCTGATTGCAGGGATCCTATACAAGACGCTAGGGAAACACCAGTGGCTGACGTTTCTCAATGTACACTTCATGTAACATACTTAGGGGGAAAAAATATTTTTTGCTAAAGCTTTGGAAAGATGCTTTGTGAAGATCTTAACTCAACTGTGTTATTTAAAGTTTTTTGTTTTTTTTTTAAACTTAAATCAATTTAAATAAAAATTTTTACCGATCAAAAGATTTTTTTTCCATTCAAAGTGACAACAATCTACATTATTTACCCAAGACTTTTTTCACACTGCAGCAGTTGCGTTTGTCATAATGGACAAAGTAATCGCACCGCAATGTGTTGCAATTATATTTCAAAGGTATGTTCACATTGGTGCATCAGCAGTGCAAAGGTTTCTGTCTCAATTACACGCAGTATGCTGTGTGTTTACTGGACAACAAGCACTGTTACAGTGCAGTTACTTCTATGTACTGTATGCTTCACTGTATGCGTTGCTTTTCCAACTTGACTTTTCAGCACTGTTCATCTGAAGGACTCATCTGCCTGGATAGAGTAAAGGGGCACTCATTGAGCATTTCTGTTACTCATTGTGACCAGACCCCTATGAATCTATTAAAAAAAGAATGAGTTTAGCCTCAATTCACGCTACGATTGGCCAATGGCCATGTGCCACACAGCAGCCGCAGACCTCACTAAGCCTTGCATGCATGTTGGCAATCACTGCCTTCTGCAATATGCCAGCTGGCATCCTGGTGATCTGCCTCCAGTCATGGGTGAAGACTAAAGACACAACAATCATCCATGTGCAATGTCCCTTAAAGAGACTCTGAAGCAAGAATAAATCTAGCTTCAGAGCTCATAAAACGCCGCTATCCCGCGGCTGAACGGGGGTCCCTACACCCTCAACCCCCCCCCCTGCAAAATCAACGACCAACTTGGTCGTAAATTTTGCTCTTCTTGAAGGCAGGGCTAATGGCTGCAGCCCTGCCTCTCAGCGCGTCTATCAGACGCGCATCGCTGCCTCTCCCCCGCCCCTCTCAGTGAAGAAAGACTGAGAGGGGCGGGGGAGAGGCGGAGGTTCGCGTCTGATAGACGCGCAGAAGGCAGGGCTGCGGCAGTTAGCCCTGCCCCAATACGGAAGCGCTGCCCCGCTGCACGGAGGGGATCAGACTCTCTTTAAGGCCCATACAAACGGCATACATTTAGTTGTGAGGCAGCGACAAACAGACAAGAGACAACAGCATATTTATGGCAGCGACAATTCGAGCTTGCGACAGTTGTACACACGTGACAACAGAAAGAGTGAAGACACGATGGAAGCTGTCTGCCACAGACTACATTTAGTAGCAGTGCTATGATTGCGACTCTGCTGTCTGTAGAAGACTTTCGTCCACACGACAGGCCACCAACAGACTAAGTGACGGTTCGTGAGACAAAAGTCACAAGAGGTTCACCAGTTGAATCGTGATCAGTCAAATGATAGTCTGCTGATAGTCTTTGTCGATTGCCGCGTCCACGCGAACAAACCGTCTCACAAACTATCGCTCAACACAGACATTTGTACGCCATGTGAATGGGCCTTTACATACAAAGTGATTAGTAGCTCAGTGCTGTGCTGTACATTATATACACTGACACATTTGTGGGGATGATTTACAAAATGTTGACATGAAACCAGTGGTCAAACTAACCAAACTTCAAAAACTTCAAGCATCCAATCATACAGGAATAACATCAGAAATCTTTAAACAGATAGTCAGAGGTTTTCATCTTAAAGTGAACAATTACCAGCATTTCTTAAAAAGAAATATATATATTGCACCACAGCGAGCAATGAGTAAATCCTGAAGGTTGAAAATTGTGAGACTTTAAGATTGCTTCAGTATATATATATATATATATATATATATATATATATATATATATATATATATATATATATATATATATATATATATATATATATATATATATATATATACTTTGTAGCTTTGTACTGAATTGACCAGTTTTGAATTTCCTGCAGAAAAGGTGTGAGACCTGAACAAACACATCCATTCTACTGGAAGAATATCAATACCAGGTGTATTGCAGGAGTGCAGAGTTCACTACCCTTTTTTCCCTGTAGATCACCTAATCTGGATCACCTGATCATGTGTGCAAAACGCTCCATGGGAATGAATGCAGCGGGAGACGACAAATTCCACGCAAGCAAATTATCATGCACAAATTCACTACTAACAGAAAATGAACTGAGCATCTATTAGCAATAAACATTATTAGTATTATTATTGAATTATGAAGCGCTAACATATTCCGTGGCATTGTACAAAGTAAGAAACAACCATTGGGTGCATAATAATCCAAATGGTATACACCAATAGAGATGGCTCGACCCTCCTATTTTCGGTTTCTTGAACCTCGAACACGAACCTCTGTAAAAAGTTTGGTTCGCGCAAACTTTTGCGAACCGCAATAGACTTCAATGGGGAGGTGAACTTCGATAACTAGAAACATTTATGCTGGCCACAAAAGTGATGGAAAAGATGTTTCAAGGGGTCTAACATCTGAGTTTTTGCATGGATGAGTGAGATAGACACCAAAAGTCCTGGGGAAAATTTGGATTTGAGGCACAGCAGGGTTTGAGGGGCAGAAATCACATTGCATGCTAAATTGGAGGCCTAAAGTGTTTTAAAACATATTGCATGTGAATACATCAATCAGGGAGTGTAATTAGAGTACTGCTTCACACTGACACACCAAACTCACTGTGTAACGCAACGCAAACAGCTGTTTGTGTAGTGACGGCCATGCTGGACTGGTGCGCACCATGGCGAGAGTGCAGGTGATCGCGGCTTTCCAGCCCATATGGTCGCCGGGCTGAGGTAGCTCAATGACAGAACAGTGACTGTCCAGCTGATCGAATTTGGTCTGTCCACAATGAAGCAACGACCTTATTATCTTGGGTGTGCCCCCCTCCCGAGACACTCATATAGTCGGTGGTCATTGCTTCATTGTGATACGCAAGCACCTTCACCACGGCAAAGTAACGATCACGAAGGGGAATTTACACATGTACATGCCTTTTGTTTTGTTGTTGCAGCTGCAGTGCAGCCAGAAAAATTAGGCAGGCATGTACACACACCAGAAAAATTATTATAGCGGCTGCTGCTAGCAGTGGCCTTAAAAATTCAGGAATCTGCCTGTAGTCCTGGACTCTGTTGGTGGTGGCGGAGAAGGCAGTCAAGCAGCCTGCAGGCAGAGATGATGAGTGAGGATCGACTTAGTCTTGGGGCAGGCAGTCACATGGCGTGCAGACAGAGATGCTGTGAGGACTGACTTAGTCTTCGGGGAGGACTGAGCGTGCTTTGCAGACCACGTGGTCAGATGGACCCTTGACCCAACACTGTGTGCCAGAGATGACACCACTAGCCCTTTCAACATCACGGTACAGTTTGGGTATCACCTTTAGTGAGAAATAACTGCGGCCTGCTATCTTCCACTGGGGTGTGTGGCTTTGCTTTTGTGTGCTGCTTTTCCTCAGGTGGTCATCCCATTGCGGTTTGTGCTTTTTCATCATGTGCCTTCGTAAGGAAGTTGTCCCTACACAGGTCTTGGTCTTTCCACGCTCAATTTTTGGTGGCAGAGAGTACAGATGGCATTGCTGTCATCTGAGGCAGACACACAAAAAAATGTCCACACCTCTGAGCCCTGGGGTGATGGCACTTTGTTGGTGGCGGTCGACTGAGTGTTAAGTGGGGTGCCAGAATCAGAGCAGGAGGAGGAAGATATGTCACGCTTCCGTGCGGAAGCTAAGGAAGATGAGGTGTTCTGTGTTAAATAGTCAACTACGTCCTGACAATCTTGGGGGTTGATGGCACGCGCCTTCTGAACACTGTACTCTGGTCCAAAGCCGCACAAAATCACGACAGCACGACCTCGAACTGACCTGCTGAGTGGCCTGTCTCTGCCTGTTTTGCCCATATTGGGGGGGATGAAGTGAAAGGTATGCACTGACTTGATTAATACAATGTGCAGTCACACAGGTGCAGTGAACAGGTATGCAGTGACTGCTATCAATACAATGTACAGCTGCCACACAAACAGGTACCGTGAACAGGTGCACTGACTGACTGGTATATAACACTGCGTGTGCTAACGTAGGTAGGTAGGTGCACTGAACAGGTGGGTATGCAGTGATTGGTATTAGAAATGAGCAGCTGTCACACACACAGGTACCGTCAACAGGTGCAGTGACTGGTGGTATATAACACTGCGTGCGGTCACGTAGGAAGATAGGTGCACTGAACAGGTGGGTATGCAGTGATTGGTAGGTATTATAAATGTGCAGCTGTCACACACAGGTAGTCACTGAATGTGCTGGGCCTGGCAGTGGCACAGTAGGAATTAGGAGCGCTTTGAGTCCGACAGGAGAAAAGCGCTATACAAATGTTCGGATTATTATTATTATTACCAAGGGGGCCAATGTCCAGCAGCTGCGACTGACTGACAGGGCTGTATATGCAGGACAAGTGTCTGTGGGACACACACGAAAAAAAAAATAGATCACAAGAACAACATTAGCTCTCAAAAGAGCTATTGAGAATGAGGAATGCTTTTTAGCAATAAGTATCAGCAAGAAGGAGCAACCTAACAAGCCTAACACAAGAGCCTAACTAAGCTTTCCCTATGTCAGCAGATTCTCTCCCTTCTCTAATTACTGCAGCCACACGAGTGAGTGAAATGGCTGACGCTGCCTGCTTTTTATAAGAGGGGGCTCCAGGAGGGAATGTAGCCTGATTGGCTACCCTGTGTCTGCTGACTGTGATGTAGAGGGTCAAAGTTGACCCTAATGATGTAGTACAGGGGGCGGATCGAACTCGCATATAGATCGTGGTTCACAAGCGAACGCGAACCACCGAAGTTCGCACAAATACGTTTGCGGTCGAACTGTTCGGGCCATCTCTATACACCAATATACAAAATAGAGAATTGGTAACAAAATACATCCACCTTTTTGGTGTTCAGCTGTACTTCATACATCTTAATGTCACTGTCTCACTGATTTAGACTAGCAACAAAAAAGTCTGTCCCTGTCTTCCGATGTTCAAATGTATGATATATCAGTTTTTCTTTCTCAGTATGCAGGATGAGAATCTAACAAAGGTATTTCTCGATACTGAAAACTTACTCTTTGAATTGTTTTAAAGTTAGCCCACAAAGGTATTATCTAAAATCAGAACTTTCATCATTCACTTTATGTGATTATTCTGATTATCTTCAACACATACCGTGCAAGAACTCTGATCATACATGCCCAATGCCAGCCTCCCAGAACAGTCATTGTAAAAATGGGGATCAAAGTAGCTGCAGTCTAACTGTATAAATCCCAAATACGGTAACACTACAAGCCTGCATTCAGTGTTTTATCTTACTGCATCTTATATAACTCATAACACACAGGCTTAGGTTTGTGAAAATACAAACAGTAGACGTACTCCTAAAAATAAAAGTTTATTTGTAACTCCTTTTAAATTAGTGTCCAGTATAACCTACACACAAAGCTTGTGTTATTTGTCTGCATCTACAATATATTACATATTCTTACTGTAATGCCTGGTACACACCATGCAATTTCCTGTCAAATAGACAGGTCGAATCAGAAAAATCTGAAAATCGATCAGAAAAACGTTTGGAAATCGGATTGAACATGCCAGAAATTATCGATTCAACACAGGGAATTGCATGGTGCTCAGTGGATTTTTTTTAGGGGGTGCTATGCAGGTGCTGGACCAATTTCCAGGGAAGCTAACGACCTGCGGCAAAAAATGGGTGTAGCTACAACCTGCAGCGCGCCGCGCTGAAAAATGGGCATGGTCATGACCGGATGAGGGGGGGGCTAACTGTAATTTAAAGTGAACCCAGGGTGAGAGTGATATGGTGGCTGCCATATTTATTTCCTTTTAAACAATTGTAGTTGCCTGGCAGCCCTGCTGATCTATTGGCTGCAGTAGTGAACTGAATTACACTAGAAACAAGCATGCAGCTAATCTTGTCAGTTCTGACAATATTGTCAAAAACCCCTGACCTGCTGCATGCTTGTTCAGGGTCTATGGTTGAAAGAATTAGAGGCAGAGGACCAACACGGCAGCCAGGCAGCTGGTATTACTTAAAAGCAGATAAATATGGCAGCCTCAATATTATTCTCACCTCGGGTTCCCTTTAAAAGTGCAACGCAAAGACAGAGGGCCCAAGTTTTGGTGACCCTTTCCCCAGAAAATTCACATAATTGTGCAGGTTTTCTCAAGAAAATACACGTAATGTGAGCAGATTTGAACAAAAAACACATTCAATGACCCCAATATGCACAATCGTTATCAGATATGACCCCAATATGCACAATCGTTATCAGATATGACCCCAATATGCACAATCGTTACCAGATATGACCCCAATATGCACAATCGTTGTCAGATATGACCCCAATATGCACAATCGTTATCAGATATGACCCCAATATGCACAACCGTTATCAGACATGACCCCAATATGCACAATCGTTATCAGATATGACCTCAATATGCACAATCGTTATCAGATATGACCCCAATATGCACAATCGTTATCAGATATGACCCCAATATGCACAACCATTATCAGATATGACCCCAATATGCACAACCGTCATCAGATCTGACCCCAATCAGCAGCACCACCTGAAAAAGAAAAGAAAAACCCATTTACTCACCTAGTCAGAAGACCTCCTGTTCCAACCTCCTCCTCTTCCGACCTCCTTGTGGCGCGCAGCTCAGCTCCCACGATCCTCTTCCTTCCTGCAGCAGCCTGCATCCGGCGAGCAGGGCTACGGGAAAATGTCCGCCCGAAGCCCTGCACTGCAGACTGCAGAGCAGGGCTTCGGGCGGCCATCTTACCGTAGCCCTGCCTGCTGCTCCGGGCTGCTGCTGTGAACTGACTCTGCGTCTCTTAGACGCCTCAAGTCAGTTCACGCCAGGGGGGGCTTTGGGGGTGCTTGGACAAATTTAGGGGGTGCTTGAGCACCCCCAAGCACCCCCCTGGCGCCGCCACTGATGGTGCTTAAGAGGCATCAAGCTTTTACACACATTAGATAAAAGTCATTTGAAATGCTCCATGAATGACAGATTTTGCCACTTTGGACAGAAATTGTTGCAGTTTTTGAATAACATAATCACTTGGACTATCAATGTGTGGATGTGGTTTAAACTACTTGTCGATTCTTCTTGCTAGGAAATGTGCCTTGAGCAACATGGCTTGTATGTGTGTACTGACTTTTATCTAGTGTTTGTACAGACCTTTACTCTGTGCCATAATCTGAAAGCATGGGTTACACAGCCACAGTACACTTCACATAGCTTCCACATTACATTAATTAGACATAATGATTTTGTATGTATGTTTTTTGGCAACTGCAGTGGTTAGTGGTGTAAAACTTGGAAGTAAATTCTCACTGCTTCAAACACTGTGAACAGTGAGGTGACAACTCTGCTTAACAGCGAGAACATTTGTTTCATGAAACATCCCAGATCTGAGAATGTAGCACTCAACTTGACACCACTTTATAGACTGGGTGAGAAAATACCATAGTGGGGCTTGCAGGTCTATTCTTCAGCACAATTTGCCATAGCTGTCAGCATCTCAGCACTGGGCAATTTGCTGTCAGGCAGGTGCATCTAGGCCTGTTGCTTGTTATGGACATTAGACAGACTTTCATACCACATGGGCTCACAGTCTCCATAGGCTTTATATGTTTGGAACAGTACATATGTTTTAGACACATTTATACAGAATTACTAAAATATCTGTTAAAATGTTGCTGAAAGGTATGATTTTTTTCAGCAGTAATATTATTGTCAGATTTTTTAATGAAAGCTGAAAGGGTAAGGATTATACCATTTATTGGAGTGAGCATTTGATGTCTCCCATGATGCATCACTGCTGAATATGCAAATCATTCTTTGTTGTCTCTGTAAGATAACCACACCTCCAGAACCGCTGAAATGCAATGATGTGTCAGCTTGTTAATTGTACAGAGCCACAACAATCCAACATGCATACAGACTGTTTCGGATTGGTTTTATCCTCATCAGTGCATGGCATGGATTTATGTGGCTGTATTGAGTAGGACTTGAAGCACCCAGAGTTACAGATTACCCAGCAAGCTCATGGTGAACCAGACCTCCTAGGAGTGTGTAAGGGGCTACAAAGGACTAAAACACCCTCTTAACAAAATATTATGCAAAACAAAAGTTTGCCTTCTTAAAACAGAAGGTATTTGCCACAATTCAGCAGTGGTGCATCATGGGAGACATCATATGCTCACTCCAAACTGAATTATCACAAACAACTTCTGTTTTAAGAAGGCAAACTTTTGTTTTGCATAATATTTTAGTAAGAGGGCTTTTTGGTCCTTTGTAGCCCCCTTACACGCTCCTAGGAGTTTTTGTTCACCATGAGCTTGCTGGGTAGTCTGTAACCATTTATTGGCTAAATCAAGATCAAAGGACACCTGAAGTGAGAGGGATATGGAAGCTGACAGGGGCATGTCAGATTGATTGTCAGATGAGTGGGAAGATTATGATGTCCACACTTGTTTTATGACCCTTGCAAGATGAACTACCAGGTCGGAGGGTCAAAAGTGTTTGACAATGGAAACATAAACATTGTAGGGCCACGTTTTGTGTGGGGCCCCATGATTTGTAGTTATGTCCCTCATCCACCCCAGAAAGAGTTGCTTTGCTAGCCTGGGATCATGTAGCAATCCCTACCAGGTGACTGAGAGATCACCCAATGTATTTGAGGCTAAAGAACCAGGGCATTCTGATCACATACAATGTTCAGATAAAGAGAAAATGTAGAAAACAAAGCAAGCCCAGGCACCACAAAGGTGTGCGATGAATTGGAAATGACCTGAGATGAAAGTATTGCTTACTGGATTCCATTAAGTGCACCTATCTTACATTTAGTTTTTCCTATTCTGCTTTTGTGATGAAAGTGTGTCAGCGAAGCGTCTCTGGCGTGTGGACAGTCTGTACTGCAATTCTTAAACCTTTCCCCAGAGAATAAACTTACTGTCTTCAGTGAAACACATAAAAGTAATGTCAATATTCCAGGTGAAATCCTTACCCTAAGTTTTTCCACGTGACTCCTTCAGAAGTGACAGAGGGAAGCTATCTGGGCCGTGCCCTTCTCAGCATGTTGTTTAATCTGACAGAAGCGCATATGAACTCCTTTCTATACAGTGGAGGCACTAGTTGTCATTTACTTCCCAGACCCTGGCAGGAGGATAGAGCTGTCACTTTCTCCCACCGTGCAGTAATTTTAACTGCTGATCTTTCCACTAACTGTCACACCTGAGATTAAAGTTCTAACATGGAGACTGCTAGACACGCAAGTGAGCTGAATTCTACAGGGGAAGCGATCTGTGATAAATGAATGCAGTGCTAAGAAAAATAAAAAGCATATCTTGAAATACATTGGACTGCAAGTCCTATCTAATACCAGGCTGAGAACAAAAGCCAGGAGAGATGGATTTATGACTCATGTACAAAGCATTTTTTGCTAGGTTCGTTCTTTGCTGAAAAATGCCATTTTTTTTGCTATCCTTTATGTATTAAAATATAAATTGCACAAACAGATACATGCAAAGGTCTACAGCTTTATTTATTAAAAGGTTGTACTCAGTGATCTTATGTTTACTTCACTTTTTTAGTTCTGCATTGTATTGTATGGAACACTAACTAATGTAATGGGCTTGATTCAGTAAACGGTGCTAACCCATTTAGCACGCCTAAAGACTTTGGGCGTGATAACTAGGGTGCTAACTGGGTTAGCACCGGTTACTAAATTCACATCGCGCGCAAAGTGCCGCGTGCAAAACTTTACATGTGCACAGCGCGGTGTGCGCGAAATGGCGCATCGCAGTGCAACGAAAACGGTGCACCTGATGCGCCTATAAGGTCGGACTGGGTGCGATTTTTAACATCGCATGGTGCAACGTTAAGGTCGCACCGAATGCGACCTTATAGGTGCATCGGGTGCACCGTTTTCGTTGCACCGCGATGCGCCATTTGCGCACGGAACTTTCCGCGCGATGTGAATTTATCACGCCTAAACTAACTTTAGGCGTGATATAGGGCTTTTCACAGGCGTGCTAACACTTAGCACGGTTTACTGAATCAAGCCCAATGTCTTTATTATAAAAATAAAACACCACATCAAAAGAATCGCACACCTGTAGAGAATGGTGCAGGATCCCAGTAGCGGTGGGATCAAGACAAAACAAGCAGGGATCCACATACAGGCTTAAAGAGAAACTCCGACCAAGAATTGAACTTTATCCCAATCAGTAGCTGATGCCCCGTTTTACATGAGAAATCTATTCCTTTTCACAAACAGACCATCAGGGGGTGCTGTATGGCTGATATTGTGGTGAAACCCCTCCCACAAGAAACTCTGAGGACCGTGGTACTCCTGGCAGTTTCCTGTCTGTAAAGCTTGTTGCATTGTGGGAAATAGCTGTTTACAGCTGTTTCCAACTGCAAAAAAGCATACAGCAGCTACATCACCTGCCAACAGTAAAAATGTCACCATGTAATAAATGTCAGAATGTAAATCAGGGACTTAAAAGGTTTTACAATGGGCAAACACTGACTAAATCATTTATACATAATTATTGTAAAAATGAAGCACTTTTTTATTACATTATTTTTACTAGAACATAAATAGAACAACAAGAAAAGGACCCCCCATATATTCAACACCACTCCAGCGTATATTAAAAAAGTATCAAAATGTATTATACCATCAATAACTTTTCTTAAAGGGAACCTGAAGCGAGTACGATTATTTAAAATAAACACATGACGTAGCTGCAAATGAATATTACATACTAACCTCACCGTCAGTTCCTCTCATAGGCTCACCATTTTCTTCTTACAGTGATCCCTTCAAGTTCTGACAATATTTTGTCAGAACTAAAATATACCAGTTGCTGTCAGTTATGCATCAGCAGCTGTCAGTTACAACTGAATTAATGTCCATGTTTCCCTATGGCTCAAGTGGGTGATATTACAGTTTAACAATGTGCTGACCAGGAAGCTGTTATGGAGTGGCCATTTTTAAAATGAAGGACAGAGAATTCCATTGATCACAGTGGACAAATGGGATGCAGGAGAGGAGAATGAGATTAGGGAGTAGACTACACAGGAGGTAAGTATGACCTGTGTATGGTTATTTTGACTTTTTATTTTAAGTTCAGGTTCTCTTTAAACACACATAAAACCAATTGAAGCCAAATACACTCTCCTAGGGTAATACAAAAGACATTGGTAATCAATCAATACATTTCCTGGTGATACTAGGTAAATATGCACAACGCTGTATTCATACTGAAACAGTATCTTTTGATTGTCTTGTAAAAATAAAGCAAACTGCTCCAGAAGCAAAATTATCATTATTCATAATAGTAATAATCATTTTGAAATGTAGCATCTGAATGTTCCAACCGAGGAATCTGTTATTGTCCTAAAGATGAAGCCTGTCACTCCATCTAGCAAAAATAATCATGTGATCTCATTTTTATAGGCACCTTTAATAATACTAAATCCACACAAACAAAGAAAAATAAATCAATAACAGGTTAATGAACTTCCCCTCGAAATTGGCCCTAGGCTGGAGGGCAATACATTTTGACCTTTGTTGAGCGACTATGAATTTTTCTCTATGAGCTATAAAATAATCAACACTATAGATATAATGATACAATAATAATAAATATAAACAGTGTTATTATAAATTAGATTTCAGGATAGAAACTGCCTTTTCACATATAAAAAATATTGACAACAAGCATTTCTTATGTGTTTTGTTAATACCAGAATGTATAGAACAGCATAGCTAACCTCATCCTGATTCCTGATGTATAGAAAGGGGGCTGTGGTCAGAATCAGAACAAGTGCAGCTTCGAACACTAGGAGGTTCTTATTCAGAAGAACAAATGGCATATTCCTCCTTAAAGGGCATCAAGCGCCACATTTTTTCCTGCAGTTTCTCCTGGTTTCTAATAGCTATAGGAGCTGCCATGTTCCCCCTCCCCTTCTAGACACATTTGTTAATCCTAGGGCAGGTGTAAAGCTAGCATGTGTGACTTCACTAAACTCTCTGAAGCACATTGCCCTAACTCGCCACCCCCCACTGATGAAAGCTTTTGTTTGCTCTCTGCTAATATGTGCAATAAAATAATTACATCAGTCCTTATCTGCCTGATATTTCTGTTGTTGGACAGGCCTCAGAAATAGAGTAATAAAATCCTCTGCTAAACCTTTAAATGTAAAAGAAGAGGTAAAATTGAAGTTTCTTTTAATAATGAGCTACATTGTTAGCATGCATTTTAATGTGCTTTTGTGCTAAAAAATGGTGCTTGGCTCACTTAACCTCCTTGGCGGTTATCCTGAGCTAGGGTCAGGGTGGAAAATCAGAGCTAAGAGCGGTAACCCCAACCTCTGCTCAGGGTAGCCGCCGGAGGCTGAATGCAGAGCAATGCGAGCAGCGGGAGCGTTTCTACATACCTCCCAGGGATCCTGACGTCAGCTGGCATTCTTCTTCTTCTCCTCCGGGGCTCTGCTTCCTGCCGGTGAGATTGCTGGCTGTCGTCATGACGACAGCCGTCAATTTCACTTTAGAATTGCAGCGCCACCCGGAGGATGGAGGTCTAACTGCAGCGATGGAGCCAGGGAGGTGAGTGATTACTGGGCTGCTGCAGATCTCCCTGGCAGCATGATTTTTTCCAGGTTTTAGGGCCTGAAAGGGTGCAAAAAAAATGTATTGCTTTTAGATCCTAAAATCCAGAAAGTATCATAATGCCAAGGGGGTTAATAAGTAGCATGTGATTGATTTAAAGTGTGCCCGAAGTGACATGATGATGTGCCATGTATATGTTCAGTCCCAAGTTACAAAGAAATAGATTGGGCTCCTTTTCTCTTGCAGTAAGGGTTAAGAATCTGGCTGAAAATGACACTTTTTTTACAGTTGGACTGGATTTGGACTGCGGTTTAACTCTAATAACTTAATACATAGAGAAACAAATAAAATCTATAGTAGACTGGAGCTGTTCTAGAATAAAAACTGTTGTCAGTTGAGACAATTGCCATTTTAAATTTAACTTTCAAATACAGAATCCGACTGTGTTGTGTTGTTTTTTTTTTTTTTTTTTTTTTTAACTAAAGTCCTATTCGGAATCAGGACTATAGATAGAATTCTTTATTTATCAAATTGACTTTTAATTGAGTTGTATGTTTCTCAGTTGCTATTCAACAATCACAAGTATTCTAAGATTATAGGATCGTTTCAACACTGACCAAAAAGAGGCATTGTGCATCTTTAAATGGCCACGCCAGGTGAAACAACTTCATAGAAATGACCAGTTGTAGGCCACGTTGGCCCTAAATTCACTAAGCTTTATCAAACACTTTATCAAACGTTTGATAATTTACCTCATGGGTAAAATCTAATTTTGAATTCACTAAGGTGTTATAGATTTATTGAATGTTTTATCGATAAAATATTCAATACATCTATAACACCTTAGTGAATTCTTGCCTGCAATACATTAGTTATGCAGATACAGTATATTCAACTATTTTATAGCTGGGAGCTGGTTCCCAAATCAAACCTCGAAACAAAGCTTGGGTACTAGGAAGAAGGAGAGCATTGATTAGGGATACCTGACAAAGACAAGGAGCCACAATGTGTGTGTGTGTTTTTGTGTGTGGGGGTGTAGTGTTAGGTGTAGGTAGAGGGGGGTAGTGTTATGCATAATAAAAGCACTATTCTCCGCGCAAAGGGTTTAAAAGAGTTCCATCAGCTGCCCAGAAGTAAAAGTCCTCAGAGAGACTCCAAACAAGCATAAATTCCAAACTTCAGCGCTGCATAGTCTCTTAAATTATGAATCCGTCACCAACACCACTCACAGTGCAGGCTTACCAGCTTCTAATAAGACCCAGATTATAAGGTCTGCACGTTCAATATTCCCCACGATCAAAGTCTTCCTTGTAGTCACTTTTCAGATATCATTCCTCAAATGGTACTCCCAGCATGAGAAGATATAATATAACAAACAAGATCTAAGTGCTCTCTGTTTTGATTTAAAAGCCGGCACTTTTATTCATAAAATACAAGGTAAACAAATACTCACATAAGGGCCCTTATTACAGGGACCCTCAGTTGATAAAGCGTATAAGAATAATGTCAGCAGGATGCCACTCTCCCATCTGCCAACCGTTTCGCCCGACCTAGGTTTCGCTACCGCGTCCTCAGGGGCTTCTATACGGAATGGCATACCGAGTGGCTTTTTAATAATAGCTGAAAGCAATCACGCACGCCGCTAACACGTCAGGTCTCGAGTTCCTACACTTCCGTCTACGTCACATCCGGAATTCCGCCGCATGGAACGCACGGAAGGTAATGTATATTAAAGTCCAACCACATCAATCACAATGCGATTTGGAACGCACGGAAGGTGAGTAGTGAAACACCTTCCTCATCTGGAGCCTAAGTAATTTAAAGGCATATCCAGAAGGCTTCTTGAACCGAAATTGCGCAGATGTTAAAGCGGCATCCTACCGAAAACATAAAAACAATACAAAAATAAAATAAATACAATTTACACTCCTGAGGACTTTTACTTCTGGGCAGCTGATGGAACTCTTTTAAACCCTTTGCGCGGAGAATAGTGCTTTTATTGTATTTTATTCTCAGAAATTATCTGCGGCAAAGTGTTTTTTCTGTGGATCTTACCATACATCTACTGTATTTTGTATGTTAATTTTAATTCATTTGTTATGTTCTGTTGATCCCTGTGATTTGGAAAAATGGCGGATGTTTTTGATTATATGCTTAGACGTAATATTGAAATTGGTGAAGCATTTGGGGGCACCCAAATTGAAGTTTCAGAGGAAAACCTGGAAAATCAATTTAGAACACTTAGCCAGGTTTGTGAAAAGAAATTATCAGTGTGGTGGGACATAGCCTCCCTTGAAAGGTATCGTGAGGCAGGATATGTCCCACGGAGATGCAGATGGGAATTTTGTCCCAATGAAAGTGAGAGGACAGATTTATCTGATGAGGATTGGTATATCTTCTTTAATAGATGTGGAAAAGAATTATTGGGACTATTAGTGAAAGGCAAAAGGGTCAAAATGCAAAATTTAGATAAAGAAATAGAAGCTACTAAGACTAAGTTGGAACCTTACAAATGTTTGTCTGAATATAAACAGTTATCTAGAGATCTGCAAGGATATTTGAAGAAAACGGATGAGGATTTGAAAAACAAAAAGCAAAAGAAATTCCCAAGAGATTTAAATGATTATAAAGCGGGAGAAGTCTATAAATGGCAGAAAAAATCAACCCCCATAGATGAGGACAATGGTACCTTACCAAAGGGGGAGGGAGTTAAAGGGGGAGCCCAAACTCCAGTAGTTGTGAAACCTAAAATTATTAAGAGACCGGAACAAAAACCAAAATGGGAACAGAAAGAAATTAAAAGGTGGGTAAATCAGCCTCAATGGAGAAATAATCCCAGATATTATCATCTAGACAAGCCGACTAATTATTATCCCAATCAATCCCCGTATAGCTGTGCAGAAGGGTCTGAATAAGGACAACAACTTTCTATATTGGTATGAGATTGATGATATATGAACTGTCTCAGCCACCCTAGCTGAACTTGTGAACTAAGAATTTACGATACCTCTGGGTCAATCCTAATACCAGGTCTGTGAGCAATAAAGTAAACAAGGATCCTTATCTTACCCCATTTAGATGGTCTGTTTGTATTAAGGCATCTTAATGATGTATTTATGCTTGAAAAAAATATCTGTTTTTCCTTTTGATGTTGCATGTATATAAGCTGTCTGTACCACCAGCTTGCAAACTAACAGGATATAAACCTGACGAAGGCTGCAAGGCCGAAAGCTTGTTTATTCTTATTCATTTGTAGTTAGCCAATAAATGGTATCATCCTGATTTAAAACTTCTTGCTTTTACTGATGGCTAACACGGTACAATACCCTACTGCTACTACTATGCTTGAAGATACCGCAATGTACCGCACTTTCCTGGAACTAAAGAAAGACCTGAAGAAACTTGCACAACTGGACAGCGACATCTTTTTCTTGACTACATGCAAAAAGGAAAAACTTATACCTCAAGGACTAAGGATACAGAATCCCACCCTGCATACATACAATAGCAGGTTTGCAGAAGAAATCTGCAGGAGGAGCTCGGAGAGAATACGGAATAACCTTTTAAGAGTCTGCTATAACCGTAAGAGGTTTACAAAGGATGAGATACAGAGCCTGAAACTGTCTCTGAATGATGACCACACTGGATATACATGGGATCAACTACAGACCTTCTATGTGAAACTACAGAGATTCCTAATTAACAACAAAAAGAAAAAACTTCAGAGACTTAGAATTAAGAGTGGACGCCTGGATGCACAAGCAGCAGAAAAAGAGCAACCCACAGGTGTAATGAATCTTTCCTCTTATCAGGCTACTGAAGCTGAAATGTCAGTACTCTCCAAAGGCCTGTCATTCTGCCCTGCGAGACCCATAGACAGGATTGCACTCTGTGGAGATATGGAGGAATTTTTCAGAAAGCTGCGACTCAAGGAACACTACCATGATAAGGAAGCCTGTGATACAATGGATAATGGACCAAAACGCACCAGATCTAAAAAGAAAAAAAGATGGACCCCCAAAGAAGGAAAAAACCCGGCCCTGGATAAATACATAAACAAATTCAGACGCAGAATCTCTGACAGGATCCTGAGTAAAAGAAAGACACTGGCCCAGAACGTAACACCACAGGAGCGACAGGCCATCAGATCCCTTAAAGAGAATAAGGACATTATTATTAAACCAGCGGATAAAGGTGGTGCCATAGTCATAATGAACACCAGTGACTACATCCAGGAGGCACAAAGACAATTATCCAACACCGCTCACTATGCCAAATTACAGGGGGACCCCACAAAAGGCTACAGGATGGCACTTAATAGGATGGTTAACAGATTGCCTGCAAACATCAGACTACATGTAAGGACCCTTATCCCTGAAGAGCCTAGAACAGCCTGCTTTTACATGCTTCCCAAGATCCACAAAGAGGGAAACCCTGGCAGGCCCATAATCTCAGGGAGCGGAACTCTTACAGAGAACATCTCAGGGTGGCTGGAAAACATTTTAAAACCTCTTGTCTGTAAAAGACCCAGCTACTTACAGGATACCACCCACCTCCTGAACAAACTGTCAGCCATCGGCCCAGTACCTGAGGGAACCATACTGGCCACGATGGACGTGGAGTCCCTGTACACGAACATTCCCCATGATGATGGTATTGCGGCCTGCCGTAAATATCTTCAGGGTCAGGGCATACCTGTAAAGCCTATTACTGGACTGATCAAATTCATTCTCACTCATAATTATTTCACTTTTGGACAGGACCTCTATTTACAGCAGATGGGCGTGGCAATGGGTTCGCGATTCGCTCCACAGTATGCAAATCTATTCATGGCCAAAATCGAAGAGGAATACCTCAATGCATGTGGCATAAAACCCTTGGCCTACTTCCGCTTCATTGATGATATTTTAATCATCTGGTCCGCAAGTGAGGATGATCTTCTCCAGTTCCACAGGAACTTCAATGCCTTCCATCCTACAATCAAATTGAAACTTACCTACTCTCACACAGAGATTAACTTTCTGGACACCACCATATACATCAGGGGTAACAACATACAAACCTCTGTGTATCGCAAACCTACAGACCGTCCCACATACCTAAGATATGACAGTTTTCATCCCAAGCACATTAAGAACTCTATAATTTACAGCCAAGCTATAAGGTACAACCGGATTTGTTCTGACAGGATGGACAGAGACAAGCACCTGGATCACCTTAAGAACACTTTCATTAAACAAGGTTACAGTCCTCCCATGGCTGAGGCCCAAATCAGGAAAGCCAGCAACATCCCCAGGACTGAACTCCTGAAATATAAGCAAAACCAGAAAGAGGAACGTGTCCCTTTGGTTGTCACCTACAACCCACACCTGGAAATCTTAAGGAGGATTGCTAAGGAACTTCATCCCATTTTACACAAGGATCACAGACTGAGAACGATATTCCCTAAACCTCCACTCTTGTCATATCGGCAACCACACAATCTAAAACAGATGATTGTCAGGAGCTCTTTGAATAGGCCTCAACAAAACGGAACATCACCCTGCCGACAAAAAATATGTGGGACCTGCAGACACATTTACTCCACTGACAGGGTAACGATACCAGGTTCACAACAGGAGTACAGAATACAAGGTAAATTTTCTTGTGGGTCCACCAATCTGGTATATCTGATCATGTGTGCTAAATGCCCCAATGTTATGTACGTGGGAGAAACTGGACAAACTCTGCGCAAACGTATGAATGGACACAGGAACACTATTAATGATACCAAATCTGGATTCCCAGTTGCTACACACTTTCGGTCCAACGGACACAGCATGGATGATCTTCGTGTCACTGCCCTGAAGGGCGGCTTCAAAACGTCAAATGACCGATTAATAGCAGAAACAAAATTTATAAATTGTTTCAAAGCTGTGCAGAAGGGTCTGAATAAGGACAACAACTTTCTATATTGGTATGAGATTGATGATATATGAACTGTCTCAGCCACCCTAGCTGAACTTGTGAACTAAGAATTTACGATACCTCTGGGTCAATCCTAATACCAGGTCTGTGAGCAATAAAGTAAACAAGGATCCTTATCTTACCCCATTTAGATGGTCTGTTTGTATTAAGGCATCTTAATGATGTATTTATGCTTGAAAAAAATATCTGTTTTTCCTTTTGATGTTGCATGTATATAAGCTGTCTGTACCACCAGCTTGCAAACTAACAGGATATAAACCTGACGAAGGCTGCAAGGCCGAAAGCTTGTTTATTCTTATTCATTTGTAGTTAGCCAATAAATGGTATCATCCTGATTTAAAACTTCTTGCTTTTACTGATGGCTAACACGGTACAATACCCTACTGCTCCCCGTATAGAGGAATACCATCCAGAAACCAACAGTATTATCCTCCTAATGATTATAGACCCAGACCAAACTATGGGAGAGATGAGGAGAAAAAATATGGGAAAAAGAATGTCATTAAAAAGAGACCACAAAGGGGATGGAGACCCAGGATCACCTATAATCCAAATCAGATTCCTATTCATAATAGATTTGACGCTTTAAATAAAGACTGGACCGAATCCGAGTCGGAGTGTCCAAATACCCCCTCAGATGCACACCCTTTTATAGACCCTCGCAGTGGTGCTCAGCAGAGCTCGAATATTCGAGTAGCTCGAATATTCGAGCTCTTTTTCAGCTATCCGAGCTCGGTATTCGAGCTCCGAATAGCTGTAGCTATTCGAATGGGCTATCCGAGTACACTCGAATAGCCCATTCACTATTCGAGCTATTCGAGCAAACGGCGCTATTCGAGCTCGGTACCGAGCTCGAATAGCGTCATAGCCCAGATTGATGTCCTTAGAGTCAATCAGAGGGCTCCCAGGCCCTCTGACGGCAGCCAATCACAGAGGGGGACCCTGGCCAGCCCCTACCCTATAAATAGCGGCCGCCATGTTCCGTTTCTCCATGCTTGCCTGAGACTTGTACAGAGAGAGAGTTGCTCCTTTGTGCTTTGGCTTAGCAAGTGCTCTATTGTGATCATTTACCTAGCGTTTTTGCTCACCTACACCTGCCATATACACCTATATTGTTGTTAGTTAGATAGACATTGTATTTTAGTTAGTAGCTTGTGTGTTACATTAGAGACAGGCAGCTGCTGCAAGCTTACAGGTTTAGGCCTCAGGGGGGCCTTGCCTCTGTGGGCAGCTGTCCTCTGTTTATTTCTCTCATCTATACCAGTATTTCTGCTGTCCTTTACTAATAGTATTGTAGTTATACTGTACTAGGAGTAGGACACTCACTGACTGTCACTGTTTATAGGCTACTAGCTAGCTCCTGCGTGTGTGCACTCACTCACTGTCTGTGTGTACACACACTCTATTTCCTTCTGATTACTGATAGATTATTGTTAGTTAGTTGTACTTACTGTTACTACTTACTCTTACTGTACTAGGAGTCTAGGACACTCAGTCAGACAGTCACTGTGTTCATAGGCTACTAGCTCCTGCGTGCGGTCACTCACTGTCTGAGTGTACACACACCACCCACACTCCATTTCCTTCTGATCGCTGATTGATTATTGTAATTAGTTAGTTCTACTTACTGTTACTACTTACTCTTACTGTACTAGGAGTCTAGGACACTCAGTCACTGTGTTCATAGGCTACTAGCTCCTGCGTGCGGTCACTCACTGTCTGAGTGTACACACACCACCCACACTCCATTTCCTTCTGATCGCTGATTGATTATTGTAATTAGTTAGTTCTACTTACTGTTACTACTTACTCTTACTGTACTAGGAGTCTAGGACACTCAGTCACTGTGTTCATAGGCTACTAGCTCCTGCGTGCGGTCACTCACTGTCTGAGTGTACACACACCACCCACACTCCATTTCCTTCTGATCGCTGATTGATTATTGTAATTAGTTAGTTCTACTTACTGTTACTACTTACTCTTACTGTACTAGGAGTCTAGGACACTCAGTCACTGTGTTCATAGGCTACTAGCTCCTGCGTGCGGTCACTCACTGTCTGAGTGTACACACACCACCCACACTCCATTTCCTTCTGATCGCTGATTGACTATTGTAATTAGTTAGTTCTACTTACTGTTACTACTTACTCTTACTGTACTAGGAGTCTAGGACACTCAGTCACTGTGTGTTCATAGGCTACTAGCTCCTGCGTGCGGTCACTCACTGTCTGAGTGTACACACACCACCCACACTCCATTTCCTTGTGATCGCTGATTGATTATTGTAATTAGTTAGTTCTACTTACTGTTACTACTTACTCTTACTGTACTAGGAGTCTAGGACACTTAGTCACTGTGTGTTCATAGGCTACTAGCTCCTGCGTGCGGTCACTCACTGTCTGAGTGTACACACACCACCCACACTCCATTTCCTTCTGATCGCTGATTGATTATTGTAATTAGTTAGTTCTACTTACTGTTACTACTTACTCTTACTGTACTAGGAGTCTAGGACACTCAGTCACTGTGTTCATAGGCTACTAGCTCCTGCGTGCGTGCACTCACTGTCTGAGTGTACACACACCCACACTCCATTTCCTTCTGATCGCTGATTGATTATCGTAATTAGTTAGTTGTACTTACTGTTACTACTTACTCTTACTGTACTAGGAGTCTAGGACACTCAGTCACTGTGTTCATAGGCTACTAGCTCCTGCGTGCGGTCACTCACTGTCTGAGTGTACACACACCACCCACACTCCATTTCCTTCTGATCGCTGATTGATTATTGTAATTAGTTAGTTCTACTTACTGTTACTACTTACTCTTACTGTACTAGGAGTCTAGGACACTCAGTCACTGTGTTCATAGGCTACTAGCTCCTGCGTGCGGTCACTCACTGTCTGAGTGTACACACACCACCCACACTCCATTTCCTTCTGATCGCTGATTGATTATTGTAATTAGTTAGTTCTACTTACTGTTACTACTTACTCTTACTGTACTAGGAGTCTAGGACACTCAGTCACTGTGTTCATAGGCTACTAGCTCCTGCGTGCGGTCACTCACTGTCTGAGTGTACACACACCACCCACACTCCATTTCCTTCTGATCGCTGATTGATTATTGTAATTAGTTAGTTCTACTTACTGTTACTACTTACTCTTACTGTACTAGGAGTCTAGGACACTCAGTCACTGTGTTCATAGGCTACTAGCTCCTGCGTGCGTGCACTCACTGTCTGAGTGTACACACACCCACACTCCATTTCCTTCTGATCGCTGATTGATTATCGTAATTAGTTAGTTGTACTTACTGTTACTACTTACTCTTACTGTACTAGGAGTCTAGGACACTCAGTCACTGTGTTCATAGGCTACTAGCTCCTGCGTGCGGTCACTCACTGTCTGAGTGTACACACACCACCCACACTCCATTTCCTTCTGATCGCTGATTGATTATTGTAATTAGTTAGTTCTACTTACTGTTACTACTTACTCTTACTGTACTAGGAGTCTAGGACACTCAGTCACTGTGTTCATAGGCTACTAGCTCCTGCGTGCGTGCACTCACTGTCTGAGTGTACACACACCCACACTCCATTTCCTTCTGATCGCTGATTGATTATCGTAATTAGTTAGTTGTACTTACTGTTACTACTTACTCTTACTGTACTAGGAGTCTAGGACACTCAGTCACTGTGTTCATAGGCTACTAGCTCCTGCGTGCGGTCACTCACTGTCTGAGTGTACACACACCACCCACACTCCATTTCCTTCTGATCGCTGATTGATTATTGTAATTAGTTAGTTCTACTTACTGTTACTACTTACTCTTACTGTACTAGGAGTCTAGGACACTCAGTCACTGTGTTCATAGGCTACTAGCTCCTGCGTGCGGTCACTCACTGTCTGAGTGTACACACACCACCCACACTCCATTTCCTTCTGATCGCTGATTGATTATTGTAATTAGTTAGTTCTACTTACTGTTACTACTTACTCTTACTGTACTAGGAGTCTAGGACACTCAGTCACTGTGTTCATAGGCTACTAGCTCCTGCGTGCGGTCACTCACTGTCTGAGTGTACACACACCACCCACACTCCATTTCCTTCTGATCGCTGATTGATTATTGTAATTAGTTAGTTCTACTTACTGTTACTACTTACTCTTACTGTACTAGGAGTCTAGGACACTCAGTCACTGTGTTCATAGGCTACTAGCTCCTGCGTGCGTGCACTCACTGTCTGAGTGTACACACACCCACACTCCATTTCCTTCTGATCGCTGATTGATTATCGTAATTAGTTAGTTGTACTTACTGTTACTACTTACTCTTACTGTACTAGGAGTCTAGGACACTCAGTCACTGTGTTCATAGGCTACTAGCTCCTGCGTGCGGTCACTCACTGTCTGAGTGTACACACACCACCCACACTCCATTTCCTTCTGATCGCTGATTGATTATTGTAATTAGTTAGTTCTACTTACTGTTACTACTTACTCTTACTGTACTAGGAGTCTAGGACACTCAGTCACTGTGTTCATAGGCTACTAGCTCCTGCGTGCGGTCACTCACTGTCTGAGTGTACACACACCACCCACACTCCATTTCCTTCTGATCGCTGATTGATTATTGTAATTAGTTAGTTCTACTTACTGTTACTACTTACTCTTACTGTACTAGGAGTCTAGGACACTCAGTCACTGTGTTCATAGGCTACTAGCTCCTGCGTGCGGTCACTCACTGTCTGAGTGTACACACACCACCCACACTCCATTTCCTTCTGATCGCTGATTGATTATTGTAATTAGTTAGTTCTACTTACTGTTACTACTTACTCTTACTGTACTAGGAGTCTAGGACACTCAGTCACTGTGTTCATAGACTACTAGCTCCTGCGTGCGGTCACTCACTGTCTGAGTGTACACACACCACCCACACTCCATTTCCTTCTGATCGCTGATTGATTATTGTAATTAGTTAGTTCTACTTACTGTTACTACTTACTCTTACTGTACTAGGAGTCTAGGACACTCAGTCACTGTGTTCATAGGCTACTAGCTCCTGCGTGCGGTCACTCACTGTCTGAGTGTACACACACCCACACTCCATTTCCTTCTGATCGCTGATTGATTATCGTAATTAGTTAGTTGTACTTACTGTTACTACTTACTCTTACTGTACTAGGAGTCTAGGACACTCAGTCACTGTGTTCATAGGCTACTAGCTCCTGCGTGCGGTCACTCACTGTCTGAGTGTACACACACCACCCACACTCCATTTCCTTCTGATCGCTGATTGATTATTGTAATTAGTTAGTTCTACTTACTGTTACTACTTACTCTTACTGTACTAGGAGTCTAGGACACTCAGTCACTGTGTTCATAGGCTACTAGCTCCTGCGTGCGGTCACTCACTGTCTGAGTGTACACACACCACCCACACTCCATTTCCTTCTGATCGCTGATTGATTATTGTAATTAGTTAGTTCTACTTACTGTTACTACTTACTCTTACTGTACTAGGAGTCTAGGACACTCAGTCACTGTGTTCATAGGCTACTAGCTCCTGCGTGCGGTCACTCACTGTCTGAGTGTACACACACCCACACTCCATTTCCTTCTGATCGCTGATTGATTATCGTAATTAGTTAGTTGTACTTACTGTTACTACTTACTCTTACTGTACTAGGAGTCTAGGACACTCAGTCACTGTGTTCATAGGCTACTAGCTCCTGCGTGCGGTCACTCACTGTCTGAGTGTACACACACCACCCACACTCCATTTCCTTCTGATCGCTGATTGATTATTGTAATTAGTTAGTTCTACTTACTGTTACTACTTACTCTTACTGTACTAGGAGTCTAGGACACTCAGTCACTGTGTTCATAGGCTACTAGCTCCTGCGTGCGGTCACTCACTGTCTGAGTGTACACACACCACCCACACTCCATTTCCTTCTGATTGCTGATTGATTATTGTAATTAGTTAGTTCTACTTACTGTTACTACTTACTCTTACTGTACTAGGAGTCTAGGACACTCAGTCACTGTGTTCATAGGCTACTAGCTCCTGCGTGCGTGCACTCACTGTCTGAGTGTACACACACCCACACTCCATTTCCTTCTGATCGCTGATTGATTATTGTAATTAGTTAGTTCTACTTACTGTTACTACTTACTCTTACTGTACTAGGAGTCTAGGACACTCAGTCACTGTGTTCATAGGCTACTAGCTCCTGCGTGCGTGCACTCACTGTCTGAGTGTACACACACTAAATTTACTTGTGATTACTACTGATTATTGTAACTGCTAGTTGTACTTCCTGACTGTTACTACTTACTTACTGTACTAGGGGACACTCACTCAGTCACCTCACCAACCAACCCACTCCATTAAAGTACCCCACTTTTCACCCGCCCTTTTACAAAACTTTTGTCTATACGCCCAAAACATTTAAGATGTCTGGAAGTGGCAGCCAGCGCGGTTTGGGCAAGGGGAAGGGCAGCAAGGGAATCAGGAGGAGAGGGAGCAGCATTGTGGCAAGCCGCGGCCGCGGGCGCGCCACCATGCACAGTTCCGCAGCAGCAGCAGCAGCGTCAGTGGCTAACATTCCTCCCATAGCCACTGGCCGTGGACGCCTTGGGCGCCGCCCAGCAGGAGCATCTGCAACTCACGCTGCAGAGACACAGCAGCAGCAGCGTGTAGCACCTGCTCCCATTTTCCTCCAGCCGGGTCGGAAACGTCCCATTGAGGAAAAGGATGCAGACACTGTGGTGCAACTCATGACGGAGGATGAGCAGCCCGCCATCAGCTCTGCATCCGAGGCCTCCACCCTCACCACCACCACCACCCCTGTTCGCAGCAGCCGCCCAGCAGGGTCTGGGGAGGAGGCCAGTTCACCATCACTCGCCGACCTGTCATTCAGCAGTCTTTTGACCCCAGGCATCATGAGTAAATTGTCTGCTGTTGTTGGCGATCTTGAGGAGGAGATGCTGATGGGCACTTTGGGGGATGAGGGATTGGACAGCAAGACTGTGGCGACAGTCAAGCAGCCCATCCATGCATCAGGAGAGGAGTTTGGGGGGTCCTCATCCCAGCAGGACATGTTTCAGGAGGGGGAGGATGATGATGACCCGGTGACAGACAGAGACTGGGTGCCACCACCTCCAGGGGATGTCGTCCTCAGCAGCTCTGAGGAGGAGGAGGAGGATGCTCTTGTGGGCCTTGCAAGGAGGCGCATCATTGCAAGCATTGGCAGCAGCAGTAGGCAGGTCCCACAGCCTGCTGGTGTCTCAGGCTCAGCAGCAGCAGCATCTGCCAGTACCACCACCAGCCGCACCCAAGCCCCCCAAGCCCCCCCCCCCAACCACCACAGGGAGACAGGCAGCAGCGCTTCCATGCCGTAGGGGGATGTTTAAGTCACCAATCTGGCGATATTTCACCATGCCCACTGTGTACAGCAAGTACGCCACTTGCAACCACTGTCAGCGGAAGTTGAGCAGAGGTGCAGACCCCTTAAAGTTCTGCACCAGCTCGCTCATCAACCACCTTGCGGCTAAACATTTCCACCAGCATGAGGAGTTCCAGAGGCTGAAGGCATCTGGTGCTGGCAGTGGCACCACACCCATCACTGCACAGCCTTCAGCAGCAGCAGCAGCAACAGCAGCCACCCGCCCTCCTGCTCCTCCAGCAGCACCAGCAGGAGTGCGGAAACGCACTGCTCCTCCCCCCTCTGCAACTCCTGCCGCCGACACTGAGGCCTGTTCTGGCAGCCAGTCCTCAGTGGCCTCCTCTGCTGTGTCTGCTGATTCCCGTGTCAGCAAAAGGCCACGCCAGAGCCTTTTGAGCGAGTCCTTCCAGGGGGTGGTTAGGGCTCTGCCTCCCAGCAGCCGTCGCGTGCGGCAGCTGAACGGCTTGCTGGCACGGGCCATGTGCTCCCAACTCCTGCCGTACACGCTCGTGCAGGAGGGGAGCGACATTCGTGCGCTGCTTGCTTGCGCAGCCCCAGACTGGCAGCTCCCCAGCAGACACTTCTTTGCCCGCAAGGCCATTCCTGCACTGCACCGCTTTGTGATGGCCAATGTGGAGCGAGGGCTGGAGCACGCGGTTGGTGAAAGGGTCCACGTCACCATGGACTCCTGGAGCAGCCGCTTCGGGACAGGCCGCTACCTGTCCTTCACTGTCCACTGGCTCAGCTTGGTGGAAGGGGGTGAGGATGGGAGAGCAGCAGCGGGCACAGCAGCAGCAGCAACACAGTGGGTGGTGCCACCCCGCAGGCTCAGGGGAACTGCAGCAGGTTCCTCCGATCCTCTGCCATCCTCCGGCACACCTGGCCAAACCCCCCGCCTCAGCAGCAGCGTGAAGGCCCGCCACTGCCAAGCGCTGCTGCACTTGGTCAGCCTTGGGAAGACCAAGCTGACGGCAACCCATGTGTTGGCCAAACTCCAGGAGCAGGAGAGGATTTGGCTGACACCCAGAGGCCTCAGAGTCGGAGAGGTGGTGGCCGACAATGGGGCCAATCTGGTTGCCGCAATAGACAGGGGAAACCTGACCCACATCCCCTGTCTTGCCCACGTGCTGAACCTGGTGGTGCAGAAGTTCCTGCGCACCTACCAGGGGATGGGCGAACTGCTGGAAACGGCAAGGAATGTTGTGCGTCACTTCCGGCGCTCGGCTGCAGCCTGTGCGAGCCTGGAAGACGTGCAAAAGGAGCTGGATCTGCCACGCCATCGGCTGATCCTTGACGTTCCGACTCGCTGGAACTCCACCCTGGCGATGTTGGAGCGTCTGGTTGAACAGAGGCGCGCTGTCAAACAGTACCTTGCCCTGGCCACTGTTTCCGCAGCTCAGAGAAGGGACAAGACCAGCAACTTCCCGTCCATCGTCTGCGATGATGACTGGAGGCACATGCAGCAGGTGTGCTTAGTGCTGGCTCCCTTCCTGCAGGCCACAAACATGGTGAGCAGGGACCATGCTATGGTCTGCGAGTGGGTGCCCCTGGTTTCTCTGCTGAACAGGGCCCTCGATGCTTTGCTGGAACAGGGAGCGGCAGCCTTGGACCAGCAGGAGCGGCAACCAGCTGCGCAGTCCACCTCTGAGGGGGAGGAGGAGGAGGACTTGGTGGAGGTCCCTGACCTGGCTGCTGATGAGGGGGATCAGCACAGCGCAGCTGAGTTGGTGCGGGGGTGGAGAGAGGATGAGGCGGCAGAGGAGGAGGATGAGGACAGCACTGACGTCGATGTGCCAGCAGACGTGGCCCGCCTCTTCCCAATGGCAGCGCACATGCTGACGTGCCTGCGCAGGGACCCCAGGGTGATCCAGATGAAGCAGAGGGAGGACATCTGGATCAGCATGATGTTGGACCCACGCCTCAAGGGGAAGTTGAGCCAGTTCCTGCCGCCTGCAGGAGGAGACCCAGCGCAACAAATAAGGAGCTTGCAGCAGGCCCTTGTTGAGCGCTTGGAGGAAGCCTTCCCCCAGCCTTCCACCCCCACTGTCCAGCAGCCAGCACAGAGGCAGCAGCAGGTGCCTGCATCCAGCAGCAGCAAGCGCCCCACAGACCTGCTGTCTCTCAGCCACGAGCTCTACAGGACTGTAGAGGCTCCGGCAGCAGTGACTAGAGAGGAGATGCATGCAGCAGCATCCTCCTCCGGTCACAGCCAGCGCCTGACCCGCATGGTGGCTGACTACATGGGGTCGTACAGCGGGCTTGACAGCGATGCCCCTGTTGATCCCATGGAGTATTGGGTCAAGCGCATGGAGATCTGGAGCGAGCTGGCGCAGTACGCCCTGGAAGTGCTGTCCTGCCCCCCTTCCAGCGTGCTGTCCGAGCGCTGCTTCAGTGCAGCTGGTGGCGTGGTCACCGAGAAACGCTCACGTCTGTCTCACAAGTCTGTGGACAGACTGACGTTTCTCAAGATGAACCAGGCGTGGGTGGAAGGCGAGTTCCTGGCCCCTGTTGTCGGCGAGAGGGGGACATGAACTGGCTGCCGGAACCATCGTTAATGTGCCTTACCACCCTTTACCACCTCCTGGCTCCTGCTCACTAAGCCAGCCTGGTTCACTTTGACTATTACGTCGCCTGCAGCCACACATTTTACACCTACAGTGGGCTGCTGTGTACTGCCCTTCTGCTGTCTGTCTGTGTTTCCCACTGCCAGGGTACACAGATGATTTACCTTCTGCTGCCACTCTGCCACCAGCTATTACGTCAAACAATAGCTGCTCGCCTACTCCTCCATTCCTCCTCCTGCTGCTGCTGTCTGTCTGTGTTTCCCACTGCCAGGGTACACAGATGATTTACCTTCTGCTGCCACTCTGCCACCAGCTATTACGTCAAACAATAGCTATATTGGTTGCAAAACCAAAAACCAAAAAACCATAAAAAAAAAAAAAAGGTTTAATTTTTCTGAGGTGCCCGGGTTGAAAACTGTGTTGTCCCAGTTGTGTATTGGACACAATGTGGGCTGCACGACCGCTGTCTGGGACCTCCTGTTGTGTTTATTTACAGCCCTGGTATCACCGCTAGGTACCAGGGCTATTATGTCACGCTGCCTACCTGCTGCCACACTCACACTGCTCCTCCACACCTCCTCCTGCTGCTGCTGCTGCTGTCTGTCTGTGTTTCCCACTGCCAGGGTACACAGATGATTTACCTTCTGCTGCCACTCTGCCACCAGCTATTACGTCAAACAATAGCTGCTCGCCTACTCCTCCATTCCTCCTCCTGCTGCTGCTGTCTGTCTGTGTTTCCCACTGCCAGGGTACACAGATGATTTACCTTCTGCTGCCACTCTGCCACCAGCTATTACGTCAAACAATAGCTATATTGGTTGCAAAACCAAAAACCAAAAAACCATTAAAAAAAAAAAAAAGGTTTAATTTTTCTGAGGTGCCCGGGTTGAAAACTGTGTTGTCCCAGTTGTGTATTGGACACAATGTGGGCTGCACGACCGCTGTCTGGGACCTCCTGTTGTGTTTATTTACAGCCCTGGTATCACCGCTAGGTACCAGGGCTATTATGTCACGCTGCCTACCTGCTGCCACACTCACACTGCTCCTCCATACCTCCTCCTGCTGCTGCTGCTGCTGTCTGTCTGTGTTTCCCACTGCCAGGGTACACAGATGATTTACCTTCTGCTGCCACTCTGCCACCAGCTATTACGTCAAACAATAGCTGCTCGCCTACTCCTCCATTCCTCCTCCTGCTGCTGCTGTCTGTCTGTGTTTCCCACTGCCAGGGTACACAGATGATTTACCTTCTGCTGCCACTCTGCCACCAGCTATTACGTCAAACAATAGCTATATTGGTTGCAAAACCAAAAACCAAAAAACCATAAAAAAAAAAAAAAAGGTTTAATTTTTCTGAGGTGCCCGGGTTGAAAACTGTGTTGTCCCAGTTGTGTATTGGACACAATGTGGGCTGCACGACCGCTGTCTGGGACCTCCTGTTGTGTTTATTTACAGCCCTGGTATCACCGCTAGGTACCAGGGCTATTATGTCACGCTGCCTACCTGCTGCCACACTCACACTGCTCCTCCACACCTCCTCCTGCTGCTGCTGCTGCTGTCTGTCTGTGTTTCCCACTGCCAGGGTACACAGATGATTTACCTTCTGCTGCCACTCTGCCACCAGTTATTACGTCAAACAATAGCTGCTCGCCTACTCCTCCATTCCTCCTCCTGCTGCTGCTGTCTGTCTGTGTTTCCCACTGCCAGGGTACACAGATGATTTACCTTCTGCTGCCACTCTGCCACCAGCTATTACGTCAAACAATAGCTATATTGGTTGCAAAACCAAAAACCAAAAAACCATAAAAAAAAAAAAAAGGTTTAATTTTTCTGAGGTGCCCGGGTTGAAAACTGTGTTGTCCCAGTTGTGTATTGGACACAATGTGGGCTGCACGACCGCTGTCTGGGACCTCCTGTTGTGTTTATTTACAGCCCTGGTATCACCGCTAGGTACCAGGGCTATTATGTCACGCTGCCTACCTGCTGCCACACTCACACTGCTCCTCCACACCTCCTCCTGCTGCTGCTGCTGCTGTCTGTCTGTGTTTCCCACTGCCAGGGTACACAGATGATTTACCTTCTGCTGCCACTCTGCCACCAGCTATTACGTCAAACAATAGCTGCTCGCCTACTCCTCCATTCCTCCTCCTGCTGCTGCTGTCTGTCTGTGTTTCCCACTGCCAGGGTACACAGATGATTTACCTTCTGCTGCCACTCTGCCACCAGCTATTACGTCAAACAATAGCTATATTGGTTGCAAAACCAAAAACCAAAAAACCATAAAAAAAAAAAAAAAGGTTTAATTTTTCTGAGGTGCCCGGGTTGAAAACTGTGTTGTCCCAGTTGTGTATTTGACACAATGTGGGCTGCACGACCGCTGTCTGGGACCTCCTGTTGTGTTTATTTCCAGCCCTGGTATCACCGCTAGGTACCAGGGCTATTATGTCACGCTGCCTACCTGCTGCCACACTCACACTGCTCCTCCATACCTCCTCCTGCTGCTGCTGCTGCTGTCTGTCTGTGTTTCCCACTGCCAGGGTACACAGATGATTTACCTTCTGCTGCCACTCTGCCACCAGCTATTACGTCAAACAATAGCTGCTCGCCTACTCCTCCATTCCTCCTCCTGCTGCTGCTGTCTGTCTGTGTTTCCCACTGCCAGGGTACACAGATGATTTACCTTCTGCTGCCACTCTGCCACCAGCTATTACGTCAAACAATAGCTATATTGGTTGCAAAACCAAAACCAAACAAACCATTAAAAAAACAAAAAAAGGTTTAATTTTTCTGAGGTGCCCGGGTTGAAAACTGTGTTGTCCCAGTTGTGTATTGGACACAATGTGGGCTGCACGACCGCTGTCTGGGACCTCCTGTTGTGTTTATTTACAGCCCTGGTATCACCGCTAGGTACCAGGGCTATTATGTCACGGCGAGCTGCCTGCCTCATTGACTGCCTGCTGCCACACACTCATCCTCCTCCTCCTGCTGCTGAATTTACCTCCTGCTGTCTTTGTGTTTCCACTGCCAGGGAGCACATACAATGGCGCTTCCAACATGCGTGCGCCCACCAGCTATTTGTTACGCTCAAAAATAGCTGCATTTCTTTAAAAAAAAATTGAAAAGAGAAATACGTGAAGAAGAATAAGACTATATTGAAAAGGAAGGAGGAGAAGAAGAAGAAGAAGAAGAAGAAGAAGAAGAAGAAGAAGAAGAAGAAGAAGAAGAAGACGATATAGAAGAAGAAGAAGAAGAAGAAGACGATATAGAAGAAGACGATATAGAAGAAGAAGAACAAGTATATACAGTAACACTACTGAACAAAATTAAGGACACAACTTCTCTTTCCACATTTTTTTTTAAAGGAACATCCCCACATAATCACTTGCTGTTGTTACTTGGAAAAAAAGAGGTTTCTTGCATCATTCACCCTCAAAACAAGTGTTGGAAGCTATTTAAGGCCAATTCGAATAGTCAGCTCGAATAGTCAGCTCGAATACCGACTCGAATAGTGAGCTCGAAGTCCGAGGTCGAATCGAATAGTAAAAATTATTCGACTCGAATATTCGAATGACCTCGAATAATTTACTATTCGAATTCGACCAAACTTGAATTTTAAAAAGGGGTATTTGAGCACCACTAGACCCTCGGGTAGGGACAAGGGAAAGAAAGAGAAAACCAGAAATAGACGAGGAAACAGAGGAGGAAGAAGACACCAACAACGTCTCAAAAAGATGCAAAGAGTAGAAGGGGAAGGAATTTATAATTTAAGTTCTATAACCTTGAATCCAAATCAGATATCCTTGCTAGATCAGGGTTTAAAGTTTGCTCCACCAAAGAAATTAGACAAATTCGGAACATTTATTGATATACAAAAATTTACCCAAAGTTTGAGTATAAAGAAATATTTTGCGACAAAAACGAGTCCATCAGATAATACAGTGGATGGCAGTTTAGAAAGAAGTATTATCCATAGTGGTTTAAAGAATAAATCTATTTTTAAACCTCCACAGAATAATAATCACCAAATTGAAGCTTTTAAAAAGATGGTAATCAAGGACCTGAGAGAATTAACTATTCCAAGGTCCTCAAATGACATATGGATTAGGAAAGGTGTTAAAGAATTTAAAGAAAATAATGATGTTGTGATAAAAGCAGCAGATAAGGGGGGGGGGGGGGGCTAGTTATATTAGACAAGCTGGACTATAATCGAGAAATGCTGCGCTTATTGGGAGATGAGACTACATATGAAAGATTAAGGGGAGACCCAGGGATAAGATATAAGAAAGAATTGGAAGTTCTTATGGACTGGGGGAGTAAGGAAGGAATTTTGGATGAGAAGGAAATAAAATATTTAAAACCCTCCACCATTAGAACCCCAGTTATTTACTACTTACCCAAAGTGCATAAAAGCACTACAAATCCCCCAGGAAGACCCATTGTTAGTGGGATAGGTTCAGTTACCTATAGATTAGGTTAATATATAGACAAATTCTTACAGCCACTTGTAACCACTACTGATTCTTATCTGAGGGACTCGAAGCATGTGATCAATATTATTAAAGACCTAAATTTTAGGGTTCCCCCATATCTTATAACTGCAGATATAACTTCTTTATACACAGTAATTCCACATGAAGCAGGCCTCAAAGCAATAGAGCACTTTATGCACAAAAAGGGTGGATTGGAGGAAAAACAGATCCAGTTTATTATTAAATGTACTCGTTTTGCATTGGACCATAATTACTTTTGGTTTGGGGGTAACTTCTATCTACAAAAAGTGGGAGTAGCCATGGGAGCAAAATTCGCACCCAGCATGGCAAATTTGTACATGGCCTTGTGGGAGGAAGAATATATATACAAACAAAGAGATCAGAATTTAATTATCTGGAAAAGGTTTATAGATGATATTATGTTCATGTGGAAGGGGGATGAAAATTCTCTAGAGATTTTTATTGCAGCTCTGAATGCCAGAACTCCTAATTTGATATTTACCTGTGATTTTAATAAGAATGAAGTACATTTTTTAGATTTGGTGATAAGCAGTTCTAATGAGTCAATTAAAACAAGTACTTACACGAAACCCACAGACAGAAATAGTTTTATTCCCGTAAACAGCTGTCACCATCCCAATTGGTTGCGAGGCATTCCGAAAGGACAATTTATGCGTCTGAGAAGGAATTGTGGTGATTTGACTGATTTTTATTTAGAAACTGAGGTATTAAAAAGAAAGTTTAAAAAGAAAGGATATGATGGAAATAGATTAGAAACCCTCCGGAATGAGGTTGCACAAATAGAGAGAGAGACTATTTCAAAAGAAAGAATTAGAGAAAGAAAAGAGTTAGTATGTCCATTTGTAACAGGTTTTAGTCAACAATACAAGAAACTGGGTAGGATCTTTAACAAACACTGGGGACTTCTGAAAGAAGATCCAGTACTAGGAGGTATATTACCAGAACACCCAGAAATGATTTATAGAAAGGCTTAAACCTTAGAGATATTCTAACCTCAAGTGCTATAGATGAACCCAGTTACACAGGAGTTAGCTCCTTTGGGGAGGTTGGTTTTTATAAATGTAGAAAATGCCTACCCTGTAGAACGTGCACTCTTACCCCTAGGGTCCAACAAACTTTTTCACGTGAGGAGTTCAAGATTAAACAATTCATCACGTGTGAAACGAAATACGTGGTGTATTTACTCACATGCTCTTGTGGGAAATATTATGTAGGAAGAACCAAAAGGCCCCTTAACCTCCCTGGCGGTTTATTTATTTTGCCAGGGAGGCTGCAATGTGGTTTTTTTTTAATAAAAAAAAAAATATTTCATGCAGCCAACTGAAAGTTGGCTGCATGAAAGCCCACTAGAGGGCGCTCCTGATCCGTACTTTCGATCGCCTCCGGCAATCGAAAGTAACAAGATAGGCCGCAATGAGCGGCCTATCTTGTTTCGCTTTCCTCGTCGCCATGGCGATGAGCGGAGTGACGTCATGGACGTCAGTCGACGTCCTGACGTCAGAGCCGCCCGATCCAGCCCCTAGCGCCGGCCGGAACTGTTTGTTCCGGCTGCGCTGGGCTCGGGCGGCTGGGGGGACCCTCTTTCGCCGCTGCACGCGGCGGATCGCCGCGGAGCGGCGGTGATCGGGCAGCACACGCGGCTGGCAAAGTGCCAGCTGCGTGTGCTGCTTTTTTCAGAACCGAAATCGGCCCCGCAGGGCCTGAGCGGCGACCTCCGGCGGCATACCCCGAGCTCAGCTCGGGATTACCGCCAAGGAGGTTAAAGAAAGGATTGGGGAACATGTTAATAATATAAAGAATGGTTATAAAGAACATTCAGTGTCAGAACACTTTAGAATTCATCACCAACAAGACCCCTCGGGTCTGATATTTTGTGGGATAGAGAGGAATTTGGGTAGTTGGAGGGGTACACATAGGGTGAGAGAAATTTCAAAGGCTGAGACCAAATGGATTTATACTCTGGATTGTATGGACCCAAAGGGTCTGAATATAGAGTTAGATTTAAATTGCTACATTACAGACGAATAATAAAGTTTTAATTAGATGAGAGGTACTGGAATATTTAATTAACCTACTGAGATATGTGGAAGTTGACATTAACCTATAGGACCCTAAGGAGGGAATTTTATTCTGATAGATGTTTAGCAACTTCAATTTCCCTTCAGACCACTTGTATTTAATTTGTTTACATATTTTAACATATTTTAATTTGTGACATATTTTATTTTATATTTATTGTGCTACTTTTGGTGCTATTAACGTATTTTCATATGCAAAGCTATAGAAGGTAGTGAATTTAATGAATGTTCACTGTTATATGGAGTGTAAATTGTATTTATTTTATTTTTGTATTGTTTTTATGTTTTCGGTAGGATGCCGCTTTAACATCTGTGCAATTTCGGTTCAAGAAGCCTTCTGGATATGCCTTTAAATTACTTAGGCTCCAGATGAGGAAGGTGTTTCACTACTCACCTTCCGTGCGTTCCAAATCGCATTGTGATTGATGTGGTTGGACTTTAATATACATTACCTTCCGTGCGTTCCATGCGGCGGAATTCCGGATGTGACGTAGGCGGAAGTGACGTTACGGGTGTAGGAACTCGAGATCTGACGTGTTAGCGGCGTGCGTGATTGCTTTCAGCTATTATTTAAAAGCCACTCGGTATGCCATTCCGTATAGAAGCCCCTGAGGACGCGGTAGCGAAACCTAGGTCGGGCGAAACGGTTGGAAGATGGGAGAGTGGCATCCTGCTGACATTATTCTTATACGCTTTATCAACTGAGGGTCCCTGTAATAAGGGCCCTTATGTGAGTATTTGTTTACCTTGTATTTTATGAATAAAAGTGCCGGCTTTTAAATCAAAACAGAGAGCACTTAGATCTTGTTTGTTATATTATATCTTCTCATGCTGGGAGTACCATTTGAGGAATGATATCTGAAAAGTGACTACAAGGAAGACTTTGATCGTGGGGAATATTGAACGTGCAGACCTTATAATCTGGGTCTTATTAGAAGCTGGTAAGCCTGCACTGTGAGTGGTGTTGGTGACGGATTCATAATTTAAGAGACTATGCAGCGCTGAAGTTTGGAATTTAGTGTTATGCATAGGTAGGGGAGGGTTGGTGTGAGTGATAGAATAGTGAAAGCTGTTGAATATTGGTACAGTTACTTATATTCTAACTATCGGAAATGCATTGCTTTTATGGAGTGCCATAATTACCTGGATGCCAATTTTATATAAACACATTAAAAGTTACCAATTAATCAGTCAGTTATAGCTGAAAAACAGCTGCAAGACAATGGCTTCAATATTTATTCTGGTCCCCTGGCTACCCTGTTAGCAAGCAGTGGAGAGAGAGAGAGAGAGAGAGAGAGAGAGAGAGAGAGAGAGAGAGAGAAACAGGGAGAGAGGGAGGGAGAGAGAGAGAGAGGGGGGGGAGAGGGGGAGAGGGAGAGAAAGAGAGAGAGATGGAGAGAGAGAGAGGGGGGGGGGGAGAGGGAGAGGGAGAGAGAGAGAGAGAGAGAGAGAGAGAGATGGAGAGAGAGAAGGAGAGAGAGAGATGGAGAGAGAGAGGGAGAGAGAGGGAGAGAGAGAGAGAGAGAGAGAGAGAGAGAGGGAGGGAGAGTGTATCTGTGTGCGCGTAATCAAAATAAATACATTTGAGCAAAGTGTAAACCTGGAAAAGGAAAAACTGGCAATTGCACTCAATGGGCTTGATTCACAAAGCCGTGCAAACTGTTTAGCAGGGGTGTGCTAAACAGTTAGCACGTGAAGTGCTGTTCACGGACTTTTGCGCGTGCAAAGTGCCGCGATTCGCGCAATTGTGGACTTTTGCATGCGCAATCTAATTGCGCGTGCAAAAGTCAGCGATCGCGCAAATCGCAGCACTTTGCGCGCGCAAAAGTCTGCAAACGGCACTTCACGTGCTAACTGTTTAGCACGCCCGTGCTAAACAGTTTGCACGGCTTTGTGAATCAAGCCCAATATTGTATTATTATTATTGATATTTTTTTTCTTGTTATTAATTTAAATGGTTTTTTTTTCAACATTTCTGTCAAAGTTGAAGTTCTGTTTGTATATTTGCTGGGAGTGCCTGTAAATAACCACAGTAAACCATATTGGTGTTTTATAGGAAATTAAGCTGTCTACCGCGGTTCACACTGATCATTCCACAATATTTTCTGCAATGTGCACAATGTGGGCCTTGCTTCAGTGTCCACATCTCTTCCGGCACATGCTGACTTTTATCTTGACTTAATTTTCTATCCCGCTCTTCTTAAATTAAGTTTATTACATACAGTACAGAAGTGAGAACAATTGCCATGCTGACTTAAGAAGTGAAAAGCCTTGCTGACTCTACAGCTTGACCTCAGATGGTCCTGTGATCGGGATATTAGTGAAGACTCTTTGACTGATTACCTCAGTCAGAGGGCGCTACAGCCGCCAGAGATTTTTCTGCAGGGATGTTCCATTTTATCCTTGAGTATATTGAAAATCAGCTTTGTTAAAGGAGTGTGAAGGGCATATTTCCTTTTAAAATAGCATTTAATGACTTTTGTCATAGAGTTGTCGCTTTGACTCTAACTATCTCATTTTCCTCTTATCTGTGATGGTAGGCCAGGGTGAAGGGTTCAGCGAAACATTATAACTCAGAAATGTCAGATTACTGTGATTGTCTAAAGCATTAGATGCATTACTGCTAACCTTTTGTTTTTAGTCTCTCTGGCTCTGTTCATGCTTTCCCTACACGTAGGAGTATAAGACTAAATCTGAATACTCACCTCACAACTAAGGAAGATGGATCACAGCAGCGGCGTCGCTAGGGCCTTTGATCCGGGGCACTGGCCTGGAACCTGTTGCCATGGTGCCCCGGATCGATTGATTGGCAGGAGGGGGCACTGGGCGGAGCGGCGGGGGGGGGGGGGGGGGGCGGGCAGTTAAAAACTCACCTCTGATCGCAGCCTCCAGCTTCTTCCGACTTCCTCCCCGGCGTCCATCGCCTTGGTTACAGTGTCCCCTGTGATGTCATCACAGGGGGCGCTGTTACCAATGCGAACTACTACCAATGCGCTGTTACCAATGTGAACTACTGCTACCTATCTCACCTACGCTGGGGGCAGCTACCTATCTCACCTACGCTGGGGGCAGTTACCTATCTCACCTACACTGGGGGCAGCTACCTATCTCACCTACGCTGGGGACAGCTACCTATCTCATATAAACAATTGTGGGATATCTACCCGTACTTGTCATGGAGTCTCACCGACAAAAAGTAATATTTAGAACAAAGTAAATATTGTAGGGAGCCAATGTGACAGTTGCAAATAAGGCTCTTTATTACAAATACACAGTAAATCCACAGTTACCCTCCCCTTTAAAACCATAAAATTAGCTGCCAGCTTAATATGAGAATAGGGCCTATACTCAGGGCCGGCCCGCTCATGAGGCGGGGTGAAACTTTTGCCTCAGGCGGCAAATTTCCAGGGGCGGCACCCGCCCGTCCGTGGGTGCGGGGAGCCGGCCCGCCGAGCTGGAGGGGTAGCTGGCAGGACGGGGGTATTGGGCCAGCGGCGGGGAGGGGGGTTGGACCCCCCCTCCCTCGCCTGGGTCCCCCGTCCTCCGCTCCCCTCCAGCCTAAATAGACGCAGCCGTATATGTAAGAGGCACGGGCGGGGAGACACTCACCTCCTCCTCGCTCCAGCGTGCGCTCCACTGACATCACTTCCTGCAACTCTGCAGGAAGTGATGTCAGTGGAGCGCATGCTGGGAAGAGGTGAGTGTCCTCCCCGCCCGTGCCTCTTACATATACGGCTGCGTCTATTTAGGCTGGAGGGGAGCGGAGGACGGGGGACCCAGGCGAGGGAGGGGGGGTCCGACCCCCCTCCCCGCCGCTGGCCCAATACCCCCGTCCTGCCAGCTACCCCTCCAGCTCAGCGGCCCCCCAGAGCGGCCCCCCCCCCCGAGGGGGGGGGGGCGGCGGTGGCAATTTTTTTTAAAAAATTTGCCTCAGGCGGCAAAAAGTCTAGGGCCGGCCCTGCCTATACTCTATAGGATTGCACTCCAATTTGTCCGTATACTGGTATATTTATTATCTTCAGGGCCCCCAAGCAATGTTTCCGCAATTAAATCCTCATAAAGCAGGTCAGGTGGCATAGGTAGTATCAGTCCTCCATTAACCATCCACTTCACAGTGATATTGTGTATCTCTACCCTCTACGCTCCTTATTATATGCAAGGCTTGATGCATAGCCGCATACCCGACTCGCTGCTACTGCAGACCGGCTTTTGCCGGGACTCACGTGTCCTTATATTGAGGGAGTTTTTAGAAGTTGCCTGGGCGGGTACTATCGGCACAGCTAGCCGCTTGCCGGCCGAGTTCCCAGCGTGCCCACCGTTCGTTCGCCGCTCGTCTGCGTTCAAGCGTGGCGCTTCTGTCTCCAGCGTCGGGGAGCAGCGGAGGGATTGGTGGAGGATGTCACGTGACAGCAGCACACGTGACGCGTGCCTCGGGTGAAACGTGTCACGTGTGCTGCTGTCACGTGACATCCTCCACCAATCCCTCCGCTCCTCCCCGACACTGGAGACAGAAGCGCCGCGCTTGAACGCAGACGAGCGGCGAACGAACGGTGGGCACGCTGGGAACTCGGCCGGCAAGCGGCTAGCTGTGCCGATAGTACCCGCCCGGCAACTTCTGAAAACTCCCTCAATATAAGGACACGTGAGTCCCGGCGAAAGCCGGTCTGCAGTAGCAGCGAGTCGGGTATGCGGCTATGCATCAAGCCTTGCATATAATAAGGAGCGTAGATGGTAGAGATACACAGCTACCTATCCCACCTATGCTGGGGGAAGCTACCTATCTCACCTACGCTGGGGGAAGCTACCTATCTAACCTACACTGGGGGCATCTACCTATCTAACCTACACTGGGGGCATCTACCTATCTAACCTACACTGGGAGCATCTACCTATCTAACCTACACTGGGGGCATCTACCTATCTAACCTACACTGGGGGCATCTACCTATCTAACCTATACTGGAGGTACCTACCCTATCTACAGTTAAGCAAAGCCCCAGGGCTCCAAAGCAGAGTCCTCAGCAAGCAACCCCCCCCCCCCAGCCTAGCAAAGCCCCTGGTCTCAGCCCAGCAAAGAATACAGCCAAGCAACGCCTAGTAAAGCCCCCAGCCCAGCAAAGCCTCCCAAAATGCTCCCAGCAAATTGCCCAGCCCAGCAAAGCCCCCAGCAAGTCACCTAGCAAAGCCAGGCTGGCTCAACATCACCGCCAGCAAAGCTGGCACAGCATCACCATCAGCCAGGCTGGCACAGCATCACCACTAGCCATGCCAGCACAGCACAACATAGCATAACCACCAGCCAGGCAGCCCAGCATAACCGCCAGCCGTGTACAGCACACAGGCCAGCCAGCTGAAGACAAGACAGAAGCCAGGTGAGGGGCTTATATATGTGAAATACTGCCTATTGAATATATTTAAGTTACGCCACTGCTATGTTCATGTACATTTGGCCCCACCTATGACCACGCCCACTTTACACGGCATGACCATGTCCATTTTCACCACACTCATTCCCTCTTGGTGCCCAGGGGTCCCCCGTATCTCACAGGAACCTAGAAATGCCCCTGGATCACAGCAACGTCCTACAACGACGAATGAGCCATCTACCTGCCGGCAGGTATGCACAATGTCACGCAATCTGTTTTTTTACAGCGAATGTTAACATGCGGCTATCAATCATTGTATGGGAAATGATTGCATGATGCAGGAAACTGTAGCGAGCAATCCATATTTTTTTCTGTATCACACCACAATTGCGAATTTGCATTCAAAGGAAATGACTCCATTGACATGCATTGGTTTCAGTTTCAATGCAAATAATGGCATGGTGAATTTGCACATGTGGAAACAACTCCTAAGAGACTAAAGTAATTCTAAATCTGCATGCCCCTGTCAGTGACTAGACGAAAGGCAGGAGCATAACAATAGACCCTGCAAGGGATGCACCCGCAGGGGGCCCTGAAGCCACAGGGGGCCCCGTGGGGGAGACGTTTTTCCCCCTGTCCTGAGGGCACAGAAAGCAAAAACTTTCTGCACTCTGCACAAATGTTCTAATGACTGCATCTGCTCAGCCACTGATAAGGAATCAAACAAAGTTTTGCAGACAAAGATTTATAGACAGCCCCAATTCAGTGTGCAGCAGGCTCTTGTGTACAGCGCCCTGCCCCCAACTTCTCTACCCCTCCCCAAGAGCTCTGTACTGTAGTGATGCTGAAGGAGTCTGTGGAGCCAGTTTTGCTCCATCAGGGATGGACAGAGTGAGTTTAAAAAGCTGAGGCTGGGAGCACACTCATCTATTGGTTTTCTGTATGCGTTTTCTGCATACCATGTGTGTCTGTATGTGGGAAAACATGCACGTTTTATCACAGAAGCTAATGTAATTGATAAGTGCTTCTGTTTTCTTCTTGTTTTTATCTGCATGGGGAAAACACATTCAAGTGTGCCTTAGCCAATTGAGTAACATTGGCTCTCAGTTTACCTAGACAAAAAGTGTGTGTGTGTGTGTGTGTGTGTGTGTGTGTGTGTGTGTGTGTGTGTGTGTGTACATGTGTACGTGTGTGTGTGTGTGTGTGTGTGTGTGTGTGTGTGTGTGTGTGTGTGTGTGTGTGGTGTGTGTGTGTGTGTGTGTGTGTGGGCGGGGGGGGGGGGGGGATCCAAAGTTCTGCAGGGGTCCAGTGATTTCTAGTCACGCCACTGACAAAAGGTGTCTATAGATGCATAATTGAATGTCTGTGGGCATCGAACAACTCACTTCTGACCTTTAGATTTTGGGCAAAGGCTTTATTAGTGGGAAAACCAGAGCCGACACTGTCTGTGCAGATTATTAACATAGCAGTAACTTAAGCTCATGCACCAAAACCTTAAAGGGAACTAAGCATTCTTTTTTCCCCTGGAATTTCTCCTGGTTTCTAACAGCTATAGGAGCTGCCATGTTCCCCCATTTTGCACAACAAACTATTATTTTCCCCAATATCATGCAACATTGTTTAACAACAATTTGTTAAATTATGTTTAACAATGCACGCCATCCGCAGTTATCATTTATTTTATCTGTTTTTGAATTACCTACATATCCAGTCATTGAGGATCGGAATGATTCCCATTGACTTGCATTATTTACCCGATCATTGTTTTCCAATCCCACAAATGACACTTACCAATTCAGCTAGATGGAATTATTGATCAACTGTGGAGATCCCTGATCCATCTGGTTGCGTCTGCTAGTGGATACGTAGCTTCCGTATTCATATTCAGCACCATGTGGTTCGGAATGGAACACACACATTCAGCGCCAATTCAGCACTGAACAGCAGGACTGGTGCATTTTTTTTTAGCTCTGATACTTCGTCCTTCCAAGCTTGAAGGAGGAAGTATTGGAGCTAAATGAAATGCAAACCCGTCCAGCTGTTTAGTGCTGAAATGGTGCTAAATGCACGTGTTCCGTTCCGAACCAAATGGTACTGAATTTGAACACCAACACTATTTACCCTCACCGGGTTTAAACCAGCATGCGTTAATAGCTTTAGCCAGGACATTGATTCATTTATTGGTTCCCCTCATTGATAATTGACCTCTACAGCGGCTGTTGATTTTCACTTAGAAGGTAAAGTTCTCTGAGAAGAGATGCATGTCACAGTTTTGGCTGGGGAGCACTGTTTTGGCTGGGGAACACTTGGCATATGCCCCCGGCCTGCCCCCATCGTACTAATGAACCATAGTTTGATAACCACTGTCCTAAAGTAGTCTGTAGAACACTAATCCAGTTGGCTTCTCAATCCCTGCAGAGAGGTACACTTGGATAAGTCGTGAAATTTAGCTTTATATTCCTCCAACAGTGCAGTTGATTTTCATTTACTTCTGCTAACTATAACATGAACTGGATAAATGAGACAATGTAAAAGTAGATTTATGCTGATTGTACTAACAGGATGTATAAAGACATTTAATGATTTTTGAATAAAACTATGAATTACGTATTATATATTGTTGTATGCCTGCAATGTGTTTTGCAGAAAAAAAACAGCATGTACTGTCAAACCTGTCAGAAGATGTATGCTGCTATTTTCCTAACTATATCAGGCAGACATTTTTTTTATAGATTAAAACCTCTGTAACAATACTTGGGAGTTGAGATTCAAAGAAACAGTTATAACTTGACTATGAAATTATTTACTCTGATCTATTGTCTTGGTATGAAAATTACTTAGTGTATGGCTGACCTCGAAGCCTACGCTTTCTTTGTACTTTGCCTGTATTGTATTTCTTGGAAACTGTCATAGGTATTGTGTATTATGAGAACTTTGCAGAACCTTCAGAACTTGACATTAACCACCACCTTCATTATCACCCATCGGATAATTAGACTTGCTGATAACTTCCAGGCATGTAAAAGTCTTGTAGTCTGCAGTTAAACTAGCAGACTAGTCAGTAATGGTGTGAATATCAAGAGACACAGTAAAGAAAATAATTGAGAAACATTCCACAACTAATGGCTTCAGTAAGAAAATAAAACAAGTGGAATGACTGCTACAGGAATGAAATGCAGTTAGCACATAAAAAACCACCACTAGCCTCTGTGTTGGATAAATACTAGTCAATAACCATACAAGTTACTTGCAAATGCGGTCATCTAGATGTTATCCTTTACTGGTGCAAAGGGAGAGTATTTCTCGTAATAAAATGAGTAACATTGTATATCAGCTCGTTTAGAATCAGCTTGTTTCACACAAAATCTCTTAATCGCTATTCCAATATTTATAAGATTGATAAATGCTAATGCAAAAGTATAAAATGTGAAAACTGCAACGTCTATGTTTCTTCAAAATTCTAACATATTCAAGATGCAAAACTCTTCAAATGAAAATCAATATTTTCACTGCTTTCTGGTGGTGAAGCAAAGGTCAACAATTGCCATTATTTTATAGGGGAAGTGTTCTCACTCACTCAGGGGTCGGATACAACTGCAAACTTTCCTACTGTTACTGATAGCATAATGAACTAATCAGGGGTGTAACTAGAAATCCCTGCCCCCCCACCCCCCACCCCCTGCAAAAATTTGAATCACCCCCCAGGCCCGCTCAGGGACGTTTTTGGGGACCGGAGGGGTTGCAGCATGAGGGGAGAACATTGGACATCGGCCCCCCTCCCTTACCTCGGGCTCTCTCCTCTGCGCTCCCCTCCAGCATCTATCACTGGCAGCAGGCGGGCGGGCAGGACACATACATACATCCACCGCGGAGGTCTCCGATCTCTAAGTGCTTGACGCTACTTTCTGTTTAAACAGGAAGTAGCATCAGACACTTAGAGGAACCTTTGGCAGTGGATGGAGGTACAGTATGTGTCCTGTCTGCTGCCTGCTGCCAGTGATAGATGCTGGAGGGGAGCGCAGATGAGAGAGCCCGAGGTGAGGGAGTGGAGGGACTGTCCAGAGGCAAACCCAGGATTTTCAAGGGGGGGATTCCTGAAACGTCTCCCTCAGCCACGGACAATACAGTATAATAATATGGTAGGGCATCATGCTGGGTACACATAATGCAATTTCACATCCAACCGACTGACCAACAATAGGATGGATCAGGAGCAGTTTGGATACAGATAATAATGAGGACAGTGGACATTGGTAATGAAGGGGAAAGTGAAGCAATCACACAGCAGGGGCACAGGGCTGTGCTCATACCTGACTCTGTGCTCTGTTTAGTTCCCGAGAGCTGCTCCATGCTCTGTACACATGTTTCTGCTCCATCCAAAGTCAACTGTAGCAGGGAAAAAAGGGGGCAGTGTTGTGAGCTGCAGGATACCTGCAGATATTCTGGTGTCTCAACTTGTGCCTGTCCCCAGACACTGCACCGGCCCTGGTCTGAGGGGAGATTCTGGGCAGCTGTAATCCCCCCTGTGTTTGCCTATGCTGTCCCCCCTCCCCGCTGATGTCCAATGCTCTCCCCTCATGCTGCGACCCCTCTGCCCCCAAAAACGGCCTTGAGCATGCCTTATGGGGGCCCCGGGCCCCCAGCGGGTGCAGGGGTTGCATCCCCTATTGCTACGCCCCTGGTACTAATGTCAATTGTGAAAATGGGGCTGTGTGAAAGTTACCTAAAAAAATCTAATTGCTAGCTAGCAGTTCAACGCTCTTTACTGTGTTGATTCAATTAGTGCACCTACTCAGCATAAGTGACAAGTCATTTTGATCATCTCAGAATCATTATATAGCTAGCCCCAGAGCAATGACATTCTAAATTGTGCTGCAGGATGTCATTTTATGGACTATTTTTCCTTTGCATTTTTTTATTGATTTTCTCAAAATTTACAAGGTCTTTTTGCTATTAACTACTAGTCGGCACAAAATTACGTGAAAATTACGCAAAATTATGAATGGATTACACAAAATTAATTAAATGTTCAAATTGAAATCCAAATTATGTAAGGCTGTAATTGTGAGAATGTACACAACATTTCATGTAATAGTAATTAGCAGATAACGATCATCACTAGTAGGTGGCGACCCAGAAGGCTGAGCCCACATGCTTTAACAATGGTGGTAGATATTCCATCCCTTTGCAATACACGTTTCCTAAATCAAGAGGAATTGGCTCAATCCCAAGTCTGTTGTACAGGAAAAAGTGAAGGCAATGAGCTGATATATAATATGAGATGGCATTTATGGTATAATTTGGAAGTCCCCTTATAGAATAAGATAGGCCTCTGATATCTTCACTCTTCGAAAGAAATTGCTAAAGGGGTTAGTACCAGTTTAAAAAACAAACAAAAAAAACACCATGAAAAATACTTTAACCTCCTCGGCGTTCTATTGAGATCGCCAGGGAGGCTGCGGGAGGGTTTTTTTTTAATTAAAAAAAAACTATTTCATGCAGCCAACTTCTTCCGATCGCCTCCGGCGCCCATAATAAACAAGGAAGGCCGCAATGAGCGGCCTTCCTTGTTTTGCTTAGATCGTCGCCATGGCGACGAGCGGAGTGACGTCATGGACGTCAGCCGACGTCCTGACGTCAGCCGCCTCCGATCCAGCCCTTAGCGCTGGCCGGAACTTTTTGTTCCGGCTGCGCAGGGCTCAGGCGGCTAGGGGGGCCCTCTTTCGCCGCTGCTCGCGGCGAATCGCCGCAGAGCGGCGGCGATCAGGCAGCACACGCGGCTGGCAAAGTGCCGGCTGCGTGTGCTGCACTTTATTTGATAAAAATCGGCCCAGCAGGGCCTGAGCGGCAGCCTCCGGCGGTGATGGACGAGCTGAGCTCGTCCATACCGCTCAGGAGGTTAATAGAGCAGGGGCTCGATTCACAAAGCGGTGCTAACCCAGTTAGCATGCCTAAAAGACTTTAGGCATGATAACCATTGCACCATGCTGGTGAAAAGCCAGTTTAGGCGTGATAAGTTTAGGTGTGATAAGTTTAGGTGTGATAAGTTTAGGCATGCTAAGTTTAGATAAGTTTAGATCGCTTGCAAAGTCCCGCACGCAAAGCAGCGCCATTAAACTTTATACGAAGTGCACCAGTCTTTGCTAGAGTAAAACTTTTGATCAGCTGTGCACTGCGGTGCTAACGCAGTTGACGCTTAAACTTATCATGCCTAAACTTATCACACCTAAACTTATCATGCCTAAACTTATCACACCTAAACTTATCATGCCTAAACTTATCACACCTAAACTTATCACACCTAAACTTATCATGCCTAAACTGAGTTTAGGCATGATAAAGGGCTTTTCACCAGGGTGCTAACTGTTAGCACCGCTTTGTGAATCGAGCCCTAAATGTTGCATACCACATGTTCCTCACCTAGGGCCTGATTCACAAAGCGGTGCTAACAGTTAGCACGCTGGTGAAAAGCCCTTTATCACGCCTAAACTCAGTTTAGGCATGATAAGTTTAGGTGTGTTAAGTTTAGGTGTGATAAGTTTAGGCGTGATAAGTTTAAGCACTAACTGGGTTAGCACCGCAGTGCACAGCTGCTCAAAAGTTTTGCGCTAGCAAAGTCTGGTGCACTTCGCATAATCTAAACTTATCTAAACTTATCATGCCTAAACTTATCACACCTAAACTTATCACGCCTAAACTGGCTTTTCACCAGCGTGGTGCAATGGTTATCACGCCTAAGGGGCTCGATTCACAAAGCGGTGCTAACCCAGTTAGCATGCCTAAAAAACTTTAGGCATGATAACCATTGCACCATGCTGGTGAAAAGCCACTTTAGGTGTGATAAGTTTAGGCATGCTAAGTTTAGGTGTGATAAGTTTAGGCATGCTAAGTTTAGATAAGTTTAGATCGCTTGCAAAGTCCCACACGCAAAGCAGCACCATTAAACTTTATACGAAGTGCACCAGACTTTGCTAGCGTAAAACTTTTGATCAGCTGTGCACTGCGGTGCTAACGCAGTTGGCGCTTAAACTTATCATGCCTAAACTTATCACACCTAAACTTATCATGCCTAAACTGATCACACCTAAACTTATCACACCTAAACTTATCATGCCTAAACTGAGTTTAGGCATGATAAAGGGCTTTTCACCAGGGTGTTAACTGTTAGCACCACTTTGTGAATCAGGCCCAAAGTCTCCAACTGGGTTAGCACCGCTTTGTGAATCGAGCCCCTAGTGTTCCCTACTCCCCCCTCTAGATTGTAAGCCTTTGGGCAGGGTCCTCCCCCTTGTGTTTTTTGCTCGATTGTGCACCTATTCCATGGAATGACTAAACTACTACCAGGACTACCTGATCACCACTCCATTGACTTCATGAACCTAGCCTCACACCTAAATGCCCTCTGGGGATGTGTGATAGAGTTTTCATATATTTGTGTGCTCTGTTTCACTGTCTTTATAAAAAATAAATAAATAATAAAATATTAATACAAGCAGAAAAAAAAAAGTTCTGATGAATGTCCCCTAGACCTTTAATGGGGAACATTGGGGGGGGACTACAGAGGGGAGTGATAGGGGCTCACTATGTTTACCCGGTATGAGGTAAACACAGCCACAGCACTCATTAGAAACCCTGACACGAGCATCTTTGAACTTCTTGCCTGACCTTCCCATTGACTTGTTTACCCGAGACCTCAGCAAAGAAAGATATTAACATGTGCACAGCGCCATGTTTACCCAGAAAGCAAGGAAGATGCAATCTACTTAACTTTTGACATTTTGCAGTTTAATTATTGTGAAGACTAAAACAAAGTCTGGTATAAAATGCGTATTCTGTGGTAATTGGACTAGAGCAGTTCCCACCAATCACACTTGTAATTAACACTATAAACAACTGGTTTTCTATTCATGGATATACAATGGACTCCAACTGTACAGCTTAAAAACAAAATGAAGTCCTAATGCTTGTATAATAGGAACATGACACCTACCTAAACACCAGAGGTATATAGTTTCACTGAGGCAGACAGCAGGCACCTGGCAAGTATAACATTATCAATTATCATCAATGATTTCCATGTAGCCTAGAAATTGTTCATGGAAGCTGAGCTGTTGCTTCATAGGAACAACATTATTCCTGTCACTGTTACCATATCTGTGCATGGCAGTCCTATTTGCTTTCAAGCAGTATTTAACGCTGCTTTTAAAATCCTAAAAAAAAATAAAAAAAAATAAATTCTACATTTATTAAAATGTATATAAATGATTCCCCCGCTGATAAATAATAATTGCACATTCAGAAGTATGTACCTGTTTGAACTTACAGTCCCTTGGTGACATCTACCAAGTAGGAGGAAGTACATTTTTGCGTGATAATAAATGATTTTTTTCCCCATTTTTCCCACATTAGCAATTTTGGAGCAGTTTTCGGATCAATTTTTATGCAATTGCAATTTTCATGCAGAAGAGTAATTGGTAGGATGGAGGCACCCAATGTGTGTTCTATGATAGTGTCTTAAAGAGACACTGAAGCGAGAAAAAAAATGATGATATTATGATTTGTATGTGTAGTACAGCTAAGAAATAAAACATTAAGATCAGATATATCAGTCTAATTGTTTCCAGTACAGGAAGAGTTAAGAAACTCTAGTTGTTATCTCTATGCAAAAAAGCCATGAATCTCTACGACTTCCAAAGTCGTGGAGAGGGCTGTTATCTGACTTTTATTATCTCAACTGTAAGTGAACTAATTATTTTTTCTCTGCCAGAGGAGAAGTCATTAGTTCACAGACTGCTCTGAAAGAATCATTTTGAATGCTGAGTGTTGTGTAATCTGCACATATTAGAGAATGATGCAATGTTAGAAAAAACACTGTATACCTGAAAATAAAAATATGAGGATATTTTCTTTGCTGCTAATCATCTAGTAATTATTCATAGTACACAACCAATTCACTATATCATATATTTTTTTTCGCTTCAGTGTCTCTTTAAAGTTTAAAAAAAATATATATATAAAAAAAAATAAAGAAGAGATAATTGCTTACCTCTCCAAAAGATAGAGACACCAGTTCAATTGCAAAAATGATTAGCTCCAAAACCAATCTGACAATGCGATTCATGGGCACTGGTCCTCTTCCTCAGATCAATACAAAATGTGTGGATAGCATAGGGCATAGAGTGTAGGCACCTCTAATCATGTAGAAAAGACCTCAAGATGGACCCTCACCCAGGATAAATACAAAGAAAAGTATTTACCATGGTGTCAGGTTTCAGACACAGGAAAACGTGTTACAGGTGCACTACATTTATTGTGAGCATGCCACATAATGTATTTTTTTAATTCATCATATATAGAGTTTAATCTTGCTTTAAGTTGAAAAAGAGGGGCAGCATTGAGGCGTGTAGTCCTTTGGGGGGACAGTTCACAGGGACATTTGGGGGACAAATGATTTACATACTCTTCACTCTGCTTTAGCAGAGTGTTGTGTACTATTTCTGTAGGGATGATTAAGGGCATCAACTTGGCCCGAAACATGTCAGCTGTGTTACCACTGATATGAGGATACGTCCTGAATAAAGAATTCGAGCTTTTTTCAAGAGACACTGTTGCGGACTCCTTCATCTTCATTGTTTACCTTACTTGGATTGAGCTACCCAGGGTCCTGCACTGTCTCTGCTGGTCTGCAGTGCAGCGGTGTACCCAATTGTCTACCCATTCTGTAGGGAAGGAAGGAAGAGACACAATAAAACGTCTTCTGGTTCTGTTTTCTCCCAGTCCTCAGTGTGCTGTGTCACAGATTCCAGTTGCTCCAGACTGTGTCCCTACATCCAAGTACATCTGTATTCTGTCCCTTCATTATTGTCCTCCTGTCCTGTGTCTGAGCATTCCAGTTACTGTACCTTGTGTTTCAGCATCCAAGGTTCCATGTATTGTGACCCAACATCCCATAGCTAATGTTTGTGCCCCAGCTACTCAGTATCCCATGTATTGTGTCCCAGTTACCAAGTGCATTGAAATGTTTTGCAGCTTTCCATCTCCTGCCATAGTGTCACCAGCTGGTGACACTATCACAGGAGATGGAAAGCTGCAACACAGTTCAATGCACTTGGTAACTGGGACACAATTCAGTGTTTTCCCAAACCTAATCCTGGCATAGACTCCTAAAGTCTTGTGGGTAAACCTCTTCAAGAAGCTTCTGCCTCTTCTCTGAGCCTGCTATATTTTATAGGAAGACAGTAGCAGAGGTCAGGTGGGCTCTTTATTATTCGTTAGAGGTAGAGAGGCAGCTTATGATTAGGACAATAAGAAAACAACAAGTCAGCAAAAGGGTTTTCTCAAGTTTATGGCACATCTCACAAAGTTTTTCCATTACTATTTTGCTCATTCTCCATTTGGGAAATTGCTAATTGCCCATGTTGTTAATATTCTGCAACAATGCATTAACCTACACTGCAGTCTTGTATGGGATACCAAAGAGTTTTTCAGTTTTGTTCACAATCACAATGTGGAATCAGAACTACAGTTTTCTTCATAATGAATTGTTTATATTAGCCGATGATGATGTAAGTAGTCATAGAGATGAACTGGATGCATGTGTATGACTTTTAATAGTATTAGCGGTTTCTAATGACTACAGAATTAAGCTAGCCTTTTGGCCTCACAATCAAACATCTGGGATTTGTATAAGGTGTTTATCTAGTGGGCCTGTATACAAATTCCCATACTGAGAAGTAGTATAACATTGTAAGTAGGCAATGATATGCTTAATTTGAACTAATTTGAATTTCAAGTATTTGCTAAAATTCACAGAAGCTGAACATAATCTAATGGTATTACTTACACATGGCCCCCATATGTCTGAAGTCCCATAGAGGTCCTCATGAGCCTGGAGCAATGCCCTCCTCTGTCCTGCAGGTAGCATGCTATTTACATTTTGATTGACACTGTATTGGCTAGGGAATATTAAGCATTACATTTAAAAACAAATGGCCTAGCAAACCTTGAATACCATAAATAATTAATAATGTATCTTATGTAGAACAATGTCTAAAATACCTATTTGAGTAGTACTCAAAATTCACTTAGATTTTCCTTTACGCATTTTCAGTTCATGTTTAAAAAATTGAACAAGAATCTATCTGGTATATGGGTAAGACATATGTATTTTCCTTCAATTACCAAGCTACATACAGTATAAAATGTAATGCAGTACCTCCCAGTGTTGCATTCAGATATGCACCACAATTTAGTTTTATTCGGAATTACTACCATTCTAGTGCAGTCATTTTTCTTTCTATTTATATGTACTGTGTTTGGATGTTATTATTTATTTTCATGTATTTATTTAGCACCAAAACTTTAGAGGCACTTTACAGAGTACAATACAGACAATTGTGGGAACCATAAATACTTAAAGTAACCCAGAGCTGAAGAAAGAAGAAAAATCGATACTTACCCGCTGTCTCCGCCAGCAGCATAAACACGTGTGAGTCCCGCGCCGTCCTCCCGCGGTCTGCTGTTCAGCTGCGATCAGCCACCGGTAACTGTCTCGGGAGGTCCAGGCATGCTCAGAAGACCCAGACTGGAAGCGACTGAGACAGTTATGAGGGAGTCACACATGTTTATGCTGCTGGAGGAAGCAGCGGGTAAGTATCGATTTTTCTTTTTTATTCAACTATGGAAAACTTTCAATGGGACCTGAATAAATGCCCTTGCATGCTTACAATCTAGAGGGTAATAGGCTGAAGACAAGGAAATGAAGGGTCTAGCAAATTACACAGGGGGTCTTGACATCTGATTCAGATGTGAATATGTCTTGGCAGAAGGACTGTGGTAGATTGTAAGTTTATTTGAAGATTTGCATTTTAAGGGAGCAGTTGAAGGTTTCAAGGCTCGTAGTATGGTTGTCAAGGTGTAGGAGGGAGTTCCAAAGCAGGGGTGGAACTACAAACTAACGACAGCCATTGGAATTCAGAATTGTCACACTAAATCCTTACCAATATTACTCACATAGTGCCACCCTTCTTGTATCCATTTGACCCCTCATGCCATCTCTGTCTCAGCTACCCTCCCATGCCTCTACTATTCTCCTGCTCTTCATGTCACCTCTCCTGAATCTCATTTGTCCATCTACACTTTACTTAGCTTTCCAGCTAACACGTAACGTTCATTGCAGCGACAAGTCTATATCCTGCTCAGTCACTCTATCACCCTGCTTCAGTGCCCTTCTGATGTTGCTGAAGGCAAAGTGGCATGTTAAAAGTATTACTCTATGCCAACCAAGCAACATGCCCATACTTCATCCTACAGCTGGTCAAAGAGTGAGGAACATCACTATGCTATGGGGGTGATCCCACTTGAGCGACGTGATTTTATAAAAAATCCCCATAGCATTGCATTAGCAAGATCTTTTTTCAAATCACTAGCGCTTACTAAAGGCTGCTAGTGAGTTTGGGCCCTCATTCATTGTCTATCCACTTACCTTCCAATTCTGCCTGCCTTCAGTGTCCTATCCCACTGTTTCCTTTGTGCTGTGTCCAATGGGTATACATCTGATAGTCTTTATAGTTTCTTTTATAGATGATTATGTCTGGTCCTTCTTCTTGTGTTATCCTACAAAGTTTCAACTCTAGAATAATTCGTGTAAGCTAATAAGTATTATGAATTGAAAACCTTATATGTGGTGAAATATGGAAAATGATGACCATGTACACGTGTCTTCAGTGGCAAACTACGTAATGTATTTTCTCATGTGCACTCCTTAGGTTAGGTGTATTTGTTTATCTTCACATGCTTTAGTGGTTTACCTTTTTTTTTTTACATAAAATGTTCATCCTTGTTAAAATAATCTTCAGGAGATTGTCAGTATTATGCTCCTACTTTTATTCCTCAGACAGGTTGGATGAATTAAAATTGGAATGAGTGATCAGGCTTGGGGATTTCCTTCTATTATTATCACTTAGGGCTCTTTCACATTAGGGCAGATTTTCTGCGTTTCAACGCAAAGGATAAAGTTTGCGTTACCCAAGGTGAAATGAAAGTCCATAGACTTTCATTTTAGCTTTCACATATAACGCAGCCTTTTTGTGCGTTGCGTTCCACTGCACCCAGGCGCAGTTTTTTGGCCAACGCTAGCTTTATGCGTTACAATGTTAGTCAATGTAAAACGCACACTATGCGCGTTTTTAATCCGTTAACGCAGGCAATCAGTCCCAGAATGCAACAGAGGAACAATGTAGAAAGTTGACAACTAAAAGAAAAAAAAATTACCTGCGTTTTTCTATGTGCAGTAACGCATTGAAAACGGATTAAAAACGCACACTCACTGCAGTGCAACGCATATCAAAACGCAGTAAAAGGCATACAACAAAACGTATGCTTTGAGCGTTCTCCAACGCAAGCTCTGATGTGAAAGAGCCCTTATGTATCTTGGAAAGTACTGTGAGACCTGAGACTTCAAACTCTATACAAGTCAGCATATTTCATTATGTATTTTGGGAGAGAATAAAGTCACGCTGAAGGCTTAAATGTTGATGGCTTAATCTTCCAATAATCCAGCGCTCTTCCCTATTCCCTGCCAAGAGTAATAATTTCACAAAAAAAGGCTCACAACACGCACGAGTGGTCATATCGGGATGAATGGCTGGAATGAATCTGCCTCTAGCTTTTAGCATAATTATTGTACCCATGTATTAAAAATGAAGAAATAAGAGTCTACAGTAAATGCAATGGCAATGGATCCTTTTTGTGCCACATCTGATTTAAATCAAGATCTAATTCAAATATACAGTGAATTCCAAACAATTCTAAGGCATGAGACACCATGATGAAATGTAAAACATTGATAGAAAGTGAGCCTTATGTGTTAAGGATCCTCAATGCTAAAGAATAGTGAGGAACATAAGTGACCACAGAAACCTGGTAGTGGGTGGGGTTACCCCACAAGTTCCGATAACGCTCATGTGGTGATGTATTCTTGCCGGTTGTGAGGTATCTTGGAAACAATTTTGTGATGGGGGTGGGTGGACTTCTGAGGATCTCCTTGTTTAATCATTCCTGAACTCAAAACTTCTTCTCTTCTCTAAAAGATAAGCAACAGCATAATAACCTTTACAGAAAAAAAACATTTATTTGTTGCAGCCCACAGAACTCCTGCAATAAATCTGCAGTGTGTCTATTTTAATGGAGACAAAGGGTTAACATCCTGTGTTTAGCAATTAGCTGAGGCTGCCAAGGCTGACGAGATTCCTGTGCCGACACAGCTGAGAGCACAAATTACTATTGTGATCACTTGCAGCTAAGGGGAAATAAGACAGGCTCTTCACTCTAAACACAAACAGGGTGGATTAATTTGTGTTTTCTTTGTGTCCTGTGCATGAGTTCAGGTCTACTTTAACATTTGAATGCAATTTGGAAAAAAAATTGTATTTGGATTTGCCAACCTGAAGAATTTGGACCAATTCGATCCAATGGACAGCAAATTGAACAGGGATCTATTCGACCAACACTCTCTGCTGACATTTCCCAGAGGTTTGGGATGAGAACAGGGTGCTTCAGCACGCCCTACCCATTACTACATTTTTTCAAATTACTGAGACAATAGTTATGCAATAAGAGAAGTCCTGGAGGGCACACCATCAAAACATAGTCGGGTGCTTGACACTGGGACATAGGCTATGTCTCAAGTAAAACTGTAGTCAAAATGTATCAGCACACCGATTTTCCAAAAGTTTATGCTCTTTTATTGAGCCATGCGTTACCAAAACAGGTATAAAGCCGACAATTGTTTCGGGGCCGCGCAGGGTCCACCTTCTTCAAGGCGTATAGTTACAAGTGCATGCATTTCAAACCACCTCTTATACTAACACAATCCCCAATCTCCCCACCCCAAACGTTGCAAAACAGTGATGTCATCTCCATTGTTTACAATATGAACATGCCACATTCACAGTTATAACCTGTAATCAAAACATTTGGTTAAATAATATTGTTTATCAGTGCGCGCAGCGCTACCCTACAATGTGATTCATACCTCTCGGGGGATTCTCCAGTCACACCCTGTTAGTAAATAGTGGGTAATTTCTGCAGCGTTTTTAATGCATACAACAACACACAACCGTTATTCACCTGGCTGGCTTGCCGGTCGTTCTCAATTCGCCGCGTTCCTGGGCTCCGCCCCTCACCTATCATAGGTGGAGAGATCCCAAACAATGGGATTCGCCGCTCTCACCGTTCGTTTCCGCCCAGACATGATGGAGCTATACGCTCCGCCCCCAATGGGCATGTTTGCCGGCAGGACGTCACGGGGCTGGCTGCGACCTGTTGCCATGCAACAGACACAGTCACAATGCCCGAGGCATAACGGAGCTGCAAACTCCGCCCCCAATGGGCGTGTTGGCCATCAGGATGTCACGGGACTGGCTGCACCTTGTTTCTATGCAACAGAAACAATAACAGTGCCCGTAAGGTCTGCGGACAAAAATGAAAAATAAATAAAAAATAAACAAGACTCCTCATACGTGCGTGCTAGAGATGAGCGTAATAACGTAATTACGATTTCGCGAAATTTCGCGTAATTAGTGTAATTACGATTATGGCCGTAAGTACATAATCGTAATGAAGAAGGATTTCGCGAAATTTCGCGTAAGCGTAATTTTCGCGTAATTTTCGCATTACAGTGGGTATTACGAAATTAATGCGTATGGCCATGCTCCCAAGCGGAAAAGTTGACGCATGGATCAATGTTAGGTAGCCGCCGACTTTAAGGGTTAATAGCAAAGCCCCCTTAAATGCTAAGAGCCTCAAATTTGGAGAATATATTAAGGAGATCAGGAGGAATAAGAGGAAAACATTTTTTTTCAAAAAGACCTTATAGTTTTTGAGAAAATCGATGTTAAAGTTTCAAAGTAAAAATGTATACATTTAAAAACCCGCCGACTTTAACGGTTAATAGCAAAGCCTGCTTAAAGTTTAGGAACACCAAATTCCTAGGGTATATTAAGGGGATCAGTGGAAATAAGAGGAAAACATTTTTTTCAAAAAGACCTTATAGTTTTTGAGAAAATCGATTTTTAAGTTTCAAGGGCAAAAATGTTTTTTAAATGCGGAAAATGTCAGTTTTTTTTGCACAGGTAACAATAGTGTATTATTTTCATAGATTCCCCCAAGTGGGAAGAGTTTTACTTACTTCGTTCTGAGTGTGGGAAATATAAAAAAAAAAACAACGTGGGGTCCCCCCTCCCAGACCTCTTTAACCCCTTGTCCCCCATGCAGGCTGGGATAGCCAGAATGCGGAGCACCGGCCGCGTGGGGCTCCGCACCCTGACTATACCAGCCCGCATGGTCCATGGATTGGGGGGTCTCGGAAGGGGAGGGGCAGCCAAGCTTTCCCCTCCCCCTCCGAGCCCTTGTCCAATCCAAGGACAAGGGGCTCTTCTCCACCTCCGATGGGCGGTGGAGGTGGAGGCCGCGATTTCCTGGGGGGGGGTTCATGGTGGAATCTGGGAGTCCCCTTTAAAAAGGGGTCCCCCAGATGCCCACCCCCCCTCCCAGGAGAAATGAGTATAGAGGTACTTGTACCCCTTACCCATTTCCTTTAAGAGTTAAAAGTAAATAAACACACAAACACTTAGAAAAAGTATTTTTAATTGAACAAAAAACATAACCACGAAAAAAGTCCTTTAATATTCTTAATTAACCATTAATACTTACCTGTCCCTTTAAATAAATGATCCCTCGCAATAGCCTCGGAAATGTTCTATCAGTTACAATGTAACAAAGTTATTACAATGTAACAACTTTGTTACATTGTAACTACGCCGCACCCGACGACACTCGCCGCTCAGCCGCCGCAGCAATTACGCGTCCGTGCAGGACGCTAAGTCCCCGCAGCTCCCGCTGTCCACCCTGCCCACATCTGTCACCCACATGTCACCCACATGTGGGTGACATGTGGGAGAGGCGTGGATGGCAGCAGAGCCGGCGGGACTTAGCATCCTGCACGGAGTCCGGACCCGACAGAGCTCTGAGCTATATAGCTCAGAGCTCTCTAAGCATCTTTGAATTTGGGCTCCAAGGAGCCACATTGGTCCTTAGCAGACCAATGGGGTTCCTTCAAATCAGAAGGAACCCCATTGGTCTGCTAAGGAGTCAGGACCAATGGGGCTCCTTGGAGCCCAAATACAAAGATGCTTAGAGAGCTCTGAGCTATATAGCTCAGAGCTCTGTCGGGTCCGTGTGGCGAGTGACGTCGGGTGCGGCGTAGTTACAATGTAACAAAGTTGTTACATTGTAATAACTTTGTTACATTGTAACTGATAGAACATTGTGTGTTTATTTACTTTTAACTCTTAAAGGAAATGGGTAAGGGGTACAAGTACCTCTATACTCATTTCTCCTGGGAGGGGGGGTGGGCATCTGGGGGACCCCTTTTTAAAGGGGACTCCCAGATTTCACCATGAACCCCCCCCCCCCCCCCCCCAGGAAATCGCGGCCTCCACCTCCACCGCCCATCAGAGGTGGAGAAGAGCCCCTTGTCCTTGGATTGGACAAGGGCTCGGAGGGGGAGGGGAAAGCTTGGCTGCCCCTCCCCTTCCGAGACCCCCCAATCCATGGACCATGCGGGCTGGTATAGTCAGGGTGCGGAGCCCCACGCGGCCGGTGCTCCGCATTCTGGCTATCCCAGCCTGCATGGGGGACAAGGGGTTAAAAAGGGTCTGGGAGGGGGGGACACCACGTCGTTTTTTTTTTTATATTTCCCACACTCAGAACGAAGTAAGTAAAACTCTTCCCACTTGGGGGAATCTATGAAAATAATACACTATTGTTACCTGTGCAAAAAAAACTGACATTTTCCGCATTTAAAAGACATTTTTGCCCTTGAAACTTAAAAATCGATTTTCTCAAAAACTATAAGGTCTTTTTGAAAAAAAAAATTTCCTCTTATTCCCACTGATCCCCTTAATATACCCTAGGAATTTGGTGTTCCTAAACTTTAAGCAGGCTTTGCTATTAACCGTTAAAGTCGGCGGGTTTTTAAATGTATACATTTTTACTTTGAAACTTTAACATCGATTTTCTCAAAAACTATAAGGTCTTTTTGAAAACATTTTTTCCCTCTTATTCCTCCTGATCTCCTTAATATATTCTCCAAATTTGAGGCTCTTAGCATTTAAGGGGGCTTTGCTATTAACCCTTAAAGTCGGCGGCTTTTTTATATTATACGGAGCGTTACGGTTTAACGCGAAATTACGGTAGCGTTTAATGCGAAATTACGGCATGAACGAAACGCGAAATTACGCGTTGAAAATTACGCTTACGGTATTTTCAATTACGATTTTAATGGCAATTACGCTACCGTAATTTCGCATTGTAATCGCAAATTTCGCATGCGTAATTATAGTAATGCGAAATTACGAAAATTTCGGCTCAACTCTACGTGCTACCGCACATATTAAACTAGCAATACGTGACAAACAGCGCTATGCTGGGCATTAGCAGATGGGCTAAGCCACAATATAAGATCACCTCTTAGGCTAAAGTGTTGCTAATAATAAAGAGTACATGTAAGGTTGTGTGTGCATTGCAACACGTATTGTCACATATTGCTATGATAGGTGAGGGACGGAGCCCAGGAACGCGGTGACCAGTAAGCCAGCCAGGTGAATAACGGTTGTGTGTTGTTGTATACATTCAAAACGCTGCAGAAATTACCCACTATTTACTAACAGGGTGTGACTGGAGAATCCCCCGAGAGGTATGAATCACAATGTAGGGTAGCGCTGCGCGCACTGATAAACAATATTATTTAACCAAATGTTTTGATTACAGGTTATAACTGTGAATGTGGCATGTTCATATTGTAAACAATGGAGATGACATCACTGTTTTGCAACGTTTGGGGTGGGGAGATTGGGGATTGTGTTAGTATCTCGGCTCTGCCTGTTCAGTAAGCCAGTAATTCAGTAAGGAGTTCATTGGGCAAGACTCCCTAACACTGCTACTGCCTACTGAGTGCGCTCTAGTGGCTGCCTCGCAAGCGCTTTGAGTCCGACAGGAGAAAGGCGCTATACAAATACTGCCATTATTATTATTATTATTATTATAAGAGGTGGTTTGAAATGCATGCACTTGTAACTATACGCCTTGAAGAAGGGGGACCCTGTGCGGCCCCCGAAACAATTGTCGGCTTTATACCTGTTTTGGTAACGCATGGCTCAATAAAAGAGCTTCAACTTATGGAAAATCGGTGTGCTGATACATTTTGACAATAGTTATGCAAGGCTGTAGTGGTGAGAAACAATGCTCCGCAGAGACAGAGGATTAATGAGGAGATGAGTATTCTCATCCAGGTAGGCACCACTAAACACTAACTGGACCAGTATTCTCACCCACTGTTTAAGCCGCAGGTGTGCGCGCATGCGCGCGGGACCGCCACTTGGACTTGGCACTATTTCCATGTCAGCGGTTGGGAAAGGGAAGCAAGGTGTAACGGTCGGTGTCAGCACACAGAGAGAATCTGATTATTGGTGATCTGCAGTATCACCAAGAATACAGATATATACCTGATTATTGATGATCTGCAGAATCACCGATAATCCAAGTATAACTAACCTATGGACACCTATATAGTGTGATTTGGTGCAACAGTAATGATTTTGAGTTGGACCACCCGAGGAGCAGGTGGTCTTTGGCAGTATTGGCGATACCGCCCTCTGGGAAGTGCAAAAACCTTCCAGCAGCCTGAGACCTCCAAAGGGTGGAGCCCCAGGCTGAAAGTAGGAAGGACCTGTGAGTGAGTGACACCTGAAAGGTGAATGTCACTAGCAGGTCTGGAGACTATCTCTAATGGAGAGAGATAGCTCTCAAGGTCGGGCAAGCCGGGTCGGCAACACACGGACAGACAAGGTACAGAGACAGAAGGCTGATTCGGTATCCAAAGGCAGGCAGGGTTGGCAACAGATAATCAGATATACGTAGGTACCAAATCAGAAAGCAGAGGGATAGTCAGAAATGCAATAGGTCATAACAGATATCAAAACAATGCCTAGTCTTGGGTGTGAGGTCCGTGGTCTCAACACCCTGGAACCAGTCTGGAGTATAATATGATGGAACACAGTATCCCTAGTCTTGGGTGTGAGGTCCGTGGTCTCGACACCCTGGAACTAGTCTGGCGTATAACACAAAGATAATACAGAGTCCCTAATCTTGGGCGTGAGGTCCGTGGTCTTGACACCCTGATACTAGTCTGGAGTATAATATGATGGAACACAGTATCCCTAGTCTTGGGTGTGAGGTCCGTGGTCTCGACACCCTGGAACTAGTCTGGATTATAACACAAAGATAATACAGAGTCCCTAATCTTGGGTGTGAGGTCCGTGGTCTCAACACCCTGGAACTAGTCTGAAGTATAACACAATGATAACACAGAGTCCCTAATCTTGGGTGTGAGGTCCGTGGTCTCAACACCCTGGAACTAGTCTGAAGTATAGCAGAATGATAACACAGAGTCCCTAATCTTGGGTGTGAGGTCCGTGGTCTCGACACCCTGGAACTAGTCTGAAGTATAACACAATGATACAAAGAAGTAATCTGGCTCAGTGTGAATTCCCAGGTCCCCCTGGTTCTAACACACTGTAGGATCTGACTAAGGTCTGAGTGCTTTCACGTAAGTGTTCGCAACGGCAGACAACCTGAGACTGACCAGCAGTAACTATATATAGAGCGGCGCTCTCCGGCGCCACCCATCAATGATCAACCAATAGTCATTTGCTCTGAGGTCAGCTGACCAACCTGGTCAGCTGATACCTCCTTGGTTGTCATAAAGGTTCTGCCTCTCAGCGCGCACGCGCGTATTCCTCAATCTGTGTGAACTAACACACCCAGCCACACCAGACGCACGCTACTGCGTGAAAACCGCCGCGCTGGACGCGGAATCAGCCGCCTTGCTGTCAGTACACGCGGCGGCTTTTGCCGCGTTCTATTACACAAGGCTTCCCCAAGCCAATCAAAGTGCCTGCAATAATTGGATATGACACTGATCAGGTGCCATGTCCATTCATAATAAAGAACGTGAATGAACATTAAAAAAAAAAAATTGAAACACTTCCTAGGTAAACTAGGGAGTGTTTCTAGAGCCATCTAGTGGCACAAAGTGAAATTACACACACCACAGATTTTAATAATAAAAAAAAATAATATAATTAGTTCCTTCCAAAGCCCTCTCCCCCCCACCCAGTTACCAAGCAAACAGATGGGAAAAAACAGTAAAAAAAATCCACAAATAGTTGCCTTAGGGTATTTTAAATATGTATGTCATGAGGGTATATTACTGTTATTTTAGTACATAAGGGTTTATAATTGATGGGACACAAAAAAAAAAATACACCTTTATTTCCAAATAATATATTGACACAGTACATTGTACTAGGAACATAATTTAAATGTTATGATAGCCGGGACTAATGGGCAAATAAAATGTGTGGGATTTATTTATAGTAGTGTTTCTTATTTTAAAACTATAGGGGATGGAATTGGAGAAATAGTATATTTTTTCTTTTTGTATTTGCCTATAAAATGCATAGAAAATATTAACTGAAAACAAATATTGCCCACAAAAATCAGTGTGATGAGTAGTGATAAAATTATTGGCGAATGAATGGGAGGAGCGCTGACAGGGGAAAATTGCTTCCGTCCTGAAGGTGAAAACACCTGCGGGCTGAAGTGGTTAAAGAAAAACATTTCTTTGTTACAGTTGATACAAATCCTGCAATAAATCTGCAGTGTGTCTACCTCCTGCTTTCATGGAAGCAAATATAGAGTTAACATCCTGTGTTTACAAATTAGCTGCTCTGTCGAGGAATTCAGCTGACGCAGCTGAGAGATCAAACAACAACTTGGGATTAGTCACAGATGAGGGGGAATTAGGCAGGCTAACATCTCAAAATACATACAGGGTGCATTTCTTCTGATTTCTTTCTGTCCTGTGCAAGAGTTGCAGGTGGGACACTGACAGCAATAAAAACCAGACAAACATTCTCATCCTTCTCTGTGCCATCCAAACAAAGCAAAAACAATCCATTTAAAGGGACACTATGGTGAAAATTTGTAAAATGTAAAATATGTGCAAACATAAACAAATAAGAAGTAAGTTTTTTCCCATAGTAAAATGAGCCATAACTTACTTTTTTCCTATGTTGCTGTCACTTACAGTAGGTAGTAGAAATCTGACAGAAGCCACAGGTTTTGGACTAGTTCATCTCTTCATAAGGGATTTATTTATTTTCAAAAGCCCTTAGTGAATGGCAGTTGCTCTGCCCAACTGCCAAAAAACTGTGTAGCGAGCAGGGAAGCTGGCTAGCATCTTTGTTTAAATCCTTTTTAGGGAATATCTTTATAAAGAATAAAAACCTTGCTGAGAATCCCCTACGAAGAGATGGACTAAGCCTGTCACTTCTGTCAGATTTCTAGTACCTACTGTAAGTGACAGCAACATAGGAGAAAAGTAATTTATTTCTCATTTTACTCTGGAAAAAAACGTACTTCTTATTTGTTTATGTTTGCGCATATTTAAAATTTTTACATTTTTCGGCATAGTGCCCCTTTAAAGGCATATTGATAGCGGGAAGTTGCGGTTTAATGCGACGTTAAAGTCGCAACGTGTCTGCGTTTAGAGGTAACGCACTGCAAGCAGAGCGTTACCATAACGCAATCTTTTTCAACGCGATGTTAATGTTGCACTGTGAATGGCCTATGGGCTTATCATTGCACTGCGGTAAGCTGCGTTATAAGACTTTATAACGCAGCTCTGCAATGTGCCACTGTGAATGCGACCTTACCCTTATTGTTCCCAGCATGATCACTGTTGTGCTTTGAAGGTACATGCTGTAGTTCACTAGTTACATTCTGATGGTGTAAAAAATATTGAATATGCATCTATGTGACTGGTTCTCTTTAAGGCTAGTTACACACCAGGACGTTGCGTTTAGGGGACGTTATAAGGCACATAACGTGCCCTTAACGCAACTCCTGGTGCTCTCTGGTGTGGACGTCGGAGTGAGCCGCGTTGTGCAGCTCACTCTGGCGTCCGTGATGCCGTGATGGGTACTCTTGGACGCATGCGGCATCACGTGGTCCCGCCCGGCCAATCGCCGCACAGAGTGGCCGCTCCAGGAAGTAAACACTGCACGTCACTGAGTGCAGTGAATATTAATTAGCCATGTGCCCGGCCGCTCTCCCCTCCTCCCCAACATGACTAAGCATGTGCAAACAGTCTAACGCGGCTTAGCCGCGTAGAACGCACAGCATGCAGCACTTTGCTGCGTTACAATGTAACGCAACGTGGGCAGTGTGAACAGCCCACTTGTGTTACATTGCTGTGCGTTGGGGGAGCGTTACAGGCTGCACTAACGTGCGCCTGTAACGTCCCTGTGTGCAAGAAGCCTAAATCTAAAATATCTGCAGTTGTATATTCCTTTGCAGTCTATTAATAATATGGGCCAGAGGATTTTCATACGATGCCTATTTCGGAATGGAGATGGTTTACCTGGTATGACAAATTAAGATACACATCTCCTCTTCTTTAGTACATCCTGTGAAATCAAAGGTAAATACAATTGGCTTAGAGCTTGAGGAATTTAAGAGGCTCACTCAGGAAATGAACCTGCAAGCAAATGTATTCAAGCCTGACACTGTAACCACTTATTCTGTGGCCCCTTGTGAGCAAAGGTTTCCTTCAGCATAGATGAGCTTGGCATTGGGCTGACTCACAAAGACGGATCCCCTCTGGGGAACAAGAAATGTTTTAATTCACTTCTTTTGCATTAATTTTTATTAGTAAAATATTATTTCTCTGGCATAAATTCAACTTAAAATAAAATGGATGTGCAAAGCTAGTGATTAGGTTTCTATGAAGGTTTTTTTATTTATACATTTCATGAACATAGTAAAATCAAGGGGGAATTACATTTTTTTTTTTCAATTTAAGGCCTCTTTCACAGAGCGACGTTAAAGTTGCACGTTAAAACAACATTTAACGCAGAATAACTCACTGCAATGAAAGATCAATGCCCCATTCACAGTGCACACGTTGCATTGGTGACTAACGCTGAAAGTACTGCATGCTGTGCATTATACACGTTATTAGCTGCATTGGACTGTTTGCACATGCTCAGTAATGATTTGAAAACAAACCTTTCATTGCCTGTTTGCTCTACTGTATGTGACCATAACGGGGCATTAAGTTGCTTTACGACTTTTTTGGGGCATTGCGTTGTAATTTGTGTTGCGACTTTAACGTTGCATCAAAACGCAACGTTCTACTGTGAAAGAGGCCTTAATGAGTTAAGGGTAATCTCTCAGTAATTATAAGTGAATCAGTAATTCAGGCACTTAAGGCCCTTACCCGCTAAATGATTTTTGTGACGACTGGCAATTTTTTGACCAACGATCTTGCCCCATGGCTGCAGGCATGGCGGTAAGCGTCACTTTAAGTACTGCGATCGCTTGAACTCTTGTTCACAGACGTCATGTGCCGTTGAGTATACCCGCCGCCTGACAGATGGATCGGGGCGCACTCTTTTCGTCATGGGACTTTTGCTGGGGTCCATCTTCCTGGGTCGCGAGGTGAGTATTCAGATTTAGGCTTCAGACAACCTATGTGTATGAAACCACATCACATCCTATGCATTATAATGCTTCTGATTGAAGCCCCTTCCACAGATAAAGTAAAGCTGAAGTAAAAAAAAAAAAGATGTTAAGCTATACTTACCTTGTTGTTCTAGAGGCTTACCATGCCCCTTCAGGCTGCTTTTTTCGTCCGGCCATCCCCTTGAAACTCTTCAGGGCGCATTGCACAGTCCATACACGCATCCTCTCTATACTTGCTCCTGCATGGCTGTCCAATTCTTTCCAAGCTGTGCATTCCCAGGACGATTTTGGCCATGGCTGCTGTGCACAACCATGTGGGTGCTTGATACATAGGGGTGCGCCGAGTTCTGAATGGTCCCAGTCATGGCTAGGAACAGGGTATACAGCAGCAAGATGGACAGGAGGCCAGATGAAAAAAATATTCTGGAAGAGTCTGAAGGGCCTATAGAACATTATGGTAAGTATATCTTAACATCTTTTTTGCACCTCAGGTTAACTTTAATTAAAAGATACATTATCCAGATGGGTGCAATAGAGATAGTGTCAGTAAAATAAAATCAGTTTATCTGTTTAGTAATAAAAACAGATTTTCCTTTGATACCCCTATTTATTTACTTCTAGCATTGTTAGTGATCTAGAGCACAGAGTACAAAATATTATACGCTGAGCACATCCTCCCAAAAAAAACCTGTTTGAGCACTGGTGAATGTTTGAGTATATCAAGATTCATGAATAGTTTCTGAGGGGGCTAATCATTTTGGCCGCAACTGGTAGGTGTACATAGCTAAGAATCTACAGTGCAGGTTTTACATTGTACCCCCCTCCCCCATTGCTTTATGGTTAGGTGCATCTTATGGAGCGAAAAATATGGTATGCTACCACTACACACTGTGCATGTGGCCTTGTTGGTTAAAGCTATTGTCAACACCTATATCCTCTCTCCACAGGCCCCATATATATGAGTAATGCAATACTGCAACAATCATGTGAATCAGAAGTCGATTTTAGGTTGACTGATTTTCTAAAGAAATTTTTTCTCAACCCTGCAACATGCATCCTTGGTATGAGTACATGTGTTGTTTTCTTTGCTGTTACAATGCAAAGATTGTACCATTTTCACTTCCTGCAGCTTCCAGATGGGGATGACATCTTGGGCCTATGCGGTGTTGGTACAATGGTTTAGTGAGACCTGTCAAGTGAGTCATTCACGAGTAATGAGTGATGACCAAGAGCTGTCTTTTAAATTTCACTTAATTTGGGCCCCCCGTCTTACACTATAGCTCTAATATACTTCCAGATGTATTTTGTGTGTTCTGTGTCAACCTCATACCACACAGCAAGGCTGGAATCACATGACAGAATATTTCAGAAACATACCTTTTTAGAAGTACTGTTTATAAATTATTTATTTTCAGCAAAATAAAAACAAAAAAAAATCCCACAACTAAAAAGTGTTATTATCCCAGATATGAAGCTATGTAGACAGTTATAAACCTCTTTTTCCATACACACATTTTCTTTAGGCAGTAGAGAACTCAGTGGATCATTTTGTATGTATTTTAAATGAAAGGCGTGTAGAGGTTTTTGGAGGAAATAAACTGCTATGTGATTGCTTCAGCAAACATAACAACACCTTCTTTCCTTGCTTGTCTTGGGGAGTAATTCCATATAGTAATTAATGTGTCAGGCAGGTATTCTAGCTTGGCATTGAAAGTAAAGTTAACCCTCTGCACTTCATCATGTAATAGCTGGCACTTACCACTGCATAAAAACAGGGACTATAAGACATGGACTGTCTGCTCACTACTGCTTCTGCCCCCTTACATACATAGCCAGTGCCCCCCCCCCCCCCCAGCCCCCGCCCATCCAGCCAGAATCTGCCCACCATTGGCAGCTGTCCCCGCAAGAGAGAAAGGTGGAGGTGACAGAAGACTCACAGGAGGCTATTCTAGCAAGATAAGAAAAGAAAACAGAAGATTCCCAGCAGAGATACCCGGGGTCCAGGGTAAAAGCCGACTGCCACATAGGATTTTTTTCCCTTCTGAGGCACAAATCAGAGTGTGTGATAAAGCCTCATATTTACAACTTAGGTAATTAGAAACGATCATCAAAGATCATTTTGGATGCCTTTTCCAAGTGTGTACAGGGGTATTATCAGACTTTCATACTATCATAAATGATTGGTTTGACCATGAAATCCCTAATGTCTGTTCGCACCATATGTCTGTGCTTGGTGAACCTCTCCCCTGACCCTCATCAGTGCTGCCCCCTGTGACTGCACTGGATGGAGGACATTGATGTGTTATTTGTAGGTGCCCATACTTTTTCGGCTTGTGAGCTACTTTAAAAAAATAGCAAGTCAAAAAGATCTACCTATGTATAATTTTAGGAGCACACTTGTATATATAGAATAGAAAATGTAGTGGGGTCGGGGTCTACCATGAAGTCTGATCTACCTAATGGGCACCCTTGTAGAGTGGATTGTTGGGAGAACCCAGCAGAGAGCCTTCCTTGGTGGATTATGGTACTGTAAGTCTGGTAGTCACTACAGAAGTGAATCATTTCATGCAGCCCAATAGCAGTGTATGTAACCCCACACGGGTCAGCGCTTGACATGAGGTAAAGTTAGATAAAAGCAAAAAAAAGCATAATTTCAAGTTTGAGCACAACTGCGGCCGCCAGGGGCATAATTACAAATCACGGGGCCCCCCGATAAAACTTTGATGGGGCCCCCAATATTCACACCCTGTCTCTTGCCTGCTCCTTGTGACCCTCACAGTCTGGGACCATCTTGCAAGGGTCCTAAAACAAGTGTGAACATCATAATCTTCACATCCATAATAAGTGTAGCCACAAAAAAGATGGACTCCTTCATCAGAGGGAGTGAAGTAGTAATCGAGGCCCTCCTATGAGCTCTGGGCCCCCCTGTGTCACTGGGGCTGCTCCCCTGTAGTTATGCCCCTCATTAGAGGGTAAACTTGGCATCATGAAGTGGTTAACAGTACAAGCAGGTTAGAGTTGAGTGATCACTAGGATATAGTGCAGAACACCTGGGAAACATTGTGCTGCATACCTGAAGTCAGGAGGATCCTAAGAGATCCGGGGCACTTTTGGGCACATCAGCTGGAAAATGGGTGTGGCAACACACCAGAATGTGGGTGTGGTCATGGGTGGAGCCAAAATTACATGTACTTAACTAAGTAAGCCTGCTCAGCAAAATGTTGGATGATTCTCCCATAGCATTTTCTGACCTTCTAGTGGACCCCCTCCCATGCTCCCATGGGCCTCCTATTGAGGCACCACAACTCCCAGCATGCCACCATAGAACAACCACAGCTCCCTGCATGCCACCATAAAGGCATCACAGTGCCCAGCATGGTGCCACAGCTCTCAGTATGCCCACATATAGGAACCACAGCATCCAGCATAACCCCAATTGATGCACCACAGCTCCCAGCATGCCTGCCATTGAGGCACCATAGCTGCCTCTGCCTGGGGGACATCCAGGGCACCCCAGAATAGATCCGGGGCATGTGCCACTGATGTTTTGGGCTAGCAACGCCCCTGCCTGAAGTATCAGGAATGTAATGACTATATGCTGTACCAAATTCACCAATGCCAGGCCATGTTTAGCCTGAGCTGTGGCCTCACTAAGCTCTGCTCTCTCACTTTACTGGTGCTGACAGCCCTGACAGTCTCCCTGCCAGTTCATACATCAGGGAAAGGCAATGTACTGAAGTTAACAACAGTTCACATATGCCCTATAATATTGTACATTTACTAGTCTAGAGCTACGTTCCCACTGCAGATTTCCTTAGCTGAAATGATTGTTCCTGGATGTTCAAAGGAAGTTCCCACAGCATGATGCCACTCGCACATCCACCCCCTCCCCTCACGCTGCTCAGCTAGGAACAAAGCCCTTCGTCTATACAGCTCTCTTATTGTAACTGTCGCCCTAAATGATCTGTAAGGATCATTTCAGGTGACAAATATTACAAGTGTGCACCCAGCTTCCGTCATTAATATTCTTTTTTAGCATGTCTTATCTCAGACTGATCATTAATTTGGCATTCAGTTTTCAGCTAAGAATTGCTTGGAGTTCCACGTTCTGGCTGCACAGAGGTAATATTTCACATTAAACTTTTATTTTTGAATTGAAAATACTGCAAACAGTAAGGCAGGGTTCACTCTTAATAAAATTCACATGCGTTTTGCGAATGTGGGAAAAACGCATTAGCTGCACATCCAATGGAGAATCGCAAGTCTTTTAAAAATTGCATTTCTACATTTGCATTTTTTGCATGTGTAAAAAAATGACTTCTTGCACCATAAATTTGCACGGCGCATGCATATTTTCTCATTGACTTTCATTAGCAGTTCTGAAAAACCACATGTGAACATACATTTTGATGCGGAAAAACGCATGCGGAATACCTCTCCGTTTTCTGAAATGATAAGGTTGAACCATGCCTCAGGCAGAAGGTACACTTATTTGAATCATAGGCGTTTTGCCACATAGCAGAAACCGCAAACTAAGTGCATAGGAAGAAAGTCAGTGGGCCACACGCTAAGGTGCATAAGTCTGCAATTCGCTGTGCATGCAGGTTTACAAAATCATATGTTTTTCTGCTTTTTTTTTGTATACCGCATATGAATTGGACACAACGGCTTACTTTTTTATGCAATACAGATCTATTGATACACTTTCTATTCCTGTTTTCTCTTGTTGAAAAGGCAGATTTGTAAAAAATGCAAAACACAAACACACAGAAAACCGCAAATGCAAAAATGGAAAAAAGTCTAGCATTAAAAAAAAATTCTGCCTTGACAAGTGTGCTCTCTGCCTACATAAAAACACAGCATAGTCCTTATAATTCAATGTTAAATTCCTGCCATTGGCAAACTACAGATTATTAAAATGAAACTTTTTTTAATGCATTATACGTTGGAGCTAAGTATTGTAAGCATTATTATTAATATGTATTTATATAGTGCTGACATCTTCTGCTGTATTTTTACATAGTGTATATAGCTACATCACTAAACTGTCCCTCAGAGGAGCTCACAATCAAATCCTTACCATAATCAGTAATTGACTCTTTTTCTTATATTCCTATTGTAGCCTAAGGTCAATTTTTGAGGGACCAATTAACCTGGATGGTTTTGTGATGCAGGAGAAACCCAGAGTACCCAGAGGATCCCCTACAACAGGCTTTCTAAACCAGGGTTCCCTGAAACCCCAGGGTTCCTTGAGGACTCTGCAGGGGTTCCTTGGCATATTCCCCCATCGTGGTGGTAGTATAATAGAGCACACAATATAAGGTGGTACTGAAACAAGAAGCACTAAATTGGTGGCTCAGGAGGTAGTATAAGGAGTGGCAGTGTAATGGGGGTAGTGAAATAAACAGCCACACATACTTTTAAAGACCTTGCCTCCTGCAAAATAAATGCAGGGGTTCCTCAAGATCAAAAAATTGTTTGCAGGGGTTCCTTGAGATCCAAAAGTTATTTGCAGGGTTCCTCCAGGGTAAAAAGGTTGAGAAAGGCTGCCCTACAAACATGGGAAGAACATACAAACACCATGCAGATAGTGTTCTCCCCATATTTGCACCAGGGACCTTCGTGCTGCTAAGCAAAAGTGCTATCCACTACAACACAACCACCAGACATTATAAACCATGTCATTACACCAAGACCCAAGTTATAAAGTTGTCTACATCAGTGGGCAATATAAAAGCTTTGCAGATTAGCTTTTTGCCCCTAGGCTTGTGTAAATAGCTAGGGGACATAATCTGTGCATGGAGAAAAAAAGGGTTAGCCATTTTTTTTAGGAATGGAATCTCTATGGCCCATACTCACGGGCGGCAAAAGTGGCCTGTCGCCAGCACACGTGAGCGTGTGGGCGACAGCTCCTCGCCAGGTCCCTCCGCGTACACACGCTGAAGAGGGACCAGCGGCGCGACGGAAGCTGTCGCCGACGTTCCTCCTCCCCCCGCCGGAAGCTCTGCATACCTCAATGGAGGTTGCTGTCGCTAGTCCGCGTACTCACGCGGACTAGCGACAGCTGCGCCGGAGTTGCGGCGGCGACTGTCGCCAGGCGATTGAACATTTCAATCGCCTGGCGACATCAGCGACGGGCGACAGTTCGGGGTGCGCGCCCGTTCAACGGCCCATACTCACGGGCGACAATTGTAGCCCGTGAGTATGGGCCACTACAGTAAAAATTATTAAAATGTGGACTGTATTATCACAGGAAGTAGTTATGGCAAATTCTATATCTGCATTTAAGTGGGGTTTAGCTGCTTTCCTTGCATTGAAAGATACCAGTGGTTATAATTACTAGGTAATGCCCAGTGGTGTTGATCCAGGGATTTTATCTGATTGCCATCTGAAGTTGGGAAGGAATTTTTTCCCTTTGGGGCTGATAGGATAATGCCTTCTAAGAGTTTTTTGTTGCCTTCCTCTGGATCAACAGGGATATGTTAGGGTGCAGGCTAGTGTTGTACTTTATTTTCTGGTTGAACTTAATGGATGTATGTCTTTTTTCAAACCAAATAGCTATGTAACTGGGGAACATACAAACTCCATGCAGATATTGTCCTAGCTAGGATGTAATGTGTACCTGAGCCGGGGGATATAAAACTTTGCAACTGGCTCCGGTAAGTCGTCCAGGCTATGGGAGCGCAACTGGGGAGCGTGCACAGCCCAACTGCTCCTATGCTGTATGCCCTGGAGCGGAGGATTTTCCTGGGCAATTTGCAGAGGTTGCAGGCAGCGGAGGACGGCGGCGAGGGAGGGATCTGGCCGGAGGGGGCTGGAGGAAGCCCTAGGTATGTATAAATTGTTTATACACCCCCGTCTTAGGTTATAGTGCTGAAAGGTGAGAATGAAAGCCACTATGCCTGCATTTTGTGCATATGTTGGCTGCATTTACCAGATACTATAGAGTTTTTAGAAGTAAACTTTACTAAATCAGACCATTTTTTTTAGCAGGTGAAAGTTTCTAAAACAAGACATGAGGGACATTTCTTTTAATCTGAAGCTCCCTGAAGAAGAAAAAAACAGCTATCATGTAAAATGAAATCAGACTTATCATCTGCGAACATAAAAAAAAGCTGTAAATTGATGAGATTCATTGGTTCGGCCTTAATCTTAGTGCTAAATGAGTACATGATTGCTATTCGAGCAATTCGGAACCATTTTGCTAGTCTAATCAGAATCATTCATGGTGTTCTTCATCATAATGCATTTGAACTATGATTTTTTTTTCTCTTCGTTCCATCTGTGCAAGAAGAAAAAACTGAGGAGACACAGATTTAACTCTGCTAAACAAGTAAGATAATTGTCAGCATGAAACAGGGACTGCTATTTATTCAAATTGCCATCTGATGGGAGGACGGGCAGTTTAGAATAACAAGCATTATTGCATTACAGTTTAAGAATGGAGATTTAGATGAGTTTGCACAGTACGGTGTGAATTGCTACCAGTAGTTAGTCCTTTTGATCTCACACAAGACCAAAGGCATGTTATTTGTAACCTGAGGAGGCCTCAGGCAGTTCTCAATAGGTGAAATACTAGTCTGTTTGCCTAGGGGAGCACCTGGCTCTTAGACAGTGAATGTTTTAAGAAAACACCTTTAAAAATATGTTGGTGAGGCACAGCAAAGATTGTGGACTTAGCATTAGTGAGCTAATGCTTGGCATCTGTCATCTGTATCATTGTGACTCATTCATTCCCTCTCTGTAAAACTAAACATCTTACCTTGCTCTGTGTATACATACTTTCTTTTGTGAGGTAAAAGTCATTGCCCTCTGCTGCCTGTTGGAATCACACCAGCAATAGAGCTATGTGGGGGGTTTAATATGGTTGATTTCCACACACGTATAAACATGTAAGTTTATTTAGGTCACCATTTAAAGGGATACTGTAGGGGGGTCGGGGGAAAATGAGCTGAACTTACCCGGGGCTTCTAATGGTCCCCCGCAGACATCCTGTGCCCGCGCAGCCGCTCACCGATGCTCCGGCCCCGCCTCCGGTTCACTTCTGGAATTTCTGACTTTAAAGTCAGAAAACCACTGCGCCTGTGTTGCCGTGTCCTCGATCCCGCTGATGTCATCAAAAGCGCACAGCGCAGGCCCAGTATGGTCTGTGTCTGCGCAGTACACTCCTGGTGACATCAGCGGGAGCGAGGACACGGCAACGCAGGCGCAGTGGTTTTCTGACTTTAAAGTCAGAAATTCCAGAAGTGAACCGGAGGCGGGGCCAGAGCATTGGGGAGTGGCTGCGCCAACACAGGATGTCTGCGGGGGACCATTAGAAGCCCCGGGTAAGTTCAGCTCATTTTCCCCCGACCCCCCTACAGTATCCCTTTAAAGTGAACTTGTGTGACCAAATTTACAATGCTGCTTCAGGCTGGTTTCACACAGCGGATTGGCGGTAGCGGTGCGGTCCCTGCCCAAAACAGGCATTTTTTGATTACCGCGTTAGTAAGCCGTAATCCCCGTTTGGCAGCCTGCCAAGCAGGAAGTGACGCTCACTTTTTGTGGCCGAAGCGAACACGTGAGCGGAAGTGTATTGCTAAAATACTCTTCCGCGCATGCGCAACGTGTAAAACTTGCAGCAGACGTTTTAGAAAACATGCGTTGCCACAGACTCACATGACTTCCGGTCCACCACACGTAGCCGCAGAGCCGCATGGTAACATAGGTTTGCCCTCCAATAGGGGATGCCATGAAAACGTCACTTCCACCGCATTGCACGACACCGCGCCCGAAAGGCCCCATGCCACACCGCGCCAGTGTAAAAGGGCCTTAAAGGGACTTACGTATGTAGAGAATCTCAGCTAAGATGGTTATTCAGTGCTGTCAGCCAATAACATAGTGTGCGTACAGCTGCCACCGCCCTACCCCCCCCCCCCCCCATTATCCAGCGTGCCACATCTCTATACATCAACTACCAAAATAGCATCAAACAAGTGGATTGTATGCTTCTGGAAGCTGTTAGCTTGTCCTCCCTTCCATGCATTGAACAGAACATGCTGCTTGGCTTTAGCTGAACAGCATTTCTGTACAGTGCTCATTCCCCACACTGCAGCCCTTGCAGCACACTATTCAAGCAACCCTATGAGTTGGAGCTAATTTCCAACCCAATCTTGCACTAAAATATGTTCCCAAGCATATACTGTATTTTTTGGATTATAAAACTCACTTTTGTCTCCCCCAAAAGTGAGGAAAAAAGTCACTGCGTCTTATAGTCGGAATGCAGGTAGTTCCTGACTTGTGAACACCTGTCAATACAAACCTCCACCCTGCCGCAATGTTGGGGACACCCTGTACTGTGCCTTAGTGTTGGGCGAACACCTGGATGTTCGGGTTCGGGCCGAACAGGCCGAACATGGGCCAGATGTTCGGCATGTTCGGCCCGAACGCCGAACTCAATGGGAGTCAATGGGACCCCCGAACATGCCCATTTTGGGGGCCCTATGGGGTCGCAGGCATAAGGGGGGAGCATGCCCCGGTCGCGGGGGGGGTCGGAAATTCCCCCCACCCCCTCCGCTAGCGCTCCCCCCTCTGCCCGCTTCCCCATACAAAAAGTTTAAATCAAGTTCAATAGTACCTGGGCTGGTGGCATTGGCTGGCAGTGGAGTGAGGAGGAGGAGGAGTCCGAATAGCAGAGTGACGTTGAGGCCGGGCAGCGGGCGGTTCAGCGCTAGTACCCTTGTGGTACTTCCGCCCTTTCTCTGACCTCACGTCCTCTGCGTGATGACGCATACGAGGGTACGCGTGATGCGTACCCTCGTATGCAGAGGACGTGAGGTCAGAGAAAGGGCGGAAGTACCACAAGGGTACTAGCGCTGAACCGCCCGCTGCCCGGCCTCAACGTCACTCTGCTACTCGGACTCCTCCTCCTCCTCACTCCACTGCCAGCCAATGCCACCAGCCCAGGTACACTACTATTGAACTTGATTTAAACTTTTTTTATGGGGAAGCGGGCAGAGGGGGGAGCGCTAGCGGAGGGGGTGGGGGGAATTTCCGACCCCCCCCGCGATCGGGGCATGCTCCCCCCTTATGCCTGCGACCCCATAGGGGGGCCGTATTGCGGCCTGTTCGGCCGAACAGGGCCCTGTTCGCCCGAACAGGGGCCCTGTTCGGCCCTGTTCGGGGGCATACAGAAGTTCGGGGCGAACCCGAACTTAAAAGGCCGAACACCATCAGGTGTTCGGCCGAACTCGAACATCACCCGAACAGGGTGATGTTCTGCAGAACCCGAACAGTGGCGAACACTGTTCGCCCAACACTACTGTGCCTGTGCAGAGGAGGACACAGGAGGACAAACTGAGGACATGGGGACACAAAGGGGCATAGAGGAGAACACAAGGGAGACACAAAGAGGCATAGAGGAGTACACAAGGAGGACAGAGGCGGACACATGGGGGACACAGGAGGACAGAGGAGGGCATGAGGTACAAAAGGGGCATAATCCACAAGATGCCCCGTCACCATGGATGCACCAGGTTTAGTATATATTTTTTCCCCCTGGTTTTTGTCCTCTAAACCTGGGTGCATCTTATGGTCAGGAGTGTCTTATAGTCTGAAAAATACACTAACTGTCATATGCTAGAGCTTCATTGGCCAATAAGGGCTCCCAAGTTGGATGGAAACATGGCTAAGTGCAGGATGTGTCAGGGCTTAGCTCAGAAAGAAAAATGTGGTAGGCAGGGCCAGCCTTAGGTTTCACAGCGCCCTGAGCGAAACCTGATTTTTGTGCCCCCCCCCTTCATCCTCTTCCCGCGTGCGCGCACACACACACAGGCCCATATGCAATTCACCTTTTCTCCTGAGATATCTCCTAGGACAGTGGTTCCCAACCATTTTGACGTTGAGACACAAATGCTCAGATCTCTGTGACACGTCACATATGTATAATAGAAAAAATACTATTAATAACCATGAATGGATGGAAAGAGTGCATTATCCTGAGTACACTTAAAACTGAAGGCTAGAACCTTTCAGGAATATTAATAAAAACAATTAGTGGGACAGTTAGCTGCCCCCCCCCCCCCCATTTAGAATGATAGCACAGCACCGACAATTTGCACCACGCGTTATGGCCGCAGTGCACCACCCAACGCCCTCAGACTCAGTATAGGTAGGTAGCCAGGTATAGGTGCCCCCAGTATAGGATCTCATGTGTAGGTTCCCTCAATATAGGTTGCCAAGCATAGGTGTCCCCAGTATAGGAAGTCAGTTGAAGGTCTCCATCCCCCCCATAGTTAGCCAGGCGCAGGTGCCTCCAGTATAGGTAGTCAGGTCTTGGTGCCCTCAGTAAAGGTAGCCAGCTGTAGGTGCCCCTAGTATAGGAAATCAGGTGTAGGTGCCCTCAGTATAGGCAACCAGCTATAGGCGCCCCCTTGGAAGTCGGCGCCCTGAACGACCGATCCGGTCGTTCAGGTCAAAGGCCAGCTATGGTGGTATGTTATTATTGCACACTGCGCATTGTAGAATTTGAGGTTCATCCTAAGTTCATACATGGAACAACTTCATATCACAAAAATGGGGCTAAAATTAGAAATGCAAATATAGTGCATTATTAAACAGGTCCCAGTTTGAAGACATCATAATTACAATGATCGATACATTTGTTAACACTTAAATTAAGCATTCCCCCTGCTCTGAATCCACCCTTCTTAACTGTGTCTGTCAATACTGTTATTCAAGGTGCCTGTACACTTATCGACTTTCCTGTTTTGATTTCCTGCAGATTCAATTGATCTGCAGGAAATTGATTCCCCAAGATGTCTGATCGACAGACTTTTGGTCGATTTTGTCCAAAAATCGACCAAGTGTATTGATCAGACAGGACGGAAGATCTGGGTTGATTGGGGTCTGGGCAAGAGCAGCAGTAGATTGATGGCCCACAGAGTTGCACTGCATCAAACAGTGAAATGCTGCAGTTTGATCAATTTTCAGTAGATTCCCTGCTGGAATACATTGAAAATTGATGTGCAGTGTATGGTAGGAATCAATTACTTCCCAGATTGATTCCTTTTAGATCAGGTGGCAGTCTATAAAGCTATTTACCCACGGCCAAATGGATCGGGTCTCTCCACTGATGAACTATCGTTCCCCTGATCCATATGGTCATATCTGTAAACCTCACTGTAAAGAACGATCCTGTAAACGATCGTTTACAATGATCGCAATATATAACGTGAAAGTCAATGAGGATTGGAACGATCCTTCATGATTTAATACAGTATGGCAGTCGTTCAAAAACGAACAATTGTCGCGGGTGGAATGCATCCTGAAACATTGTTTAACGAATTTTAGTTAACGATGTAGCACAATATCATGGATAAAAATTGTCATGAAAAATCAATCGAAAAAATTGCGTAAGGCCAGCTTTACTCACACTAACCAGAAAATCTTGCAGAGGACAAAAACAACACAAATTATTGTGACAAAAGACGACCCTGACAAAGTGCAATGTGAAGAAACTGCCTTGCTAAGCAAGTAAAGAGCCAGGTCCCGTTTGATAGCTTTGTATAGAGAACCTAAGCATTATAGTTTCCTCCTCTATTATTTAATAGGTGTGGCTGGTACACTATTACAGTACTTTTTTTTTCTTTTGCACACACCTTTGCATTCTACATAATGCCTGTCATCCTCCCATCTAAATTACAAACAGTTCCAATGATCTGATAAGCATTCACGATGGTCATTAAGATGTGTATCTGCTGTAGTTTAGTGGTTTTCCAGTTCACAGAGCTGAAATGAGATCCTGGCAATTGGAAGGTAAAAGGCTCTGATATCCTTGAGGGGAGTCTTCTCTCTCTCCCTTTCTCACTCTCCCTCTCTGCTAGCAAGATCCTTCCATCATTTACATTTCTTTCCTGTTTTGTTATGCAGATTTTCAGATGTTTTCAGTGAGTTGCTACAAGATTTGCAGCTGAATGCTGCCCCAAATGAAAACATAAGGGCACTGCACAACATCTCTAAAAGGAAAGGTTTAGCTTGAGTGATTTTCAGTGCTTTTTTTCATTTCAGTATTGTACAAAGGAGGAAAAAAAAAGAGAAACAACTTCTTCCTGTTTCATTGACAATTGTCCCCCAGCCTTGGAGGTATACAGTCCTAAGATGCCAATAGACAGGATACTTGTTTACCACTGACAGTCCGTATAGCAGTTCATTCATCCAACCTGCCATGGAGAAGACACAACCATAACAGACTATCATAGTCTGATGAAATAAGCCAAGAACAGATATGCAGCTTCTGCTGCCTCAAACTATCATTTGCGATCATTTCAGTAGACAGGCTGTAGCCAAGCAGTTGAGGTTCAAGCATCTATAGCTCATTCCGGCAACATGTATTGCCCTATGGAGCGATGATGAGGAAGAGAGTCAGTGGGAGCTTAGGGACAAAGCATCAGCTGAATACATCCGGCCCAGCCAATTGGTTGTAAACATTTCATCCCACAAAGCAGGGATGGTTTTAGGTAAAATGGGGCCCTGAGAAAAATGATTGTGGGACCCCTTACATTTTCATACTGTACTGACAGTAAACATCTGACCTCTGCAGACCCTAACTTTTAGGGCCCCTAAGGAGCTTGGGGTCCTGGGCAATTGCCCAGTTTGACCCTATGGAAGCGCTGGCCCTACTTCAAAGTTTGAAAGTTTGAAGTTTATATATGCCTATAGTATCAACTGGCACTATTGCAGCAAACTCATGTTGGGCCAGTGTATAGAAATGTGTAGTAGTAAATAATTAGTACATGATTCTGCATCTGCCAGGGTTTTCACAGACATCTTACCCAGGGCCCATATGAAAAAAGCAGACCTAGATAGCTTTCAAGAAACACTCTGATCATTCATCAGTTTCAGAGATTATCATTTGTGGTGGACATTGGTCCTGATATTCAGACTAATAACTCATTAATAATAGCTAGTGTAAAGGCTTCCATGCACTGGTCGTTTGTCACCAGATCGACCAACAGATAGATCCCTCTCTGATCGAATCCCTCTCTGATCGATCAGCCCATACACTGCACACAGAATTTGAATCGATTTCAGCATGAAATCAATTTACAACCTGTGGAGCTGCTGCCTGCCTTGCCGCCCCAATGATATTACCTGTCTGCTGACGCGAGTCCCTGCAGTCTCTCACTTCTTCCGGCGTCCTCCTCCTTTCTCCTCTTCACTTTGTGTCCCGTCCTGTGACAAGCGTAAGTTGAAACAGTAGAGGGTGCTCTACTGTTTCAACTCTTCAGGAAGTGAAGAGAAGACAGAGAAGACACCAGAAGAAGTGAGAGACTGCAGGGGCCCGGTGACTCACGCCAGCGGGCAGGTGATATTACTGCTGTGTCGGTCATCGACGCATCGAATGCCGCTAACAATGCACTCCCGACCCCCCCCCCCCCCCCACGATCGAGTAAAATTTTCCGCCTGGTCAGGTCAACTGAATCGATCGATTTCGGATGGAAATCGGTCGATCGGTCAACATCTGTGTTAACGATTTCACAGCAGATTTGATCGCAGTGATAGAATCTGCTGTATATCGGCGGGAAATCAACATAGTGTATGGGTACCTTGAGAGTAATGTCTATGGGCTCCTTTATAGTATGCACACCATAGATGTTCAAAGTGAAAGCAGCAGTGCCCGCCACTGACAGACTAGCCCTGAGCTGCACTCACAGTAATCACTGTCAATTACCAGCCTGATATCAGCAGGATTAGAAGTAAAGTATATCAGGGAAGTTTAGAATTAGTAGGCTTAAGCTTTCAGGCAGTTTAACCCTAGGTTAGAGTTTATGGCTAATGATAAAGCAAAACATCAGGTTCAGTTAAAATATCGGAAGATCAGTTCATTGGGCTAGGTTAGGCTGAGATGAAAAGATAGGTATGGTTAGATATTTGGGAAGGAAGGTTTAAAATTGTGCTCAAATTTAGTTAGGTTGGAGATACTATTAATGATACAATCTTCTTTGTACAATCTTACCACTTCTGTGTAATATGAGGGACCATATAAAATATCTATTCCAAGTATATTCACTCACTTTATCCCTTTTATTATGGTGGCCACTAATGATCCAATATTTTTCATCCAATCTTACCATTTCAATGTAACATACGGGAACTGCCTACATTATACATTTAATATATTCACCAAGTTTACTTATACTACATAGATTTGGTAAAATTGGAATGAAAGGATATGATCATTGGTGGCCACCATTACATAGATATGGTAAGATTGTACAATTAAGATTGTATGAAAATTGATAATTCATAGAATTGTAACTCAGGGATCTTTGCCAACAACCTCACTAAATATTTTTATTTAGTCTTTTACTGCCTGTAAAATGATTTCTAAAAGTCTGGCGATACACAATGTGACTAGTGTAATCGCACTATAATGTTTATGTGTGTGTTTGTGTTTGTGGCGCATGGTGACTTATGTGCATATGGGGTAAGGGTTAAGTCTATTTAGAGCATTTCTTAAATCACTTATGTTTTTTCTTTCTTTCCTTTTTTTTTTAGCAATCACCAGGGTTTAGAAAATCTCTGGGTGACAGTATACATGACAGGACCTTGTTATGAAGACGTAAGGGTACTAATTAGACTTAAGACCCCAGTGTGTTCAGCAAAGGACTGGGCACAGGATGGGGCCTACCTGCTGTTGCTTAGCAACCAGAAACACTGCGTGAAACCATGACATAAAAGTGATCAGTTATCACTTCCTATTCATACACACAGGGGGAAGCAAGTACTACAGTGAAGAAGATGCCTGGCTGTCTGCTACAGGGAAATCTCAGTTGAAGGAGCGGAACAGCCTAAACTCACTGAACTATTGTCTATGGACAGCAAGTACTGTTTCATATTTTTCTTAAATGTGCTTTTTGCATTATTTGGAAGGAAGGCCGTGTACATTTATATTGGAGTCTTGAATCCTTAACTGTCACTCAAAGAGGCTCAAAAATACACCTACGGACTAGGGTCAATGTTTTGGATGAAGCCAATTTACTTAACAGCAGGTTTTGGAGATGTGGGAAGAAACCCACACAAACATAAAAAAACATTGAAGTTCTATGCGGCTAGTATTCTGACTGGAATAGAAACCTCAGTACAGGGTGAAAAAGAGTTAAGCTTCATACACACGAGGCACCGTTGTAGCTGTTGCTAACACACAGGAGACGTGTGCGCAACAGCTCGGCGACAGCTCTGCCTGAGCGACTGCTGTCTACACGACAGGCAGAGACGCGGCGGAAGCTGTCGCCGAAGGTTCGGCCCCCCGCCGGAAGCTCCCTTCTAGCTGTGGGTAGCTGTCGCTAGTCCATACATACACACGCAGTACGCGTGGTGGACTAGCGACGGTTGCTGCGACAGCTGTTGCCGGCGATTGGCCAAGTCAATCGCCTGGCGACAGCTCTGAGTAGCGACAGTTCATGGCGTGCACCTCATACACACGGAGGACCTGTCGCCGCAACATGCGCGTGCCACATGTTTGTGGCGACAGTTGTGCCCTGTGTGTATGAGCCTTTAACCAAATAACCTTCATGCTTCCCCCATAAGATGATCTCATGTGTATGTACACTAGCAGACACAATTAGCTACATTTTTTTGTGGAAATACTAATCAGACAGATTGGAATAACTTCTCTGGTAGGTCAATTCTCCTATTTATGCTTTCAGCTCAACCCCATGCTATTAATCCAAATGTCTAATAGTAATGTTCATGTTGAGAAGACAGCATGTTGCTGGAAAGAAGGTTACTGTACACTGGCACTATTAGCCCTGATAACAATTACACCCTATGGGCTTGATGCACTAATCACCAGGGGCGTTGCTAGTCCCAAACATCAGTGGCACGTGCCCGGAATCTATTCTGGGGTTCCCCGGATGTCCCTCAGGCAGAGTCAGTTGTCGTGCCTCAATGGGGGCATGCTGGGAGCTGTGGTGCATCAATCAGGGGGTATGCTGGGTGCTGTGGTGCCTCTATGTGGGCATACTGAGTGCTGTGGTGCCATGCTGGGTGCTGTCATGCCTTTTTGGGGGTATGCAGAGAACTGTGGTTCCTCTATGGGTGCATGCTGGGAGTGGTGCCTCAATGGGAGGCCCGTGGGAGCATGAGAGGGTGTCCACCAAAAGGTCAGGGAAAGCTATGGGGGGACTGCCAGATAACGTGGCAGCAGGCCAGCCTGCCCAGCAGAAAGCCAGACCAGCCAGCACAGACGCCAAGTAACTCTGCTTAGTTATTTTTGTGATATGCTGCATTTTTTCTGTATTAATGGAGAGGGAGTTTCATCCAACATTTTGCTGGGCAGGCCTACTTAAAGCACTGTTAAGTTTATGTAAATTTGGCTCCACCCATGACCACACCCACATTCTGGTGATTCTCGTGCATGGCCAGACCCATTTTCCATCTGGAGTGCCCAAAAGTACCCCGGATCTCTTAGGATCTTAGCAACACCCCTTCTAACCACCAATATTTGTTAGCACAGGCAGTGCAATATTACCGATACTATTGCCAGCAGCATACTACGCGTTACACAGTAAGCGTTATCCGTGGTACCTGAGTAACATGAGCATACCTATGGTAGCACAAGTTACATTATTTGCATAATGCGCATTTCTGTAATAACACTCATCTTCATAATGTACCAGGGGTCGTGCTAATTGCATAACGTGGGGTACACTGCTGACGGTAGCAACGGTAATGTTGCAGTGTGCTGCCTGTGCGCACTAATATTACCGCTGCTTAATGCACCAACCCCTGTAAGTGTTGATCATGAAATGTACCATATTTTTCGCCATATAAGACGCACTTTTTCTTCCCCAAAATTGTTGGGGAAAAGTGGGTGCGTCTTATGCGGCGAAGGTACAGATTTTGGAATGCAGAGGTGCGCAGGGAAGCGGTATATACGTTACCTGCTCCTGCCGCCGCGCTCCTGGCTCCAGTCCTGCTTCGCGATCCTCTTCTGCCATCCACCGATGCCTGCTGCTACAGCCGCCGCGCTCCTGGCTCCAGTCCTGCTTCGGGATCCTCTTCTCCCATCTACCGCTGTTGCAGCCGCCGAACATCGCTGGCCGGTGAGTCCTAATTAGCCGCGCGGTGATTACGCAATCAGCACACGTGCGCCGGGGTCACGCATGCATGCGTGACCCCGGCGCACGTGTGGTGATTGCGTAATCACCGCGCAGCTTATTAGGACTCACCGGCCAGTGGTGTTCGGCAGCTGCAACAGCGGTAGATGGGAGAAGAGGATCCAGAAGCAGGACTGGAGCCAGGAGCGCGGCGGCTGTAGCAGCAGGCATCGGTGGATGGCAAAAGAGGATCGCGAAGCAGGACTGGAGCCAGGAGCGCGGTGGCAGGAGCAGGTAACGTATATACTGTATTTACGTTGCTGGCACAGGGGGATATGGACAGGGGGACATGGCCGGCACAGCGGGACACGGACGGCACAGGGGGTCACTGACAGGGGGAAATGGCTGGCAGGAGGACACTAACAGGGGGACATGGCACAGGGACACAGACAGGGGGACATGGCTGGCACAGGGACACTGACAGGGGGCATGGCTGGCACAGGGACACAGACAGGGGGACATGGCTGGCACAGGGACACTGACAGGGGGGCATGGCTGCCACAGGGACACTGACAGGGGGACATGGCTGGCACAGGGACACTGACAGGGGGACATGGCTGGCACAGGGACACTGACAGGGGGACATGGCTGGCACAGGGACACTGACAGGGGGACATGGCTGGCACAGGGGGACACTGACAGGGGGACATGCCTGGCACAGGGACACTGACGGGGACATGGCTTGCACAGGGGGAGACTGACAGGGGGACATGGCTGCCACAGGGGGACATGGCTGGCACAGAAGGGCATGGTTGGCACAGGAGGACATGACAGGCACAGGGGGAAACAGCAGGCACAGGGGGACACAGGAACAGCCAATCCCTACACTGACCACATAGGGGAACACAGGCAGGCAACATGGGAATAGGCAATCATTACACTGTCCCCTTATGTGGTCAGTGTAATAGTATTTAGAGTAACTGGGGGGTGAAAAGTCCATAAGACGCCCCTGCATCATAGACGCACCAAGGTTTAGTTTTTTCTTTTTTACCTGATTTTTGCCTTCTAAATCTGGGTGCGTCTTATATGCCGGAGCGTCTTATACGGCGAAAAATATATGAAATTTTACTTTTTACTTATAATCTAAAATCCTTGTGCTGCCACTACATGCAACCCTCATTCCATGCTTCCACAAAGGATGGTCAAGAAATTAATGAATGGAGCCGTTCAATAAATTTGCATCATATAGGTTAAAGGGAACCTAAATTGAGACGGATATGGATTTTTCCTTTTAAGATAATACCAGTTGCCGGACTCTGCTGCTGATCCTGTGTCTCTAATATTTTTAGCCAACGCCCTTAACAAGCATGCAGATCAAGTGTGCAGTAATGCAGCCAAAGAGATCAGCAGGACTGCCAGGCAACTGGTATTGTTCTAAAGGAAACATCCATAGCCCTCTCAGTTATAGTTCCCTTTACAGGCACAGCAATATATAAGAAGTTAAAATGATTTGTATTATATAGGCACAGTGGTGATAGTGGTATATAGTAGCATGTATTAATTTATTCAGGATACCCACTTTTACATTAATTATTCTGTCGCCCTCCCAGTGATGTCACAGCCTTGGCTGTTAAGCTATATGAAATTCTCCTCCCAGTGCTCTCTGGGAGACTGGGTATTATTTCTAATGATTTCAGAACATGCAAGAAACAAACATTTTGCAGTGATGTGCCTGGCAGCAGTAAAGATCTCGCCTCTTGTGATTAATTTCAGAATGTAAATCAGGGTGAGGAAAGTGTGAAGAAAAATTTTACAATGGGCAAATACTGGATAAATAATTTTTGAATGAACATTGTAAAACATATGACAATTATTCATTACGGTATTTTCAGTAGTTCCTTCTTAACTGAAAATAAAACATCTGTTAGAAAAAAAAACAAAAGCAAAAGAAATTCCAGTTTTAGTAAATTTTCAAATTAAAATATTCAAATCCTTAAAGGTAGAACACATTTATTTTAACTAAATCCTTTACGAAATTGCCTGGACCGTGTTGCAGTGATGTCACTCAGTCCCTCCACCGAGATGGTAAAATTAGCTCATACAATTTCCCATTTTCATCTGGAATTTGGGACCTTTAGACCTCAAATTGCACCATCTCACTCTGTAACCCCCACTGAGTTTCTATTTGTAGAAGCTCAATCGAGAAAGTGATTGAAGGAAGTCAGGAGAACGTTCAACTGCCAAGCATCTATCATCCATCCACTTTAAATGTGAACAGGAGGGTTAGCCCTAGAGCTAAGGCACGTCAAAGAGAAAGACACAGCAAGATGTATGAGTCCCGCTATTATTAGCATGACACAGTCCTGGCAAGGCAATACAATAGGTGAAGATGGATGGATAATGTCATATTCTGAAATAATGATAACATGAATGTCTAATCAATAACAATTAGACCTACAAAGAACCTTCTGTAATAGACAAACTAGGGCTTGTCAATCAGAAATCACTGAAATTAGTGTGACACAAATGGAGATCTATATAAGACTAACATAGTTTAATTCCACAGAGACTTGCCTCCATTAAGTTATTCAATAAAGCCAGCATATAATGCAAAAACGGGGGAATATTTTTGATAATTCTACAATTCTTGTCCATGGTGGTTTTTATCGTGGATTTCAGACCAGCGTTGGTATAGGCCTTCTGCCTCTTTTAGCCATAGGCCCAGAACAAGCATGCAGATGAGGGGCTATGTCTTAAAGAAAACCTGTAACGAAAAAAAAACTCCCCTGGGGGGTACTCACCTCGGGTGGGGGAAGCCTCCGGATCCTATTGAGGCTTCCCCTGTCCTCCTGTGTCCCCCAGCTGCAGCAATAAAGCTCCCCAAACAGCTGGGATGTAAATATTTACCTTCCCGGCTCCAGCGCAGGCACAGTATCGGCTCTACGCCTCGGAGATAGGCGGAAATAGCCGATCACTGTCAGGCCGCTCTACTGCGCAGGCGCAAGTCTCCTGCACCTGCGCAGTAGAGTGGACGCGACAGAGATCGGCTATTTTTGCCTATCTCCGTGCACAGAGCCGCAACTGCGCCCCCGCTGGAGCCAGGAAAGGTAAATAAATCAGCACTTATCAGCGCTTGCCAGGCTTGTCGAGGGAGGATTCCGGGACACTTCGGGGGAGCCAGCACTGGACTGCCTGCAGCTACAGGGGAGAGGGAAGCCTCATTGGGACCCTGAGGCTTCCCCTTCCTGAGGTGAGTACCCCCCAGGGGAACTTTTTTTTGTTACAGGTTCTCTTTAAGCCGACTGGATTAGCTGCAAGCTTGTTTCAGGTGTGTGATTCAAGCACTACTGCGTCCAGAAAGATCAACAGGACTGCAGAGAAACTGGTATTGTATAAAATTAAATATGGCAGCCACCTATGCTTCTCACTTCAGGTTTACTTTAAGATGACCAAAAACATTTGTTTTTTTTTCTGCTCAATTCCTGGCCAGGCATCTTCTGAGCACATTTGCCAGATATCTAGGACCCCAGAACATCCAACGCTACCGATTTTGGGCAGTTTAAGAATCAAAAGTCTGATCTTAATCTGATCAGAGAGGGATCTATTAGCTGCCCATTAACTACACAGATTTTCAATCTATTTTATATTGAAATCCACTTAAAGCAGTATTGTCACCATAAAAATCAAATTTCAACAGCAACTGGTCTGAGTGTATTAAGTGATAAAGATGCTAATCCTGCATTCAAAACTTGCAAAACTTTTTCTGCTGTTATAGTTTGGAGTTATCAGATACTTTATGAGCACTGGCCCTAGTGCCAAACAGTGCCAAAGAGTTGAATGCTGGGAGTTCTTTTATTTATAATATATTCCTCTTCTTCCATTTATTCCCCTGCCTAGCTTTCTTATCTGAAACACCTCTGCTCACTTGTGTTTACAAGCAAGTCTGAGGTGACTCTGATTGGAGGATAAGACAGTGCAGTTGTTAGTATACACCTCAGTGGGAGTGTCTGAAGACTCTGGGAGGAGGTAGTGTTGGGCGAACAGTGTTCGCCACTGTTCGGGTTCTGCAGAACATCACCCTGTTCGGGTGATGTTCGAGTTCGGCCGAACACCTGACGGTGCTCGGCCAAACCGTTCGGCCATATGGCCGAACTAAGAGCGCATGGCCGAACGTTCCCCGAACGTTCGGCTAGCGCTGTGATTGGCCGAACGGGTCACGTGGTTCGGACCCGAACGCGCTCTGATTGGCCGAACTGTCACGTGGTTCGGGTAAATAAATACCCGAACCACGTCATATCTCCGCCATTTGTCTGTGGGTTTAGCTTTGGGTAGGCAGGCAGGGTAGTTCGCGCTCCAGCCACGCTAGCCAGGGTCCCCCCCAGTCATTGTGTGTCGCTGCTGGGAATAGTAGTACACCGCTCGCTCAGCATTCTGTTTACTGCCACTCTGTGTACCTCGCTCAGCCACACTATATAGCATTCTGTTTACTGCCACTCTGTGTCTGCTGGGAATAGTAGTACACCGCTTGCACAGCCACACTATATAGCATTCTGTTTACTGCCACTCTGTGTACCTCGCTCAGCCACACTATATAGCATTCTGTTTACTGCCACTCTGTGTCTGCTGGGAATAGTGGTACACCGCTCGCTCAGCCACACTATATAGCATTCTGTTCACTGTTCTGTGTCTGCTTGGAATAGTGGTACACCGCTCGTTCAGCCACACTATATAGCATTCTGTGTACTGTTCTGTGTCTGCTGGGAACAGTAGTACACCGCTCGTTCAGCCACACTATATAGCATTCTGTGTACTGTTCTGTGTCTGCTGGGAACAGTAGTACACCGCTCGCTCAGCCACACTATATAGCATTCTGTTCACTGTTCTGTGTCTGCTGGGAATAGTGGTACACCGCTCGCTCAGCCACACTATATAGCATTCTGTTCACTGTTCTGTGTCTGCTGGGAATAGTGGTACACCGCTCGCTCAGCCACACTATATAGCATTCTGTTTACTGTTCTGTGTCTGCTGGGAATAGTGGTACACCGCTCGCTCATCCACACTATATAGCATTCTGTTCACTGTTCTGTGTCTGCTGGGAATAGTGGTACACCGCTCGCTCAGCCACACTATATAGCATTCTGTTCACTGTTCTGTGTCTGCTGGGAATAGTGGTACACCGCTCGCTCAGCCACACTATATAGCATTCTGTTCACTGTTCTGTGTCTGCTGGGAATAGTGGTACACCGCTCGCTCAGCCACACTATATAGCATTCTGTTCACTGTTCTGTGTCTGCTGGGAATAGTGGTACACCGCTCGCTCAGCCACACTATATAGCATTCTGTTCACTGTTCTGTGTCTGCTGGGAATAGTGGTACACCGCTCGCTCAGCCACACTATATAGCATTCTGTTTACTGTTCTGTGTCTGCTGGGAATAGTGGTACACCGCTCGCTCATCCACACTATATAGCATTCTGTTCACTGTTCTGTGTCTGCTGGGAATAGTGGTACACCGCTCGCTCAGCCACACTATATAGCATTCTGTTCACTGTTCTGTGTCTGCTGGGAATAGTGGTACACCGCTCGCTCAGCCACACTATATAGCATTCTGTTCACTGTTCTGTGTCTGCTGGGAACAGTGGTACACCGCTCGTTCAGCCACACTATATAGCATTCTGTGTACTGTTCTGTGTCTGCTGGGAACAGTAGTACACCGCTCGTTCAGCCACACTATATAGCATTCTGTGTACTGTTCTGTGTCTGCTGGGAACAGTAGTACACCGCTCGTTCAGCCACACTATATAGCATTCTGTTCACTGTTCTGTGTCTGCTGGGAATAGTGGTACACCGCTCGCTCAGCCACACTATATAGCATTCTGTTCACTGTTCTGTGTCTGCTGGGAACAGTAGTACACCGCTCGTTCAGCCACACTATATAGCATTCTGTGTACTGTTCTGTGTCTGCTGGGAACAGTAGTACACCGCTCGTTCAGCCACACTATATAGCATTCTGTTCACTGTTCTGTGTCTGCTGGGAATAGTGGTACACCGCTCGCTCAGCCACACTATATAGCATTCTGTGTACTGTTCTGTGTCTGCTGGGAACAGTAGTACACCGCTCGTTCAGCCACACTATATAGCATTCTGTTCACTGTTCTGTGTCTGCTGGGAATAGTGGTACACCGCTCGCTCAGCCACACTATATAGCATTCTGTTCACTGTTCTGTGTCTGCTGGGAATAGTGGTACACCGCTCACCCGTCACTGTAAAGCATTGTGCTCTGTGTCGCTGCTGGGAATAGTGGTACTGTATAGCATTTCTGTACTGCCACTGTACTGCTGCCAGTCAGCGTGTACTGTAAGGATAAGTGAAATGAGGAAGAAATCCGGTGAAAGAGGGAGGGGCAAGGGAAGAGGTGTTTCCCCTGACGGTTCACGTACAGGCCACAGGGGAGCACCCAAGAAAACCCACTCAATACCACCCATGTTGTCCAGGACAACAACCCTCACAAATCCAAAAGAACAGGACCAGATAATTACTTGGATGACCTCTCAAGCGTCCAGCAGTGGGTTAAGCAGCACCAGCACATCACGCACGAGGTCCGAGTCCTCAGCCAGTTACAAGGAGCCAGTGGGCACAAAGCTGACACAACCGGCAGCGACACCACGCACACAACTGCCAGATAACCAGTCCGATGAATTACCTCAGGACACAATGGGGTATTCGCAGGAGCTATTCCCAGCCCAACAAACTTCCACCTTTCAAAGGTCAATGGAGGAACAGCCAGAAATGTTGTGCCTGGATTCACAACCGTTAACTGTGGGAAATGTACCGCGCACTGAAATACGAGGCGAGTCCGAAGAGGACTCGGAAACCCAAATCCCAGAGCAATTTGGGCAGGAGGGGTTGCAATTGCAGGAGGTCGGCCGACAAGATCTGGAAGACGACGTTGGAGTGTGCTGCGCAGAGGTTGTTGTGGGGAGCTCTACTCCACGGCGGTGGCCCACAATGACATATGACGAGTTTGAGGAGATGGAAGAGGAGGGTATGGACAATGTGGACAGAGACCCAGATTTTGTTTGTGAACGAGAACATCGCCGTCGTAGCAGCAGCACAGATGAGTCTGTTGAAGAACACACTGCTGCACGAGTTCGCCTTGTGCCACAAGGTAGGCGGCGCGCAATTTCAGGCACCACAAGCGTGGAAGTTCAAGTGAGAGGCAAAAGAGGAGCAAACAGAAATCGCCAGCAAGGAGGCAGGTGCTCCAAAGTCTGGGCTTTCTTTGAAGACTGCACTGAGGATGTTACCATGGCGATTTGCAAGGTGTGCAAGACCCGCCTGAGCAGGGGGAAAAATATTAACAACCTCTCCACCACCAGCATGAGCCGTCACATGCTATCCAAACATCCCACTCTTTGGGCAAACGCGTCAGGACAGGGTACCAGAAACAACACTGCCTCCCTTGGGTTCACCAGACCCGCCTCAGCAGCAGCAGTAGCCCAGCCATTGCGTGGTTCACAACATTCACAAACATCAGACGACGCTGACACTGTCACTTTCCGGAGTAGTGCTCTTGAGGTCTCCCAGTGTTCATCAAACACAACAACCAACAGCCCTTCCGTGTGCAGCGCTACGGTTCAGTTGTCTGTGTCGGAGATGTTTGAGCGCAAGAGGAAATTGCCAGCAAATGACCCCCGGGCCGTGGCAGTAACAGCCAGCATAGCCAAGCTTCTGGCCTGCGAAATGCTGCCATATCGATTGGTGGAGACAAACAGCTTCAAGGGCATGATGTCAGTGGCCATCCCACGTTACGTGGTTCCCAGCCGCTACCACTTTGCACGCTCTGCAGTGCCTGAGTTGCATGAGCACGTGGTCAGCAAAATAACCCGAAGCTTGAAGAATGCCGTTGCCTGCAAGGTTCACCTCACCACTGACACCTGGACGAGTGCGTTCGGCCAGGGTAGATACATCTCCCTTACCGCGCACTGGGTGAACCTTGTGGAGCCTGGCAGCGATTCCTCACCTGCTACGGCACGGGTGTTGCCCACGCCACAAACAGCTGCACCGCCGTCCCTCCCACTGGATAACAGCAGCACCTACCTCTCTGACTCCTTCTCCTCCAACGCATCTCAAAGCTGTACCTCATCCGGAAACGCTAACCCAGCAGCAGTAGGATCGTGGAAGCAGTGCAGCACAGCTGTTGGCATGCGTCAGCAAGCGTTGCTGAAGCTAATCTGCCTTGGGGATAAGCAGCACACAGGGGAGGAAATTTGGAGGGGAATAAAGGAACAGACGGATTTGTGGCTGGCACCGCTGGACCTGAAACCGGGCATGGTTGTGTGTGATAATGGGAGTAATCTCATTCGCGCTTTAAGGTTGGCTAAGCTGACACACATCCCTTGCCTGGCGCACGTGATGAACCTAGTAGTTCAGCGGTTCCTGAGGACATACCCAGGCGTGCCCGATCTGCTGTTGAAGGTGCGTCGAGTGTCCAAACATTGTAGAAATTCCAGTACTGCTTCGGGGGCACTCGCCAAGATGCAGGAGCGCTTCAATCTCCCCCACCATCGCTTGCTGTGTGATGTCCCTACGCGCTGGAATTCTACGCTGCACATGCTAGCCCGCTTTTGCGAGCAGAAGAGTGCAGTGGTCCAGTACATGACGGCGCAGTACCGAGGCGCATCCGGCCAGCTGCCAAGCTTCTGTGGATCCGATTGGGCCAACATGTTGGACCTCTGCCAAGTCCTCCAAAATTTTGAGCAATCCACGTTGCTTGTGAGCAGTGACAACTCTTCAGTCAGCATTACCATACCACTGCTGTGTTTACTGAAGAGGTCGATGTTAAAAATCAAGGAAACAGCTGTCATGATGCAACTGGGGGAATCTGAAGGAGAAAACGATCAGCGTGATGGTACCAACATCAGGCCATCCGCCTCAGGGAACGCTGGCCCCAGCAGCTATGACGAAGAAGAGGAGGAGGAACAGCTGGAGTTGGAGCAGGAATTTCATGCCACCACTGACGAGGGCCAGAGCGGTGCACGTTGGACTTCCACAATTCAACGCGAATGGTCAGCAGAAGCAGACCAGGAGGAAGGTGACGACTATGATGCATCACAACAACTATCACAACGCTCACAAGAGGATGATGAGGATTCTGGTAGGACTCTGGCACACATGGCTCAATTCATGCTAGACTGCATTGAACGTGACCCACGCATTGTGCGCATTCTGGACAACACCAATTACTGGGTTTATACCCTTCTGGATCCACGGTACAAACACAATGTTCCAAAACTGCTTGAAGAAAGAGTCAGACAGGTCAAAATGGAAGAATACCAGCAGGCCCTTGTGGAGACTTTAGAGAGGAGATTGACATCCTCCCCCTCCTCTAGCCAGTTGTACGCAGACAGACTGACTTCCGCAAACCCAGGACGACCAGGAGGGCAGCAAACAACGCAAGCCGCAGCTAGTACCCAAAAGGGAATGGTATCGGCAGTGTCCTTGGAGTGGGAAAATTTTCTGACACCCATGCAGCCGCAGCCCACTGAACAGCAAGCGTGCAGATCCACCTCCAACACCGATCGCCTGGAGAAGATGGTCAAGGACTACATGTCAGATGGCGTAGCTGTGTCGAACCATCCATCTGCACCCTTCAACTATTGGGTATCGAAGCTAGACACCTGGCACGAACTGGCAATGTACGCAATAGAGGTGCTGGCTTGCCCGGCAGCCAGCGTTATGTCGGAACGCTGTTTCAGTGCTGCCGGAGGCATCGTCACAGATCGGCGTATCCGCCTCTCTACAGACAATGCAGACCGTCTGACTCAAATTAAAATGAATCAATCCTGGATTGGAAATGACTACGCAACACTCCAGGACCCCAACCAAGTAACATGACCAATGAACATCTGGGATGGTGTTGCGTTTCCGGGCCCTGTTTATTGAACCTCTCATCTGTATTACATTTATGACTGCATGGCGGCAAAAAGCATTGCTGCTATATCCGCACGCTTTTTGTCCACATGCAAGGCCTGGGTTGTTGTGTCTCACAAAGCGTGGCCTTCTCCTCCTGCGCCTGCTCCTGTTCCATCACGTCTGCTGCTGCTGGGTTAGCGTTGCCGCGTGGTCCCTGTTTATTGAACCACTTATCTTTATTACATTTATGACTGCATGGCGGTACAAAGCATGCTATCCGCACGCTTCTTGCCCTCATGCAAGGCCTGGGTTGTTGTGTCTCACAAAGCGTGGCCTTCTCCTCCTGCGCCTCCTCCTGTTCCATCACGTCTGCTGCTGCTGGGTTAGCGTTGCCGCGTGGTCCCTGTTTATTGAACCACTTATCTTTATTACATTTATGACTGCATGGCCGTACAAAGCCTGCTATCCGCACGCTTCTTGCCCTCATGCAAGGCCTGGGTTGTTGTGTCTCACAAAGCGTGGCCTTCTCCTCCTGCGCCTGCTCCTGTTCCATCACGTCTGCTGCTGCTGGGTTAGCGTTGCCGCGTGGTCCCTGTTTATTGAACCACTTATCTTTATTACATTTATGACTGCATGGCGGTACAAAGCCTGCTATCCGCACGCTTCTTGCCCTCATGCAAGGCCGGGGTTGTTGTGTCTCACAAAGCGTGGCCTTCTTCTCCTCCTGCGCCACCCTCCTCCTGTTCCATCACGTGTGCTGCTGCTGGGTTAGCGTTACCGGTCCCTTTTCCTGGAACCTCTTATATGTATTACATTTATGACTGCATGCCGACAAAAAACATGTTACCTGTGCAAAGAAAACAGACATTTCCCGCATTTAAAAGACAGTTTTCCCTTTGAAACTTTAAAATCGATTTTCTCAAAAACTATAAGCTCTTTTTGCTAATTTTTTTTTCCTCTTGTACCCACTCCCAAGGTGCACATACCCTGCAAATTTGGGGTATGTAGCATGTAAGGAGGCTTTACAAACCACAAAAGTTCGGGTCCCCATTGACTTCCATTATGTTCGGAGTTCGGGTCGAACACCCGAACATCGCGGCCATGTTCGGCCTGTTCGGCCCGAACCCGAACATCTAGATGTTCGCCCAACACTAGGAGGAGGGCAGCTAATGAATACACAATGAGCAAGAGAAGGGAGGGGGGGAAAACAAGAGTCAGGGAGGATATGATGTCAGCATTAGCTTGGCAAAATGGCCACTGCCATTTTCCATTTTCTGCTTTTCCTTTATAAAATTCACAGCAATCAGTATGTGGATAGCACAATACATCTGTTATGCAAGTAGAAGTAGTATTTATCTACTTATATATGTGTTTTTTATCTCTAGGTTAGCATGGGTGTCGTTTGTTCTTTAACATCTGTGGAGCTGCTGCTGCCTGCCGAGCAGTTCCCCCACCATCTGTGCTTTTGCATCCCCCCCCCCCCCCCCAATGTTGAAAGCATGACAGCATTGACAGCAGAGCTCTCACCTGTCCAGGGTGTTGACAGCATGACAGCAGAGCTCTCACCTGTCCAGCATGAAGAAAAGCCACTGGAAATGGGAGGAGGCACAACGGCAGGACAGGTGAAAGTGAATTATTAGCACCTCAGTCACCATCTCTATTCAGTACAGGAATGGGAGGGGGAGGGGGTGGCATGAGTATTATATTCAAAGTCTTGTTTCAGCTGCCTTCTCCCTGCTCTGACAACATTTGGTAGGGTCCCTCTTTAGGTTTATCAGCCCAACATAGTATAATAACCCTGACATATGTGTAATATATGAGAAAGATTCACACTTCCACAATACCGATTTTCCATGGGATCTACTTTGCAGGTGTTTGCATTCTTTTACAACAAAGAACTGCTCAATATAAATGCTGGAGAAAAAAAACCCTTATATGAAATTAAAACAAAAAGGACTTGACAAGAGTCAAAACAACCTCCTAGCACAGATAGAACATCTCATTTGGTTCAAAGCTTTGTAATACCACCATTGTCTGGGTTCCTTTAGTGTCTCTGCCATAGTTGTCACATGAGCAGCTGCTACAAATTAGTGCCTTGCTTCCCTTTTGTCTCACATACTGTATGTATATACTTTAGTAATACAGTTGTCAGGAAATCTGGGATGCCATAATGTCTCAATTAAAAATAGAATCTTTAAAAGTTTGCCTGCCTCTCATAAGTTGGAGATGGGAGGAAGAGAAAATATGTTTGCAATGTGTTACAGTAAAACTTTTGTCCAGATTGTTGTAAAACATTTGTTGACTGTATGTGCTTCCTAATGTACAGAATGTTCAAACACAGTGGAGACATCTTTACATAGAAACATATTGGTGTGAACAAATTGTTTCTCCTCTAGTGGCCTGTGATGATCACTGAAACATTGCAGCTAATTATACTGTTTAGATCCTGTCCAGTGTGTGCTTTACAGTCATATTGGACAAATAGTTTTGTTCATAGGTATAAAATATAAATTACCAAGCATTCAGAAAGTGCATATTTAAGGAATCACATCTACTTAAAACGTTTTCTTTTAAAGCAGAAAATATTTGCAGGTTGTGACATGGCTTGAAAATGTAGAAATTAATTCCTTTATGTAGTTGCACGCCAAGCACACATTCAAAATTGTTGCTTTAAGGCAGGGACACCTGTAGCTTTTATTTGAGAAGTCATTAAATCCATTTTGCACTCAACAGTGTCAGACGGTTATGATCTTCATCAGTACAATGAATATGTATTGCTATATGGATTGCTAGAGTAGTTCATGCTATGGTGAACCATTGTTTTGATCTGGTCCAAAAAGTGTTTACATTGAAATGAGATGTGTGTTAATTTGGGTGCAATTACCACCATAATATTGGTTTACAATCGTTTTTCAGATCGATTTACTCATAGAAGTGATGAGATCAGATCAGAAAAACAATTGGTAAATCGATGCCCAAAAAAAAAACCTCATTGTGTATTCCCAGCATTACGCCCTAAAAGTATGCCTAACACTTACCCCATCTCCTAAGACTAACCTCTAAAGCTATGACCACACCCCTGCCACTACACTGTCCAAAATGGGATGCTCAGGCCAGTGGCGTACCTAGGGCATTTGGCACCCGGTGCTGGGTATTTAAAGACACCCCCCCCTTTAAAAATGGGCGTGGCCACAACCTGCAGCGTGCTTCACTGCAAAAAAATGGGCGTGGCCATGACCAGATGAGGGCGGAGCTAACTGTATTTTAAAGTATTAGCTAGTATAGTTGCCCCCAGTATAGCTAGTACAGTTGCCCCCAGTATAGCTGCCCCCAGTGGAGCTAGTATAGTTGCCCCCAGTGAAACTAGTTGCCCCCAGTATAGCTAGTTTAGTTGCCCCCAGTATAGCTAGTTTAGTTGCCCCCAGTGTAGCTAGTATATTTGCCCCCAGTATAGCTAGTATAGCTGCCCCCAGTATAGCTAGTTTAGTTGCCCCCAGTATAGGGGGCATATACTGCCCCCAGTATAGCTAGTATAGTTGCCCCCAGTATAGCTAGTATAGCTGCCCCCAGTATAGCTAGTATAGCTGCCCCCAGTATAGCTAGTATAGCTGCCCCCAGTATAGCTAGTATAGCTGCCCCCAGTATAGCTAGTATAGCTGCCCCCAGTATAGCTAGTATAGCTGCCCCCAGTATAGCTAGTATAGCTGCCCCCAGTATAGCTGCCGCTAGTATAGCTGCCCCCAGTATAGTTGCCCCCAGTATAGCTAGTTTAGTTGTCCCCAGTATAGCTAGTATAGCTGCCCCCAGTATAGCTGCCGCAAGTATAGCTGCCCCAGTATAGTTGCCCCCAGTATAGCTAGTTTAGTTGCCCCCAGTATAGCTAGTTTAGTTGCCCCCAGTATAGCTAGTATAGCTGCCCCCAGTATAGCTAGTATAGCTGCCCCCAGTATAGCTAGTTTAGTTGCCCCTAGTATAGCTAGTATAGCTGCCCCCAGTATAGCTAGTATAGCTGCCCCCAGTATAGCTAGTATAGCTGCCCCCAGTATAGCTAGTATAGCTGCCCCCAGTATAGCTAGTATAGCTGCCGCTAGTATATCTGCCCCCAGTATAGTTGCCCCCAGTATAGCTAGTTTAGTTGCCCCTAGTATAGCTAGTATAGCTGCCCCCAGTATAGCTAGTATAGCTGCCCCCAGTATAGCTGCCGCTAGTATAGCTGCCCCCAGTATAGCTAGTTTAGTTGCCCCCAGTATAGCTAGTTTAGTTGCCCCCAGTATAGCTAGTTTAGTTGCCCCAGTATAGCTAGTATAGCTGCCCCCAGTACAGCTAGTATAGCTGCCCCCAGTATAGCTGCCCCCAGTATAGCTAGTTTAGTTGCCCCCAGTATAGCTAGTTTAGTTGCCCCCAGTATAGCTGCCCCCAGTAAAGCTAGTTTAGTTGCCCCCAGTATAGCTAGTTGAGTTGCCCCCAGTATAGCTAGTTTAGCTGCCCCCAGTATAGCTAGTATAGCTGTCCCCAGTATAGCTAGTATAGCTGCCCCCAGTATAGCTGGTATAGTTCCCCCCAGTATAGCTAGTTTAGTTGCCCTCAGTATAGCTAGTATAGCTGCCCCCAGTATAGCTGGTATAGTTTCCCCCCAGTATAGCTAGTTTAGTTGCCCCCAGTATAGCTGCCCCCAGTATAGCTAGTTTAGTTGCCCCCAGTATAGCTGCCCCCAGTATAGCTAGTTTAGTTGCCCCCAGTATAGCTAGTTTAGTTGGCCCCAGTATAGCTAGTTTAGTTGCCCCCAGTATAGCTAGTTTAGTTGCCCCCAGTATAGCTAGTATAGCTGCCCCCAGTATAGCTAGTATAGCTGCCCCCAGTATAACTAGTATAGCTGCCCCCAGTATAGCTAGTATAGCTGCCCCCAGTATAGCTGGTATAGCTGCCCCCAGTATAGCTAGTATAGCTGCCCCCAGTATAGCTTGTATAGCTGCCCCCAGTATAGCTAGTATAGCTGCCCCCAGTATAGCTATTATAGCTGCCCCCAGTATAGCTAGTATAGCTGCCTCCAGTATAGCTGCCGCTAGTATAGCTGCCCCCAGTATAGTTGCCCCCAGTATAGCTAGTTTAGTTGCCCCCAGTATAGCTAGTTTAGTTGCCCCAAGTATAGCTAGTATAGCTGCCCCAAGTATAGCTAGTATAGCTGCCCCCAGTATAGCTGCCGCTAGTATAGCTGCCCCCAGTATAGTTGCCCCCAGTATAGCTAGTTTGGTTGCCCCCAGTATAGCTAGTTTAGTTGCCCCCAGTATAGCTAGTTTAGTTGCCCCCAGTATAGCTAGTATAGCTGCCCCCAGTATAGCTAGTTTAGTTGCCCCCAGTATAGCTAGTACAGTTGCCCCCAGAATAGCTAGTATAGTTGCCCCCAGAATAGCTAGTATAGTTGACCCCAGTATGAGGAAAGCCTCGAAGGAGGGGTGGCGGGGAGGGGGGCCGGACCCCCCACCTCCTTGACCTGGGTCCCCTCCTTCTGGTGCTTCCCCCTCCTAATAAGCAGCAGCGGGCAGGAGCGGCGAAGAAGACTCACTCACCTGCTCCTGGCGATGGCGGCGGCGCATAGCGTCATCCTCACGCGACGCTGGTCTCCGACTTCTCTGTCACTCACTGTGCTTCCGCCAATCAAGAAGCACAGTGAGCGGTGGAGAAGGCGGAGACCAGCGTCACGTGATGATGACGCTATGTGCCATCGCCTGGAACGCAGGAAGGAGGTGAGTAAGTCCTCTTGACCGCTGCTGCCCGCGGCTACTAATTAGGAGGGGGAAGCGCCAGAAGGAGGGGACCCAGGTGAGGGAGGTGGGGGGTCCGGCCCCCCTCCCCGCCGCTTTCCCCGCCACCCCTCCTTTCCGTGCTGCTTCCCTCTCCTGTCCTGCACACAGTGCACAGGCCTCTGTGGGAGGCCTTGATGACACCCCCTGGGGCGCCCGACACCCGGTGCGGGGTGCCCCTTGCCGCCCTATGGTAGGGACGCCACTGGCTCAGGCCCAGGCTGAGGCAGAGACTCAGGTGAACTTCACTAAAAGCCCACCTAAACCCAAAATTGAACAAGGCAAATTCTAAAAACATGCATTCATTATATTCATTATATGCATGTGTTGCAACATACAAATCATGAAAAAGGCAAATAATATATTGTATAGAAAGCCTTTTAACCACATATGAGGCATGTTGCCCATCATGGTACAAGATCCCACAAGTGACATGGCTGGCCTGAGGGTGACAGTGGAAGCATTACTATTTAGTATTTATATAGTAGTGACCTCTTCCACAGAGCTATACAGAGTATAATGGCCTCAATTCACTAAGGTTAACTCCTGTCTTTAATAACTCTTCTGAGCTGTTTTACGGTTATCACCATGGTGATATAATTGTGATAACTGTAAAACAGCTCTGAAGAGTTATTAAAGACAGGAGTTAACCTTAGTGAATTGAGGCCATTGTCTTGTCACTTAACTGTCCCTCAGATGGGCTCACAATCTAATCCTTACCCTAGCCATATGTCTGTGTGTGTATAGTGTAGTGTATGTATGTGTGTAGTGTAGGGGGTTAAGGTTAATGGTCCTGCCCCCTAGATCCGGTCCCATCTGATTCTCTCCGCCCACTTTTTTCTGATCTGGTCCCTGTCCTCACCCACCTGTTCAACCTCTCCTTCTCCACCGGCATCTTTCCCTCCGTATTCAAACAGGCCACTGTGCTTCCACTGCTGAAGAAACCTTCACTTGACCCTGCACTGCTATCCAACTACCGCCTAATTTCCCTCCTCCCTTTTGCCTTGAAAATTATTGAATGCCTGGCACACCAACGCCTGACCAACTTTTTCAATTCCAACTCCCTTCCCGATCCCCTGCTATCTGGTTTTCGTACAGCCCATTCCACAGAAACAGCCCTCACCAAAGTGGTCGATACCCTTGCCCTTGCCAAAGCCGAAGGTAAAAATACTCCATCCTGCTCCTCCTGGACCTCTCCTCAGCATTTGACACTGTCGACCATTCCCTCCTCCTCCTCCACTCCCTGCAGTCAATGGGCATTCAGGACCTAGCCTTAGTCTGGATCTCCTCTTTCTTCTCCAACCACTAACATTCTTCAATGGATCCTCATCCACTCCTACACCCCTCTCAGTTGGTGTTCCTCAAGGCTCCATCCTAGGACCACCACTGTTGTCACTCTATACTGCCTTGATTGGCAAAATCATCTCCTCCATGGGCTTCAATTACAACCGGTATGCCAATGACACCCAGATATACCTCCACAGTCCAGATCTCTCTTCCGCTACCATGGACAAAGTCTCCGCCTGCCTCACATCCATTTCCTCCTTGATGGACGCCAGGTTCCTGAAGCTTAATTTGGACAAGACTGAGCTTCTGATATTCCCACCCTGCACTGCTGCACCCCTCCCAGATCTACACATCATTATCGAAAATACTACCATCCGCCCTACCTCCCAAGCCCCGTTGTCTAGGTGTTACCCTGGACTTTGCACTTTCCTTTACACCCCACATCCAAAGTATTGCTGGATCCTGCAGCTTCCACCTCTGCAACATCTCTAAAATCCGCTCCTACCTGTCCCCTGACACCACTAAACTCCTCATCCATGCATCTTGTCATCTCCCACCTTGACTACTGCAATTATCTTTTGTCTGGCCTTCCCTCTAACCGTATTGTCCCACTTCAACCGGTAATGAATGCGGCAGATTCCGCTTTGTAAAGCCCTACACTGGCTCCCCATCACCTTTAGGATCAATTTCAAAATCCTGTGCTTGGCCTACAAATCAGTGCACAAGACCTGCCCGACCTACATCTCTGATCTGGTCCACAGGCACATACCAGCCCGCCCCCTCCGATCCTCCAAAGACCTGCGCCTAGTCGCACCACGCATATTTCAGTCCCATGCACGATTGCAGGACTTCACTAGGGCTGCCCCCACTCTCTGGTTCTCGCTCCCACCAGCCATCAGACTAACACCCACCTTTAATACCTTCATACAAGCTCTCAAGACCCACCTTTTCATGCTCGCATACCCCCCTACACCAGCACCATAATATGTTCTGTTAGACACCCTCTCAACAGATGCACCTAGTGGGCCTGATTCACAAAGCGGTGCTAACAGTTAGCACGCTAGTGAAAAGCCCTTTATCACGCCTAAACTCTGTTCAGGCATGATAAGTTTAGGTGTGATAAGTTTAGGTGTGATAAGTTTAGGCATGATAAGTTTAGGTGTGATAAGTTTTTAGGCGTGATAAGTTTAAGCACCAACTGGGTTAGCACCGCAGTGCATAGCTGATCAAAAGTTTTGCGCTAGCAAAGTCTGGTGCACTTTGCATACAGTTTAATGGCGCTGCTTTGCGTGCGGGACTTTGCGCGTGATCTAAACTTATCTAAACTTATCATGCCTAAACTTATCATGCCTAAACTTTTCATGCCTAAACTTATCATGCCTAAACTTATCATGCCTAAACTGAGTTTAGGCATGATAAAAATGGTTATCACGCCTAAAGTCTTTAACTGGGTTATCACCGCTTTGTGAATTGAGCCCATTGGGCTCGATTCACAAAGCGGTGCTAACCCAGTTAGCATGCCTAAAAGACTTTAGGCATGATAACCATTGCACCATGCTGGTGAAAAGCCAGTTTAGGCGTGATAAGTTTAGGTGTGATAAGTTTAGGTGTGATAAGTTTAGGCATGCTAAGTTTAGATAAGTTTAGATCGCTTGCAAAGTCCCGCACGCAAAGCAGCGCCATTAAACTTCATACAAAGTGCACCAGTCTTTGCTAGCGTGAAACTTTTGATCAGCTGTGCACTGCGGTGCTAACGCAGTTGGCGCTTAAACTTATCATGCCTAAACTTATCACACCTAAACTTATCATGCCTAAACTTATCACACCTAAACTTATCACACCTAAACTTATCATGCCTAAACTGAGTTTAGGCATGATAAAGGGCTTTTCACCAGGGTGCTAACTGTTAGCACCGCTTTGTGAATCGAGCCCCTTGTCTCCACACCCACCCTTTACATTGTAAAACTCTGGCAGGGCCCTCCTCCCTTGTGTTTCCAGCTTGATTATGCGATCTTACTGACAATCACCCCTTTTGTGGACTAGAACAGTCTCTATTTTGACCTGTGAGACACTGTACTGTTATCAAATCATTTGCATGATCTTGTTTTCTTGTGAGTTTCCTGTATGTCTAATAGGGATGCTCATTCGGATTCCGCGGAAGTGCAATTTCCGAAATTCCGATCGGAAATTGCATTTCCGCATCGGAATGTGGAAATCGGTAATGCAAGCGCCGTAGGCGGACTTCCGCCGGAAATCGCAGAAATTTCCGCCGGAAATCGCGGAAATTCCACCCGAGTTTAACCACTTGAGGACCACAGTCTTTCTACCCCTTAAGGACCGGCCACTTTTTTTCCATTCAGACCACTGCAGCTTTCACGGTTTATTGCTCGCTCATACAACCTACCACCTAAATGAATTTTGGCTCCTTTTCTTGTCACTAATAAAGCTTTCTTTTGGTGCTATTTGATTGCTCCTGCGATTTTTACTTTTTATTATATTCATCAAAAAAGACATGAATTTTGGCAAAAAAATGATTTTTTTAACTTTCTGTGCTGACAATTTTCAAATAAAGTAAAATTTCTGTATACATGCAGCGCGAAAAATGTGGACAAACATGTTTTTAATAAAAAAAAAAAAACATTCAGTGTATATTCATTGGTTTGGGTAAAAGTTATAGCGTTTACAAACTATGGTGCAAAAAGTGAATTTTGCCATTTTCAAGCATCTATGACTTTTCTGACCCCCTGTCATGTTTCATGAGGGGCTAGAATTCCAGGATAGTATAAATACCCCCCAAATGACCCCATTTTGGAAAGAAGACATCCCAAAGTATTCACTGAGAGGCATAGTGAGTTCATAGAAGATATTATTTTTTGTCACAAGTAAGGGGAAAATGACACTTTGTGACAAAAAAAAAGAAAAAAAAAAAAAGAATCCATTTCTTCTAACTTGCGACAAAAAAAAATGAAATCTGCCACGGACTCACCATGCCCCTCTCTGAATACCTTGAAGTGTCTACTTTCCAAAATGGGGTCATTTGTGGGGTGTGTTTACTGTCCTCGCATTTTGGGGGGTGCTAATTTGTAAGCACCCCTGTAGAGCCTAAAGGTGCTCATTGGACTTTGGGCCCCTTAGCGCAGTTAGGCTGCAAAAAAGTGCCACACATGTGGTATTGCCGTACTCAAGAGAAGTAGTAGAATGTGTTTTGGGGTGTATTTTTACACATACCCATGCTGGGTGGGAGAAATATCTCTGTAAATGACAATTTTTTCATTTTTTTTACACACAATTGTCCATTTACAGAGTTATTTCTCCCACCCAGCATGGGTATGTGTAAAAATACACCCCAAAACACATTCTACTACTTCTCTTGAGTATGGCAATACCACATGTGTGGCACTTTTTTGCACCCTAACTGCGCTAAAGGGCCCAAAGTCCAATGAGTACCTTTAGGATTTCACAAGTCATTTTGCGGAATTTGATTTCCAGACTACTCCTCACGGTTTTGGGCCCCTAAAATGCCAGGGCAGTATAGGAACCCCACAAATGACCCCATTTTAGAAAGAAGACACCCCAAGGTATTCCGTTAGGAGTATGGTGAGTTCATAGAAGATTTTATTTTTTGTCAAAAGTTAGCGGAAAATTGATTTTTATTGTTTTTTTCACAAAGTGTCATTTTCCACTAACTTGTGACAAAAAATAAAATCTTCTATGAACTCACCATACTCCTAACGGAATACCTTGAGGTGTCTTCTTTCTAAAATGGGGTCATTTGTGGGGTTCCTATACTGCCCTGGCATTTTAGGGGCCCTAAACCGTGAGGAGTAGTCTGGAAATCAAATTCCGCAAAATGACCTGTGAAATCCTAAAGGTACTCATTGGACTTTGGGCCCTTTAGCGCAGTTAGGGTGCAAAAAAGTGCCACACATGTGGTATTGCCGTACTCGGGAGAAGTAGTACAATGTGTTTTGAGGTGTATTTTTACACATACCCATGCTGGGTGGGAGAAATAACTCTGTAAATGGACAATTGTGTGTAAAAAAATCAAAAGATTGTCATTTACAGAGGTATTTCTCCCACCCAGCATGGGTATGTGTAAAAATACACCCCAAAACACATTGTACTACTTCTCCCGAGTATGGCAATACCACATGTGTGGCACTTTTTTGCACCCTAACTGCACTAAAGGGCCCAAAGTCCAATGAGTACCTTTAGGATTTCACAGGTCATTTTGCGAAATTTGATTTCCAGACTACTCCTCACGGTTTAGGGCCCCTAAAATGCCAGTTCAGTATAGGAACCCCACAAATGACCCCATTTTAGAAAGAAGACACCCCAAGGTATTCCGTTAGGAGTATGGTGAGTTCATAGAAGATTTTATTTTTTGTCAAAAGTTAGTGGAAAATGACACTTTGTGAAAAAAACAATAAAAATCAATTTTCCGCTAACTTTTGACAAAAAATAAAATCTTCTATGAACTCACCATACTCCTAACGGAATACCTTTGGGTGTCTTCTTTCTAGAATGGGGTCATTTGTGAGGTTCCTATACTGCCCTGGCATTTTAGGGGCCCTAAACCGTGAGGAGTAGTCTTGAAACCAAATGTCGCAAAATGACCTGTGAAATCCTAAAGGTACTCATTGGACTTTGGGCCCCTTAGCGTACTTAGGGTGTAAAAAAGTGCCACACATGTGGTACCGCCGTACTCAGGAGAAGTAGTATAATGTGTTTTGGGGTGTATTTTTACACATACCCATGCTAAGTGGGAGAAATATCTCTGTAAATGACAATTGTTTGATTTGTTTTACACACAATTGACCATTTACATAGAAATTTCTCCCACCCAGCATGGGTATGTGTAAAAATACACCCCAAAACACATTATACTACTTTTCCTGAGTACGGCGGTACCACATGTGTGACACTTTTTTGCAGCCTAGGTGCGCTAAGGGGCCCAACGTCCTATTCACGGGTCATTTTGAGGCATTTGTTTTCTAGACTACTCCTCGCGGTTTAGGGCCCCTAAAATGCCAGGGCAGTATAGGAACCCCACAAGTGACCCCATTTTAGAAAGAAGACACCCCAAGGTATTCCGTTAGGTGTATGGCGAGTTCATAGAAGATTTTATTTTTTGTCACAAGTTAGTGAAAAATGACACTTTGTGAAAAAAACCCAATAAAAATCAATTTCCGCTAACTTTTGACAAAAAATAAAATCTTCTATGAACTCGTCATACACCTAACAGAATACCTTGGGGTGTCTTTTTTTCTAAAATGGGGTCACTTGTGGGGTTCCTATACCGCCCTGGCATTTTACGGGCCCAAAACCGTGAGTAGCCTGGAAACCAAATGTCTCAAAATGACTGTTCAGGGGTATAAGCATCTGCAAATTTTGATGACAGGTGGTCTATGAGGGGGCGAATTTTGTGGAACCGGTCATAAGCAGGGTGGCCTTTTAGATGACAGGTTGTATTGGGCCTGATCTGATGGATAGGAGTGCTAGGGGGGTGACAGGAGGTGATTGATGGGTGTCTCAGGGGGTGGTTAGAGGGGAAAATAGATGCAATCAATGCACTGGGGAGGTGATCGGAAGGGGGTCTGAGGGGGATCTGAGGGTTTGGCCGAGTGATCAGGAGCCCACACGGGGCAAATTAGGGCCTGATCTGATGGGTAGGTGTGCTAGGGGGTGACAGGAGGTGATTGATGGGTGTCTCAAGGTGTGATTAGAGGGGGGAATAGATGCAAGCAATGCACTGGCGAGGTGATCAGGGCTGGGGTCTGAGGGCATTCTGAGGGTGTGGGCGGGTGATTGAGTGCCCTAGGGGCAGATAGGGGTCTAATCTGATAGGTAGCAGTGACAGGGGGTGATTGATGGGTAATTAGTGGGTGTTTAGGGTAGAGAACAGATGTGAACACTGCACTTGGGAGGTGATCGGACGTCGGATCTGCGGGCGATCTATTGGTGTGGGTGGGTGATCAGATTGCCCGCAAGGGGCAGGTTAGGGGCTGATTGATGGGTGGCAGTGACAGCGGGTGATTGATGGGTGGCAGTGACAGGGGGTGATTGATGGGTGATTGATAGGTGATTGACAGGTGATCAGTGGGTTATTACAGGGAAGGACAGATGTAAATAATGCCCTGGCGAATTGATAAGGGGGGTCTGAGGGCAATCTGAGCGTGTAGGCGGGTGATTGGGTGCCCGCAAGGGGCAGATTAGGGTCTGATCTGATGGGTAACAGTGACAGGTGGTGATAGGGGGTGATTGATGGGTAATTAGTGGGTGTTTAGAGGAGAGAATAGATGGAAACACTGTGCTTGGGTGGTGATCTGATGTCGGATCTGCGGGCGATCTATTGGTGTGGGTGGGTGATCAGTTTGCCCGTAAGGGGCAGGTTAGGGGCTGATTGATGGGTGGCAGTGACAGGGGTGATTGATGGGTGGCAGTGACAGGGGGTGATTGATGGGTGATTGACAGGTGATTGACAGGTGATCAGTGGGTTATTACAGGGAAGGACAGATGTAAATAATGCCCTGGCGAATTGATAAGGGGGGGTCTGAGGGCAATCTGAGCGTGTAGGCGGGTGATTGGGTGCCCGCAAGGGGCAGATTAGGGTCTGATCTGATGGGTAACAGTGACAGGTGGTGATAGGGGGTGATTGATGGGTAATTAGTGGGTGTTTAGAGGAGAGAATAGATGGAAACACTGCGCTTGGGTGGTGATCTGATGTCGGATCTGCGGGTGATCTATTGGTGTGGGTGGGTGATCAGTTTGCCCGCAAGGGCGGGTTAGGGGCTGATTGTTGGGTGGCAGTGACAGGGGGTGATTGATGGGTGATAGGTGATTGGCAGGTGATTGACAGGTGATCAGTGGGTTATTACAGGGAAGGACAGATGTAATTAATGCACTGGTAAATTGATAAGGGGGGGGGGGGGGGGGTCTGAGGGCAATCTGAGCGTGTGGGCGGGTGATTGGGTGCCCGCAAGGGGCAGCTTAGGGTCTGATCTGATAGGTAACAGTGACAGGTGGTGATAGGGGGTGATTGATGGGTGATTGATGGGTAATTAGTGGGTGTTTAGAGAAGATAACAGATGTAAACAATACATTTGGGAGGTAATCTGACGGCGGGTTTGCGGGCGATCTAATGGTGTGGGTGGGTGATCAGATTGCCCGCAAGGGGCAGGTTAGGGGCTGATTGATGGGTGGCAGTGACAGGGGGTGACAGGGGGTGATTGATGGGTGATAGGCGATTGGCAGGTGATTGACAGGTGATCAGTGGGTTATTACAGGGAAGAACAGATGTAATTAATGCACTGGCGAATTGATAAGGGGGGGTCAGAGGGCAATCTGAGCGTGTTGGCGGGTGATTGGGTGCCCGCAAGGGGCAGATTAGGGTCTGATCTGATAGGTAAAAGTGACAGGTGGTGATAGGGGGTGATTGATGGGTGATTGATGGGTAATTAGTGGGTGTTTAGAGGAGAGAATAGATGTAAACAATGGATTTGGGAGGTGATCTGATGTCGGATCTGCGGGCGATCTATTGGTGTGGGTGGGTGATCAGATTGCCCGCAAGGGGCAGGTTAGGGGCTGATTGTTGGGTGGCAGTGACAGGGGGTGATTGATGGGTGATTGATGGGTGATTGATGGGTGATTGACGGGTGATTGACAGGTTATCAGGGAAGATAGATGCATACAGTACACAGGGGGGGGTCTGGGGGGGGGGTCTGGGGAGAATCTGAGGGGTGGGGGGGTGATCAGGAGGGGGCAGGGGGCAGGGGGGGGGGATAAAAAAAAAATAGCGTTGACAGATAGTGACAGGGAGTGATTGATGGGTTATTAGGGGGGTGATTGGGTGCAAACAGGGGTCTGGGGGGTGGGCAGGGGGGGGTCTGAGGGGTGCTGTGGGCGATCAGTGGGCGGGGGGGGGCAGATCAGTGTGTTTGGGTGCAGACTAGGGTGGCTGCAGCCTGCCCTGGTGGTCCCTCGGACACTGGGATCACCAGGGCAGGAGGCAGCCTGTATAATACACTTTGTATACATTACAAAGTGTATTATACACTTTGTAGCGGCGATCGCGGGGTTAACATCCCGCCGGCGCTTCCGTATGGCCGGCGGGATGTTACGGCGGGTGGGCGGAGCCAGTTGCCGGGGGAAGCGCGCGTCATCAATGACGCGATCGCTCCCCCAGCATGCCTAAAGGACGCGCCGCCTGAAGGCGTATTGCGGTCCTTTAGGCGTCCACTTTGCCGCCGCCCATGGGCTGTGGGCGGTCGGCAAGTGGTTAACTTCGATTTTATCAAAAAGTAAAGGGTCTTTTTGAAGACTTTTTTGCATCATGTTCACAAGATTCAGTTTAATAAACCCTGAAAATTTGGTGTTTCTAGGACTTAAGGGGGCTTTGCTATTACCCGCTAAAGTCGGCGGATTTTTACTGTAATGTAAAATGCAGTAAATCTGCATCTGCCTATTTCCTGCATTTTACATTACAGTAAAAATCCGCCGACTTTAGTGGTTAATTGCAAAGCCCCTGTAAGTCCTAGAAACACCAAATTTTCAGGGTTTATTAAACAGAATCTTCTGAACAAGATGCAAAAAAAGTTATCAAAAAGACCTTATAGTTTTTGAGAAAATTGATGTTAAAGTCGGGCGGAATTTCCGCGATTTCCGGCGGAAATTCCGCATTGGAATGCGGAAATTGGTAGCGGAAAGCGTAATCGGTAATCGGTACATGACGGAATGTGGATTTACCGCTGAATCAGAAATTGGCATTATGACCATCCCTAATGTCTAACCTCGTAGGTTAACCCATTTATCTATTGTGCAGCGCTGTGTAATATGTTGGCGCTTTAGAAATACAATAAATAATAATAATGTATCGTAGTCTAGGGCCAATTTTGGGGGAAGCAAATTAAATTATCTGTATGTTTTTGGGATGTGGGAGGAAACCCACATAGACACAGGGAAAACATACAAACTACATGCAGATCGTGCCCTGGCTGGGATTTGAACCAGGGACCCAGCACTGCAAGGTGAGAGTGCTAAACTCTACACCACCATCCTGCCCAATTTGTTAGCCTGCAGGATAGCAATTTGTTCTGTTCCCATGTGGGGGCGGAGCGGCACATGCATGATGCCACATAGGTAGAGATGTGGCGAACCTCTGATTTTCGGTTCGCGAACCGGGTTCGCGAACTTCCGCAGAAGGTTCGGTTCGCGGAAAAATTCGCGAACCGCAATAGACTTCAATGGGTAGGCGAACTTTGAAAAATAGAAAAAATTATGCTGGCCACAAAAGTGATGGAAAAGATGTTTCAAGGGGTCTAACACCTGGAGGGGGGCATGGCGGAGTGGGATACATGCCAAAAGTCCCGGTGAAAAATCTGGATGTGACGCAAAGCAGCGTTTTAAGGGCAGAAATCACATTGAATGCTAAATTGCAGGCCTAACGTGCTTTCAAACATCTTGCATGTGTATACATCAAACAGGGAGTGTAATTAGAGTACTGCTTCACACTGACACACCAAACTCACTGTGTAACGCACCGCAAACAGCTGTTTGTGTAGTGACGGCCATGCTGAACTACAGCGCAACATGGCGTGATTGCTCTTCCTCACTCAGTGATGTCAGGTAATGTGTGACTTCCTTCTCAACTTTCCATGGCATTGTTAAAAAGCTTACGTTTTGTTTTTAATTTACATTTTCTACTTGGTGTGTACTTGTTCAGTACCGCTACAATGAGAATCCTGTGGAGGCGGGCAAGTCTGCCATTGTGACCCTGGGTAATGGCCGGGGAATGAGAGGTTTGAATCCGGTGTGGAGCCTGAGCAACGGCTACCACTACACATCCAAGGAGGGCAGCGGGCAGGCATGCACGCCCGCCCGCCCCGAGGTAGTGACCAAAAATAACAATACAGGAGGAGGACTTTCGAGGCCCTGCTGTGTATTTGAAATGAATGTACTTTAAATCCTTTAACGAGAACCAGTTATGGCGGGCAAAGATGACACCACATTCCTTTCACGAGAATCATATGGAGGCGGGCAAGTCTGTCATTTGTGACCCCGGGTAATGGCCAGGGAATGAGGGATGGAATCCGGTGTGGAGCCTGAGAAACGGGTACCACTACACATCCAAGGAGGGCAGCAGGTAGGCATGCACGCCCGCCCCGAGGTAGTGACCAAAAATAACAATACAGGAGGCGGACTTTCGAGGCCCTGCTGTGTATTTGAAATGAATTAACTTTAAATCCTTTAACGGGAATCCGTTATGGAGGGCAAGTCTGCCATTGTCACTGCGGGGAATGAAGGTTGGATTGCGGCCCGAAGTGGGAGCCTGCTGTGACCCATGCTGTAGCTGCCCTGACCGTGCTTTGCAGACCAGGCATCTGTGGTCAGATGGACCCTTGAGCCAGCGGAAGACAAACCAAGTCGAAAGCATTTGCCAAGAATGTTTTACGGAGGGCAAGTTTTTTTGCCCTTTTTTTAAATTTTTTGAAAATGATAGATGGTTGTATTTTTAAATTGTTTGAAAGTTTAGATGGTTGTATTTTTAAATTGTTTGAAAGTTTAGATGGTTGTATTTTTAAATTGTTTGAAAGTTTAGATGGTTGTATTTTTAAATTGTTTAAAAGTGTATCCATTCTTCCTCCCCCCAGCCACGAACAATACCATGGGAACGTGGAGCAGCAGAAGCCCCCTGTGACGGCTGCCACGGTTGTTCTCCGCTGCTTGTCTTTTGAGGGGTGCTTCTTTTCCTCAGGTGTTCTTGCCATAGCTGTTTGTGCCTTCTCTCCAGGTGCCTTCGTAAAGCACTTGTCCCTACGTGACAGTTGGCCTTTCCACGGCTCAATTTTTGCTGGCAGAGACAACAGATGGCTTTGCTCCGATCTGAGACACACACGTGAAAAAATTTCCAAACCGCTGAGCCCCCCTGGGGTGATGGCGCTACGGTGGCATCAGCAGCAGCTGACGTTGAAGGGCATGTGTGCTCCCTGGCCATAGCTGGCGATACATGGCACCGGACACTGCCCCCAGCTGTTTCTGAGGACGAGCTCCCTCTGCTTCTATCATGGAGTCGTCTCCTCCTACTCCTCTCTGACTCCTCCTCTGAACTGTCCCCCTGGTCATCTCCTCTACCGGGAACATATGTGGTATCCGTATAATCGTCATCATAATCCTCCTGGCCAGCTGCGCTTTCCTCAGACACCTCCTCAAGTGCACCAACTTCAGGTGGTCCACCATCATCCCCATCCACACACGTTACGTCCATACTATCGCCACCTAACTCAGACGTATGAGGTGGTGTACCTGCGCCTTCTTGTTGTTGTTGCAGTAGTGGCTGGGAATCAGTGATTTCACCACCACCACCAAATAACTCCTGCGAAGTGTCAAATGCAGCGGATGTGGTGCTTGTTGTAGCGCTGGTGGCTGCGGGAGATGAGGTGTTCTGTGTTAAATACTCAATCACCTCCTCACGATTTTGGGAAGTGATGGCACGTGCCTTCTTCTGAGCACTGTATTTTGGGGCAGGTCCGCATGAAATCACAGCAACACCACCTCGCACAGCCACAGACCTGCCGGTGCCTGGTGGCCTTCCTCTGGGTCTGCCTCTACCTTTTCCTCTACCTGGTTTGTCCATTTTGTCCATCTCGGGGGTATGCTAGCTATATGCAGTGAGGTGGGTTCTCACTCAACACAACAGGTAGTTAGATGCAGTGAGGTGGCCAGGTGGGTTCACACTCAACACAACAGGTAGTTAGATGCAGTGAGCTGGGTTCACTCAACAGTAAAGGTACTTAAGATGCAGTGAGGTGGGTTCTCACTCAACACAACAGGTAGTTAGATGCAGTGAGGTGGCCAGGTGGGTTCACACTCAACACAACAGGTAATTAGATGCAGTGAGCTGGGTTCACTCAACAGTAAAGGTACTTAAGATGCAGTGAGGTGAGTTCTCACTCAACACAACAGGTAGTTAGATGCAGTGAGGTGGCCAGGTGGGTTCACACTCAACACAACAGGTAATTAGATGCAGTGAGCTGGGTTCACTCAACACAAGGCTAGGTATATGCAGTGATGAGGTGGGTTAAGTAAACACAACAGGTACTGGGTAGTTGGATGCAGTGAGCTGGGTTCACTTAACAGTAAAGGTACTTAAGATGCAGTGAGGTGGGTTCTCACTCAACACAACAGGTAGTTAGACTTAGATGCAGTGAGCTGGGTTCACTCAACACAACGCTAGGTATATGCAGTGATGAGGTGGGTTAAGTAAACACAACAGGTACTGGGTAGTTAGATGCAGTGAGCTGGGTTCACTCAACACAAAGCTAGGTATATGCAGTGATGAGGTGGGTTAAGGGTACTGGGGTATATGCAGTACTGGGTAGTACAATGTGCAGCTCCCTGTCACACACACAGGCAGTCAGTCACTGAATGTGCTGGGCTGCTGGCAGTGGCACACACACTATCAATTAGCAAGGCTGTGCATGCAACAAAAGTGTCAGAAAAAAAAATGTACAGGTTGAGCTCTGAAAAGAGCTGTTGCTGGGTGCTTTAAAAGCAATATTAATCAGTCAGGAACAAGCAAAGCAGCCTAGAACCTAACTAATCTGTCCCTAAGAGAAAAAGTCTGCAGCAGCTGTCCCTTTCCTCTCTCTAGCAGGCACACGAGTGACTGTAATGGCCGCCGGAGGCTGTCTTATATAAGGGGGCGTTGGGGCTCCTGGGCTTACTGTAGCCTGAATGGCTACAATGTGCCTGCTGACTGTGATGCAGAGGGTCAAAGTTGACCCTCATAGTGCATTATGGGGCGAATCGAACTTCCGGAAAAGTTCGCCTGGCGCAGGCGAACGCGAACCCCCAATGTTCGCCTGGAACCGTTCGCCGGCGAACCGTTCGGTACACCTCTGCACATAGGGTGGGGTTAGATCAGGATCATCCACAAGGTGACCGAGGCAGGTGCCAGGGGCTCGGTATGTGTCAAGGGCCCCAACTGCCACTTTTTCTGATCATTCTCCCATTTTAGAGCCATAAGGAGGAGCCAAAGCTACTACCTTGCCTATGGCCCCATTTCATCTGAATCCATCTCTGGGCAGGGTAAGTGGAGAGAACAATGCTCTCAGCTGACAGTCAGCTAAAGCAATCCCCTGGGTGGGAGCAGCTGAAACAGGTCAAGGGCTGCTGTACAAGAGCAGTTTGAAAGGGAACAAGACATGTCTTGTTTAAAAGGGTTCCCACTCTGTGAACTGAAGCTACAAAAATGAAGTGCCTGTAAAATGGAGAATACATTTTAAGATCTGCCTGCTGACATTCAAGGATCTAAACCACATGGGACCCAAATACATAGCGGATCTATTGGAACTTTATGCCCCTCTACGCACCCTCCGCTTTGCCAACAAGATGAATCTGGTTATTCTCAGGATACACTTAACATTTGGTGCCCGGGCCTTTTCCTATGCAGCCCCTACTCTATGGAACTCACTTCCACAATCAGGCTCCTTCTCTGGACAGCTTTCAAAAAAGGCTAAAAACTCACCTCTTTTCCCTAGCCTTTGAGACTGCATAATGCAGGGTCACAGCGCTTTGAGTCCCCAGGGAGAAAAGCGCTATAGAAATATTATTGTTATTGTTATTTGTAGCTGCAGTTCGCATAGTGGGTCGGCCACGGCACCCTCTATTATATTGGGCTCCCTTTTATATTGAGGTTAGGGTTAGTGGTCCACCTGGGGAAGTTAAGGTTAAGCACCACCAGGGGTGCATTCTGTGTGTGAGTAGGGTGAGGTTAGGTCATAGTAAAATATTGGTAAATATTACCGATATTTTACTATATAAATGTATTCTACTACTGCGATGAATGGAGCAGTAGAATATTGGTAAATTTACCAAGATTATTCTATCACTGTCCTTTACCCTTTTAAACAGGTGCCTTTTTCAAATGTACGCCTACTGTACACCTACTCACTTCTCAGCAGGTCATCGACTGCCTCAGCTGAGTTTTATCTAGTGTGTGTTTTCATCCTACAAAATAACTTGATGTCAGGTGGGTCTGGCTGTGCGCCCTCCTCCATGTGCCATTAAATTTAACATGCAGATTGGAGCACAATTGAATCTGAATACTGATAATCTATGAATGCATATTTATTTAAAATCTTAGCAAGGTCACATTATTATTATTATTTAGTATTTATATAGTGCTGACATCTTCTGCAGTGCTGTACAGAGTATATTGGGCTTGATTCATTAAAGAGAACCCGAGGTGGATCTTCGGGGGGAGGGGGAGATGGGACACAGAGTCATTTTCTCTGTCTCATGACATGCCTGTGTCCCCCAAGCACTGCTCTCTGCCCCCCCAACTGCCGCGCTATAGCCCCCGAGTTTAGTGACAAGATTTGTCGCTAACTCGGAGGTAAACACAGGGAGGTGAATTCCCTATTCAAAACGCCCGCCAGGGGCGTTCCTACAGGGTTTCCTGAGCTGCCATTGGGCATCTCTCTCTCCTGGCCATGCCCCCTGCTGCTCCCCCGCCTCCCTGCACGCTATGAGAGACACACAGTCTCTCAGTGCAGCATTGTGACCCAGAGGTCCCGAAAGTGAAAGTGGGCCATTGCTGCCCACGAGAGTGGCGAGGAGTGGCAGTTTTGCGGCTACCTGATCCACTCAGCCCAGCGGATCAGGTAGCCTACTTTTTTTTTCTTCATCTTTTGACCACACCTCGAGCTCTCTTTAAGCTGCGCTGCTAAAGATACTTCACTAGCGGCCGCTACTATGACAATTAACATGCTCATTGACATAGTAGCGGCTGCTAGTGAAGTATCTCAGTAGCGATACTTCAGAGGACCACTAGCATTTAAAGTTATGCGCGTTGCTACAGAAGAAGCACCTGTAACTAAGGGAAGGGACGCATGGCAGCGAGCGATGCTTTGTAAGTCGTGCACGACGCACGCTCCTGCACATTAAGCTGTGAATTAATGAATCAAGCCCCTTGTCTTGTCACTTAACTGTCCCTCAGAGGAGCTCACAATTTAATCCCTACCATAGTCATATGTCTATATTGCGTACTGTATGTAGTCTAGGAAGCTAATTAACGTGTCTGTATGTTTTTGGGATGTGAGAGGAAGCCAGAGCATCTGGAGGAAACCCACACAGAGATGGGGAGAACATACAAAATCTGTGCAGATAGTGCCCTGGCTGGGATTTGACCCAGGGACCCAGCGCTGCAAGGCGAGAGTGCTAACCGCTACCCCACCGTGCTTCCCTGTTGCATCACATTTGATTTGTCCATCTGCTATGAAAAGCCAAAAACACATTTTAACCAATTAATGACAAGCTGACTTATGGCCCATACTCATGAGGGACAAAAGTGGCCTGTCGCCAGCACACGTGAGCGTGTGCGCGACAGGCCGGCAACAGCTCGTCGCCAGGTCCCTCCGCATACACACGGCGGAGGGACCCGGCAACTGATGCGGCGGAAGCTGTCGCTGTTGCGCTTCCCCCCGCCTGAAGCCCAATGGATTACTTATCTTGTTGCTGTCGCTAGTCCGCGTACTCACGCGGACTACCGACAGTTGCGGCGGAGTTGCGGCGGCGACTGTCGCCAGGCGATTGAGCGGTTCAATCGCCCGGCGACATCAGCGACGAGCGACGGTTCGGGGTGTGCGCCCGTGCAATGCCGCATACTCACGGGCGACCTGTCGCTGCAACACGCGCGCGCCGCGTGTTGCGGCGACATTTGTAGCCCGTGAGTATGGGCCATAATAAACGCTCTTGTGCACGTGCATCCCTGTGCACGTGAAAATAGTGAAAAAAAAACACCAAACACCGTAGTGGAAAATAAATAAAATACACCTTTATTTCCAAATACTATATTGTCACCATACTTTGCATAATTAAAATCTTGTGATAACTAGAACAAATAGCCAGATAAAATGTGTGGGTTTTATGCACAGTAGTAGTGTTTATATTAAAACTATAGGGGATGAAATTGGAGAAATTGTGTATTTTTTCCTCTTTTCCTTTTTTCCTTGTTTTTACCTTGAAAGTGTTATGGTTAAGGGCTCTGCCTCTGACACAGGAGACCAGGGTTCGAATCTCGGCTCTGCCTGTTCAGTAAGCCAGCACCTATTCAGTAGGAGACCTTGGGCAAGACTCTCTAACACTGCTACTGCCTATAGAGCGCGTCCTAGTGACTGCTGCTCTGGCACTTTGAGTCCGCCAGGAGAAAAGCGCAATATAAATGTTCTGTGTTTGTTTGTTTGTAAAATGCATAGAAAATAAAGTAATTACTGAAAACAAATATCAACCCCAAAAAGCCCAATTGGTGGTGAAAAAAACAAGATATAGATCACTTAATTGTGATTAGTAGTGATTAAGCTATTCGTAAATGAAAGGGATGAGCACTAAAAGGTGAAAATCGCTCTTGTCCGTTAGGAAATAAAAAAAATCACTGTTTCATTTTATTACCTGATGCTCCATTGTATCCAAAGATAAACATGACTGTGCCTCTTTAAGAACAGAGTATTTGTTTAGAGGAACAGGAAAGTGAGAAGTAATTAATGGTGCCTCGGAAAGGAGTGAAATTGTGGTTAACCACAGCAATTAATAGACTCAGAGTACAAGCTATTCCATATTCACTACTGATGCTAACAAGAAGCCATCGTGGTACTAACCACACACATTCATATTAATCCCTTGAAAGCATAATCCTATAAATAATAGGTATTATGTTCCATGAAAAACATGGTCATTGACAATAGGAATGAGAGAATCACACTAATACTCTATACATTGTATTGAAAGATGTAGTTAGCCAATAAGGATTAATCTGTACCGTTAGCCCAAACTGATGTATTTATACAGAATAAAAGCAAGGAACAGCACAGGAAGTTGTATCGCCATTCATGGGGTACGTAAATAAGACAAGCATGAGACACAGCGGTCTCTTTGATTCAGACAGTTACAATTATAGTAAATGGTATTGTAGTAATTGCAGCTTTGTTAGTTTCTGGTTGACAGCTTGATGAATGTGTTTAAATCTCCGACTGAAGGGACATGATCTATCACAGAGGAACAACTGGTCCCATACAGTCCTCAGTGAATGACAATGGCACAGTACCTGTGTATCACTCTACCAAGGATGCTCTGTATGATAGCAGGACTTACTAATGTGACTGATGAACAATGCACTGCATTGAGTATGTCAAAATCTGTCCGCTTCAGCTATTGCAAAATGAAAAGTAGAATAAATGTGTGCCAACGAGATGTTTGTCTATAAAGGTAATAGGGCTTAAATGCGGCCAACAGACTTGAATAACTTTTGACATACTGGACGTCATGTGAGAAAAATGTTCTGAAAAATTGTTTTTGTCTGTGGCAACACACCAACTTTCAAGTGTTATTTTTAACGCACTGGTTGGAAATAAGACAAGAAATCTGTATGATTGCCATTGATAATATAAACATTCTTCCTTCAGAACCTTTATTAAACATGAGGCAGTTTAAAAATGTAGCGTCCAAAGGATACGCATACTCCATAGGGGACACATTCCATCCAGTGCACGCAACTGTATGGAAATAAGGTGGTAAAATCATTTGGGTGCAGGGATCAGTGCAGAACTTGCTTTCACAAAATCTGTTGGCTTTGTGCAGGAACCTTCATTCACTGCAGGCACTGAGCTTTAGGACAACACGAGAGTGAGCAGAGACCAATCCGTATGAACTCTAATTAAGCAGCCCCCACAATGTCACTTCGATTGTGTGTGACTGGAAAGGGCTAACCTGTCCCATTTTTGTGCCCCACTCACCCTGTAACTGTACTCACATCAAGAAGTGAGGCTTACAGAAGGCAACAGCATGTGTGTAGTGTGAGTAGTGGAGGAGACAGGGAACACAGAGGCAGAGCCTGCAGGGATGCCATGTTGAAAATTGCAGCACTTCTCCTGCAAATTATAATTAAATAAAGTGGAGTTATCCACCTGCTGGAAGTAACATAATTGGTTACAATTTCCTGTGTGAGAGCTGTTTATGAATTGCCTTCTCCACCGTTACACTATCCACTAGAAATGGAGGATACAGACTACCAGATCATCCTTAATACCATCAAGCCTGTGTTTTAAAGATGTCCAAGCATTGGTGGCAACTAGTGTTGGGCGAACACCTGGATGTTCGGGTTCGGGAAAGTTCGCCGAACATGGCCGCAATGTTCGGCATGTTCGGGCCGAACCCCGAACTCCCCGAACATCCCGCTTTTGGGGGCCCTATGGGGTCGCAGGCATAAGGGGGGAGCATGCCCCGATCGCGGGGGGGGGTCAGAAATTCCCCCCACCCCCTCCGTTAGCGCTCCCCCCTCTGCCCGCTTCCCCATACAAAAGTTTCAGGAAGTACCGGTCCGGTGGTAGTGGGTGGCTGGCAGTGGGCGGCACTGTGAAGTGAGTGACTGAGGAGGAGGAGTCCGGAGAGTGACGCGTTGAGGGAGGCCGGGCAGCGGGCGGTTCAGCAGTAGTACGGTACTACTGCTGAACCGCCCGCTGCCCGGCCCCCCTCAACGCGTCACTCTCCGGACTCCTCCTCCTCAGTCACTCACTTCACAGTGCCGCCCACTGCCAGCCACCCACTACCACCGGACCGGTACTTCCTGAAACTTTTGTATGGGGAAGCGGGCAGAGGGGGGAGCGCTAGCGGAGGGGGTGGGGGGAATTTCCGACCCCCCCCCCCCCCCCCCGCGATCGGGGCATGCTCCCCCCTTATGCCTGCGACCCCATAGGGGGGCAGTATTCAGCCGAACAGGGGCCCTGTTCGGCCCTGTTCGGCGGCCAATTAGTAGTTCGGGGCGAACCCGAACTTAAAAGGCCGTACACCATCAGGTGTTCGGCCGAACTCGAACATCACCCGAACAGGGTGATGTTCTGCAGAACCCGAACAGTGGCGAACACTGTTCGCCCAACACTAGTGGCAACCCAGCTCTCCCAAGCCTTGGATTATTATAGAATCAAACATAGTGAGTCCTCTTACATTAAAAGATCTTGTATAACCCTATGTGTCATGGAGCTGTCTCCGGCTGTTCCGGACTACCCAACTACACAAGACATTTACAATCCTTGTCAGCCAGAAGTCCCTTGACCCTTGAGAAAATATACTAGCCTCCCTCACCTATCACTATGCACACTTGGATCTAGTATCCCTGCTGACTTCAATTATAAAATACTATCTAATGCAGGTGTTACCTCTATTCATGAAATATTTGAAGAAGGCAAGTTACTCGCATTGTCCGAATTAGAAAGTGCATTTCTGGGAATAAGCTTGGCCATTTACCAACATGTATAATTTTCCCATTGGTTGAAATTCCGCAGTCTAATAATGCACTCCCTGCCTGGTGCCGTCAAATCATGCCTCAAAAGCCAGATCCCACTGAAAGGCGGACTCTCAATGATACATAAGTTATTAGCAGCAACTTCACCATCTCCACTTGAAAAATTTGCTAGGTTTTGGTCTCAAGAAACAAATGCCTGTATTTATGTACTGAATTTTGTGAAAGCCCATGACACATTACAGAAAATGTCAAAATGTTCCACACATATTGCAACTTCCCAGAAAACTTTCTATACGCGGTACTTATCCCTACAACTTTAGCAGGCTTCTCTGACAATAGGTCTCCCCTTTGTTGGCAAAATTGTAATGGGCTGGGAACCTTGTTCCATATTTTATGGGAATGCCCTTAATTAATTTCTTTCTGGGCACTTGTGTTTCCGATAGCATCATTCATATCCAACACACCTGTGATGCCTAACCCACATATTGCCTTATTTGTGATAGGGCTTCAAGATATATCCATAACTAATAGAAAAAGAATTGCCCATCTGCAACGGAGTATAATTCAGAAATAGAGAGCCATTCAGATAGAAGATATTTCCACGTTGCATCCTGTAATGAAAAGATCAATTAATTGGGTGAGAATAAAATCACTTTTAGGTGAGAATGTAGGCCCCTACTAATCTTCATCTATGGCAACTTTTATCACAAATATAACGTTACCTCCAGATAACTTTTACAAATAGCTTAATGCATAGTTAGTTACCCCCCCCCCCCCCCATCTTCTCTCTTTAAACGATCCCACTGCTAAGGTAAACTTGCTGCTTCCGCTCTGTCTTCCACCAGTATTCCTGTAGCGGGTGTAAGAGTCGATTTTCTTGTTTTAAAGTTGCTGTTCGTTTTTTGTGTTTTCTTTTTTCTCTCTGTATGTCCTAAATGTAACAAATTTCCAATTTTTGTCATAAGTACATTTTTGCAAAATCTGAGGTACAGTATAGGCAAGGAATGGGAATATCTTTGTGTGGCATATACAGACTTATTAAACTAAAATAACTACCTAGGCCATGCTGGTTCTGCCTAGCCTATTCACATTCAATTACTGTATAGACAGTTCTAACCTCTATTTAGCGATGGTCGGATATACCCATTTCTGGTCCCACGGAAATTCTGATTTCCGTCAATGCCAATTTCCGATTTTCCAATTTCTGATTTTCTGATTTTTCTATTTTTGAGGAGTGTTTTATTAGTCATTTTTTTTGCTTCAGAGAATGCAAAAAAAAAATAAAAACAAAACACGGAAATCGTAAAAATGGAAATTGGCAATAACGGAAATCGGAATTTCTGTGGGATCACAAATGAGTCTTGTCTAGAATTACTGCGGTGATCCAATTTTTGCTGAAAATGTCTGCATTCTCTGATTGGTCCAATGCTTCTGAGTTCTGTGATTGGGGTAAAAGTACCGAGTTCTGGTAAATCCTATTTCCCTGGAATTCCAATTTCCATTTTCCGATTTCCCAAAATATTCCGCAGGTTCTGAATGAGCATCCCTACTTGTATTGCGGTTGCTTGGAACCCTGTCATTTATCTGCCACTATCAGAAGTTGCATTGTATAATTGGTGTTATGTTTGTTTGTATCAAAAATGCTAATAAAAATGTAAATGTATGTAAGTAAAAAAAAGGAGAGTCATTGGTGTACTTGGGAAAGATGCTGCCCAGCTCAGTTTCCCTGCAGGCTTTGAATCTGGGCATCTGTGGAGGGCAACTGTCAGCTCTGCCTTCTTTATAAACTATATGTTGTATATAAATCCACATGGCAATATCCACTCATACCAAGGTGCCTTTGCAATAGTGTGCCTACTGCCCCGGTGCAGGGACCCCAATAACGTTTCTTCTACAGGGCCTCAGGGCCTGTACACACTGCTGCGCTTTTAAAATCGCATGCGATTTTTAAATCGCAAGCCTTCATGAGAATAGGAAAAGCGCATCGCACCAGTGTGTACAGGTCTCCACGATTTTCATTATTTTTCAATAGACCTTGCGATTAAAAAGCGCATGCGATTTGAAAAGCGCAGCGCAAGCGCAGCAGTGTGTACAGGCCCTCAGGCCCCATTTACACTTAATCAGTTGCTCTCAGTTATAACTGAAAGGTCAACTGATTTTCAAAGGAAGTCCTATGTTTTCCTATGGCACCTTTCACATTTAACGTGTTTTAACTGAAATCTTTATCACAATGCACTGCTCATGATTTGTAGTTATGCCTCTGCTTGTAACCCAAATATGGCAGAAGCAAGTTTAGATCACATCTATATTCACTGGAATATATTGTAACACATTTTACTTTGCTATGCTACTTATCAGTTCCCATAGTAACTACATTTGTTCAATAACCATGAGCCAAACATTGAGAATCCAGCAATAATGATGTGTTTGGCATGCCAAGATTGCATCTCATAATTCTAAGCACCCATCAATATATATGCAGATTGGATCAGTGTAAAAACCTCATCAATACATGCTAAAGTGTATCTTCCGCAAAGAGAGACAGGAGGAGGAAGTTTCATAGTGGAAGGCCCTTCACAGTAAAAGCAGCATTTTCATCTTACACTGGAAAAAAAAAAATCATAAATCCTTATCTGTCTTAACTGACTTTTTTTTATTTAATTTCATGAATAGTTTTCTATTTATGGTTGAGGAGAAAAGAAGTAAGCTGATTATGGTTAAGGGGAAAAAGAAGTAAGCTGAGAAAATGAATGAGATAAGTTTTGTGAATGTACCCCAAGGAGAGAGATAAATTGTGAATTGAGACAAATAGGGGTTCACAAATCTTATGAGTTGTCTCTCCTTATCTGTGTTAACCTATGATTTACTGCTTCTTGGAGTGGATTCACAATCATTTTCTCATTAATTATCTCACTTAGTGCCTGATGCACACTGGGTAAAGTTGCTGTGCGCAGGAAGAGTACAGCAATTGTACCGTTACTAACACCGGGGTAGCACTGCACGTTTACCCTTTAGCACCTCAAGTGTCACCTTGTGTTGCCATAGCGATGCACGTGTTAACCTGCTCCCTGCAGCTTTACCGCAGTGTAGTGTATCAGGTGCCTTATCAGTTTTTCACCATACCTATATAAAATGTTTTAAACATTAACCATGCATAAAATACCAAAATGAATTCAAGAAAATAATCAGGAACAATTTGCTTTGAGTGATTTTTTTTTTTGCTTGGAAAATGGTGAAAAGTTATTTTATAGATAAGGTGAAAAATAAATAATTCATGAGATATGTTTCATGGATCAGAACTCTTACCTGTTTTATCCAATAAATTATGTCTACTTATTGATGATGTAAAAATATATGAGGTTAGGTCATTCATAAGTTAGGTTTTGCGATTCAATCCCAAAATCAGAGAGAATTGATGAGATAAACATATAAGGAGATAAAAATTGTGAGAAGACAAATAAGGAGAGATTATTCATGCAATAAGACATATGAGGAGAGTTAAAGTGCCTACACATGGATGACCCCGCCCCCCCACCGCATTGTACCAGCAGCAGCAGTCATACTGTGCTAGCAGCAGCAGTCACATAGTCCCTGCTGTCCCCCCCACCACCACCACTGTGCCACCAGGAGCAGTCATATTGTGCCAGCAGCAGCAGCAGTCACATTGTCCCTGCAGCCCCCATATTGTGCCAGAAGCAGAATTAGTCACATCCCTGCCGCACTACCCACTGTGCCAGCAGCAGCCTGTTTGTTTTTTACCCTTCCAGCACATATACAGGGTCTGTTCACATTTTTTTTTAAAGGGACCTTGTTTGGGTTTATTGCAGTGGTGTCTATGTAATTCAGGCACACAGCATTGTCTGCATTATCAGTTTTTTTTTTTCCTGACTAGTTTATAGTTTGGCCTGTTTGGGGTTTTGTTCCCTTTTCACACAGATGCAGGGTCTGTGCACGCTTCAAAAGAAAATAAATAAATAAAACTGTGACAGTGTTGCAGTGGTGTCTCTGTAATTTAGGCACACGGCATTGTCAGATTTCTATTTCTAACCAGTTTATAGTTTGGCCACTATTTGGATGCTTGGCGTGATGGCCTGAAAAAGGTTGCGAACCACTGTCCGAATATAAAAAGCTTTGCCTGGCTTTTGTCCTATGTCTGAGTGATAAATAAGTGGCATAGGCCCTGATGCACAAACCTATGGGAAGATTGAAATGCGCATGCAGTACACAGCAATTTTGCCATTACTACCAATGACAGCGTAGCATGTGTTGCCTGATTAGCACAACCCACAGCCCTTGTGTTACCTAAGTAACACAAGCATGGCTAGAGTAACGCATGGTCCAACACGCCTTAAAATAGGAATGCTGATGGTACTTAGCTAACGTATGCCGTGTTAATTAGGTAATGTGTGCTACGCTGTCATTGTTAGCAATGGTAAAATTGTAATGTACTGAAGCTATATCCTTTTTCTGCATCTGCAATAGATCTGACTAGAGAGAATGTTTAAAACTTATTTGCGGCTAACAACTTTTGAAGGACAGAAATGTTTTTAGAAGGTATCAATTATTATTCTTATTCAATAACATGCTCAGTGGCAGCTGATGGAGCTGTTCCATTAAGTGTTAGTTCATAAGAGACATTCTTCTTATACCAAAGTGGTGCATTGTCACTCTTCTCTTCACTTCTCCTCATCTGTATGAGGGTTTTAGAGCAGCATCAGTTTTGTTAAATGTAAACCCACTTATGAACAATCCTGATGTGCACATCTTAAGTATCAAGCCAAAGCAATTAGATTCTCCCATCTCTGTTATTTCTTTGACGAACTTAGATATTTGATGTGGTTCATAAGATCCCAGTGCCCTGCTATCTGTGATCTGCCTCACAAAGAACGAACCCCACTAGTGGTGGGTCTTCTCCGTGTGCACTTCACTCAAGGGCTCTTGTCATTCTTGCTTAGATGCCAGAAAACAGATAAAACAAAGAGCTGTTTGCTGGGAAGGATTTGTAAGAATATGCTTGTTAATTCCATTGATCGCTGAAATAATTTGGCTGCATCTGATTACTTTCAGGAGCCATTTGTTCTGTTTTACTTGGTTTACGGTTTCTAAAAATATTCAGATAAAATCTGTAATGCAGCACAATTACTTTGTTTATAAAAATGATTTCAGTAAATTGGAGCTCTGAACAAAATAAAAAAATGTAGTTAGAGAACGTGATACTGCTGCTGATAGCCCCATTCTTTCCTTTCTTTAATCCAGACTTCTCTGAATGTGCAGAAAGATAATGACCTTTCCAATGTATCTTCAGTGGCCATCTGCCTTTACTACTTGTCATTGGAACTATGGGAAATGTAGTGGTCCTCTCAATGACATCTGCACCTGTTGCCTTCCCAGAACACTAACTATTAAAAGAGAAGAGATGTGGTGGCCAATTCTTTTGCGGGAGAGGCTTCTTGTAACGATTGGTGTCAGCAACACAGTCTTTTCTGATTATTGGTGATCTGCAGTATCACCAATAATACAGATACTATACCTGATTATGTGGTGATCTGCAGAATCACCAATAATACTAGTATAGCTAGACACGGGACAACCAATGTGGGATTGTGTTTTGGTGCAACAGTAATGAGAAGAGGAGATCTCCCGAGGAGCGGGAGATTCAGACAATACTGCAGCCAAGGATCTCCTGAGGAGCAGGGGATTCAGACTGTACTGCTGCCAGTGGACCTGAGGAGCAGGGACCACTGGCTATGCTGCAAGGATGATCACCTGAGGAGCAGGTGATTAAGACTACATTACAGCCAAGAATCTCCAGAGGAGCAGGAGATTCAGACTGTACTGTAGCCAGTGGACACCTGAGGAGCAGGGACCACTGACTGTATTGCAAGGATGATCACCTGAGGAGCAGGTGATTAAGACTACACTACAGCCAAGGATCTCCTGAGGAACAGGAGATTCAGACTGTACTGCAGCCAGTGGACACCTGAGGAGCAGGGACCACTGACTGTGCTGCAAGGATGATCACCTGAGGAGCAGGTGATTAAGACTACATTACAGCCAAGAATCTCCTGAGGAGCAGGAGATTCAGACTGTACTGCAGCCAGTGGACACCTGAGGAGCAGGGACCACTGACTGTATTGCAAGGATGATCATCTGAGGAGCAGGTGATTAAGACTACATTACAGCCAAGAATCTCCTGAGGAGCAGGAGATTCAGACTGTAATGCAGCCAGTGGACACCTGAGGAGCAGGGACCATTGACTGTACTGCAAGGATGATCACCTGAGGAGCAGGAGATTAAGACTCTACTGCAGCTAGCGGACACTTGAGGAGCAAGTGTTACAGACAGTGCTGCAAGGGCTGATCACCTAAGGAGTAGGTGACAGCTCTTAGAGATTCCTCACTAATGGCTAGGCCCACTAGTGAGGACAGGAAGGTCAGACAAGCAGGGTAGGTAACGTACGGACAGATAAAGTACAAAGACGGAAGGCTGATTCGATGTTTAGGTTCAGGCAGAGTCGGCAATAATAATCAGATAGGCAGAGGTACCGAATCAGCAAGCAGGAGAGTAGTCAAGGAAGCAGAAGGTCATAACAGATAAACAATAGCAATGTAGCAATATCCTAGTCTAGGTGTGAAGTCCTTGGTCTCAACACCTGGGATCTAGACTAAGGTATAGTACACAGATAACACAATGCAATTAGTACTTTAAGCTATCAACGGAAACTGGCTAAGTGTGGATCCCCAGCTCCAGCTGGTTCTAGCACACTGTAGGATCTGACTAGGGTCTGAGCGCTAACACGTTAGCATTTGCAACAGCAGACAACCAGCAACTGACAGGCAGGTCCTATATATACTCAGAGCGCTCCACAGCGCCACCCCAGTCACTCAGCCAATCCGGAGCACTACTGGAGTCAGCTGACCGGCTGATCAGCTGACTCCTCTTTTACTTGCATAAAGCTCCTGTCGCAATCTATGTGCACTAGAAGGACCAGGCAAAGCAGCAGCATGTAGCTGCGCGGCAGAGCCCACCGGCTGATACGCGGAGATAGCCGCCATGCCGCTTGGCCATGCGGCGGTATCTCCGTTATCCTTTACACTTCTCCCCTCTCAGAGGTGTAACCTCCCCTTGGTGCCCTTCACAGCCTTGGGGCCCATCTCACAAGGGTCATAAAACAAGTGTGGCCATCATGATCTTCACATCTACAACAGGTGTAGCCACAAAAACACTTGATCTGAAGTATAGTCTACTGTATCAGAGGAAGGGAAAGTTAGTAGTCTGGCCCCCACAGCTGCTCCCCACTAGTTACTTTGCCGTCACATCATTCTACTTCCTATCAGCATAACCTCCACCTCCCAAAAGACCTACAGGGGGCTTCAACTTCAGAAGATATGTGATGCCTTTGTCTGAGAGGTCAGCCATGATCCCACCAGCCAGTTCATTCATGGTGAAGTCACTAAGGATTTTGTCAAAAAGTGAGGAATCTAAAAGTCTTCTGAACAAGTGCAGTGATGCCAAAGGAAATGTGGGAGAACATAGATACTGGGTTATGAGTCTCATGGGCTAATGAATTGTCCAAAATCATTTCCTATAAGGGATGAGCGGGAATTTCTTGAACTTCATGTGGTTCCACAAATTTTCATTGAAACAGTATCGCAAATGAATTGATCTAGAAAACAAACAATACATTTGTGATTGGAAGGCAAAAATCAATGAAACAATCTAGAAATTTGTGATTGGAAGGAAATGATTGATAAATTGATTGTTGTCAATTGGCACCATCCAACACTATCTAATATGATTGATCAGAAGATCAAATGTTTGCTAAATTGTATAATTAATGGGCACCTTAAGAAAATACATGCTAAAGCAGCATACATTAAACTCCTAGAAATGACAGTTCTCTATGTTAGTAGTCCAGGGTGGGTCATTTATATGGATACACCTTAATAAAATAGGAATGGTTGGTGATATTAACTTCCTGTTTGTGGCACATTACTATATGTGAGGGGGGAACGTTTTCAAGATGGGTGGTGACCATGGCGGCCATTTTGAAGTCGGCCATTTTGAATCCAACTTTTGTTTTTTCAATAGGAAGAGAGTCATGTGACACATCAAACTTATTGGGAATTTCACAATAAAAACAATGGTATGCTTGGTTTTAACGTAACTTTATTCTTTCATGAGCTATTTACAAGTTTCTGACCACTTATAAAATGTGTTCAATGTGCTGCCCATTGTGTTGGATTGTCAATGCAACCCTCTTCTCCCACTCTTCACACACTGATAGCAACACCGCAGGAGAAATGCTAGCACAGGCTTCCAGTATCCGTAGTTTAAGATGCTGCACATCTTGTATCTTCACAGCATAGACAATTGCCTTCAGTTGACCCCAAAGATAAAAGTCTAAGTCTAAAAGTCTAAAAGGCTAAGTCTTGCTACATGATGATGTGTTTCCCTCTTTATGCACTGAAGCTGGCAGGTTCCCTGAGTTTTTCCAGCAAGATGGTGCACCACCACATTATGGGTGTCAGGTCCGAGCATTCCTAGATGAACAGTTTCCTGGAAAGTGGATTGGTCGTTGTGGGCCAGTTGAATGGCCCCCAAGGTCTCCTGATCTGACCCCCTTAGACTTTTATCTTTGGGGTCATCTGAATGCAATTGTCTATGCTTAAACTATGGATACTGGAAGTCTGTGCTAGCATTTCTCCTGCGGTGTTGCTATCAGTGTGTGAAGAGTGGGAGAAGAGGGTTGCATTGACAATCCAACACAATGGGCAGCACATTGAACACATTGTATAAGAGGTCAGAAACTTGTAAATAACTCATGAAAGAATAAAGTTATGTTAAAACCAAGCACACCATTGTTTTTCTTGTGAAATTCCCAATAAGTTTTATGTGTCACATGATCCTCTTCAAAATGGCTGCCATCTTGAAAAGTTTCCCCCTTCACATATACTAATGTAGCACAAACAGGAATTTAATATTACCAACCTTTCCTATTTTATTAAGGTGTATCCATATAAATGGCCCACCCTGTACAATACAGCTGGTTAAAGGATACCCGACGTGACATGTGACATGATGAGATAGACATGTGTATGCACAGTGCCTAGCACACAAATAACTGTGCTGTGTTCCTTTTTTTCTTTCTCTGTCTGAAGGAGTTAAATATCAGGTATGTAAGTGCCTGACTCAGTCCTGACTCAGACAGGAAGTGATTACAGTGTGACCTTCACTGATAAGAAATTCCCCTTTTTATCTCTTTCCTGCTCTCAGAAGCCATTTTCTGCTTGGAAAATGTTTTATAGATGGAATTTCTTATCAGTGAGGGTCACACTGTAGTCACTTCCTGTCTGAGTCAGGACTGAGTCAGACACTTACATACCTGGTATTTAACTCTTTCAGACAGAGAAAGAAAAAAAGGAACACAGCATAGTTATTTGTGTGCTGGGCACTGTACATACACATGTCTATCTCATCATGTCACATGTCACTTCGGGTATCCTTTAAGGGACAATGTGACAATGCAGTAGTACAGCGTCCAACCAGTTTATTAACACACATCTAAGTTACTAAGCACAGCAGCACTCAAGGGATATAGTTAACGGTTCTTCTCACATTACTAGGTGCAATGTATAGCTAGTAGCAAACAAGATGGAGGACTAGAGATACCGTGCTATAGCTTGTAACTAACCACACACAGTTCTAACCTATGAAAATCTATCAGTTCTGCACAGCACACAATAGACCCTATACATCACTGTTGTAAGTTGATAAAACAGACCTAACTACAGCTATCTCCCTCTGAAGCATACAATTTTCTTATTGGGCTAGATTCACAAAGCCGTGCTAACGCATAGCACGACCATGCTATGCGTCTAGTGCACAATGTGAGGCACGTGAAGGTTTATGCTAGTTACGTGCATGCGCTAATGAAGGTGTTCGTGCGCTAATGTGTGCACTTTGCCGCGTTAGCGCGCGCACATAAATCTTTATGCGAGTAAACCTTCACATACGATACATTGCGCGCTACACGCATAGCACGACCAGCACGACCTTGCGAATCAAGCCCCGGGTCTCTTTCTCTCTAGCTGCTATCACACAAGGGACACAAAAGGGAGTGATAAACCCCTCCCCAACCCTCTTTATATCTTCCTATTGGTGTTCTCATTGGTGGCTGGGGCTTTCTGTGCATCCTGGAAGCAAATCATTTGCTCAGTAGTTGCTCATTCTGTGCTTTCTGACACAATTTTGGCACCGCTTCTATGTTTTGTCGGAGAGAATCAACCATGGCGAATCACTAGACCTTTCTCACAGGAAACTTTAATAAGGCTCGATATGCCACTAGATCAAACTTATGATTCCTGCTTGGTCATCCCTATTTCGCATACATTTGAAAAAGGGCACAGTATAGCGGTAGTAGAATATTGGTAGTTTTACCCATATGCAACTACATTCATAAAGTAAAATAGCGGTAATATTTACCAATATTTTACTGTGACCTAATCTCTCCCTACTCTCACACAGAACCCTCCTCTGGTGGTGCCTAACCTTAATGCCTGCTGGTGGTGCCTAACCCTTAACCCTCCCTGGTGGTGTCTAACCCTTAACCCCACCACCGGTGTTGCCTAACCGTTAATCCTCCCAACTAACTTTAACACGCCCCCACATAACCTTAACCCGGACATCTTGTTCAAAAGGGCACCCAAATTGCGGCTACAAATAGCTACTACAAATTGCGGTGACAAATAGCGGCTGCACATAGAAAATAGCGGCTACATATTGTAGTTGCTATTATAGCGGGCGCCCTTCTAAACAAGAATCGACTTTGCATCCTTTTTAATGACTCCTCCTATTTTTCTCATCCACATTACTGAGAGTATAAGTAATTGTAAAATGTTTAAAGTGAACCTCCGGACTAAAAATCTACTCAGCAGAACTGAAAAGGCTTGGTGTTTCTTTAACCTCCTTGCCGGTTATCCCGAGCTCAGCTCGGGGTAACCTGCCGCAGAGGATTCCTCAGGCCCTGCTGGGCCAATTTGCATAATTTTTTTTTTATACACGCAGCTAGACCTTTGCTAGCTGCGTGTCACTTACGATCGCCGCCGCTCCGCGCTGATTCGCCGCTACCCGCCGCATCAGAGGGTGCCCCCCCCCGAGACCCATGCACTGCCTGGCAATCAGTGCCAGGCAGCGCTGAGGGGTGGATCGGGACTCCCTCTGACGTCACGACATTGATGACGTTGGTGACGTCATCGCGCCCGTCACCATGGTGACGGGGAAGCCCTCATGGAAATCCCGTTCAGAACGGGATTTCCGGATGGGCATATGCGCCGGCGGCGATCGGCGCATACAGGGGGACGCCGCAGGGAGGGGGGAAGCATGTAGCTAGCGCTAGGCTAGCTACATGCTAAAAAAAAAATGCAAAAAAACGCCCTCCCTGCCGTGCGCAGCAAATATTTAGAATGGCAGGCAGGTTAACAGTTTCACAGCATCAGAACTTTGTTTTTCTTACCAAAGCATCATTTTTAGCTGCATTTTTACCTAAGCTCCACCCATCAAAGAAAAAAAGCCCGGGCTTTTTTTCCCTGATGCTGTGCAGAGCATGATGGGATTTCCTATGTTGTTGTTCTTGTTGCCTAGCAACTGGGAGAGGTGCTCAGGACACAGGACAGTTGGAACTGTGTCTCATGCTCCCTGTCACCTCCTTTCAACCAAAAAGATGGCTGCCATCATGAAATCAAACATTTGCCTGTTCTTTTAAAACAGTGTGGGTAAGAAATTATATTACCGATCTATTTTAATTAACATAACTAATGTAACTTAATGACAGTATGTTTGTTTAGGCTGGAGTTCCCCATGAAGTGCTCATTTAAAACAATTCTGGCAAGTGATTAATGTAAGTATACCACGGTATCAGCTGATTACAAACATCATGCATGTATGGGATGCTGGTAAATGAAAACGAATCAAACTATGATTTGATTTTCTTTTAAGGACAATGGTTCAGTTTAGTTTTCTGTTACGTGAGCGTGAGCCACAGTCACCACAAAAAAAGTTCCCATGGAAACGAATTCTCAATGGTAGGGGCTGAACATGTGAATCAGAGTTGCGATTAGCGTTTAACAAATACAAAGCTGTCCAGAGTAGCATGAAATATTCTCAGCCTGCACAAAACCCTGCATGCTATTTTACACAGAAGTAATGCATAGAGGGTCACCATAAAGGGAAAGAGGCAAGCCGTCATTTAAGGACCATCACTCTCGCTCGATGTAGATGTCCTTTTGCCATTTCTTCCACATTATGTTGGGATGAGCAATTTAATTAGAAAGGGAAGGGATTCATCTCAATGCACACTAATTTGGTGGAGGAGTATGACTGAGAGATGAGATGAGAGCTTTGAGGCAGCTATTTTTAATTTGTGTGACATACGATGGACCTCCCCAAGCATGCCGTGCTGCACGCCATCACAGCCTACCATCTTCAATGTCTATTCGCCATTCCCCATAGTCTGGAGAGCAGTGTTATGTCATCAGATATCAGACCCTCACTCATCTCTCCATGTCTTCACTGAGGCAGGACCAGTTTTATTTTTTGCTTAGTGTTTGTCTTATGTTTGCTAAAATAAACATTAATACTGATAATTATTAACAGAACAGAACCAATCTCAGCTCCTGTTTTTCACTGTTTTGTGGAAATAGTGATCACATGTATTTTAAAAAAAAAATCCATAACTCTATATGTTTAAAACTGTGAGGCAAGGAACACACTTGACTGTTTTCGTGCGCGTTTTCTGCACAGAAAAACTGAGAACTCATGTTAATCAATGAGCAAGTACACACTTAATATGTTGTTCTCGCGCAGAAAAAAAACTGACATTGTGCATCCTGATTCTGCACATTTTGTCAGTTTTCTCTATCAATTACATCAGCTGCTGTGAAAAAATGCGCGCGTTTTCCTGCATAGAAACACACTTGGTGTGCAGAAAAAGTATGCAGAAAAACGCGCGCAGAAAACTGAAAGACAAGTGCCTTAGAGATTTAACAACATTTTTACCTTAACCCTTTGGGCACCGGCTCCCTAACCCCCATTAAGGACCAGGCCATTTTACATGCGGGGGGCCCCTTAGGGGAGGGTCAGGCAGCCGGATCCCTGGTAGGGCTAGCTGGGCATGGTGTCTGCAGTGTGGCCAGGTCTCCCCAGTATTGCCAGCAGCCTTTACTCACCTACCAAGCTCAAGCGATGAGGAGGTTCTAGGCCCCTCTGCTCTGGAAAGCATAACCGCACATCATGATGACGTCATCAAGCCGGGACCCGACACTTACGTCAGAGTGAGCTGGGATGCCGGCCAGAGCGGAAAGGAGCGACAATTGCCGGGGGAACGTCAGAAAGGTGAGTGGATCCTCTTCTTCCCCTCAGCCCGCTGCTGCTCTGTTAGTGATAACTACGATCCGCCGGTGATCGTAGTGATCACGTGATCAGGAGCCAATCGCGATGGCTCCTTATCACTGAGGGGAGATGTCAGCTGTCATATGACAGCTTAATCTCCCCTCTCGGGTGCGCATGATTGCGTCGTGAGCGAAAATGGCAGGTGGGGTAAATCCTACGCCGCATCATGCTTAGACAGCCACAAGTGCGGCGTAGGATTTACACTCAGCGGTCCCCAAAAGGTTAAACTGCAGTACAGTGAAACAACTACATAGTGTCACTGTGTGTAAAATGTGATGATGATCTTTATGGGATTGTTATTTCTTGGAGTACATATTGTTTAGGCGCCGTTCGATTCGGGACAGGGAGAGATGAATTTCGGCTCTTCCTGCTGCTGCTAAACTCCGAGGCGGCATTAAGTACTATTCCCCCTCCGAGTTGTTGCAACTCGGAGGTAGATGTAATTCAGGGTCTGGCGGCCACCAAAGCCTCGAATTACCGCTACGTGGGGATGCACAGGAAATTATTGCTGCTATGACGGCTCCCAGTGCAGCGCTATGTGCTGAAATAACCTGCTTTTTAATTCCTGTACTGTATTCTCTATGTTCCTTCCTATGTCTTCTAAGTAAGCTGTATTTCCTGATGGTGGTGTATGATATATAGCTGCATGTTTTCCTTCAGTAGAGAGTTCTAACTTGTTATCCTGGGTGCCTATCTGCGCATACAGACCTCTCTGCTCCATGAAAGACTGTACCTGTTTTATACATCAGCAGTTCTTTATGCCTCTGCTTGTCACCAAGGCATACAGGAATCACTTTAATGTCTCCAACCACTGAGGCATCAGTGATTTGTTTCTGGACACCTGTTTTTTGTTTTTTTTTTGTTTGTTTTTTAAAGCAAGCAGTATATTTAGCAAAAGGCTTACAGAAAAAAAACTTGAATTGCAAGTACCTCAGGGCAAGGGTGTAAAAATTCCCCCCTGATTAGCAGGAAGTAGAGAGTGTATCGGCGGCTATGCAGAGGAGACCAGCATCAAGTGATCGGCAATTGGAGTGGGAAGGAGGTGATTTGCTCAATATGAGGCTTCCCTGCGCTTACTCTGCAGCAGAGGGGGGAGCATGGAGGGCAGCCCCGGGTAGATGAAGGGAGGGAGAAGTCAGGCCACCCTCCACGCGGCTGAGTCCTAGTGAGGCTGTGGCCCCCTCCATCATGGCGACCCCACTCTCTTACAGTACTCAGGGCGGTCGTACGCCTGGCACACCCCTAGAAACGGGAATGGTAGGGACTGTAAAATCAAGGCCAGCCTTTGCCCTGAGTGAACTGAGCGGCTGATCAGGGTGCCTCAATATTCTTCACAAAAGGGGCAGCGAGAGCCAGTGCCAAACTCCAGATATTTTCTCCATAACTAAGCTTGCTTCACATTCAATGCAGAGCCATCATCAAAATCCATACAAATGTACTAGGCTTAATGAAAAATACATTTTATGGTAAAGTTCTGACTTTGTACTCACTGGGCCTGGTACTGGAGAACTACCTGTATCTTCCTAATGGAAGCCCTGATTTAACCACTTGAGGAATGGCTATAAACCCTGCCCCCCCCCCCCCCCCTAAGGATCAGAGCAATTTTTTCCAGTGTCCCCCATTTAGATAGCCAGGCACAGGTATCCCAGTATAGATGGCCAGGAATAAGTGTTCTCCAGTATAGATAGGTGTCCCCAGTATAAGTAACAGCCAATATTCATCTTCCCAGATCTTGCAATGAGGAGCTAACCCCGCCTACACCCTCCTCAGCATCCAGGATCGCACTGCCACTAAGTTTTGGGTCCCAGCTTGATGACATCATTAAGCTGGGACCTGACACTAGAGGCAGAGCGAGGCTGGATGCCGAGCAGAGTTGAGGGGAAGTGACGGTTGCTTGAGGAATGTCAGGAGAGGTGAGTCTGATCCTCTGCCTTCTTTCTGCTGCCACTCCTTCAGTGATCACTACAATCGGTGACGATGGTAGTGATCACGTGATTAGGACAGCTTAATCTCCCCTCTCAGGTGAGTGCGATCACGTCGGGAGCAGCAGAACTTCAAGGACGTTACAGTTACGTCCTGTCACCATAGCAGCCACACAGAGGACGCAATTGTAATGTCCTTGGTCCCAAAGGAGTTAAAGGACAGTACAAGTAGTTTCCAATGTGACTGAATGTCACATTTACAAACGAACAATTGCAATAATATTAAAAATCATTCCTCTCACCCTTTGCTCATCCTGAGATACATTCTGAAATTTATCACAGGTTAATGCATCTCTGCAGAATATTTACTGAGAGGTCGAAGCCATTGAAAATAACACCTGGTCTCCCAGAATGCTCTTGGAGGAGCTTTCTGTATAGCTAAACAGCCTAGGCTAAACACCACTGGGAGGGAGAGGTTACATACCATTTTACAGCAATGTAAAGCCACAGGAAGTGTTTCTGCTGCTGAAATCAGGATATCGTAAACCATTGACAAATTATTATTAGTTAGAATTTACTGTATATAGCACTGACATATTCCGCAGCACTGTACAGAGTATATTGTCTTGTCACTTTCCGTATTTTTTGGACTATAAGATGCTCCAGACTAAAGGACGCACCTAGGTTTAGAGGACAGAAACCAAGGGAAAAAAATAAATTGAACATGGTGTGTCCATGGTGCAGGGCCATCTTATGGACCTTCTGCCCCCAATAATTATGTCCCCCTCATGCCTTCCTATTACCTCTTGTGTCCCCCTGTGTCCTTCTGTTCTCCAGTGTCCCCTATCCCCCTATGTCCTCTGCCCCCATGTCCTCTGTCCTCCTCTGTCCTCTGTTCTCCATTGTCCCCTATTCCTCTGTGTCCTCTATCCTCCAGTATCCCCTATGCCCCTGTGTCCTCTGTCTCCCTGTGTCCTCTGTCCTCCAGTGTCCCCTATGCCCCTGTGTCCTCTGTCCCCCTGTGTCCTCTGTCCTTCTGTGTCCTCTGTCCCCTTTTGTTCACTGTTCTCTACTGTACTCTATCCTCATGTGTCCTCTGTCCCCGTGTCCTCTGTCTTTCTGTGTCCTCTGTTCTCCAGTGACCCCATCCCCCTGTGTCCTCTGTCCCCCTGTCTCCTCTGTCCTCCTGTGTCCTCTGTTCTCCTGTGTCCTCTGTCTTCCTGTGTCCTCTGTCTTCCTGTGTCCCCCTGTGTCCTGTGTTCCCCTGTATACAGTGTCCCCCCTGACTGTTTAGTTATTTGTGACTACAGAGAAATGTTCATTTAGACTCCTGAATTTGTAATGGTTGCATATCACTTCAGGTACCCTTTAATCTACTGATTTGTAAATACACTATTATGTTAAAAACTCCTAGGACAATTCCAGAATCCTAAAATGTGTTGACAGCATACCTCCCAACTTTTTGAGATGAGGAAGAGGGACATTTAAGCCACGCCCCTGCCAAACCCCTGACCACGCCCCATCACACCCCTAGTCACGCATACCATAAAGATTTCATAAGAAAAATATGTTGTTTTATAATTCAAACCACACTGGTCCTTTCTATCCTGGTTCATTTTCCTTCATATTAACATTTTAAAATTAGTAATATATCAATTTAAAGGATGGGAATAAAGTTTAGAGTCAATCAAACACATATTTTAGTAGAGAAATATATATATATTTACATAGAAAGAGTGACAAAGTCCTGAAAGAGGGACAAATGAGGAGGAAAGAGGGACAGAGGGACAGGGCTCCCAAAGAGGGACTTTTTTTATGGAATTACTGGTATCTGAAAGTAACCTCAGTGAGCTAGCAGCTTAAAAACCTCCCTGGCGTTCTATTAAGATCGCCAGGGCGGCTGCGGGAGGGTTTTTTTTAATAAAAAAAAAACTATTACATGCAGCCAAGTGAAAGTTGGCTGCATGAAAGCCCACTAGAGGGCGCTCCTAATGCGTACTATTGATCACCTTCGGCGATCAGAAGTAACAAGGAAGGCCGCAATGAGCAGCCTTCCTTGTTTCGCTTTCCTCGTCGCCATGGCGACGAGCGGAGTGACGTCATGGACGTCAGCCGACGTCCTGACGTCAGCCGCCTCCGATCCAGCCCTTAGCGCTGGCCGGAACTGTTTGTTCTCTGCACGCGGCGGATCGACGCGCTGCGGCAGTGATCAGGTAGCACACGCGGCTGGCAAAGTGCCGGCTGCGTGTGCTCCTTTTTATTTAAAACAATTAGGCCCAGCAAGGCCTGAACGGCACCCTGTGGCGGAAATGGACCAGCTGAGCTTGTCCAGACCGCTAAGGAGGTTAATACCTATTAACCCCTTGCTCAGGCTGCTATCAACCAAACTATTTTAACTATTCCCAGCAGAAAGAATAGACAAGAGAAGTATGCATTTTTGTCACTAATCTCATCACTTGAGACCACTTCACTTTTCACAGGCGAATGTGCATAAAAGGCTTTCTGCAATCTTCCTCATTGATAACATCTGATACGGGTTTTTAAGAAAGGTATAAACACTGAGCTAGCAAAATGCATTTGGTTTCAGTGCTTTGTGTATTGAAGCATTTCTCATGACCTGTGTCAGGAGGGATAACACTGAGCTACTGGCTTGAAATGGTGTTTTTAGCAAAATATTTGTGAGCTGCTCTGAACAATATCTCTGTGGTTGGTCAGAAAGCGAAGCTATTCAGACAGGAAAGAAACCACAGATAGCAACCTTGCCTATTCAATAAAGGACATTTATACAAACAGGCAGGATGTAATAAGAAGGACTTTGCAGCATCTACTATCTAACCAAAATCGAAACTGCCAAAAAAACCTCTCCAGGCGGCAAAAGAAATCAATCTGTTAGCTGCTCACATCAATCCAGGAAACATTACAGCTGTGCTTAACTCAAAAGTTCAACTAAAATGACTTTAATCAGAGTTCTGTACCATAGCCTGCCTTGTTGTTGCTGCAAGATCATCATATATGGTTTCTGGAAAGATGATTTCCCTGACGTCATGTTTCTCAGCTATATATATTTTCTTGTCTTCCCTTGAATGTACATAGGAACCAAGAACTAGCAGTAAAAGCCTGGATGAGATTGAGAAAACCTCTCCTCCATTTTCACCTATGTTAATATGGGGGTTGTTAAAGCTAAACTGAACTGAGGTTCAAGTTTCACATAACTGATTACCTTTAATACAGGGTAGCCTCTGGATCTTATTGAGGCTTCACTCGGTGGTTAAAAGCCCCCCTGTGCTGAACGCGGCTCCCCTCCGCATCAGGACCATGCAGCTCCTCTCTCTGCATCATGGCCATGCAGTAGCTGAGCGAGCCCACCCGCACATGCGAGTGGCATGGGGGCCTCGGCTCTGGCTAACTGCACATGTGCATGGACAGGGGAGGAGAGAAGATAGCACAGCACATGACAGAGCAGCCTTGGTGGGCGGAATACCCAGGGGCGTGATGTTCTGGCATTCTGGGGCTTTTGATGCATTAAGACACTGTTGCAAATTACAGATGCAGAAGAGTCTCAATCTTCCAACTGTAATATTAAAAACTTAACGCAGGAAGAAGTGGAGGCAAGACTAAATAAATTAAAAATAGACAAGGCACCTGGCCCGGATGGCATGCATCCTCGGGTCCTAAGGGATTAAGTTCAGTTATAGATAAACCCCTTTATGTTATCTTTTGTGACTCTCTTTCAACTGGCAGAGTACCAGTGGATTGGCGTACAGCCCACATTTTCCCATTATTTAAGAAGGGTAAAAAATCAGATAAACGAAATTATAGACCTGTAAGCTTAAAGAGAACCCGAGGTGGGATTTACTTATGCTAGTGGGGCACAGAGGCTGGTTGTGCACACTAACACCAGGCTCTGTTGCCCCATGGTGTGCCTCCAAGACCCCCCTGCGCGCCGCTATACCCCCCGCAGTGCTGGCGACACGCAGCGTGTCGCCAGCACAATGTTTACTTCTCGCCTGTCTGTTAGCGCCGCTCTTCCGCCTCCTCCGTATTGGCGCTACCCGCCCGTGTCCCTTCCCTCCCGCTGATTGGAGGGAAGCGGGCGGCTAGCGCCGATACGGAGGAGGCGGGGGAGCGGCGCTAACAGACAGGCGAGAGGTAAACATTGTGCTGGCGACACGCTGCGCAGGGGGGTCTTGGAGGCACACCATGGGGCAACAGAGGCTGGTGTTAGTGTGCACAACCAGCCTCTGTGCCCCACTAGCATAAGTAAATCCCACCTCGGGTTCTCTTTAACATCAGTTGTATGCAAATTATTTGAGGGGTTACTAAGAGATACTATACATGACTTCAGTAGAAAATAATCTTATTTCTCAGCATCAACATGGATTTACTAAAGACATGTCCTGTTTGACTAACATGTTCAGCTTTTATGAGGTAGTGAACGCTAATGTGGATATTGGGAATGCTGTAGATGTGATATACTTGGACTTTGCAAAGGCCTTCGACATTGTTCCTCACAAAAGTCTGGTGCAAAAATTGAGGATGCAAGGACTGGGGAAGAGTCTGTGTGCATGGATAGGGAACTGGCTAATGGACAGAAAACAAAGAGTTGTGGTCAATGGATCATACTCAAAATGGGTGACTGTTAGCAGTGGGGTCCCACAGGGGTCTGTACTGGGTCCAGTGCTCTTCAAGTTATTTATTAATGACCTAGTAGATGCAGTAGAAAGCAATGTTGCTATTTTTGCAGATGATACAAAATTGTGCAGAATCATCAACTCTCAGGAAGATAGGGACATATTGGAACAGGATCTGGATAGGATGGCTATATGGGCACATAAATGGCAAATGAAATTCAATGTTGAAAAATGTAAAGTCATGCATTTTGGTCGTACCAATGGTCTAGCACCATAAAAAATAAATGGGATACAGTTGGGGACATCAAACTTGGAGAAGGACTTTGGAGTACTCATCGACAACAAGTCGTACTCAATGCCAAGCCGCTGCAGCTAAAGCTAACAAAATTTTGGGATGCATTAAAAGGGAAATAAAAACCTGAGATGCTACCATAATATTGTCCCTGTTTAACTCTCTAGTAAGGCCACATCTGGAATATGGAATTCTGGGCACCACATTACAGTAAAGATATTGCAGTTTTAGAGCAGGTGCAGAGACGAGTAACAAAATTGATATGTGGGATGGAAGGTCTCAATTACCAAGAAAGGTTAGATAAACTGGGTTTATTTAGTCTAGAGAAAAGACACCTTAGAGGGGATCTAATTAACATGTATAAATATGTCAGAGGGCAATATAAAAGCTTGGCGGATGAGCTTTTTGTCACAAGGCCTTCTCAAAGGACTAGAGGACATGATCTGCGCATGGAGGGAAAAAAAACGCTTTAGACATTTATTTAGGAAAGGGTTCTTTACAGTAAGAGTGATTAAGATGTGGAATGCATTGCCACAGGATGTAGTTATGGCAAATTCTATACTTGCATTTAAAGGGGTTTAGATGCTTTCCTTGTGTTGAAAGACGTCCATGGCTACAATTACTAGGTAATGCCCAATGATGTTGATCCAGGGATTTTATCTGATTGCCATCTGGAGTCGGAAAGGATTTTTTTTTCCTTTTGGGGCTAATTGGACCATGCCTTGTAAGGGTTTTTCGCCTTCCTCTGGATCAACAGGGATATGTGAGGGAGCAGGCTGGTGATGTACTTTCTCTGGTTGAACTCGATGGACGTATGTCTTTTTTCAACCCAAATAACTATGTAACTATGTAACTATGTAAGGCGGCAATACAATTGCTAGATCCTCGGGAGAGATGGCCCTGACCCGCGGCCTCTACTGAGAACACTCCAGCATGAGTACCTGTCTTTATATGATAATCTGAGGAGCCACTGGAAACACTGAAAGGGAGAAGAGTGGGACATTAACCTAGGAAAGCAGAGAGTGGTTTGTTAGCCATGTTTAGATTACTCATCTGCAAATATTTAAGCATTGGTTGCTGATATTTATATAAGAAACAGGTCCATAGTATACAATAAGCAGGATCTGTCATTTCTGTGTATTGCAGACCTTGGTTTACTTTTATAGAAGTAGTGATAAGTGAACCTATTTTTCCATTAGTAGGATGGTAAGAGCAGAGCCCATTGTACAGAGTTTTGATCTATGATCCCTGCTATTTGTTTTGTACTATGTACAGCGCTACAGAAGATGTTAGTGCTATTCCGTATAAATACAAAATAATTATCCAAAATAATAATAGATTCTATGTGTTGGGATACTGTGGTGTTATTCTACATTATAGTGATAAAAAGGGAGTCTATATGCATTTATAAATGGTCCAAAAATTCTGTCATTGAAGTGGAACAGGACAGAAGGAAAACATAGAGAAATGTACCCGGTATGTATTTGGAGAGTTTAGCCGGTCTAGTTCAGCCTCATCTGTTGTAATTTGATCTCTTAGCTGTGTCAGCTGGTTGTCTCGGCACAGGAGCTAATTTGTAAACATATAATGTTAACCCTATGTCTGCTTCCATGAAAGCAGGACGTAGACACACTGCAGATTTCTTGTGAGATTTGTATCAGCTGTGACAAAGAAAAAATTTTCTGCAAATGTTAATATGCTGTTGCTTATCTTTTAGAGCAGAGAGGAAGTTCTGAGTTCAGGTCCGCTTTAAGTTTCAAACCAAGAGTGAATGTATGAAGTAGTCTGTAATGTTACAAGTGCATCATAAAATGTATTTAGTTGACTTACTGCAGTAATTTTCCACAGTGACTCTTTGACACTTGCAAGTCCAATCTGAGCCATCTACCATTGTGTTAAACAAACAGCCATGCTGCACTGAAATTCCACTCATTGTTCAGATAAAGCACAGGATTTACCAGACAGATAGCAGAACCCATTGTTGTGCGAGACCTCTCTTCAGAAGATATCTCTAAAGAATCATGTGACCCAAGAGGGATTTGCACAGGAAGTCTTTTTTTTCACATCCCATTCCCAGGCAGGAGTAGAAACAAAATAGTCAAATTACACATATTACCATGATTGCACTCAGCCTGCAGGTATATTCTGCTTCCTCACTGTGTAACCTGCCTGCTTGTAATTTTTCTGTTGTTATCCTTCTGATTCAGTTACAGCACATTAAGCACTGCTAGTCGCGGGGAGTTTTCAATTCTACTAAAAAGAAAAAAAAATACAAAAGCTGAGTGACACAAATTTCCCAGCAGGCATGTGTAGTGTCTAGGCATAGAAAAAGATTACAGCCTAGGAAGGAGGAAAGACATTTAGAAGCACAAAAAGCCAGATTAAGAAGGAAAGAAAAAGACTGTGAGACAAAAATGTAATCAAATGAAAACTGCATGCAGTACAACTGTATCCAGCTTCTCATTCCCTGCAAACAGCTTAGGGCCTTGGCACAATGTCGCATTGCTTTGCAAGCAGGTGTTTTACAAAAATGTATTGCACCTGCATTGCTCTCCATTGCAGAGGTGACCCAATTTAACTATACTGAATGAGACGCGTGCATGTAATAAAGGCTCCAGTTAAAGAGGGCGAAGGAGAAACACAATATTGAAGTTATCATTTAGTAAAACGGATGCCAGAATATGCCATAAAATAGGAACGTTTAGTAAAATGGGCAACAGTAAAATTGATCAAATATTGTTTAATTTACCGATATTGTACTACTTCATTCATAAAGTAAAATATGTTTAAAGCGGGATTGTCAGCCACAAAATCAAATTCCATTTAAATACTGCAATGTGTTTGCAATGCTGCCAGGAATCTCACCCCACAATCCAATCTATTCAGAACTGTAGTTATTTTTTCTCAGTCACCCAGGCTCTATTGTCTCGCCGATTCCGAGAAGAAAGCTAGAGAGAGAGAGAAAAAGGGAACAATCGAGAGCCCCCAATAGTGTATTATTGTAGATCAAATGGTGTAGAGAATATTAATAGTAGATTATACTCACAAGTGTGGGTTGCCGGAAACAGGCAACCACTTGAATTGCAGACGGGGAGATTAGACCTGTCCCCGCTCAGGTTAAGAAGTCGCTCTCTGTGGAAAAAGAAGGGGTGTCCTCACCCATCCACCAGGTGGATAATAGCGTAAATGAAAATACAGAGGCGCCAAATAGGATAAAAATAGTGCCAATTAAAAACAAGTAAAATTGTGGGTGGCAATGATGGACTTGTCCACCCTACAAGCAACAAAAAGACCACTTTATATGGTAAAAACAAATTTAATCAATTTAGTACTCCAAAATGAAAAACACAGTTTGCAACGCGTTTCACGGGACACAAGCCCGCTTCCTCAGGCAAAAAACAATTATAAGCAGGAGCAACCAAGCAGTGATCTATACTGGCGTGGCACCTCAGAGGTGCCACGCCAGTATAGATCACTGCTTGGTTGCTCCTGCTTATAATTGTTTTTTGCCTGAGGAAGCGGGCTTGTGTCCCGTGAAACGCGTTGCAAACTGTGTTTTTCATTTTGGAGTACTAAATTGATTAAATTTGTTTTTACCATATAAAGTGGTCTTTTTGTTGCTTGTAGGGTGGACAAGTCCATCATTGCCACCCACAATTTTACTTGTTTTTAATTGGCACTATTTTTATCCGAGAAGAAAGCTTGTCATGATGTCTTCTCTCCCCTCCCACTTCATGCTTCTCATTGATTGGTCTGAGCACACTTCAGTGTGACAGGCTGAGGCTGCAACATGATCCTGTGTTCACACGTGTTTACAAGCAAAAACAGTATATTCTCCATAGCGCTCACAATGTCACATCCACACCTCCACCATCACCTTTCAGCGGTTCACTCACCGAATTTGGTGGACCATCACCACAATGATCACTAAACGCATGCAGAGTATTTAGTGAGCTCCCCTCACCTCTCAATCAATGCACTTTATGTCTACTAAAGCACTCCTCCCCTCTTCATATGCAGCACAACACCTCAGAGTAATAATAAAATTTCATCATGCAACTTTGCAAGTTAAAATCATAAATGTATTTAAATATTACACTCATGTTCTCATAAACATCAAGTAGGCATTGAGTTTTACAGAGGGCTCTTCCCAGCACGGTCTCCTGGTATGACTGCCGAAGTATTCCGCCATGCTGCTCACACCCTCTTTCAGTGGTCCCACTATGTAGTATCGCTGTCAGAGACTCCGCCCTACTAGTTTTGTCATAGACACATGACTCATGAGGAGATCCCCTAACGAGTAGCCTGGCCTCAAAAAAGAAACAGCAAATTACGCAAAATTACGAGTCGTGCTCAGTTTCTCAACTATATCAGTCATATAAAGGAATACTGGAAAAACAAAACAAAACAAAAACAAAAAAACCCTCTTCTTTTAATTACTTCCCCCTCCCCCCCTTTTCTATTCTTTGTTTCACAACTACTCGGCTGTAATATGCTGATAGGCAAAAGTGGCTGAAAGGTTCATGATTTCAGGTTCATGATTTAGCTTTAATGTTAGGGATAATGATACAATCTTCCTTGAGATTGACTGGGGACAGCCCATAAATGGACTATGAAAGGCTGTATATAGATCTCACAATGACTACTGCATATTTTTTCCATTAACAACAAAACAGTTTAGTCTACTTTTCTTCAAAGTTGTGTAGATGTCTGCTAACACTATTACCACCGTCCTCCTTTCAAAATATTTATTAGTCTTATTTTAATTATCTGATATTGTGGCTTTAATTAGTTCCATTCTAACATTACGCAAATCCCTTCTGTGCAAAAGTCTACTTAACATTTTGAAATGTGAAATGTAATTCAATTTTTAGCCTAATTTGTATCTGGGGATGTCATTTGTTGTATTCAGTTGTATAAAGTTGTACAGTGTCAGTATGCCCCATCTAATGGTAATTGCTAATTTCTTCCTCTAAGTGATGCTTTGCGCAGTATGATGCAGTTTATATGGCAACTTTTTTTTTCAAGAATCCATTTACATAACTTTTCATTTGAGAATATTACCTTTCATAAGTAAAAACATTCATCTGTGGTAATGGCAAAACATGCTATAAGCAAAGGCCATTATTTTTCCATGTGCTAGACTTTTACAGCAGAAAATATTGGGTGTGAGAGTGCATATGGAAATCGTTCTGGCAATAAGCTTGTAAGGTGAGCACTTATTAGCTCTTAAAATTAGTTTCTCCCTGCAGACAGTGTACAGTACAGTCTGTACTTTCCTGTTTTACTTCCCCACTGGATAATCCAGCAGGTGCCTGGAAGTGAAAATATAACAGTTTATACAAGCACAAAGCTGCTTCTTTAAAGATCTTGCAGTGGAAGAATGAGGAACACTAGGACTAGTTTTGCTGAACAACAGAACATTTGCATCAATTAAAAGCAGGCACAGACGTGAGATGGTCATTGCAAAAAATGGGCATCTCTGCAGCAACACTCAGCCAAGTGCTTCAGCGATGGGGAAAGAGTTCTGTTAAAGGTTTGAAAGCTACAGTCCACGTCACACAAGTGAAAGAATGCCAGAGATAAATCACAGCTACAAACCACTTATTTCCAGAGATTTTCTGCCACATGTGCTTTTTCTATAGGAAGTAACAGCCAGCTACACACCTCTCTATTAGTACCGTAGTGGTTTGGAGCTGACTCAAGTGGTGACTACCACTCCCTACAGAAAAATATCTGCAGCAGAAAATCACTGTGATTAGGGGATTTACAGCATCAAATTATTACTGCTGTTCTAGTGCTTGAGTGACGTGGGGTTTAGTCCAAATAGCCACATTGGTTTCCTTAGTACATTCAAAGTAAGATCCTAGGCTGTACCAAGCATTTGTGTTTATTAGCAAACTGCTTGAGCGTTACCTGAAAGTAGTCAGGACTTTTCTGTAATTTTATTGGACCTGCCTAAAATGTATTTGGTCTACCATCAAAGGACTGTCTGTCAATTGACTGATCAATCTTCCCCTTTTTAGGAAGAAATAAATTATGTATAGAAAAATGCAAAATAATCATTTTTTGAGTGAGAAAAAACTAGCAATTTTTCTAAATTTTTCGATAAAGAAGTGATTGGACGTGTTGGAAAAATCAGATAGAAAAATAAAAATACTGAATATTTTATTTGTTTTTTTTTTATTTAAAAATGCTATCATAAGTGTATATTGGTTCAGTTTTTATTTATTTATTGTATTTATAAAGCGCCAACATATTACGCAGCGCTGGACAATAAATAGGGATACATACAATATTTAGGGGTGACATACAGCAAAATGACAGTTTTTCAAATTATTCGACCAAGTGGAAAAATTGATAACATTTCTCTAGTTGAAAAAAAACAAAAGCTAAAAATCAAATCATGTACAGCCACCCTAATTGTGACATCAATTATTAGCTGTCAGAAATAATGCTTTCTCATTGCCTGGTCTTTCTTAAGCTGAATAACCACCGGCATATATGGCCAGATGGATTGGGGATCGCCGCTGATGAACGAACGTTTCCCTGATCAGAAACAAGTGATTGTTTAAACAATCTTTGACATGATTGCAGCAAAATCCGTGCAAGTCAGTGAGAATCGGAATGATACTCCACGACTTAACCGGACATGTCGGTCGCTCAAAAAGAAAAATCACGCTCTGCAAGAAAGTCAAGTCGTTAAAGAGCGTTTAATCAATATCCTTTAAACGACGTTGCCCTATTTTGCGAAAAAAAAAATAATCGTGCAAAATCGTTAGCGAAAAATTGTTGAGTGGGTATCTGCCTTTAGGTCACTGGAACTAATATTTCAAAAAGAGAAACGGCAGTAAAAACTGAGATTAGTTTGAACCTTTACAACAATATCTAAAACCAAAATACATTTTGGCAGGAGTGTGATCTTAAGTAGCAGAGTACTTGGCTTGTTTTTAGAATTACCTCACAACGGTTGCAGTGATGGCACAATTATTACTAAAGAATAAAATAGCCACAGCATTAAATGTAATACCAACACAGAGCAGATGATGGTGAGGTGCGGGTGACTGATGCATGATTGGGAATGTCACATAAGGACTCACAGTGTTTCCAAATGGAAACATTCCAAAGTATATAGGACATATGTCACCTATGTGAAGCTGATGTTATACCTGCAAGTGAACACGTTAGGAATCGTAAATGTTCCACTTTATAACTTTTCTGAATCTCAATTGAAAACAATAAATTACATTCAATCTGATTGAATTTTTTACATGATTAGTATTAATAAAACTGAAGTCCAGAGCCTTGTGTGGATAGATGTGACACTGGTATTTTATGTTGCTTGCTATGCGTTTTATTGAATGTGTGTGCCTCAGCTGTAGACTTCACAGTGGCGTAGTGTTGAATCAAGGTCCTGCAACTGGGAATTACAGCTGACAGCCATAAGTGAATTAAAAGCAATGGAATGTTTACCAAGTGGAATGTAAATGATTGTCATCTAGAAATAAAAATGACATGTATTTCTAAAACAAATATTTTCATGTATTGGTTGTATTACTCATATAAACATTTCCAGCTAATTATTTCCTGGAATGCTGTGTTCGGTGCATAATCAACATATTGATATCCAACGATTAGTCAAGCCTTGCTTATTAACTGTATTAACTGCTCTCGTCAATTTTCCTCAAGGTCACCTATTAAGAAGGTAAAGTTAACTTTAATCAAAAGTAAACTCAGTGCAGTTCAAGGGAGTGTGAAACATTCGTGTAACCACGTTCTTTTACACAATAGATATACCGGTAGATGTTTTTTACATAGTGGATACTAGTTCATGCAAAGGATCATCCGGTTTTTTATATTTCGTTATTTAGCAGCGAAGTATACGATATTATTCAGAGAAATTTTTAGAAAGCGTAAGAAACACAAAATAGAAATCCGAAACGTGAATCTTGCTTTAGATTACACTTTCTTAGATGAAAGGTCCTCGACTTATATGTGTACCCCAAGACGAGGTACTTCTGGGTGGCATAGATTGTTAACTTAATCATTTGGGCACCCTTATATTTTGTTACAAAATATATACGGTATATATATTTTAAGGGGTTTAGAGGGGTTAGGGTTAAGATCCAATAGTATTTTCAGGATAGTTTTGAAGTTATTGCGAGGGGTGCTTGTATGTTAGGGATGGTTATTTTTAGGATTATGGTTAGGCATTTACAGTGGCGTACCTAGGAAATGTGACACCTGGTGCTGATTATTTTTCAGAGAAAATTTTGATGGAAGAGTTGATGGGTTGGGGCACGAAGTGTGTTGCTGCAAATTTTAGGATTTTGGGGAAAAGGAGTCATCAGGATGTGGAAGGCGCTAACCGCAGGGGCGTAGCAATAGGAGGTGCAGAGGTAGCGAACGCATCAGGGCCCTTGGGCTAGAGGGGCCCCAAAAGGTCCTCCCTCAACTGCAGTATTAGCTCTCTATTGGTCCTGTGCTCATAATAATCACTTCCATAGATGCTTAGAATAATGGTAATCATTAACAAACTGTTCCCCATCCCCTTCTTGCACCTCTGACACTGTAGTTGCCATTGGCAGGTTTTGGTACGCCATATCAATTGTTATGTATAGAGTGCTTGGGGGGCCCCATGGAAAACTTGCATTGGGCCCACAGCTCCTTAGCTACGCTACTAGCTAACCGTTATGAAACTCTGAACCCTATACAGTGGTGGAGAAGATGTCAGTGCTATATAAATACACAATAATAATATGGTAGCACATAAGACTATGACTATGGTATGATTAGATTGTGAGCTCCACTGAGGAAAGTCAGAAAAGGAGGATATACGAAAAAGGGGGGGTGCATAGTATGAGGGGGGATAAAGAGGTAGAGGCACAAGACAGAGAGTCTGGTGGGAGAGGAAAAATGGCAGGAAGGCCTCTCACCAGGACTGCAGACATCACTGTTGCTATTTGGCAGGGTGTTAAAAGAAGCCAATAAAATCTGAAAAGATAAAAGGGTCATGGGGAAGACAGCAGGGTGGGAAGGGGAGCTGGGAAAAGAGACAAGATTACCTGCAATCAAGCTAATCTAAATTGCCTGGAACTTGCTTCTCTGCTCACTACAGAAGTCGGCTGTCAGCACCTGTATCACTGGCTTCTGCAACAGCAGACTGTCCTGCATTATTGATTTATTAATCTGATCAGGATAAATAATCAATAGTCCAGGGTACTCGTGTATTAAGTTGGCCATACACTGGTCGATTTGCCATCAGATTCGACCAACAGATAGATGGAAAAAAGGGTTGCTGTTAATGTTACTCACAGGCAGAGGCTTATCTACAAGGGTGGACATATGGAACCTGCCACTGGGGCCTCATACTTTAAAGAACTGGAGCATTCACATCATTTTTGCTGTTCCCCAAGTAGATTTCCCCTCCCTCCACAAAAGGTCACAGCAGCTGGCTGGAGTCCTGTCTTAGATCTGTTCTCCAGCTTCACATGAGGTAAGGGCATGGAACAGATGTGGGAGGCTTAATGCTGGGCAGGGTGGAGAACTGTTAACGGGTTTTGGGAGGTTCGGTAGATGAATTTCAGGTTTGAAAATCCAGGTACTAGTAATAAAAAGGAGACAAGAAGAGCACCAGGAGCGCCAATAGTGTAGTATTTCTGGGAAATGTAAAAAAATAACGACTACTCACAAACGAGGGTTGCTATAGGCAACCACAATTTCGGGCATGTGGAGAAGGACCATCTCCACTTGCTTATGATGATTCAGTTGATCAACGTGCGTCAAACTCCAGAAAAAACAAAGGACCACTGGATGTAGTCACAGAGGTAACCCCTGGGACAGGGGAGGAGACAATGCAAGATGGGAGAAGGTACCCCAATTGTGATACAATGTGTAGTGAGTGGAGGCAAGCAATAGGAGGAACAGTCTTACCTCGTGATAAGAAGTTAAGATTTTATTGTTAGACACCAATAAAAAGACAACACGTTTTACAGGACCTGCCCACTTCCTCAGGTCAATACGAGACAGTGTCTGAGCTGTCTGAGCTGCACATCTCTGTTTCAGGCACCAAAACAGCACTCTGAAACAGAGATACACAGCTCAGACACTCAGTCTCGTATTGACCTGAGGAAGTGGGCAGGTCCTGTGAAACGCGTTGTCTTTTTATAAGTGTCTAACAAGACTGTTCCTATTGCTTGCCTCCACTCACTACACATTGTATCACAATTGGGGCGTCTCCTCCCATCTTGCATTATCTGTTAACTGGGGCCTATTTTTTTTTTTTAAAGAGGAGTAGTCAGCCACACTATCCCAGAAAAAAAACACATTTATAAGTAGATAAACACTTGCTCTACTTACATAACATATGTATTGCACTATCCACATTTGATTTTAGTGATTTTTTTATAGTAAAAAAAAAAGAGAAAATCTGTCTTAGGATTCTCCATTCTAACTGTGTCTATCTTGAAGCCAATCCTGATGTCATTTCCTCCCTTACTCTTCTCTGCCTGATTGTGTATGCATTGCCCGCCCTCCACCCAGTCTTCAGGCACTCCCACCCAGCTCTCCAATAGAAAGTGCATTGTTTCAGCATGAGAAATATTGGCCAATCAGAGAGGAACAGATGTGTGGGAGGGGGGAAACAGGAGGGAAAGAGGCTTCAGCCAATCAAGTTGCATTAGTTATGTCTGAAGGGTAAGTAAAGTAGCAAAAAAAGACAACTCAGCATGCACTGCAACTTCCTTTGTGTGGCAGATGTACCAAATAAGAGCCAGGGAAACTGGGGAACATTGTTTTATGGAGAAGAAAAGTAACAGTGATTTTTAACTTTTGGATTGCCTGGTTAGCATCCTTATTACTTGTTTACCAGATAAAAATAAAGAATTTTTTTTTTTTTTATGCCTGACAGTTACACTTTAAACTGAGCACATGCATGCAGCCTTTTTGTTATGTGGGATACAAGCCTGCCTACGTTTATTATGCTACCTAGCACTTATTTGGAGGGACTTCTGCTGTCTGGTTACATTGTTTAGGGGGAAAAGCTGCCTAATTGTTATTTGGGAGATCATGGATATGATGATCTGTTGTTGCCATACTTCATTCATACAGGCCATACTTTACCTCAACCCGAACCCAACCAATCCCTTCCCCACCCAATCAGCACAATTTCAGTGTTTGCTTTACACAATGTTTTCTCTAGTTATGCCCCTGCTCACATGAGAAGGGAGAGTATGGTTAGGCATTGGAGTACAATCAATAAAGGTGCACAAATATATTAGCACTGGTAATACCAAAAGTAGACTATCTGTAATTTTTCCCTGATAGTAGAATATTAGTAATTATACCAATATTATATTAACCCTTTGTACCCTAATTCTCACACTAACCCTCCCTCATCAATTTCCAAAACTAACCTTCCCCACCTACTCCTAACACTAACCACCCCCACCTCCTTCTAACGCTAAACCCAATTACTGGCCAAGCCTCAACAACTCAGCAGTCCATTAATTAAAAAGCCCAGAGTTCAGATACAGTGTAGCCAAACTCTGGTGCACTGCTTCTCCCAACGAGTGGCGACAAAGCCACTCAAAATCACATGACTGCCACTGTCTCTACTAAGTAGCGGAACTCTACTGCTACTATTTTGATCAGCTGCCTTTAACATTTTTTTTTTCCACCTGCACCTGCTGTTTGTAGCTGCTATTCTTATAGCAGACACTGTAGCCGCTAATTGCAACTTTTAACATGGTACCCAGGGGTGGTGTAAGCCACGCAAGGGCCCCAGGACAAAAGTAACTTGTGGATCCCTAACTAACCCCCCCAAGCAAGCACAGTCAGCCCCCATGTCGCTGGACCCCCCAGATGGTCTCCCACTGACTGCTCCTGTGGCTTTGTAGCTGAGAGCTGAGCCTGTCAGCAGCTGCTCCATTCCGATCTCTGTATTTAGCCACGCTGCCTGGGTCTTCTTCATCTGGCACGTGCTATGTGTAAATTATATGTGCCCGGCGTACAGAAGATGCAGGCAGCCTGGCTGAAGACGGAGATTGGTAAGGAGCAGCCACTAGGACAGTTGAGTTTTTTCCAAGGCAGACTCAGCTCTCAGCTACGGGGGCTACAGAAGCAGTCAGCCGGAGACCACCTGGGGATCCCAGTGGCACAGGGGCTCCTGGAGCAGTTGGGGCCCTAGGCCAATTGACCCCTTTGCCTCAATGGAAGCGCCGGCACTGATGGTGCCCATGGCAGTGCCAACATTTCTACTTCTAGTGGCCAAGTTTTCCGTTTTGTAGGCACGGGGTAGGGGATGAGGCAGAGTAAACTTTGGAGAGGTAGGAGATAGAGCTGAAGAATGGACAGATCAGTAGGGGCACCACAACTCTGGATATTGAGATCACCAATCTTCAGTGAGAAGTGTAGCACAGTTATGTGAGAGACAAAGGCAGAAAGCCACTGCAGTCTATGGATTAAAGCTGAACTCAAAATATTATTGCCTTAGCAAGCTTCATGCAAATGATAATCATGCAGCTGCTTCATTCCCAGTTTGCCAGCCTTTCAGGACAATTCAACAACGAAAAGCAGCAAAATAAATCTCTGTTGAAGTGTTGAAGTCATATGCTCGGTATTCACTATTGACATTGTCCTGAAACTTGGCTGTTAGATAAAATCACAAGTTAAAAATGTGCTTTCAGCTTCTCACAAATCCTTTAATTAACACTGAAATACGTTCAGAACAAGGTTTGCTTGTGGCAATAATTCATATTTTTCAAAGAAAGGATACGATGCAAAAAAAAATAATAATAATAGGTTAACAGCATTTTGCAGATTATTTGCTAACATATTTAATTAAAGTAAAAAACGACTAAATAGGAGAGTTTGGCACGCAGCAAGCCCCTCCTGCTCATATAACCTTGGATACCACAATCCTTTCAAAAGTATTAAATAAATAGTTCTATAAAGGCTTTCAAACATCTTAGCACCCTGCAATTAATTGACTTTAGATTTTTAAATAAAGCCTACAAATTTTCCTTTCATTGTTACCGCAGGCAACTTTTTTCTTTTTCTTCAATTCATTCGGACGAGATCTTACAGTGTTTCTGCCTGTATACTCAAACATATTAAAATGTCATTCTCTTTATGATCAATCATGGTGACATTCTGATCCTATAACTACCAGGCACTGCAGATCGTCCAGTCGAGCTTAAACCATCCCAGGAATCTCATGCTTTTTCTTGCTGACCAAGTTATTTGCCTCCTTTGTCGTCTGTTGAATTTGCTAATGCCCGGGTAGGAAGCGCTTTAGTTATCATGTGTGCCCTCGTGAAATCATTTAGGCATGCTAAGCATACAATGAAAGCTGAATAGATACAATGTGCAACTATAATCTATGGGGGAAAATACAATAGTTACAGAATATACACACGCTACACTGTTAGAATAAGAGATGTATTATTTTTATATGCAACAGAATGGTATAAAAAATAAGCAAATAAAATTGTTTGCTGATTAGCATTTACTTCGCCAAAGCAAAGATTTAGCAAAGTCCAGATGACATTTATGTAACATAATAATACATTTTGGTATCAAAAAAAGTAAATTAATCAACAAATTGTTATTTGTCCTGACAAACCACTAATCCAAGCATTCAGGCAAGGTTACTAGGAGGAGAAGGACCAACAAGCATGGCCTTTGCCCTCTGAGCCAAACTTGGTCAATTATGTCACCTGGAATTCCTGGCATGAAATTTCAAATACCAGTCTTCATCATTTGTCCCTTTTTCAGGACTGGTATACAAATCTGCATAAATATATTATTATTTTAGTATTTATATAGCGCCAGCATTGTCCGTAGCTCTTTACGTTGTATATAGACTTGTCACTGTTCCTCAGAGGACCTCACAATCTAATCCCTACCATAGTCATGCGTTCATTGTAGCCTAGGCGGACACATATTAACTTATCTGAAATTTTTGGTGGGGATGTGGGAGGAAACCAGAGTGCCCAGAGGAAACCCATGCAGGCACAAGGAGAACAACAAGGAAACATTTGTAAAGTGCTTTTTTCCTGTCGGACTCAAAGTGCATAAGCTTGTCTCAGATCAGTATATAGTGATGTGTACAGGGGGAAAAGTTATGTGATCATAGATGCCAGACTAAACAAGTGGCTTTTCAGTTTTGATTTAAACGTGTCCAGGGTTGGAGCTGTCTTGATTAAGTTTGGCAAGGCATTCCACAGGGTGTGGGCAGCATGACAGAAAGCTCTGACTCCAAAGGTTTTTAGTTGAACTCTGGTTTTTAGCATGCCAATTTTGAAAAGAATTCTCCATTTTATGGGCAGCCAGTGTAGTGAGTGAAGGATTGGTGTTATGTGGAAATGGTGGGGTTGGCTTGTTAACAGTCTTGTGGCAGCATTCTGTACTGGCTGCAGGCAGTATAGGTCTTTATTTGGAAGGCCTGTATAGAGGGCATTGCAGTAGTCCAGCCGTGATGTGATAAAGGCATGAACTAGGGTTGGAAGATCCTCTGAAGGAATGAGGTGCTTCATTTTTGCAATATACAAACTCTGAACATACAAACTCTGAGCAGACAGTGCCCTGGCTGGTATTTGAACTGGGATTCCAGCGCTGTGAGGTGAGAGCGCTATCCACTACACATATTTTTTACTGAAAAATTGTTTCATTGACTCTAAACTTTATTCCTATCTTTGATTTATTTCTTACCTTCAAACACTAATGGGGATGATAGAATACAGGTAGTCCCTGACTTACGAATGCCCGGCTTACGAACGACTCGCCAATGCAAACAGCATGGATTCTGTGTTTCCATGGGAACAAGTCAAAAACATTTTTTTTCAAATTGGACTAGTTTTTGAGAAAATCGATTTTAAAAAATTCAAAGAAAAAAATGGCTTTTATACTTGTAGGTACAAACAGGTAGAAAGGGCAGAGGTGACACAGAGGGGGACACTGGAGGCACAGGGGGGTACAGAGGAGGTACAGGGTACAGAGATGGCACAATGTTCTGGCTTAAGAACAGATTCAGGTTAAGAACAAACCTACAGTCCCTATCTTGTTCGTTAACGGGGACTACCTGTAGTTTGAATGATAAAACTACATTTTGTTGCTTATGATAATTTTTGTGTTATACATGACTAGTCTACTCTTCCTTATCTCAAAAAGTTGGGAAGTATGGAAACTGTGAACAAACCTGGTAACAAAACTGCTGATAAGTTGTAAATGCAAAATGCAAGAAAAGCAGATGCCTAGTTTCTTACCTCTGTTCCCTAGATTTTTCCTCCTACTTTTTGACTGCAGTTCTGCTTTTAAAACCGAACCTCATTTTTTATTTCAGTTGTCGATAGTGTGAAAAGGGTTTATAAGCTTTTGAGAGGTTTTGATTATGTCCTCTCCCTGCGGACGTAAAGGAGGTTTTGTGGCTGCAGTGTAAAATCTGGTGGCCCCAGGAAAAAGAATTAGAAGGAGAGTAATACAAATTTATTGCAGACTCTAAAGCTGTGTAGAGACAGGCAATATTTGTAATTTGGCACAGTCATTGTAGATCAATCCAATCAATTGTTAGGTGTGTTCTTTGTATATAAATACTACGTGGCTTTAGCTAAGCAGCCTATTCCATTCTATGACATGAGTATTGAGAATGACAAGTGGCAGATCAGCAAGCAGTGCCCATGGTGGGGAGAACAATTTCACTTAATTTCACTGGGATGGAGAAGGTGCCCCAAAAAATAATCATGGATGTAATAAACATAAAATGGCTTAACTCTAAGAAGACGGGGCAACTCCAATATAAGAAAGAAATTTTAATAATCAGACACAAAAACGATAACGCATTTTGCGGAGCACAGTCCGCTTCCTCAGATCAAATGAAGCAGTGTCTAGGTAGTCAAGGTGCAGAGCTTGGAGCACCTAAAAATTGCACTCAATTGCAGAATGCAGATTAGTTATCCATCATGTAGGATCACTAATGAAATTGTGGGACAGCTGTGCAAATGCTACATTTTTGCACAAGATGATCATGAGTGATCAACTGTTACAATGAAAATCTAGCTTATGCATGTAGCTTTACTCTTCTACACTTTTTAAAAAATAATGCTATATATGTTGCTGTCTCTCTCCGTTTTGGAGTGATTTCCTCACTGCCTGTCTTCCTGATATTCTTATAAATGGCGACAGACACACTGGGGCGGAACTACAAGGTAGCAGCCCCTGTAACCACATGGGGGCCCAAAGCTGTAAGGGGGGGTCCAACAACTACTTCACCTCCGACAAAGAGGTCCATCCTTCAGATCAGGTGTTTTTGTGGCTACACTTGTTATTAGTAGATAGTTTCTAGGGAGTGTCTGCAACACCTCAACCAAATAACCGTGTGTGCTAGGGCTCAAAACAAGAGCAATTATATGGTAGAGGAAGAAAGCCCTTAAAAAATAGCACCTCCCACAGCAAAATTTTAAAAAGTATAACAAAAATCTTTATTCAACATTGGGTATATTAATAATCACAGTACTGATGATTCAATAAAGAATAAAACCATTTAAAAACCAAGCAAATATTCCAACATGATCCCTGCTGCAAATGAAACAATCACTCTAAATGCAATATATTGTATAATGACACAATGCTGCTGTCAGATATAAAACCCCACAGTAGGCTCAATATTGAGCCCACCAGGGGGAGAAGCCGGGTTCGGTATACAACCTAATGTGATGCAGGACCATTAAACAACACCTGTGCAATGGGAAAAAAAACAAATTAAAAAAAACCCCACACACGAATAAATATCTCATATATAAGATTATGAAATAAAGTGCACAATTGCTGTCCAAGTATACAGTATTACCAGTGATAAGATGTCTAGTAAAAAATTTAGGAGATGCCATCTCCTTGCATCCTCCTTGATAAAGCGAGGTGACTCTCGCGGAACTAGTGGGATCTTGTCCTCTGAGGGGATTCCTTGTTCCCTGCTGTGCTGCTGAGATTGACTTCACCATTTCTGGGCTAAGTATCTCCTATTTTTTGCACTACTCCACTTTATGCTCTTTTTCCTATGGGCTGCTCCTTTGCCTTAAATTTTTTACTAGGCATCTTATCACTGGTAATACTGTATACTTGGATAGCAATTGTGCACTTTATTTCATAATCTTATATATGCGATATTTATTCGTGTGTGGTTTTTTTTTTTTTTTCCATTGCACAGGTGTAGTTTAATGGTCCTGCATCACATTAGGTTGTATACCGAACTCAGCTTCTCCCCCTGTTGGGCTCAATATTGAGCCTACTGTGGGGTTTTATATCTGACAGCAGCATTGTGTCATTATACAATATATTGCATTTAGAGTGATTGTTTCATCTGCAGCAGGGATCATGTTGGAATATTTGCTTGGTTTTTAAATGGTTTTATTCTTTATTGAATCATCAGTACTGTGATTATTAATATACCCAATGTTGAATAAAGATTTTTGTTATACTTTTTCAAATTTTGCTGTGGGAGGTGCTATTTTTTTTTTTTGACTTAAATTTTTATTGAAGTTTCAATGCAGAAATAACATGGCATAATACACAATTTTGTACATGTGGATATATAACAGTGACTTAGAACTCGTTAATTCTATCATGCATACTCAGGTGTACATTGTATTGGTATTGGATTATACAAGGGTGATATGGTTGGAAGGTTGTACACTGGAGAACAGGTTTTGGACAGTATTGTCACTTTGGTATGGGTGGACATGGGTCAATGACCCATTAGTACGGATGATCTGTAGGGTAGATTATAGAGCAAAAGTGGGGGAGGGAAGTGTGGAAAGAGTGGGAGGGGAGCAGGGGATAGGGAGCAAGGGAGAGAATAGGAGAGGGAGGACGTGGGAGGGAGGGGAGAAGGGGGAAGAAAATGGGATAAAATCCTGGAACTCAACAACAGAAACAATTCAACATTGGTTTTAGATTTAACTTGGAGTGTAGGTGGATTCTTGACACATACGTAGTGTTGTAATATTACTAGGGCTTATGGGTAAGTCGTACCTTGAATGTAAAGTCTTCAGAACTTGCTTAGTATCAGTATGACGGACATTAAGTTTATTATTAAGTGAAGGAGCCCATCTATGGCCTTAGTATATTAGATTAGATACTTACTCAATGTGTAGATAGTATTTTATTCTGGCAGATGTGTACTTTAGGGTAGCACTGATTGCCAATCTATCTCAAATAGATTTTCTGGTCTTTGTGGCTGTGGAGGTGTTTTGCCCATTCTCAGCTTTTTTTCAAGTGTTATGTTGTGATCTACTAGTGATTTCAATTGTGCCGTAGAGGGGATCTCCACTGAGTCCCAATTTGATAAGATGAGCGATCTGGCTGCGCATAAGATGTGTGTAATCTGGAGTCTTCTATTTAGTGTTCCTGTCCATAAATAAGTTAAGGAGAGCCATTGCTGGATCTAGTTTAAATTGAGTTTTTAAAATTTTGCCTATTAGAAGGCTTATGGTAGACCAGTAGGGAGATATCAGTGGGCACTCCCATAGGATATGTAAGATAGTTCCAGTTTCTTGGCATCCTCTCCAACATAGGGAGGAATGGTCGGTGGAGAAGGCTGCTAATTTTCTAGGTGTATAATGCCATTTGAGGAGGATCTTGTATAAAGTCTCTTTATGTTGAATACATTTCGAGAGTTTATGTAGTGAAGCAGTAGCACTTAGGAATTGGGATAGGGTGACCTCTGAGCCCAGATCCGTAGACCAGGTTTTTAGATATTTATTTATAGGATTGAGAGATACTAGTTTAATGCAATCATACCAGGTAGAGATACCTCCTTTTAACTGGAGCGTTGGATTGAAGAAGCTGATGATATGTCTAGGTAGTTTTGGAATGTGCAGGTTGGTGCTGGATACTAGATGATATATTTGGTTTTATGTAAATTGCTGCTGTGGGGGTAAATTATACTCTTCCTGTAAGTGGTGGAAGTTTTTAAGAGTGTTGTTGTGGAATAGGTTGTTGATAAATAGGATGCCTCTATTTTTCCATAGGTGAGTATTGATATTGGGTATTATTAGGTTCAAGGTTGTAATTGGAAGTTTAGGGACGAATGTGTCTTCTCTCTGTATGTGTTTGAGATTTTTCATAAATAGGTTCCAGGAGTTTAGCGTTGCCTGTATTGAGGGAAAGGGTGTTTTAAGGGAAGATTCTTTTATTAGTGAGCTTGCTATTAAAAGTTTTATCGGCTTTTTGACAATATCTCCTTCCATTTGTACCCATAGTTTATCGCTGTTGTCTTTCCACCATTCCGTAGACATACTTAGGATAGAGGCATGATAATAGGATTTAATACAGGGTAGGCCTAGGCCACCATTTCTTGCTGCGAGAGACAGAGTATTGTATGCTACTCTATGTTTCTTGTTCTTCCATACGTAGTCTGCTATTATCCTTTGTATCTGGGTAAAAAAAGTGTTGTGTAGCGGAATATGTATGGTTCTCAGTAGGTATAATATTTTGGGGAAGGTGATCATTTTAAAAGAGGCTATTCTTCCTAGCCAGGAAGTCTCTTTTTTTGACATAGAATTGAGTTCTTTCTTGATTGAGGCAATTAATGGGATGAAATTTGATTCATATAGTTTATCTGTAGTTCTGGGAATGTTAATACCTAGATATGGTATGTTGTCATTAGCCATTGAAAGGGGAAGTTTTTAGTTATGTCTGCTTTAAGACCCTTAGGGATGTTAATGTCGAGAAGTAGGGATTTGTGTTCATTTACTTTATAGTACGATACTAAGGAAAATTCCTGGAGAGCTGAACATATCTGTTGAAGTGAGGACATGGGGTTGGAGAGGAATAGTATAATATCGTCCGCGAATAATCCTATGGTGTGAGTTTTATCTGCTACTGGAATGCCTTGAATTTGTTTATTTAATCTAATGTGTGCCGAGAGGGTCTCTATAAATAATGTAAATAAGAGTGGGCTCAAAGGGCACCCCTGTCTTGTTCCATTAGTAATAGGTAGTTTGTCTGAATAGAATCCTGCTACATTGACAATGGCTGATGGTTTGTTATATAGTGCCATAGCTGCCTTTTGGAAGTTACCTTCTATGCCAAATTTTGAGAGTACCTTCTGTAAGAAGCCCCAATGAACTCTGTCGAAGGCCTTCTCCGCATCCAAAGCTAGGAGCACCGAAGGCCTCCGACAGAGTTCAGCTGCTCTAAGAACATTGATTGCTCTCCGTGTGCCGTCTGGCGCCTGTCTTCCTTTTGTGAAGCCCACTTGTTCTGGTGATATCACCGAAGGCATAATATTTAGTAGGCGGTTTGCTAGTAATTTAGCAAAAATTTTCGTGTCTGAATTGAGCAAAGATATGGGGCGGAAGTTGGTGGGGCAATCAGTAGGCTTGCCCGGTTTGGGTATTACTGTGATTACCGCTTGAGTCATTTCCTCAGGGAGTTTGCCTTTGTGGATAAAGTCATTGAACAGGTCTGCTAGGTGTGGGGCTAGGGTGCTTTGGAATGTCCTGTAATATTCATTTGGAAAACCGTCTATTCCTGGTGACTTATTAGCTTTTAGGGATTTTATTACTTTTATTATTTCTAGTGGTTTTATTTCTGTGTTTAATTCTAGTTTTTGATGAGGGGAGATACTAGGAAGTTTTAGCTTTTTAAGGAAAGCATTCATGTTTTCCTCATTGGGTTGTGGGGTGTTTGGGTCTAATTTTAGGTTGTATAAGGAGTTATATTAATCTTTAAAGACATTGGCGATTTTTTTAGGGTGGTAAATTATTTCTTTGGTAAAAGGGTGGATAATTTTTTCAATTTTGGCTCTTGCTTGTTTCTGTCTATATAGTCTGGCTAACATTGCTCCTGCTTTATTGGATTGGGAATAGTAGTTGAGTTTCATTCTTTTAATGTGTTTGTCGTAATCACAGGTGAGCTCGTTTTTTAGATCCTGTCTTAATGAGAATAATTCATTATCTAGCTTTGTAGAGAATTTTTGTTTGTTCATAGACTCAATGGATCTGATCTTATTGAGGAGGAGGTCGACTTTTGCGGTTTTCTTTTTTTTCTCAGTGGCTGAGATTTTGATAAAATGGCCTCTAATGACGGCTTTGTGGGCCCCCCATCTGATGGCCTCACCAACCTCCCCAGCTCTGTTCAGCTCAAAATATTCCGTTAGGTATTTATTAATGTATGCAATGTTCTCTTTGGAAGACAAAAGGGAGGAGTTGAGTTTCCATGGAGGTCTATCTGTTACTGATTTGACGTTTGCAATAGTGATTGAGATGGATGCATGGTCTGACCATGTGATTGTGTTAATTTTAGCATCTAAAATTAGTTGTAGTGTTGGTCTATCCGTTAGAAACATGTCAATTCTAGAATACATCTTGTGTACTCTTGAGAAAAAAGTATAATCTCGTTGAGAAGCGTTGATAGACCTCCATGGATCAAACAGGTCCTCTGCTATCATTGTTTTGTATAGGGAGATAGATTTTTTTAAACCGCTGTGAGAGGTGTCTAACTTGGGGTTAATGCAGGCGTTAAAATCGCCCATTATTATTAAGGACCCTTTTTTGATTGGTCTTATTAGGTCCATCATTTTTTTTAGGAAGGTACATTGCCCTGTATTGGGAGCATATATTCCTACTAAGGTGAAAGTAGTATTGTTAATAGTGCATACTACGATCAGGAAGCGACCATTTGGGTCTTGGACAATTTTGTGTGTTGTCACAGATAGTTTTTTGTGGAAGGCAAGTGAGACACCTCTCTTTTTTTTATTAAAGTTACTGAAGAATATTTGGGGATATTCTTTATGATGCATTCTATGCTCTTCTTTGTTAGTCAGGTGTGTTTCAGAAACACATATTATGTCAGCTTTTTGCTGTATAGCCTCTTTCCACAGTTGGTGCCTCTTAAAAGGCGTATTTAGGCCATGGGCATTTATTGCTAGACATTTTAAACTCATGTCGGATCATCTGGAAGTGATGTTTTGAGGAATCCAGCGATTCCTAGTAATGAAGCACTTGTCAGCCCTATAAACCAATGCAACCATGTACTCTTAATCAGTGTATCTAGTGAGATCCAGGGAGAGAAACATACATTTACATAACATATAATAGTGAACTTATAAACACTTATAACTAATATAACGTTCAGTTTCAGAAACCCATTTGAGTAGGATGGTACTGGAGGTACCTCCTGTGGGGCAAGTACTATCCAGCTAAAAGCATGGATAAGTACAACACTCAGAATATGGTGGAACATTAGCAAAGAAAATCAGGTGGTGGGTACAGCTCAAGTGGCTTATCATTTATGCCATTCCAGGGGTAGCTTGCTTGCTGCATATGTGTTGCCTTTCTCCTTTAGATCTGGGCAGGGGAGTTTCATTTGCTTTAGAAAGCGAGTTCCCTCGTCTATGTTTGCGATGACTGTAATTCTTCCCATATGGGAGATGACTATCTTTGCTGGGAAGCCCCATTTGTATTTAAAGTTATTGTCTCTCAAGCTTTTGGTAATAGGATTTAGTGCTTTGCGGGCTTGCAGCGTGGCTTGGGATAAGTCAGCAAAAAGTAAGATATTCTTAAAGGGGTCCGGAAGGGATCCATTTTTCTTCGTGTAGGATAAAAGTTCTTCCTTAGTGTGGTAAAATTGGAAGTTCATGATAACATCCCTAGGGATTGCATCTGCTAGGAATTTGGGCTTTGGAAGGCGATGGATTCTTTCTATGGACAGTTCTATATCCGATAGATGTGGCAGCGATTGTTTAAGTAGCTTCGTGACAAAGGGTTTAAGTTCCGTTTGCATTACGGATTCAGGTATTCCTCTTAGTTTTAAGTTATTTCTTCGGTTTCGGTCTTCTAGATCTCTGTTTTTGCCTTTGACCCAGGCAATTTCGGTATTCTGTGCCTCTATAATGTCTATCATCTTGTTAAAACCTACTGTGAGGACAGCTGCCCTTTTTTCAGTGGTGTCCACTCTGCTGCCTAAATCATCTATCTGGCTTTGTAGATTATTACTGATAGCCTGGAAGTCAGCTACTAAAGTATGCCTCAGTGATAGCAACATATCTTTCATGGCAGCCTGCGACAGTGTCTGGTCTGAGACTGGAAAGAGTTCTATCGGGTCTCTTTGTGTGAGGCCCCCTTCCGCAAGTATGCGGCCTACCTTGTCTGGTGTTTCCGATAGCCTCTGTCGTACTTTCGCAGGGCTCCGTGTTGCAGGAGATAATGATTCCTGGGAGGACGAGTCCTCTTGGTCTTGGGAGGCGGATTGCTGATCAATAAAGTCGTCTGTTAGTGGAAGAGAATCTGGTTGCTTCTCCGTGTCGCAGCTTGTTGAAAGCTGTGCACCGCCGGTGCTGCCGCCGCCATCTTGTCTCCTCGTTGAGGTTGCTCTCTGGGGTTTCGAGGGGAAAAACTCGGTGAGTTTTTGGAGTTTGGGGAATTGTTTCTTCCTCTTGCGAGAGGCCTCTGTTTCCATTGCAGGGTCATCCATTCTGCCGTTTCTGGCTTCCCTGGGAGCATAGATTTTAGCCGCTTTGTGGAGCTGTACTGGAGAGCTCTGTTAGCAAGCTACCATTCGGCTTGCGCGCCAGACACGCCCCCGGAGGTGCTATTTTTTAAGAGCTTTCTTCCTCTACCATATAATTACACTTGTTATTAGTGTGAAGATTATGATATCCACACTTGTTTCATGACTCTAGCAAAATGGGCCACAAAGCTTTGAGGGTCACCGAGGGTAGGCAAGGGAAAGGGTGTGAACATTGGGGGGCCCCATCAAAATCTCACTGGGGGGCCCATGATTTCTAGTTATGCTCCAGGACACACAGCAGCAATAAAAATATGAAAATGATTCTTACTCTACGAGTACTTCTCATTTCATTGGCTCCTGACCCTGTGATCACTGTGAGCCAATCACGATGATCACAATTTAAAAATAGGAAAAGGACAGCACTGGTCCTTAAGAGGCCAGAACAATCTTGTTCTTAAAGGGTTAATAAAATTTGGTGTGGGTGTGTTCCCACGTGTGTGTGTGTGCATGCGTGCGTGTGTCTGTGTGTGTGAGTGTGTGCGTGTGTGTGTGTTCCCACATGTGTGTGCCATTTATGCATAGTTTGATAATACAAATAGCTCTAATAGTTTGTAGAGCATAAATAAATGGAAAGAAGCATTCAGCTGAGGTCAGCACATTGTTGATGAGGAGAATCCATGACTATTTGTCAGTAGTTGAAGTTATTGAGAAAAATGATCATGTCTTTCTGACAAGCTTCACTTATCACTCTTTGCTAAATTTACCTCAACATAAATCACAGAGTATGAATTCTGTAGTCTTCCTGGAAAATGCAGATAAAAAAAAAAATCTACAATCGTCATCATAAACAACAAACATGAATAACTATGTACTACATCTTTGTTTTCCTTGCCTGAAAAAATGGCTTAAAAAGGAAAGAATGAGTTAGTAAAGTAAAATAGCAGTCGGAGGTCAAGTTCTCAAGCAGACTATTATTTTGGTGTTAGGTTCTGCAAGAAGGGAAAATGTGTAAATGTGGGTCCAGAGGCTGATCTAATTAGCCTGTCAAATGCTGTTCAAAATTTCCATGTATTTCATACTTCTTACTGTTTATGTTTTACTACACTAAAGTGTTCACATGCTGAGAAAGCTTGAAGGACAGTTGAAATATATATGCAGGTGTGTAATTAGTTTACACTATGAATCATGTATCATAATCCTAACCTCTAAACTATGACTGACTAACCTTCTCCCTGCCAAACCTCCGACCTTACCACTAACCATTTCTCTAGCTATACCTAACAATAGTTCTAAATCCTTAACTATCATCATCATAATTTATATCTAAGTGCCAACCAGCTGGGAGGCCTCTGATATTTGAAAAGAGAGTGCACCAGATGATGTGCCAGTAGGATATTCAGATACAAGCTAGGGATGCTCATTCGGATTCCACGGAAATGCAATTTCCGAAATTCCGATCGGAAATTGCATTTCCGCATCGGAATGCGGAAATCGGCAATGCAATGCACCGGAAATCGCGGAAATTCCGCCCGACTTTAACATCGATTTTCTCAAAAACTATAAGGTCTTTTTGAAAACTTTTTTTGCATCTTGTTCAGGACATTCTGTTTAATTAACCCTGAAAATTTGGTGTTTCTAGGACTTACGGGGGCTTTGCTATTAACCGCTAAAGTCGGCAGATTTTTACTGTTATGTAAAATGCAGAAAATCTGCATCTGCCTATTTTCCGCATTTACGTTACAGTAAAAATCCACTGACTTTAGCAGTTAATAGCAAAGCCCCCGTAAGTCCTAGAAGCACCAAATTTACAGGGTTTATTAAATAGAATCTCCTGCACAAGATGCAAAAAAAAGTTTTCAAAAAGACCTTATAGTTTTTGAGAAAATCGATGTTAAAGTCGGGCGGGATTTCCGGCGGAAGTTCCGCATTGGAATGCGGAAATTGGTAGCGGAAAGCGGAATCGGTATTTGGCAATGGCGGAATGCGGATTTACCGTGGAATCGGAAATTGGAATTTCTGAACATCCCTACCTTCACCGGTGATTTGGGTGCCGTATGAGCTGGTAAGCTGTGGTTGTTTTGTATATTTCACACGAGGAGAGACTTCTGAGGAGGTTGACCTAGCGCTGGATTTCTACTGATTTTAACCCTCCAGCAATTTCTTTTAACTCTTTAAGCAATATCTGTGACACCTATTGCCATGCTTCTGACAGAATGACAAAGCATTTGCAAGCACAAGATTCTTGTGTGGCATTACAGAGGCAGAGGTCTTCTATAGTTCATGGTCAGGAGTAAGGCTAAATGAGTAGTCATTTATTAAAAGTAAAAAGACAAAACAAATCACCTCATAAAAATATTAGGAGTAAACAAAGGAATAAAATGTATAATTTTTATGGTTTACAAGTTTCACAGAGTCCAGTTACTGTATCAAGCCCAGTTTCTAGTTAGAATCCCTCTGCTTCCTTTGATGGTACCTCAGGAAATAACTCTTAGCAGTAAAATGGCATAACCAGAAGCACACTCTTCTGTTTGTCCTACCCTTTAGCCCACAGCTCACCCATTTTACAATAAGACTCCTTTTCTCCTATGTCTCCTTTGTCAGCTTTACTTCATTTTAAAACTGATTGTGACTAGTCCTAGATTATATTACTATTAGCAGACTTAAAATATGGATTAGCAGATTATGCAGTTAAAAAGGGTTTAGCACATGCACGTTTTGTATGCATACAAGAAATATAGAGGTATACTGTAAGCCACATACACACATTAGATGAAACTCAGCTGAGGCAGCTGATACGGACCACCTCTGCCAAGAATGTAGCATGTGTACAGTGGCCCCTGATGCCCTCTGACCCATTGGCCAGTGATCAGTTTAGTGGATTGACTCGGCCGAGTGCTGGCTGAGCATTGTTCTCCCAATTCAAGCAGCTCGCCAGGTGGTATCACTTGCACGCCCCTCTGATGGCCCTTCTCCTCTCTAATTAACAACAGAACACATTGCTAGTCTGCAGGCTAGTGATGTTTCTGTACAGCCACGACCCTGCAATGTTGCCTAAAGGATCGGATTCTAATCCCTGACAGGTGAGATGCCTTGTACATGCATTCAAGGCTTTAAGCCCCATCTACACCATACAATTTTTGTCCGATTCGATTCAATTTGATTCGATTCATTGATTCGATTCGATTCAATCTGACATGTCAGACCGGGATTCGATTTGATTCAATTTTCCATTGCAAAACAATGGCAAATTGAATCAAATCGAATCCTGACCGGACATGTTGGATCGAATCAATGGATTCAATCGGACACAAAATTGTATGGTATAGATGGGGCCTTAGCCTAACACAAATATTGCCTCTTATTCTGTAGAAGGATCTGTGGGTGATCAAAAAATAGTCAGAGCATTACAATTGAGATTGCAGAAGAAATTGGGGCTACTTTTTAGTTTGCTAGAAAATTTGTGGCCGTTGGTAGCAACCAGATCCAAATATGGTACTTAATGTATCATGTACATCTTTAGTAAAGCTAACTATACAATTTTGTCTTGTAAAAAGAATGTAACACCATGCTTTTATTGTATTTTATTTCTCTATGTTCACTGCTTCATCTGTGTTGAGAAGACTGGAGGAATAACATCAAACACTGAGATATCTCATGAATTATTGGATTCAGAAAAGAAGAGTACCCCAAGGTTCAGTACAACTGCATAAAGGCAGACTGGAGGCTGCAGGAAAACTATGTCTGTGATGAAGAATGCTGTATACAACAGCAGAAGAATAATTATCAGAGGCTTGTAATAGAGTGGGTTATGGGAGTATGACAAGAAATTGACTACAATTCCAGATAATTTACACTAGATATTTAATTAGTATATAAGATCTTTTGAGAAGATGGAAGACTTTTGTTATCATCTTTGGCCAATTGCTGGCTGACGCAGACTTTACCAGGTAGCCCAAAATATGTAACTACTTGAGTATTTATTATATTGTTGAGTATGAGCAATTTATTCAAACTGCTTATTATTGTGGGAAATATTTTGTGTTTTTTTATTTTGTTTTTACATATTATTCTGAGGTTATTCAGTGAGCACTGAAAACACGTTCAGCCGAGATCATACCTAGTACAAAATGAACATCCAACCATAAACAACACAAATACATGAATACATAATGTAGTGCAAAGTTAAATAATTACATTACACAAATTACTACATACCAGTACAGCTAGAACAATTGGGAGAGGGCTCTGCCTTTTTGAGCTTACAATCTAGAGGAACTACCAGTGGCTGTTCTCGTAAATCCAATTCACCTAACACTAATTTGAACCTACTAATAACATAATATTGACATTCAGTTTTCCATAAAACCAAAAAGTATTAGTGACCCAGAGGCATCACAAGCTAAAGTTTAATGACCCCCCCAATGTTCATGCTACCTTTCCAAGTGGTGATTACCACAGCCATAAATGAATTATCAAGTGTGGCCACAACAACAAGTGGTCTGGAGGGGAGGCTCTTATATCAGAAGGAGGTAAGGTGAGATGTTGGGGTCTCCCACAGGCTCCCATGAGGCTGCAGAGGCTACTACTCCATAGTCACACCTTAACCCTTGACCAATTGAACTAGTTTTAAAAGTAACCTTGGCCCATTAGGAGCCTTCCAAAAACGGAACCAACAAGTGGTATATAATACCATGATTACAATAATCCAAACCTATCCATTACCTCTCAAAAGCTTGTATACACAAAAAGTTTATTGTGTCACACCTGGCAGTACATGCTACAACAACATACAACTAGAAAAATTGACATGTTTTAAAGGACCACTACTGCTAAAAATTTGAAAATGTAATATCTATGTGTATGCATTTTTGTTAATCAACCCCGTTGTCTTTCCAAATAGGCCTTGGTCTAAGAGACTCTCTGCAGCAACCATTAGCATGGAGAGGTGTGGCATCTTACTGTCTCCAGGGTTTCAGTACACTACACAATCCAACGCTTCAACCTTTAATACCCTTTACTTCAGCCCTAGTGTGCCACAGTTGGCCCAAGACACTAACTGAAGGAGAGGAGAAACCCCAACAACACCCTGTTTGCAGTTACCTCCCATATACAAATTTACTAAATAGCTATAAGGATAAGTTTGCCCCTAGCCAATCAACTTTTATCACAATGTTTTTTTCCCAGGAGATAATTTATCCTCTTACCTATAAAATAACTTAATAGAGCTTAAATGAAAAGAATACAGAAAAGGAGTTAAAGTAAATGTAAGTTCACTAAAAAAAAGAACAAAACTGATACTTACCTAAGGAGAGGGAAGGCTTTGGATTCAATAGAGCAGAGTTCCACAATGCTATCCTCAAGGTCCACCAACAGTACATGTTTTGCAGGAAACCACAAACATTCACAGGTGAGGTAATTAGTGTCTCACCAGAGCTGATTACCTCTGTGGATTTCTACAAAACATGCACTATTGATGAGCCTTGAGGACAAGGTTGGGGAACACTGCAATAGAGCCTTCCCATTCCTCTTACGGTCCCCTTGTTCCACCCCCGGTAGCAGTATTTGACTGATCGGTCAAATACTGCTCTGTGCCGCCTCAGTAAGCTTCTGGAGTCTTCAGGAACCCGACTGCTCCCGAAGACATACTGTGTCTGCGCTAGTGTGCTCTCTCTCGCGTTCACGCATGGGCATTATGGACACGCCCGTCTTCAGGAGCACTCTGGCTCCCACAGACTTCTGAAGCCTCCCATAGCAAGGGATTCAAATGGAGTGACATCACTAGAATGAGAGAAGTGGGAAGGCTCTATGGGACCCAAAGCCTTCCCTCTACTTAGGTGATTATCTGGGTTTGTTGTGGGTTTATATTAGGTTTAAAAAGAGTCTGAAGCTAATTTAAAAACTTGTTTTTACCTGTTATTTAGGTTAAGGAAAATGGCTAGTGCTTAAATGCCACATTGTGCCCCCAAATCCTGGGGCACAAATCCACGACTTTCAAAGTCGTGGATTTTGCTGCCCGTGGAGGCAGAACTTAGCGCTGTAGCTCTGCCTCCATTAGCGTCAATACTCCACTGATTGCCTCCTCTCCCTGCCCCTCTTAGTGAAAGAAGACTAAGAGGGGCGAGGAGAGGCGGAGATAAACGGGGATTGACGTGAGTAGAAGCAGAGCTACAGCAGAAATCTCTGCTTCTACCAGGAAGTGCTCCCCATTTTTTGCCCCAGGGATTTGGGGATGTAAAACCTTCGTTCTGCTGCGTTTTAGCACTGGCCATATTCCTTAACCTAAATAGCAGGTACAAACAAGTTTTTAAATTGGCTTCAGACTCTCTTTGAAGAGTAATATCAAACTTATGTTTTGTATTGTTTTGCTTTCTATGGCTTTAAACATTATTTTATTGATAAGGGATGAAAATATCTCCTGTGAGAAAACTCAAGAGTAAAGTTAATTGAATAAGGACCTTTGTGTCCAAATAGCAGAATGCAATTTCTTCTATCCACTATGACCTTTACAGAGAGAATGGTATGATCCATAATTGGTTACACATGGTTCCAAGCATACTGAGTGCTTTAACTGCCAACACTTTTGTTAACTAGTATTATACTGTTTAATCATGTTTAGCAATGCTCAGCTTGGTCTCATGGACCATGCATAAATAGCATTCTTTTAAACAGATTTATGCAACACAGTCTCTCAGAATTGAAACAGATTTTTCTTATTTCTGTACAGCATCTTTGAATAATAATGTATTTTGTAGTGTTAAAATTTTCAGAAGCAAAAAAAAAAAAAAAAAAAATCTATTGAACAATAAATATTCATCTAATTGCTTCCCTAAGCACATGATTATTTTTCGAAATGCATGAAACATAGAGCCCCGCTTACAAACCAGAAACAGATGAGTGCATTTCTAAAAGGAAGGATTTCACACTTAGAAATTATTTAGTAATTCCTGACAAGACCAGCTAGAGACTGGAGGTACAAATGCATAAGATATGCCAAGTATAGATGGGAACAGCGGCTATCAATCTCCTTGTACTGACTATAGAAAATGGAAACTAGGACCAGGAGAATGCTGAACACTGAGGACAAAAGAGGGATGAATAATAAACAGCTGACAGCTATTTAAGATTTTTACAGTCAGGTAATCAAAACATCCAATATCTGGTAATGCATACAAATGTAAGTGACCCAATCAGGCATCCAATCACGTTTATGACAAGAATTATGCCTAAAGATATTGGTACACAAACCCTTGGGCGTCAGTCCTTTGCTGATGCTATATAGACACATCACCAGCCTCCAGGCTAGCAATGCATCTGTTGCTGTGGAGGGGGATGTAGGGAGAATGAATGGTGCACAACAGGGCAGATTCACACAGGTGGGGGAGAGGGGAGAACAGAACAATTGGGCAGTGCTCATGCATCAGGGATCACTAAAGATCCCGCACGTCATACACACTGGAGTCACTCAAGCTTCTCGGCCGTGGTAGTCATTATCATCCTCTCGGCCGTGGTAGTCTTTATCATCCTCTCGGCCGTGGTAGTCATTATCATCCTCTCGGCCGTGGTAGTCTTTATCATCCTCTTGGCTGTGGTAGTCTTTTTCATCCACCACGGCCAATTTGATTCCAGCGTGTGCATGTAGCCTAAAAAATTAGATCTGGTATGCTGGATCTTTTAACAACAGCGATCCCCTCAAGTGCATTATGTCCCTCCTTTCCACCTCCATCATATGCTGCTCCCTGTATTGCAGAGCAAGGCATCTGTACAGTTCTCGGCCACCAAGCTGGCATCGAGGGATCAAGTTCTGATCCCTTTTATTAATAACTATTGTCTACCAGTGTTGCCATCTCATCCCTTTAAATAAGGACACTAATGCAAGGGAATCACTGATAGGGATGGTCGGAATGCCAATTTCCGACTCCGCGGTAAATCCGCATTCCGCCAATGCCAATTACCGATTCCGCTACAAATTTCTGCATTCCAATGCGGAATTTCCGCCGGAAATTGCGGAAATTCCGCCCGACTTCAACATCGACTTTATCAAAAACTATAAGGTCTTTTTAAAAAAAAATTTTGCATCTTGTTCAAAAGATTCAGTTTAATAAACCCTGAAAATGTTTCTAGGACTTATGGGGGCTTTGCTATTAAACGCTAAAGTTGGCGGATTTTTACTGTAATGTAAAATGCAGAAAATCTGCATCTGTCTATTTTCTGCATTTTACATTACAGTAAAAATCCGCCGACTTTAGCGGTTAATAGCAAAGCCCCCGTAGGTCCTAGAAACACCAATTTTTCAGGGTTTATTAAACAGAATCTTTTGAACAAGATGCAAAAAAAGTTTTCAAAAAGACCTTATAGTTTTTGAGAAAATCAATGTTAAAGTCGGGTGGAATTTCCGCGATTTCCAGCGGAAATCTCCGCGATTTCCGGCGGAAATCCACCTACCGCACTTGCATTACCGATTTCCGCATTCCGATGCGGGAATGCAATTTCCGATCGGAATTTAAATTGCATTTCCGCGGAATCTGGATGAGCATCCCTAATCACTGAGGGCCCTTTCACACTAGGGTGGTGTGGTGCCTCAATTTGATGCACTGCTACTGCACTCCAATGAAAGCCCATGGGGAAATCACATTACTTGTGTCGCAGGACAGTGTGCCAGAAGTCCTCAGTCTGACGCACTTCCAAAACTACATTACCATGCGTACCTGTGTTGCTCTGTGTTGGTCTGGGAGTCATTAAAGTCTGTGGCGATGCAAGGATTTTAAAGATGTTGGTGGCGGCATTGCAACGATGAGACTATGGGCATGCGCAGAAGCATATTTTTACAATATGCTTCCGTGCACTTCCACGTTCCAAAAACAGGAAGTGACCACAAGCACGCGTCACTTCCTGTTTGGCTGGATGCCTAACAGGGAATAGCGTGTAGTAACGCAGTATTTCCTGAAGGCCTGTTTGACGCCAGGCTGTAGTGTGAAACCAGCCTGAGGGACTGAGCCTACTAAAGCAGTTGTGTCCGCTTTTCAGCAATACATCACAACACTTAACAATCAAAATAATGGCAGTAGGGAAGCTAAATAACAGGACATACACCCCCTAATGCATAATCTATGAAATTACACAAATAAGCCTTGAATAATGCAAAAAGTTGTATCTTCATCATATCACAACAGATGCTGAAAAGCGGACAGAAGTGGACACAACTGCAATAGAGGGCTCAGCCCCTTAACAAATTTACTCCTGTACAGCCATCACCAGGCCTTTTTCTTACTTAATGTAACGATTGGCCATGCAGATCGTCTTCGTGACTGGAACCAGACTGGCAGATCCACGATCTCTGCATGGCAATCGTTTTGGTTTAACAAACAGGAAGATCACAATGGAAATACTGACGTCTGCACAACAGAGTAGAATGATAAATGTGTTTTATTTACAATAATGCAAGTGAACAAATGCAGATCACCATACACATACAATATACAATCAAACAACGCGTGGTGCACCACAAATACCAGAACCCTGACTATCTATCTATCTATACAAATATATACAGCAACACACACAATATGAGAGTATATACAATAATACCATATATACAGAGACGTCTCAGCAGAATCAGCACACGGAAGAATAGTCGTACAAGCCAAGATCAATAACCAGAGAATACAAGGTACAAAGGCAGAAGACAGAGAATAGTCAGACTAGCAAGGATCAAATACCAGGAATACAGAATATCAGAGCAGGGTTCAGGAGCACAGGACTGGATGGCCAGAGTCACAACTGCAGCGAGCAGACAAACGGAATGACCTAGCAATGTGCTGCTAGGAAGTCCGGCCTTAAATAAGCAGCACATTGCTCAGGTGACTGGCCAGAATCTCTCACAGTTCCATCTGCTGGTGAGCCGAGGAATTGCCCCGCTCCCAGCAATATGAGAGCCATCTGCTGGTAGACAGCGGAAGTCCACCTCAGTGCTGCCACCAGCAGGATGACACAGGCACAGATCCTCACAGTACCCCCCTCTTTAGGAGCGGGCTCCGAACGCTCCATACGATCTCCAGAGTTAGCCCCACCTGGGTCCCAATAGAAAAACCGAGGCTGGGTGGGCAGGGAGGGAGAGAAATCGAAAAACTTCTGGAACCCATCAGGATCAAGAAGAGCCAGAGCAGACTTGAGATCCGCAGGAACACCGTACTTGGAAGCAACAACTGGAACCGTGGACTTGGAAGCAACAACTGGAACCGTGGACTTGGAAGCAACAACTGGAACCGTGGACTTGGAAGCAACAACTGGAACCGTGGACTTGGAAGCAACAACTGGAACCGTGGACTTGGAAGCAACAACTGGAACCGTGGACTTGGAAACAACAACTGGAACCGTGGACTTGGAAGCAACAACTGGAACCGTGGACTTGGAAGCAACAACTGGAACCGTGGACTTGGAAGCAACAACTGGAACCGTGGACTTGGAAGCAACAACTGGAACCGAAGACTTGGAAGCAACAACTGGAACCGAAGACTTGGAAGCAACAACTGGAACCGAAGACTTGGAAGCAACAACTGGAACCGAAGACTTGGAAGCAACAACTGGAACCGAAGACTTGGAAGCAACAACTGGAACCGAAGACTTGGAAGCAACAACTGGAACCGAAGACTTGGAAGCAACAACTGGAACCGAAGACTTGGAAGCAACAACTGGAACCGAAGACTTGGAAGCAACAACTGGAACCACAGACTGGATACCCTCAAAAGCGGCAGCAGACTGGATACCCTCAGAAGCGGCAGCAGACTGGATACCCTCAGAAGCGGCAGCAGACTGGATACCCTCAGAAGCGGCAGCAGACTGGATACCCTCAGAAGCGGCAGCAGACTGGATACCCTCAGAAGCGGCAGCAGACTGGATACCCTCAGAAGCGGCAGCAGACTGGATACCCTCAGAAGCGGCAGCAGACTGGATACCCTCAGAAGCGGCAGCAGACTGGATACCCTCAGAAGCGGCAGCAGACTGGATACCCTCAGAAGCGGCAGCAGACTGGATACCCTCAGAAGCGGCAGCAGACTGGATACCCTCAGAAGCGGCAGCAGACTGGATACCCTCAGAAGCGGCAGCAGACTGGATATCTTCAGGAGCGGCAGCAGACTCACCAACCTTGGAAGCAGCAGCAAAGTCACCAGACTTGGAAGCAACAGCAGAGTCGCCAGACTTGGAAACAACAGCAGAGTCCTGTGACATCTGAGCAGTTAACTGGAAAGCTTCAGGTAGTGCTGCAGGCAGATTAGCAACAGACTGAATAGTCTCGGGCAGGGCAGCAACAGGCTGGATTGTAAACTGGGTGCCCTCAAGTAGTCCAGCAGACCAGGCACTACCAGGAGAAGCAAGAACAGTAGCAGGCCGGGCACCATCAGGAACATCAGTCTGAGCACCATTAGGAGCAGGATCATCAACAGACTTGGCACCTACAGGAAAAGCAGCAAGAAAAGTCTGTGAAGGCTGGGCAGCAGCTTGCATAACCTCAGGCAAAACAGAAGACGGGATAACTTTAGGCAAGTTAACAGGTTGGGATGCTTCAGACAGGACAGCAGGCTCAGTAGTTTCAGACAGGACAGCAGCCTGTGTAACCTCATAGATCTGGACCTTTGGTTGAGCTCTTGGCTGGACCGTTGGCTGAGCGCTTGGCTGGACCGTTGGCTGAGCGCTTGGCTGGACCGTTGGCTGAGATCCCGATACAGTTTGTGCGGACTGGCACTGAAACGGTGTGAACTGAGTCTGTGCGGACTGGGAGCAAAGTTCCGCAGGCAAAGAGCAAAGTTCCGCAGGCAAAGAGCAAAGTTCCGCAGGCAAAGAGCAAAGTTCCGCAGGCAAAGAGCAAAGTTCCGCAGGCAAAGAGCAAAGTTCCGCGGGCTGGATGCAACACTCTGCGGGCTGGATGCAACACTCTGCGGGCTGGATGCAACACTCTGCGGGCTGGATGCAACACTCTGCGGGCTGGATGCAACACTCTGCGGGCTGGATGCAACACTCTGCGGGCTGGATGCAACACTCTGCGGGCTGGATGCAACACTCTGCGGGCCTGGCAGGCTGACCCACTGTCAGCAAACCTAGTCCATGAAAGAGTCCACAAAGAAAGGCGAAGGACTGCTCAGGACAGACTGGAGATTGCTGAGGACACAAATCACCTGGAGTCTGCATGGACATGGTTGAAGTCTGCACGGATCGGGGTGAAGTCTGCACGGATCGGGGTGAAGTCTGCACGGATCGGGGTGAAGTCTGCACGGATCGGGGTGAAGTCTGCACGGAGCTGGATGAAGTTTGTATGGAGCTGCATGGAGTCTGCACCGACCTGCATGGAGTCTGCACTGACTTGGATGGAGTCTGCACCGACTTGGATGGAGTCTGCACACGACTGGAATCGGCTGGAGGCTGCACACGCTGAATGGAGTTGGTAGGAAAGAATTTCTTTTTCTTTTTGGATGACGACTTGTTTTCTAATGATTTTTGCCAGGACCAAGGTGTGGTTCTGACTGCAGTTTGCAATGGAGTTTGTACAGATAACTGACATGCAGGTTGTGAACTCTGGACATAAGGGTTATCAGAGAGAGGGTGAGATTGAAATTTAGAGGAAAGAATTTCTTGCCAGATGGCAATCAAAGCAGAGGCAGATTCATTCTCACACAAGGCATTAACCATCAGAGATCTTACTCCACAGATACAATTCCTAATAAACTCCTCATTTTGTTGCGAATAGAATGACATAAACTGTTCCCTATCATTCTTCAAATAGCCATAATAAGCATTGATCTCTTCTGCAGTAAAATCAAAACTGACTCGATTGCTGCAATCTCTCCACTCATTTGATTCCTCAATCACATGCATGCATGCATCTGCATCAAATGACAAGATTTCCTCCCAAACTTGGATCAGGGCAGAGGCGGCTTTCTGCGGACACAATTTGTAACCACTCATCCTTTTCACAGCATGCACATATTTCAGCAGACAAGAACTTTCCATTTTAGAATAGTGGTTTACAAAACTTTTCCTATCCTTCTTTAAATGATCAATTAGATAGTTAATATCTGCTGCACAAAAGACAGGCTCTAAACGAGATTGGTTCCTAACTGGCAGAGAATTTATTTGTCTATTAATAGAACTTGACTGAACTACATCAGAAACAGAATCAAGACTGGACTGGATAGTAACAGACAAAGAACCAGTTTGTATTTTATTCTTTGCTGTCACAGAACAAGGTTTGCATTGGGAAATTAACATCTCTTCCCAGGCAGACATTAACAAGGAGGTTTTTTCAAATTTGCATACTCTTAAATCAATCAATGATTGAAGGGATTGGACACAAGCTTGCATAATATGTTTGTCTTTCTTGGAGTAGAACTGAAAGAAAGATTCCCTGTCGTTTTTCAAAATGGACGTCAAAACGGTAACATCAGATGGGCTAAATGGAGGATCAAGAAAATTATCCTTGGATAATTTACTTTTCAGCAACCATTGAAGGACTTGCAGCAAGTCCTGCACCTCTTCTGCAGACAAGATTTTCTGATTAACATAGTTTTGCACTAACTCCAATAACTGCTGAAGCTGCTTTCTGGAGTATGCTGCAAAATACATGAAGGAATAACTTTTGCTATCCTCAGCCAGCAAGACATAGTAGTACACATCTTCAAAACTCCAACTCTTTGTACAGATAGATGAATCTGCAGTATTTCTGTGATCAATATATGGGTAGGCTAGGTCATTCTGTAACGATTGGCCATGCAGATCGTCTTCGTGACTGGAACCAGACTGGCAGATCCACGATCTCTGCATGGCAATCGTTTTGGTTTAACAAACAGGAAGATCACAATGGAAATACTGACGTCTGCACAACAGAGTAGAATGATAAATGTGTTTTATTTACAATAATGCAAGTGAACAAATGCAGATCACCATACACATACAATATACAATCAAACAACGCGTGGTGCACCACAAATACCAGAACCCTGACTATCTATCTATCTATACAAATATATACAGCAACACACACAATATGAGAGTATATACAATAATACCATATATACAGAGACGTCTCAGCAGAATCAGCACACGGAAGAATAGTCGTACAAGCCAAGATCAATAACCAGAGAATACAAGGTACAAAGGCAGAAGACAGAGAATAGTCAGACTAGCAAGGATCAAATACCAGGAATACAGAATATCAGAGCAGGGTTCAGGAGCACAGGACTGGATGGCCAGAGTCACAACTGCAGCGAGCAGACAAACGGAATGACCTAGCAATGTGCTGCTAGGAAGTCCGGCCTTAAATAAGCAGCACATTGCTCAGGTGACTGGCCAGAATCTCTCACAGTTCCATCTGCTGGTGAGCCGAGGAATTGCCCCGCTCCCAGCAATATGAGAGCCATCTGCTGGTAGACAGCGGAAGTCCACCTCAGTGCTGCCACCAGCAGGATAACACAGGCACAGATCCTCACACTTAATAAATACATTATTGCAGTTTGGGACCATCGTGGTTTTACCTTTGCTCACTGATTAACCTTCCCCATAGGTTTCCTCTGTGTCATTCAGTTTCCTTCAACACTCCAAAACCATACAAAGTGTAATTACTTTTCCCCTTTTAAACCGACATATTTGCATAGATCTGATGGACTCTGCTTCACCAGTCGATTTATAGAGATTGCAAAAGAATGAAAACAAAAAAAAAAGATCATTTGAATGTAATGAAACAACCATTCTGACACAATAGTATCAAATATTTCTGGCTCTGAAATAAAGAAAAAATCTCATCTTAAAAAAATCAGTTCAGTTCAGTTTTCCACAGTTGCAATCTTTTTACTGGAAGGTGGCAAAAATGGAAAACGAGAGGCGTATGATCAGCATTAGAGCGGTACGAACATTTGATTTAGAATCATTTTACAGCATTTGAATTGGTCAATGTTCCCTGTAAAGCATAGCATAATATGTTGTAATTATATGAATTCAGAATATAGGTTTCCATTTTCATTTGTCTGTGTGTGATTGTATTTCATTTCACTTTTAGTAAATCAATCCCAATATGCATAATGCAGAAATATACTAAATTACTCCACACTTTTCCTGCATTTTAGTCATTTTTCTTGCAGTGTTTTTCAAGTTGTGATAGACTGCATACTGTGTTGATGTGTTTGTATTGTATGGGGCCGTACATAATGGAAACTGAAAGCAACATAAAAAATGGTCCAAACAAAACATTTTTCAAAATAGAAAATCTCTGTTGTATAAATGTCCCTAAAGGTGCCCATTAATGGTATAATGTGCAGCTAAGAATCACCTGAGCGCAGGGCTGTTTCTTGGGCAGTGCGGTCAGGGCAACCGCCCTGGGCGCAGACCGGCAAGTAGAAGAAGGGGGGTGCAGGCAGGACATAACCACTAGGGAGCTGGTGACGCATAGTGCAGCCAAATGGAAGAAGAAAGAAGATTACCAGCGCGATCACCTTCCTTGACTCCTCCTGGGCTGCCTGCGTCAGACGTCAAGTCATCATCAGATCACCACTATGTGATGACACCTGATGTCCTGTAGCGGTACTGCAGGCTGTCTGTGCACGACGCCCATGGAGTCGGCTTTCCAGGACTCTCTCCTGGTCCCTGCTTCCTCCTGGATGAACGGCTGGTCACTAGTAAGTAGGCAGATCTACTTGTGACTTGAGGTTGTGTGACTGTCCCTAAAGAGTAAGGGTTCGCGGGTCCATGGTAGTGGAGGGGGAAAGGGGCTCAATTTTCACACCTCGCCCTTGGTGCAATTTAGCCTAAAAACTGCCCTGCCCGAGTGATCACATAAATGTAATCAGGCAGAATATAAACCTCATTGATATCCCAAACTGACTGCAAACTATTCTAATCATTGATCATGTGATCATCATCTAATCATTGATCATTTGAAGACAATTTTGTAGATCTCGTAAATGTTTTTTGTCATCGGTTGTGATGAAGTACAGATTGATTCATTGATGTGTTAAGTCATAGTATTTCCAACAGCATTTATCTGATCGCTCTAGTAATTCTTTATTGAAAATTGTACTGTTATTGTGCACCTTAAAGCAAATCTGTAGTGATTTGTTTTTATTTTATACTCACCTATGGAGATCTCATAGAGCCTTCCTGTTCCTCTCATGGTCCCCACATTCCAGCACTGTCCCCGGTTCAAATTTGCCACCTCTGGGGGCCCTGGAAGCACTTGCATCCCTGAGTGCTTCCAAAACGGGTGGCTCTGTACTGCGCATGCACGACAGTACGTGAGCATCCCCTCAGGCATATTCAACTAGTTGATCAAATATGTGCAACAGGGGTGACAGCGCTGGAATGAGGGGACTGTGAGAGGAGCGGGAAGACTCTTTAGGATCCAGAACCTTCCCTCTCCATAGGTTGGTATCAAACTTTTTTTTTATTCTCTTTAGTATGACTTTAAGGCCTTCTCCCCTTTCTCATCATTTGAGTGTGAGTGGAAAGGTGGCCATATACTGGTCGATTACTTACAATTTTGATGTAGAATCGATTCTTATCGGACGATATTTGATCAATTTTTTAAAATGAATCAGTCAAGTACGTTGGGTTATCTCAATCGATGGAACAAGAATTTAGAGCTTTTCTTTATGTATTTGATCGACCTTTACTTGATCTGATTCATCAGCAGGGATGAGCAGAAACTACGCAAGTGCGAATTTACGCATCATAGTTTGCATCTACGCATTGTAGTTCGTAGGTGAAGTTGCAGAACTACGCTTACGAATTTACGCGTAGCGAAGTATCGCTACGCGTAGCTTACGCTTACTATGCGTAGTTAACATGTGTATTGCGTAGTGAACTACGTATGCATTACTCGCGTCTATTTTTCCGCGTACGATTGTATGCTTACAAATTTACGCAATGGAAAGAGGAATGTACGCATAGAAGAGTTCCCGGGATAAGCATCTAAAGCAGAATTAATGTGTAACATTTTCTGCATACAGGCATAAGCATCCGCATATACTGCGCTTCGCACTACGCGTAATTGCGTATTTTAACGCGTATTCTACGAAATGCATACGAAGCAAATATTTGCTTTCGAAGCCGTAGTTTGGCGAAGCGTAATTGCGTAAAACTACGCGTAGTTCCAGCGTAGCGAAGTTGGCTGACTACGACCATCCCTGTTCATCAGGGTGCTTATTTTGGGGTTGAATATAGCCCCTGATCAATTAAAGGTGGAAAAATGGAACAAAAATCGACCCTAGTGTACGGGCAAAAAATCGATTCATGTTCGATTAATTTATTTTGAATCGATTCTAAGAATCGTTAGGTCAATCGATCATCCTATAATCGACCAGTGTATGGCCAACATTAGCATGTGTGTATGCATTATTTATATACATATTTGCATCTCAAAATCCCCTCAATTTATGCAAATGCAATTAATTAAGGTTTAATCAATAATGGTGGTATTTCAGATTTCAGATTGAAAAGTGAGGAGTCTTTTCTTTTGTAAGACATTTCATTGTTTGTAACCTAGGTTCTCAACGTGTGGTACGCGTACCCCAGGGGGTACTTCTGATGGTTCCAGGGGGTACTCCGGCTTGATATATGTAACCAAGAATATCATTTAGAGTTTTAAAAGATGATAAATCTTATTAAACTACCTAACAACCGCGTCACGCCGATAGGCGTGAACGCAACGACAGCCCCAGGACCGCCTAACGCTAATTAGCGTCAAGTCCTGGGGTGGGGTTTTGCAGGAGATCGCGTGTACCGATGCGCGCGCATCTCCGCTCCGTCATCCGTATCCCAGCGGCAATCGCCGTCTATTTACAGTGTACAGCGATGCAATCTACGGCAGCGCTGTACTGGGGACAGCTGTGTGACAGCGATCGGCTCTCATAGCCTGATGTCTATGAGAGCCGATCGCTGGCATTGGCTGACCAGGGGATGAAGGGTAGGAAACAAAATAACAAGAAAACAGCAAAATGTATTAAAAAAAACAAAAAAAAACTAATATTTATAAAAAAAATAAGCAAACACCCCAGCAGCAATCAGAGCCCACCAACAGAAAACTCTGTTGGTGGGCAGAAAGGGAGGGAATCACATCACTTGTGTGCCGAGTTGTACGCCCTGCAGTGAGGCCTTAAAGCTGCAGTGGCCTAAATTGTAATAAATAGCCTGATCACTCGGGGGGTGTAAGCCTACGGACCTCAAGTGGTTAAACAACACCAAGTTAGTGTTTTAGCTAATTAAAAGCAATAGTAAATGCTTGAGAATTGTTTAGAACCAATTATAATGTACTACGATTAAATATATATTTGTCAAGGGGTACTTGTGATAATGTTTACTATGCTAGGGGGTACTTGGTGACTACAGGATTTTAAAAGGGGTACATACCAATAAAATGTTGAGAAACACTGGTTTATAAGACCCTGTTGTAACCTTCCTTTCATATTTTATTGGATTGTCTGAAGAAAGAACAAAAACAAAAAAAACACAAAGGTCCAGATTTACCAAGGGCTCATCAACATACACACTTTCAGCTTAAGTCAGCCAAAACCATCATTCGTGATCATTTCAGGTACCTTTTCAAAGTGTGTACTGTGGTCATCTGATGCTTTTCAACTAGTGATTAGTGATTAGGCTGGGATAAGTACAGGGAAGGACGCATGAAATTATCAGGACTGAATGGGCAATATATTGGACACACATCACATCACCATCCATAATGCTTATGAACATGTGTGAACGGGTCAATGTACTCTGCCAGATTTGCCATGCCTTGACAGCCGTCTGTCTACAGACTGATACCTGGCAAACTGGTTTTAAACAGTTCATATGTGTTAATCTTAATTATGCGTATTCACTTTACACACACACACACACACACACACACACACACACACACACACACACACACACACACACACACACACACACACACACACACACACACACACACACACACACACACACTCTCTCATATACCCTCACAAACACACACACACACACACACACACACACTCTCATATACCCTCACAAACACACACGAAAGCTTGCTTTTAATTTCCATATACAGTAGTACAGTTTCTAAATGATTGCATCGCTCAACATGAGCAGCAGCACTTTATGTGCAGAAATGGTAAAGGTGTGACAAGGTTGCATATTGTTGCCTTATTTATTGAATTGTATGCCGAATATGTAATGCGGAAAGCTGGTTTGGATGAGTCACATGCTAGAATTAAAATGGCAGGAATATTAACAATCTGAGAAATTCTGATGATACTACTCTGATGGCTGAAATTGAGGAAGAATTAAAGAGCCTAGTCATGAATGTCAAACAAGAAAGTGCCAAAGCTGATCTATTGCTTTACATCAAGAAAACTAAACTCATGTTATCTGCTCCAATAACCAATCTGCAAATAGATGAGGAATAAGTAGGAGTTTCATCTTCTTGGGACTGAAGATCTCTGCAGATGGTGAATGCAGCCATGAGATAAAGAGATGCTTGTTGCTTAGAAAGAGAGCTTTGGCAAGTTTGAATTAGATAGTTGGAATATAAATAAAGTTATGCTTAGAAAAATGTATGCTTCTGAACTTTGGGTGTGGACAAAGCTATAAAGTGTTCCCTGGACTGGCAGAAGAACTGGTCAAAGCTTAAATAATATTTCGATACTTAAAGAGACACTGAAGCGAAAAAAAAATTATGATATTATGATTTGTATGTGTAGAACAGCTAAGAAATAAAACATTAAGATCAGATACATCAGTCTAATTGTTTCCAGTACAGGAAGAGTTAAGAAACTCCAGTTGTTATCTCTATGCAAAAAAGCCATTAAGCTCTACGACTTTCAAAGTTGTGGAGAGGGCTGTTTTCTGACTTTTACTTATCTCAACTGTTCCTGAACTATTTACTTTTTCTCTGCCAGAGGAGAGGTCATTAGTTCACAGACTGCGCTGAAAGAATCATTTTGAATGCTGAGTGTTGTGTAATCTGCACATATTATAGAATGATGCAATGTTAGAAAAAACACTATATACCTGAAAATAAAAATATGAGAATATTTTCTTTTCTGCTAATCTTCTAGTAATTATTCATAGTACACAACCAATTCACTATATCATATATTTTTTTTCGCTTCAGTGTCTCTTTAAATAAGGCCAGAGTACTCACTAGAAGGGCTGATACTACTATTAAAACTCAAATACTTTGGTCACATACTGGGAAGACCAGATTCTTTGGAGAAATCCTTAATGCTTTGAGGGTAAAAGAAGGAGAGAATGACGGAAGCTAAGATGGATAGACAGCATATGTGACGGTATGAATATGCCTATGTAACAGCTAAAAGTAGCAGTGACTGACAGAGGCATCTGGCATGCAGGAGTACATATGGTCACGAAAAGTTGGAGTTGACTTAAGAACTGATTAGGAGAAAGTCTAGTCTATAACAAAACCCATAAGTTCATTGAAATAATGAATTAGTAAAATGGTTAATGAAAAAGCATTTTCAAAAACAATAAGAGGGCCTTATTGGAAAACACTGCAAAAAGGTAACTCATTCAGGAAGTCAGTATGATGTGATGTAATGATCACATGGTACTGAGTCTTGAAATCTGCTTTTCAATAATAGCCAATGACTTGGACAGGGGAGTCATTTGTCAATGATTAACACTATTCTAAGTGCACAAAGAGAAGATCATTGTTATGGCCACCAGGGGCCCAGGTGTGGGCACAGCCTCTGCATCCACTGCCGCTATGCCACTGCTGCTAATCATTATTTTAAAATGACAGATACACCAACATGTACTGTAGAAAGTGTAATTTTTCTCATTAATACATTCTACTTTTATATGTGCAAAACTGAGAAGCTAGTACCATTGTGTTTATGGGGAATCAAATTAAAAGAGACTTAAGGCCCATACCCACCTCACAATTTTTGCGACGATTTTCCTGACGGCCGGTAATTTTTTTAATGACTAGCAGTCATTTCTGCATTCTTTAGACATGGGGACAGGCGTGTGATCTCGCCAATGTTGTTTAGCATTGCGTGGCAATGACGACCGTCTTGGTGCATTGCATCCTTAGATCCCTGACAACTCCCGCGCAAGCTACCATGATTGCTTCAAGTCTCGTTCGTGCCCGTCGTATGCTGTCGCGTGACGTCACACATACCTGCTACCAGGAAGATGGATGGGAAGCCCTCGCTGTCGTGAGACGTCGCTGGGATCCATCTTCCTGGGTCGTGAGGTGAGTATTCTGCGTTACAGAACTGATAGATGAACCTCTGCCTAGGCTCACTTTGTGTTTCAACTGTTCCACAACACAGCAGTTTACTCTCAGGGTGCGGCAACACTTTCTACTCTCCAGTTATTTCATTACCACCATTAATGACTCCGTGAGTTGTAAACTAAGGAAATCTAGCAAGATTAAAAAAGGAATGAATTATTCATAGTTATTCTTATTCATTTTTAAATTTGCAAAATATTATACTTAGAGGGATTACATGCCACCAGCTATCCATTTAAGATCTGCATTATGATATTTTTGTTGCCATTAATATTGCAGCGTTACCCTGGGAATATGCTTAAACCAACCACACAGAAAGCATTCTTCCCTATATGGCTGACACAGGGTCAGAGTGTCAAACATGTCTGCCTTTAACAATCATTGAGTGAGAATCATTCCTAAGAAAAAACAATGTTACTGACCCAGTTGGGAGTTCATAACGTTAAAATATGTATTATTATGATTTATTTGTACTGTTTGCTTTACTAACGGCTAAATGCAACATAGGCATGTGTATTATTCATCCGCTGCTTCTCTTTCTTTTCTGTTTCATTTTCCACAAGGAATGTTCTGTGCTGAAAGGATCATTTAAGACTGTCATGTACATATCAAACACTCGGCTGTTTTCACCGGAGCTATGAGGACAAACATGGGCATATATAAGCCAGGTGTTCATTTAATGGAATGCACAGGTTGGAAAAAATCAAGGAGTTGTCTATCATCTTCCTTCTGCTTCTCCAACTCACAGTTAGCTATTCTGTTTGCTTCAATCAAGTTGTTGCTTTTTTTTTTTTGCTTTTTTTTTCCTAATTAGTCTGAAAGGGAAATTACATTTTGAAATATACAGTACTTTAAATCCCTTAAGTTATGTTACAATACAATACAATTACATTTCTATAGCGCTTCTCTCTCATTGTCATGTTTATCATGGCTGTTGATGTGCAGACATGATTAGTGAAGTAAATTCTGAACCTGGATTTGTTTAAAGGACAACTGAAGTCAGAAGAATATGGAGGCTGCCATATTGATTTCCTGTTAAACAATACCGATTGCCTGGCAGCCCTGCTGATCTATTTGGCTGCAGTAGTGTCTGAATAACACCAGAAACTAGCATACGGCTAATCTTTTCAGATCTGACAATAATGTCAGAAACACCTGCTCTGCTGTGTGCTTGTTCAGGGTCTATGGATAAAAGTATTAGAGGCAGAGGATCAGCAGGATAGCCAGGCAACTGGTATTGCTTGAAAGGAAATAAATATGGCAGCCTCCTTATACCTCTTGCTTCAGTTGTCCTTTAAGGCTTTGTGGTGGCTCATACATGCTACATAAGGTTAAAAGAAGTCACACTTTCCGTGCTGATTTTCATTACTGTTTGCAATTGTAAAAAAAAAAATTGTATTAGGTGAAGCTGGCAAATTTTGATTAGCAAAAGCTTATTAAAGGCAAAACAGTTTTAATGAAAATTACATTTGGATTTTGAAGTGGAGGTACAAAATGTAACTTTTAACACAGAACCTGAACACAGAATTTCCTCTCTGCTCAGAGGAATAACCTTTAAAGAAAAACATTTTGCTACAGTTGAAATCAATCCTGCAATAAATCTGCAGTGTGTCTACTTTCTGCTTTCATGGAAGCAGACATAGGGTTAACAGTCTGTGTTTACAAATTAGCTGCGCTGCTGAGACAGCCAGCTGACACAGCTGAGAGATTACATTACAACTTTTGATTAGTCACAAATTAGGGGGAATTAGACAGGCTAAACTCTCTAAATACATAGAAGGTGCATTTCTCTCTGTTTTCCTTCTGCCCTGTGTAAGAGTTTTAGGTCCACTTTAAAGGAGTGTGAAACAGGGTACCATATTAATACTCCATAGACAGGTAAGACCTGCTCCCCATCCACACAACACATGCATACACACACACACATTGCTACTGACTCTGAAACTGGTAGGTTACTGGGTCCAGTATCACTTTATGTGCAGATGAACACAGCTAAAAGAGCATTGAAAGATCATGGCAGGATCATGATGCATGCTGGGACAACTGCTACTACGCATATGCAAACACAACTGCAGAAACACATTATGCATTTGCCTTTTTCATGCTTTTGTCTTTCTTACGTATTTGCTTTTTCACATATTTGCATTTGTGTTTATAGTTTTAAAAATTATGTCAGTAACCCACTTATCAAAAATGTGTAACAGTGATTTAGTAGCTAGGTAATATTGTTGTATTTTCTATTTGTAATGTTGTGGGTGCAATATGTTTTTTTTATTTCTTAGTTTGGTCCTTTTATAGTTTGGTTACTCATTTCATATCCATTGTTTACATGTTTCATTTTGTATGTAACCTAAATTAGTCATTTCTAGGCCTATCCCTTTCCTTTTAACTTTTCATATTGATTTTCCATGTTACCCTACCATTGTGGCATGGAGTCTCGCGTTGTAGTCACAGCTCCAGGGAGCTTTTCCCCCTGATAAAAAGTGATTCACTGTTTGGTGACTGGTAATCCATCTTCAGGGAGTCTATTCATTTTAGGTCCTTTCTGAGGCAGCTGTGACTGCATAGAAACAATAGACCTGGCCTGAAAAAAACTGAATATAAGACATAAAACTGTATTTATACATATCACATTTCCTGTGTGGTTAAGTTTGTATGTTGTACCTGAATTGTTTCCAGAGAGAATGAAGGACCTTCTGCAGCCAAAACCCAAAGTTCTCTGACACACACAAGGGATATGACTTACTCACCCACTGCTTTCCTTTTTATTTAGATGTTGCTGTAGTACTTTTTTTAGTTAGTTAGTATGTGTCGTTTTTTTTCAGAAGGGAGGTAAAGTAACAGTACTGTGCAGGGGCATTGCTAGGATCCTAAGAGATCCAGGGCACTTTTGAGCACTAAAGCCAAACAATGGGTGGGGCCAGGCACCAGAATGTAGGTGTGGTCATAGGTGGAGCCAAATTTACACAAACTTAACCCGCAGTGTAAGCAGGCCTGCTCAGCAAAATGTTAGATGAAGCCCCCCTATCCATTAATGCAAAAAAAAAAAATTATAATAAATGTAGCCTATCACATAAATAAGCAGTGCCACTTAAACATAACTAGGCAGAGTTACTTGGCTTCTGTGCTGGCTGGTCTGGCTTTCTGCTGGGTGTAATGGCCTGATGCCAGGTTGCCTGGCATTCCCCCCATAGCATTCCCTGACCTTCTAGTGGACCCCATCCCAAGCTCCCACAAGCCTTCCATTGAGGCACCACAACTCCCAGCATGTCATAGAGGCACCACAGCACACCCCCCCCCATTGATGCATCACAGCTCCCAGCATGTCTGCTATTGAGGCACCACAGTGTGCAGTGAGCAGGGAGGCTGGCCAGCATCTTTGTATAAATCTTTTTCAGGGAATGTCTTTATAAAGACTAAGGGCTTGTTTCCACTGTTGCGACGCGATTTCGGCCGCATTCCGACGCTTGTAAAAACGCATGCGGATGCGTTTCCACATGCGTTTTTACCCGCGATTTCGCCTGCGATTTCGCATGGCAGGGTGCCATGCGAAATTAACCATGACACTGCCAGGGCTAAATAAAATTGAAAAAGGTGCGAAATCGCACGCGAAATCGCGGGTAAAAACGCATGTAACAAACGCATGCGTTTTTACTATTAAATACATTAGCGGCGATTCGCATGGATTCCCGACGCAGGCGAAATCGTTGGCTCTTTTGTGCGTTTTTTTCACGCTGAAAAAAACGCACCTCAACAACGCTACAGTGGAAACAGGCCCATCCACTTGTATTTCATGTGCGGATCTGCATGCGTTGGACGCATGCAGATTCGCGATAGTGGAAACGAGCCCTAAAGGTCATGCTGAGAATCCCCTAAGGAGACATGGAGTAGCCCAAACCCTGTTGGTAATGTCAGATTTCTACTACCTACTGTGAGTGACAGCAAAATAGGAGAAAACTAATTTATGGCTCAATTTACTCTGGAAGAAATGTACTTCTTATTTGTATGTGTTTTAAATTTTAAGATTTTCGCGACAGTTCCTCTTCAAAGGACACCATAAGTGAGAAGAAAATGGAGGCTGACATATTTATTTCCTTTTAAACAATACCAGTTGCCTGGCAGTCCTGCAGATCTTTTTGGTGGCAGTAGTGTCTGAATCACACACCTGAAACAAGCATGTAGCTAATATTGTCATAGTTTGTCAAAAACATCTTATTTGTATGCTTGGTCAGGATTTATGGCTTAAAGTATTAGAGGCAGAGGACCAGCACGACAGCCAGGCAATGTGCAAGGTTTAAAAGGAAGTGGATATGGCAGCCTCCATATCCCTCTCACTTCAATTGTCATTTAAATCCTATCTGAATGCACAAATTTACCAATACCATCTAATAGCTTAGCTATCACAGTTGCTAGATGTCACGTTTTCATGTAAAATAATGTTCCTGAAGCCATAAACCATAAACCTGCTACAGAAGTCAGTTTCCAAGGTCTGTGGGGGTGGCTGCTGCAGTTACCTGCATCATCCCCACTGCTCAGACTGAAGGGACAGGCACAGTCTGAGTCTGTCTGGGGAAACTGCTGCCTACAGCACAGACAGTCAGTGGTGCAGGAAGTGGCCAGAGTCTGGGAACATCACCAGGTAATTTACAAGTGATTTATTTGAAATCGGTTAATCAAAGAGCCTCTACAGTAAAAGAAACAAGCTGGGTGCTTAAACAGACCTAGGGAAATATATATTTTTTTTAACTGGAAAAAACCTCATACACATGCTAGACTGTTCTCATGTTAGATTGTTGGGGTCGTCTAAGCCAAAGAATCTAGCGTGTGTACAGGTGCCACCACCCCCCCTCCCCTCCTCCCATCAGAGGGCACAGGCATTTTTCTCATCCTTACCTCTCTCACCAGAAAACCACTCCATCAGGCATCACACATTGCCGAGCACTCACACTGCTGAAGCAGGGTGAGGCCAGAAACCCACTAGGAGCGTTTTCTAATCGCTAGCGATTTGAAAAAGCTCTTGCTAATGCAATGCTATGGGGGATTTTATAAAATCACATCGCTCAAGTGGGATCACACCCATAGCATTACATTAGCAAGAGTTTTCAAATTACAAAACACTCAGAAAATCGCTCCTACTGGGTTTCTAGCCTTAGGCATTTGTACAGTACTCAGCTCCCAAACTGATGCCTCGGGAATCAAGTATCCATGTGCTAATTGCGCAAAATGTCACTCCAATGGCATGAGTACCTGTAAAATTACCATGTGCTGTCTGTACATGATGGTTTTACTGTAGGATAATGAATCAATCCCACTGAATATTCTGTACATCAACAATGAAAGATATTTTTAATTAATAGCTGCTTCTTCATAAAATAATTTAGAACATATAGAAAATTACAGTCACTTGATATATACTGTGCAATAGTGTGATTGTGGGTACACATACAATTATTTATTTATTGTATTTATACAATCGATTTTGATTGAACTGTCAATCTTTCTGATTGCTAAAGCGATAGTTTAAATATTGCAAAACACAAGTATGATTTGTTTTTGGGCTGATAGCTCACATTTATGTAATGGATAAGGTGGGGAAGGTAGGTGGTAAGCAGGTACAGACACTGCTGGCATTGTTTATCTCAGAGATAGCATTGTGACTATGGTAGTAATTAAATTGTGAGCCCCTCTGAGGAACAGTTAGGGCCCGTTCGCACTTTCCCGCTATTCGCCGACACGCTAGCGCAATATAAATTATATGCCAGTGATCTCACCGCCGCAATTGGCGCTGATCGCGGGCGATTTGTGATTAGCGCCAATTGCCAAACACGTTACCTACAGCATTTTGCTGCGATTCTGAAGAGATCGAAGTACAGTGCTTAATAAAGCACGGATCGCGATTGTTCTGAATCGCAGAAGTGTCCAGTGATTTTTACCACGCTAATCGCGGTAAAATCACCCGCGCAAAACGGTAGCGCTAAGCGCTATTGTTTTGCAATTTGTAGTGTGAATGGGCCCTTAAGTGACAAGACATTATACTCTGTATCGCGCTACCGAAGATGTCGGCGCTATATAAATACTAAATAATAATAATAGCAGCCATTGGGACAGCCTTTCTAATATTTGCACCTTAGGACGTTATCCACTTCCTGCATAGACATAAGATCTTTACCTGATCCGGAATAAGTGGCTGTCATGTCTTTGGGTACCTTCGGCTACAAATCTATTTGCTGAATGGAACATTATTTCCTGTTCCCTTTTTGGTTTGCAGAGACGAGACAGTTACAGTGATACATGAGATAAAGACTGCAAACTCGTGTCAGTTTTAACAGTGAAGGAATACAAAAAATACCTTTTACCCTTCTGCTACCAAATACAGCTTGTCACTTTCTGTTACCTTCCAAGTGATTCCTGCTAATGTATATCCTTGGAGAAAAACAGTACAGTTATGTAATTTTTGGGAAAAAAGCGGTAATTATTCAGGTTGTGTCTCTTTTCATCAATTTACAGCAGAGGTGCAATTCATGGACAGGCTGATGAGGTCAGTAGGAAACAGAGCCCTGACAGGTTGTTGACTCATTTCAGTGATGTCATGCTGCCATCAGACTAGATGACTGCAGACGGTTCACCGTTCGCGCTTTTGCTCATACGTCTAGAAAATTATTTATCCAGACAACTTGTTTGTTTTCAGCTCTCAGTGATTGCTAAATGGGTCCCCTGTCCCCTGGTACAGACGCTAAACAAGGCTTAGACTTTCTTCCATTTTGTCTGCTGAAATGAAAAGATAATGGGAGACACGGGGATACATGCAAAGAAGAGGAACAATGGAGAGTTTCTCAGGGGTTAATCCAGTCTCATCACTTCTTACAACAGAGTTAATCTAGACAAAAGATTTAGACTATATTTTAAGTGAAAACTTACTACTTATACTATGCCACATAAAGGACACTATTTGAGGAGATGATTTTAGAATTTGGAATTAGTGGGGCAGAAGAAAAAAGCTTGTTAAAGTCCTTGTTTGCCTCTCATGGGGTCTTGTTTTATCCACACAAAAAGTTTACCATGTGGCTTCTTAAGAAAGCTTACTTACCCTCCAGGACCGGCCTGCAAACAAAAGGGCTATATTAGCCGGTGCGTTATGCTCTGTTCTTGTATAGTCATCTGTGGTAATACATTTTAAGATTCTGACAGCAAGGATTAAAGGATAACTGCAGAGTAGCTGTTAGTGAACTAATTAGTAAATTAGTTTGTAAACGTCTGATGGTAAATAGCTGCATCTTACGCATCCCTGCTGTGCTGTGCAGGGGCAGTTATGCAAACAGTGATTTCGGGTTCATATGCTTTAGTAAAATGGATGGGATGTAGGCAACTGAAGGATAATCTTACTGAAAATGGCGTAAAGGAGTCAATTTTGCCCTAGTCAGTGATCACTTCAATGATCACTTCACGTATTGGGTAGCCAAAGTAAATACAAGCTAGTTTGGAAATTGCTCCTTTAGCAAATAGTACCCAGTGAATGCATAGCCTGACTTGCTCATGTAATGTTTCCTGCTAGAATCCCAGCCAATGCAATGTGCAGGAGATTTTTACATGATCAGAGTTTGCTGTAATCAGGCAATCTTTTCACTGTGTATGAGGTACAGGAATTTCATCAGGCAACGGTAAAAAGAAGAGCCCCCCTCATCTCACTAGAAAAGGATCCAGCTTAGTACAACATATCAGTGTTGCTTGCAAATTTTTGTCAGTCATTTTCACATCAAAAATGCTATTTTCGATTTTGAGAAAATATGTGTAAACATACATAAAATACTTAAAAAAAAATTAGCAAAAAACACAAATATAAAATTATTTTCAATAGCACTTTCCCTCGAAAGTCAAATTACAATATTTTTGTGGAAGTGAATGCAAAAAGAATATAAGTGTTTTTGTTCTTCACTGAATATGTCCCTGCTTAGTAATTCAGCAGCAAAAAATGGATGTAGGTCACCGACAATAGGGTAAGGGTATTGTGATGGAGTATTATGATGAGTTTAGTCAATATATATTTGGGATTGCACCTTTTAAGAAAAAAAGGGTGAAAAACATACAATGTCCTTAACGGGGTGATCCACCACACCTTACAACGCTTCGTTATTCTGTGATACTTTTTAGTATTTATGTCCTTTCAATAACTAAATATTGTGATGAGTTTATCCAGCTTTTACAAAATGACTATTATAAACTATTGTTGTGTTTTATATAGCATTGACATCTTCTACAGAGCTTTTGTATAGTGTATATACCTAGTTTGTCCGTACCCCTCCATTTAGATTGGTAGCCTCTGGCAGAGTTCTCTTATCCTAGTGTAAGCCTGATCCTGCACAACCATCAGGTTTCCTTCCCACGGATTGACTAAGACTTCAACTATGTGGTCTCTAAGACCTTCAAGTCGTCACATGATCTTGTAACTTGTAACTTGTTTCTTGTCATCTGTCACTCTATTTATATTTTGTTCAGTGCTGCATAATATGTTGGCACGTTATAGATACAATAAATAATAATGATATATAGTCATGTCACTAACTGTCCATGAGAGGAGCTCACAGTCTAATTCCTACCATAGTCAATCATTGTCTCCTATTGCATTCTAAGGCCAATTTTTATATATCTTAAATAGAAAAAAAATGATTAAAGGGGCACTATGGCGAAAAATCGTAAAATTTAAAATGCGTGCAAACATACACAAATAAGAAGTATGTTTTTCCAGAGTAAAATAAGCCATAAATTAATTTTCTCCTATGTTGCTGTCACTTACACTAGGTAGTATAAATCTGACATAAGTGACGGGTTTTGGACTAGTCCATCTCTTCATAGGGGATTCTCAGCAAGGCTCAAAAAGGATTTAATCAATTATGCTGGCCAGCTTTCCCTGCTCGCTACACAGTTATTGGCAGTTGGACAGAGCAACTGCCATTCACTAAGTGCCTCTGAAAATAAATAAATCCCTGAAAATCCCCTATGAAGAGATGGGCTAGTCCAAAACATGTCACTTCTGTCAGATTTCTACTGCTTACTGTAAATTCCAGCAGCATAGCAGATAAGTAATTTATGGCTCATTTTACTCTGGAAAAAAACCTACTTCTTATTTGGATAGGTTTGCACATATTTCAGATTTTACAATTTTTCGTCATAGTGTCCCTTTAAGGCCAAGCATAGATGTACTTGATGCGTTTCCATGTTTTTGCATGTATGTGAATGCACAATTCTGCCAAATACAGTACATTGTAGCAAATGGGCATGAGAAAATACAATAATACAATAACATTTGTAAAGCGCTTTTCTCCCATAGGACTCAAAGAAAAGTCACTTTCATACAAAGTAAAATATTCATGAAAATATTTGGGCATGGAAAAACAAATTTTTTACCAAATGCAGTCAAGTCAATCAGCATGAGTTAACACAGTTTGAAGAAAGTTTTTCCTTTTTATTGCGAAGTTTATGCTGTGAAAATCTATTATAATTTCAAAAAAATTGTGAGCCAGGTGAAAATGTAAATTGAAATGAAAAAATGACTTTGAAGAAAATTTGAACGAGTCTCTAATAATGAGGGCTATGTGAGAGGCAGGGCCGGATTTCCAACTCAGGAGCCTGTAGGCACAGGTATTTTGGTGGCCTAAACCCTGCCACTCAACAGAGGCCATGCCCCCAAGTAAAAATATTCTGAACTCAGTGAACACTAAGGATGACATGAGACAGTGATTAGAAAAGCCTATGGTGCCTTATGGTAAATCTGGCCATGGGTACAGTGCTGCTTACCAAATCTCTGCTGATTGCTGATAGTCACAGGTACCCCATATATCATCACCAGCAGTAACAGGTACTCCCTATCTTTCCCTTCAGTCAAAGGTCCCCCAGTGACTATGAGTTCCCAGCTCAACTTTCCCAGCAGTGACGGGTCCCTTTTCCCATCCCTCCTGCAGTTACAGGTGCCCACACCTTTACCTGAAATCACAAGTGAACTCCCATTGGTCCTAGTAGTGTCCTCCCCAATCACCTATTGCTGCTGGCCTCTTCCAGCAGTCATCACAGGTGGCCTATCATCTCTTCCAGCCCCTCCATCTCTGCCAACAATCACAATGCTGTCAAACAATTTGTCAGCAGTCACAGTTGGTCTCAGGTTGTCTCCGTGGATTCTGTGATATATGGTATCACAAAGCAGAGGTTCTGAAGACTCTAGGACACACTATGGGGACACTGAAAGGGAGGGGCTCACTATAGAAAGCACACAGAAGGTTGGGGACACAAGACTTGGCTTTGAAAAGCAGGAACAAATTATAGAGAGTACGGGAAAACTATACTAAACAAAGACGATAATGTCATTTTGACAAACTAGTTTTTCTTATACCTGCTAGCATTTTGTCCTTCTTTCCTCATTTCAGATGTTGGGAGTTTTGGTGTACCTCATACATTCCGAAAGCTTTTTACACTTGCTTCCATTAACTAAATGGTGTGTAAAATAATGCAGTACATTTTTAACTGTGTAGGTGTTACTTTTAAACAATAACAAAACTGTCTAAACCCTCATTTCCTTTTCCTGGCAATTCCTCTCTATACACCATTACTGAATACGGTTTGACAGTTTGGGATCATTTATCAAACAAAAACAATATTTCTCTTCTCTGAACAATTTACTTTGTGTTGAAGTTTTTCTGTTTTCAGGAGCTTGGGTTTATTCTTCTGTGTTTGTGTATAAAGATCATGAACACATGCAAATCTCATTATTTCTAAAGCCTTACACAAAAACATGTCAGAAAAATTCAGCCTTGAAAGCATATCTACATATGCACAAATAACACAACAAAAAAAAGTTTACTCTAGGCAAAGGCAAACGCCTCAAGTTCATATTGCTGTCTGCGTCTCCTTTTTGAAGTTTGTAGCTGGATTGTATTAGTGATAAGTGTTGCTAGGACAAGTAATAGTATCTCTGCTACTGTCTATAGCACCCTAGGAGGTGCTATTCCTAGTGGATGCAGCTCTGGTGATTTGAGTCTGCCAGGAGAAAAGCGCAATATAGATGTTATTTGTTTAGTCTTTGTCTTGTCTCTCCAAAAATACAAATGTGATCCAGAAAGCCCATCAGTGATAAATAATCAGTAATTTTGCTGTGAATATTCTTATATAATTGTGCATTCTTAAAATAGAAGGTAATTGAAACTATTCACCTTTGAGTGAGCAACTATGGTTTCCCATGATGCCTCAGGTATGCAAATCATCTCTATACACCTGGAAGCCAGGCACACATCCAGAACCACTGTTGTATAGTGAGTGTATAATTTTACACAGCCACATCAATCTAACATGCATACAGCCTATTTTGGATTTTTTGGTCCTCAACAGTGCATGGTATGGATTGATGGCTCTATAAGATAGGGCTTGGACCAGTACTACAGAATGCCCAGACCTCATGGTGACCCAGAACCACTAGGAATGTATAAGGTGAGACAGGTCAATTTGGCGTGCACTCACAGCTGAGCTGCGTAGTGCCTGCTCTGGGCACTGCCATAGATTACAGCTATATCAGCACAGTGGGATTTTCAGTGTAATTTGGGTGTCGGCAATAGCTGGCCCCCAAATTACTTGTCCGTCCAAGTTGCTATGACTCGGAGGGGGAATAGTATTTAATGTCGCCCGTAATTTTAGCGGCAGACTGGTGAGCCATCATTCATCTCATCCTGTGCCCAAATGACAGGTGACAATCTAATACACACGCGTACAAGGGGCTAAAAAAAGCTATTATTAGTGTTTTTCCTGGAGCTGTTTAGATTGATTTATATAGACACTAGTTGCTGTGAGTGACTGGTATATGGTGAATGTATACTTGTCCTTGTGTGGCCACCGTAGCTCTGCCGGGTCGCACCAGCGGGAGCTGACGCGCAGCGGTGAGAGGTATTCCACACTTCCTCCCTTTGGCCCGCATGCGCAGCTTCCGTCCATGATGCGTACTTCCGCCGAGCTCCGATTGGCCACCATAGAGGATTTGAATGGCCGAACGGCATAGCAAGACACGCCTTCTGATGACGCTGTGAGAACGGCGAAACATGTAAAGGACGTGCTTGCATGAGACGCCGTCCCCTCCTGCAGCACCTGCCGCTACATCACCGTTTGGGACTTGCATGCTGATTCAGCCCGGCTATCACCCGGCGCCTGGCAATTGCAGACTACCTGTACCTTTGGAGTCCACCTTGATATACATGGACTACAAGCGATTGGCTCCACATCCTTAGCTGATCCGGAGACCGTCCCTTGGTTGGGCAGACACGACTGTGGATTACAGCAACACAGAACCAGGGAGTTCAACCCATCATCAGTGGACCACTCAAGCTCTTCCCTAGACGGTGGAGTGGTGAGATAACCCTGTTGTTACTGTCTATGACGAGCATCCCTGCCTTCACAGCTACTGCATTTAATTTGTACCCTGCATGTGCTGCTTCGCTTCTCTATCCACACTCATTGCGGGTGCTGGACTGAACTAATTTGCATATTCCACTCTACGCATCTACCCGGGATATATCTCAGCTGGATCATTCACCATCCGGGCCAGGAGCATGCTTGATTGTATGGGTGGTTGGTGTGAGCGTGAGGGGATGGCCATCTCATGGGGTTTTTAACATACCTTTCTAGCTATTTATATTTATGTTTTCAATAAATGACACCTTTTACACCCTCTTCTGAGGTCTCTTAGAACATAATTTTTGCAGATTGGTGAACACCTATAGTCCTAAGATCGCCCCATTCATATTCAGATTGTCCTTTTCCTGGCAATTCCTCTCTATACACCATTACTGAATACGGTTTGACAGTTTGGGATCATTTATCAAACAAAAACAATATTTCTCTTCTCTGAACAATTTACTTTGTGTTGAAGTTTTTCTGTTTTCAGGAGCTTGGGTTTTTTCTTCTGTGTTTGTGTATAAAGATCATGAACACATGCAAATCTCATTATTTCTAAAGCCTTACACAAAAACATGTCAGAAAAATTCAGCCTTGAAAGCATATCTACATATGCACAAATAACACAACAAAAAAAAGTTTACTCTAGGCAAAGGCAAACGCCTCAAGTTCATATTGCTGTCTGCGTCTCCTTTTTGAAGTTTGTAGCTGGATTGTATTAGTGATAAGTGTTGCTAGGACAAGTAATAGTATCTCTGCTACTGTCTATAGCACCCTAGGAGGTGCTATTCCTAGTGGATGCAGCTCTGGTGATTTGAGTCTGCCAGGAGAAAAGCGCAATATAGATGTTATTTGTTTAGTCTTTGTCTTGTCTCTCCAAAAATACAAATGTGATCCAGAAAGCCCATCAGTGATAAATAATCAGTAATTTTGCTGTGAATATTCTTATATAATTGTGCATTCTTAAAATAGAAGGTAATTGAAACTATTCACCTTTGAGTGAGCAACTATGGTTTCCCATGATGCCTCAGGTATGCAAATCATCTCTATACACCTGGAAGCCAGGCACACATCCAGAACCACTGTTGTATAGTGAGTGTATAATTTTACACAGCCACATCAATCTAACATGCATACAGCCTATTTTGGATTTTTTGGTCCTCAACAGTGCATGGTATGGATTGATGGCTCTATAAGATAGGGCTTGGACCAGTACTACAGAATGCCCAGACCTCATGGTGACCCAGAACCACTAGGAATGTATAAGGTGAGACAGGTCAATTTGGCGTGCACTCACAGCTGAGCTGCGTAGTGCCTGTGCTGGGCACTGCCATAGATTACAGCTATATCAGCACAGTGGGATTTTCAGTGTAATTTGGGTATCGGCAATAGCTGGCCCCCAAATTACTTGTCCGTCCAAGTTGCTATGACTCGGAGGGGGAATAGTATTTAATGTCGCCCGTAATTTTAGCGGCAGACTGGTGAGCCATCATTCATCTCATCCTGTGCCCAAATGACAGGTGACAATCTAATACACACGCGTACAAGGGGCTAAAAAAAGCTAAAAAGCTAATACATATGCATATAAAGGGCTTAAGGAGCCCCTTGTGGTACTGGATCACCATGAGCTATCTGGATATTCTGATTTTGTTTTGTTTTTTGCCCTAGAAATAATAAGAATACAGTGTTTGTTTATTTAGTTTTGTGTTTTTTTTCCTAAATTATTTTAATATACATGTAAAATCAGCTTTAAGGCCTCTTTCACAGTAGGACGTTGCGGTTTGATGCGATGTTAAAATCGCAACGTGTCTATGTTAAGAGGTGACTGCAAGCAGTGAGTTACCACAACGCAACATTTTTTTACACGACTTTAACATCACACTGTGAACGGCCCATAGGATTAGCATTGGAGTGCGATAAGCTGCTTTATAAGACCGCGCAACCATAACGTCCCACTGTGAATGCAACCTAAATGGATATTCGGGAATTGTAAAAATCTATATGCAGATGCCCAACCCTGACATAGTAGATATGTAGATAGTTTTCAGTTTAAGACCAGGGTTCTGTTTTTGTAAGGTATGTATAGTTCACATTTTACATACTTTAACCTTTTAACTGCACTGCCTGAGTTGACTAATGTTAGATAACTTTGGGCAGGGCTGCCTCAGCCAGTTAAACCCGGGCTGCCTAATGCAGCCTAAGCAGAGCAGCAGGGAGTGCTTCATATTTACCTGATTCACTTTCCCATTTCATGATAGGCTCTCCTCTTCTATCACCTGCTATAAGCATCGCTACTTTATATGATGAATTTGATTGCGGGTCCCGATCACATGATATATTACAGCGCTGCTCAGTGGTAGAAGAGGAGAGCCGATCCTGCAAGGGAAAGACCAATCCAGTGTCTGGATCAGGTAAATATGGAACGATCCGGCAGAAAAAGGTTAAACAAAAAAGGTTAAACAAAAAGTCCTCACTTCAGGAGGTGTTATACTTATCGTACTGTATTTTCCACATAGGAATACCTTATATACTCAAGTATAAGCCTAATTTTTGGCATTAAAAATGTGTTGAAAAGTTACCCCCTTCGCTTATATACGAGTCAGTGGAGCAGAACAGATGGTGGAGCAGGTTTTGTTACTGGCAGAGGAGTGTAAGGATTGCGCACTAGTGATCCTGCTCTTGCCATCTGGCTCCCTGCTATTTCCATGCCCCCTATCCCCTGCAACATGGTATGAAGAGTGTGCTGCTTAAGGCTACCTGTGTCCCCTGGCATGTGTGAGCAGACCATGCCAGCAACCTTTCAGCGGTGCAATGATCTGGAATTCTTCCTGTGTGGCGTCTTGAGACACAGCTGTATCATTCTTGGGGCACATCTGGCTATGGGGAGGGGAGCTGACTTGTACTGGGGGCACATCTGGCTTCTGTGGAGGGGGTTACACTGGGGAGGGGGCTTGTACGTGAGTAAGTCACTTTTTCCTGTTTTCTTAGTGAAAAGTGGGTACCGGGTCGGCTTATAAGGTAACTTTCGAGGAAGAGAGAGGAAGGACTCTCACAAAGGGCCCAATCCGATTCACTTTTCTTCCTGTTTTCTCCCGGGTGATATTTTGGCATCTTAAAATACTCAGAATAATTTTGACAGTACTTTTTCACCTTCTTTATTGATATTTTTTCAGCTGCAGAGTGCTGAAAAGTTATTTAAATGGAAGATGAAAAATTATCTCCTAGGAGAAAACGTAGGAGAAAAGGTGAATTAGATCGAGTAGAAAAGTGTTGTTTTATGCTTAGTAAACTATTAGGAAATTACAGATTGCTATCCTCCTCTAGCATCAGCCCTCTGCTCACAGCCAGTGACCAGCGGGTAATGGACCCGCAGCCTCACCCATGG